>NC_056683.1:9446812-10646812 GCF_018350215.1 Panthera leo | reverse complement strand
ACCAAATTGGTGCTATTGGTAACCCCTGCTCATCTCCCTGTTTCTAGATATCTCTATACATCTCAGCTTTGGCAGTCTCTGGGTTGGGTGAAATGGAAGGAGGTCTTCTTGACTTGGGGGAAATGGATTTCTCATCCCACTCTTCCTTCCCCTGTGAGGGGCACTCTTTCTAGCTAGGGAGTTCACTCTTGACACTGAGTAAGGCCAACTTGGGAGATGGAATGATGCAGGGAAAATGAAACTTCCATTCTTCCTTTTTGTGCTCCCATTATCAAGTTTTGTTTATTTTTTCAACATGTCGCTGAAGTTTCTTTAAGTGGGCTCCAGACCTCTCCAAGAGATGTTTTCATTTGTGGATAGCTGTGTAATGTTGACTTTTGTGGTGGGGTGGAGGCTGGAGATTCCTACTCTGCCATCCTGGTGACATCGCTCACTATAACCCTTTTAACTAATTGTTGGGAGTCAGAATCATGAAAGCCTACAATTCAAGGAAAGAGAGCTAATGGATCATCTAACTAGAGTTTTCTGGCAGGCAAGTGATTTGCCAGTAGTCACACTGTTAATAGTAAAGAGGAGACCATCTGGAATGGTAGAATGGGTTGCAATTCATCTCTATAGCTTATTATTGAGAACATGTCTTTCAGTCTCTGGCCTTCATTTTCCTCACTGGTAAAGGGAGGAAAACCACCTACTTTTCAGGAATGTCATAAGGGAAAGGAATTGTCTTTGTTAGCTCAGGCTGCTGTAACAAAATAATATAGATTGAAAGGCTTAAATAACAAACTTTTTTTTTTTTCCACAGTTCTGGAAGTTGGGAACTCCAAGATCAGGGTGCAGCATGGTTAGGTTCTGGTAAGGGTCCTCTTTCTGGCTTGCAGATGATTACCTTCTTGCCGTGTCTTCACAAGAGGGACGGACGGACGGGGACACACACACACACACACACACACACACACACACACACACACACAGATATCTCTGGTCTCTACTTATGAGGGCACTAATCCCATCATGAGGGCTCCACCCTCATGAACTCATCTAAACCTAATTACTTCCCAAAGACCCTAATACCTAATACCATCACATTTGAGGTTAGGATTTGAACATTTTTGGGAGGCACACATATTTGGTCTATAACAGGGACGATAATGTCCCTAAGGGAACTGGCTGATGAAAGAGGTGAAAAATAGATATTTCCTCCTCATTTCATCTTTCTGCCTGTGTAATTGGCCAGTGAAATTTCCCAGCTGTGTTGGGGCAGTACATTAGATCAGATTTTCTGTGAGGTGGTTGCTGGTATCTGATTAAGTGACTACATGTTTATGATACCCGGTCTACGGTCTGGTATATGCCAAGTGTCCCCTTTCACTATGGCAGGAGAAAGCTCAAAAAATGGCAGTGATTGTATGGCAGAGCTTTTATGAATGTTTAGAGAGGCACTTTTCATGTCGCTTGTTATACCTCTTGCCTGCTGAGTTACTGTTGAGCAATGGGAAATTAGCTTGGTGTAATGGAGAGAGTGCTACTTCACGTCACTGCTTAAATCTGACAAATCCGAACCCGTATTTAGGCTTCATCATATGTGGTTTGTAGAGTTTGGAAAATTACCTTTATGAAGTTCAGTTTCCCTATATCTCAAATGGGACTGAAAGTTTACTTTTAAGATCAAATGAGATACACACAAACACACAACAATGTAAGGAATTGTGGAGGGACATAGCTGACTATGACAGAAAGGCAGTGTTCCTGGCATATGACACCTGGCGATACAACCCTAAGCTGCTAACAGTGTGACTGTGGACAAGTGACTCATCTCCTATGGGGCACTAAAGAAGCATCTTGATTCATTTGAATTCAGTGTGTGTTCACAGAATATCTGGCTTGTTTAAGGCAACATAGCTGAAATCAAAGCTCTACCTTATGTCAAGGCTTTATCCTACCAGGTGGTCTTCTGAGTTAATTAGCTATTTTAAATACTGTGCAAATGCTTTTACTGAACTCTTAAAAAAAAAAAAAAAGAAAAACCCAAATATCCCACTTAGATTGGGACTGGGCAAGAATAGTTTACTTAAGCATATCCAGATATTTCCTAACTTATGTCTTTATCTTTCTTAGCAAAGGGAGAACAGAGCTCTAACTCTGCTCTCTAGTTAGACCTCCTTAGTTACCGAAAAGTCTTAGAAATGTTTCCAGTCTCAGGAAACCATGGCCCAAGAAGCTTCACTCATAATCATTGTCTCAGATAGCTGGAATGGGAAAGCTTAATCTTCACTTCCTACGACCACAGATCATGCTGTAGCCAAAGAAGTGTGGCAGACAGACTCTAGGTGATGACCTTTGCCTGCTAATGTTCGCATCCTTGTGTAATCAAATCCCCCCGAGGATGGGGAAAAGCCATGACTTGCTTATAACCAGTAGAATATGGAAAAGGTAATAGATGCCACTCCTGGTCTTGCTAGTAATCTTGCTCTAGAGACTCTCTCTCTCTCTCTCTAGCTAGATTTGAAGAAGTAGTCGACCATATTGGGAGGGCCATGTAACAGGAAGCTTCTAGGAACTTCTAGAAGGGTGGCTTTCAGTTGATAACCAGTGTGAAGCCAGGGCACTAGGTCCTATTTTAAGGAAATGAATTCCACCAACAGCTTGAGTGAGGTTAGTAGGTTATTCCCCAGTCCAGCTTCCAGATGATGCCACAAACACAGTCGACACCTTGGTTACAACCTTCTGGAACCCAGAGCAGAGGACTCCATTAAATTGTGCTTGGACTACTAACCCACAGAAACTATGAGATAATAAATATGTATTGTTTTAAGCCTCTAAGTTTGCAGTAATTTGTTACCCAGGAATAGATAACTTATACAAGAAAGTAGATATTCTGATTTATGCAATTTGCTATATAGCCATTTATAATTGGGAAAATACATTTGTGTTCTAATTTTTTTCAGCTTTTTCAAGTTACTTTTTAGGCAAAGGCAGTAGTAATATCTTCTTAGCAAATTTTACACAGCACACCTAAAGTACTGTGCTCTTAAACCTTCTCTAAACCTTGAAGTGTGCAAAACTAGTTGTGAGGTTTGAAAAACAAATTTTCTTCCCCATGGGTGTAGTCTTCCGTGAGTATTACGTTCCTTGCATAGGATGTCTTCCGTTCAGCATCATATCGTACGTTCAGCCATTTTGAGCTTAGTTTAATATTTTTTTTCCCCCAGATATCATTATTGATGCTTTTTAGTTTTCTAACTGACAGATTGGCAAAAAATAGATGATTTGGCGAAAGTCTGGGCTCGGGAGTCCTCGTGAGTTAGGCGTTGCCCTTGTACAGCCTCAAAGAGCTTCCACAGGCAGAAACTTGCCTTTCTTTTCTGTGAGTCTCCATTTTCTCCCAGGCCAAGCCCCGGAGGTAGGAAGCTGGGTCCCAAGCACTAAAGTTTAATGAGCCAGTCATGCAACAACAAGGAGAATTAGGTCCTCAGAGGCTGAGATGATTTCTACTTCATAGCACACAGCCACTTAATAAAAACACATAAAACTTGGCTTTCTTTTTCTTCAAGAGAATGTGAAGAATTTATCAGAAAAGGGAATGTGAGCTCAAACTCATGGAGTTTGTCTTTTTCTTTTTCAGATAGTGTAACAGTGAGTGTAACCATTGGTCCATAGCCATGGTATATATGATCATTAAGCTATGCTGGTGATTAATCTTTTAAAAATTTTTCTTAATGTTTATTTTTTGAGACCAAGAGAGACAGAGCATGAGTGGGGAAGGGGCAGAGAAAGAGAGGGAGACACAGAATCCAAAGCAGGCTCTAGGCTCTAGGCTCTGAGCTGTCAGTACAGAACCTGACATGGGATTCGAGCTCATGAGCTGTGAGATCATGACCTGAGCTGAAGTCGGATGCTTAAGCAACTGAGCCATGCAGTCACCCCTCAAATATCATTAATCTTAAAATACAGGATATTGTTCTTGAGATTGCCACAGGAAATCTCCCCTGCCTGTAGGAAATCTTCAAGAAATAGGTGTAAACCAGTGATTCTCAGCCTGGGCTGTACGTTGGGATTTTCTGGGAGCTTAAAAAATCCCATTGCCCAGGTCACACTACAGAATCACACTAGAATCTCCGAGACTGGGTTGGAGTCATCAGTATTTAAAAAAAAAAAATTAAAAAAAATTTTTAAATGTTATTTTTGAGAGAGAGACAGTGTGAGCCAGGGAGGGGCAGAGAGAGACACACACACACACACACACACACACACATACAAAGGATCCAAAAGGCTCCAGGCTCTGAGCTGTCAGCACAGAACCCGATGTGGGGCTCAAACCCATGAACTGTGAGATCATGACCTGAGCTGAAGTCAGATGCTCATCTGATTGAGCCATCCAGGCGCCCCTTAAAAAAATTTTTTTTAAGTTTATTTGGTTTGGGAGAGAGAGAGCAAGCAAGTAAGCAGGGGGCAGAGAGAGGGAGAGAGAATCCTAGGCGGGCTCTGCTCTGCCCTCTGATGCGGGGCTCAATCTCACAAATGGTGAGATTATGACCTGAGACGAACCCAGGAGTTGGACACTTACCTGACTGAGCCACCCAGGCACTCCAAGTCATCAGTAGTTTTTAATCATCCTCAGGAAGTTTCCAAGGTGAAGCTGGTGTTGAGAACTACAGGGACTTAATTTCTGTTTTATGGTAACACTTTCCCTGTAGTCACATGTTTGATAACTTGAACTAAAATGTAATTCAGGTAAAAATCAGGAAATAAGCAAAAACAAACTAAAAAAACCAAAGAACAACAACAACATTTTTTTTTCTTTCCAAAGGTGTATTTACTTTTTCATCAGACACCTGCTCTGCACTTATTTTAATTTTCACACCCTGCTAAGGGCTAGTATTCAGAAACAATGACCTGGCCCTGAACCTACAACACTTTTCATCTGGTGCCTGATATAAATAAATCAGTGATTACAACTTCATTGTAGAAATACTATTAAGTAATGTATAGAGTGTTAGATAAGCGTGGAGGAGAGGAACATAATTCAGATGGGGCTAGGATATAGACAAGGTTATTGAATGAGTTGATACTTGACTCTCAAATGAGATTGACTCGGAGACACAGGGGAAGAACATTCTAGGTTGAGGGAACAGCATGTAGGGAAACACAGGAGCAAGGAAAAACATGGCCCTTGTTGTAGGGAGAATACTGTCATCCCCCGAACCCCAAAGATGCCCACATCCTAATCCCTGAAGCCTGTGGTTACATCATGTCACATGGCAAGGGGAAATTAAAGTTGCACATGGTATTAAGTTTACTAATCAGCTGACTTTAAGAGAAGGAGATTACTTGGACTATACAGATGGATCCAATGTAATCACAAGGGTCCTTTAAAGTAGAGGAGGAAATCCAAAGGGAGGTCAGAGCCAGAGAGTGAGATGACTATGCCACATGGCTGTCTTTGAAGATTGAGAGAGGGGCCAGGAGCCAAGGAATGCAGGTGGCCTCTGCAAGCTCAAAAAGGCAAAGCAACTGGTGTTCCCCTAGAGCCACCAGAAGGAATACAGCTGTACCAATACCTTGATTTCAGACTTCTGACTTCTAGAACTGTGGGATAATAAATTTGTGTTTTTTCCAAGTTACTAAGCTTATGGTAATTTGTTTTAGCAGCAATAGGAAGCTAATACAGTCTCTCGCAGGGAACTGTGAGTGGAGATTTGCTTTGGATAAAGTGTTAGTGAGCCATTGCTTAACTTTTGTCAGGGGGGGAAATGAAGCAGGATCATATTGTAGAAAAGTCACACTTGTAGCAGTATTGATAATGGTTTGAAATAGGGTTAACTGCAGAAGGGAGCAGCAGGGTATGAATCGAGAGATTAGAGCACAAAGTAAAGCAGTAATTTGAGCCAGCCAGACCAGTATGAACAATAGTAATTGTTGCTTTTTATTGAGTGTGTGCTTATATATAACCCTGAATTTTTAGCTTAAATTCTAATTTTTTAAGTCTTAAAAAAATCTCTCAAAGTAAGTGTTAATACCCACATTTTATTAGAGACAAGACAGAGTCCCAAGAATTAAAAAAGTTGCTTAGGATTATGTAGCTAATCAGTGATGAGCTAAGTTTAGAACCAGGTCTGTTGACCGGGAAGCCCATGGATGTTCCATGGTGTCACTGTGTCTGAAAAGAAAGACATATAGCAGTTAACCTGGGGATGAGGGAGAAGATTCTCAAAAGGGCAAGAACTCAGGGCTGTTGGAAACAATATTCGGTACCAGAAAAGCATTTGAGGGTTTTGGAATAATAACTGGAGCTCAAGAAATGCACCTCATTTATGAAGAAAAAAAAGATGAAACATTGACTTTGTTTCTTTTGTCTAAAGTACTCTAATGCTAGGAGCACCTGGGTGGCTCAGTCAGTTAAGCATCTGACTCTTGATCTCAGCTCAGGTCTTGATCTTGGGGTCATGAGTTCAAGCCCCATGCTGGGCTTCATGCTGAGTGTGAAGCCTACTTAAAATACTCAAACACTTTACAACTGTGCCAACAACTTTTAACCAGGGTGTAAAATATTTGCCGCCATTGAGAATCCCCAGTGTTTAGCTCTGTCTGATGGGTGAGGATTGAGCTACTATAAATCAGTGCAGAATAGGTACATCTGGACCATTAATAGGTAGAGGACAACACCAAGCCCAAATCAAGAGAGATGGCTTGTTTTTGGGGAACATGTAAGGATTTTCCTGCAGAATGATAAAAGAGGTCACTATCAGGGAAGTTCATAGTTCTACTCAAACACCTACGTAAGTGTGAAGGATGGCCAAGTCTCTAGTGGATGGATCTTCTCCTTTAGTGCCATCAAACAATGAAAGCTCCAGTACATTTGTTAATGACATCCAAGGACAATCCAAATTCTTAAGTTGTGTTACTAATTCATCATACATGTTGCCTGAAATAGTGACTTTGGTGGGGCTAAAATACTTATCTTTATACTCTAAAGATCTTATTAAATTATATTTGTTTCAATGGAATTTTTATATATGCTATTACTATGCTTTTGACTTGAGGGTGACTTAGCTCACAAGGCTATAATGGTGTGTTTTCCATGGACTCATGCAAAAAATTAAAAAAAGAACACGTGAAAGGAAAGAAAAGAGCAGATAGAACTTCTCCACCGTGGTCTCAAAAATGAACACACACTAATGTTAACATGGGATGAGAGACCCGAGATCCCCAGAAAGATAGAAAGAGAGGGAAATCGATGGGCAGACTCAGGAAATGTACAGCAAACAAAATGGTGAAGACTGAAAAGCAGAGGAGCTGTCAATAGGTCAGGGGTGCAGAGATGCTGAGTTAAGGCGATACAACAGACCACTGAGATGGAGAAATTCTGCTGCTCGATTATGTGGATTGATAAGAGGGAGGCCACTCAAATACCTCCTCCTGGGTGGTCGTAAAATACGTCTGTCCAACGTGGGGCTCCCGTCAGTTCCCAAACTGTTCATCTTTCAGACACAAGTCTTACAGTCAAGCTTAGCTTCTGCCAAGTCCTCGGCATACATGCTTCCAATTGTGGGGTGTGCATTAAGAGTTCATTAAGTGCTGAGGTTAATTGAATACTACAGTTGCGGACATTCAGGGCCATTGCATACGTTTGTGCCAGTTTCTGGAGGTCTTTTAGTTCAGGGGTCCCCAAATGCTGACTCAGATACTATCTATGTCAGAATCATTTTGAAAGAATATATAATAAAACACAGCTTTGGAGTTCCTTCCCCTGGAGATTCTGATTCAACGTGTCTATATTTTTATGAGTGCCTTACAGGGATGTAATACAAAGGTCTGGGAAACTTTTCTGTAAAGGGGGAGATAGTAAGTATTTTAGATTTTGCAGGCTACGTGGTTTCTGTTATAACCATTCAACTTTGCCATTGTAGCCTGAAATCAACCATAGGCCACATGTAGACAAATGAGCATGGTTATATGCCAATAAAGCTTTATTTACAAAAACAAGCATCAGGTTCCTCAAAAAATTAACCATAGAATTACCATATGATATAGAAATTCCTGGGTATGTATCCAAAAGAATAAAAAAACCAGGGAGTCAGATGCTTATATATACACCCACGTTCATAATAACGTCATTCACAATAGCCAAAAGTAGAAGCAACACAAATGTCAATAAATAAAAAAGCAAAATGTAGCGCATATATAAATATACATATAAAACGGAACATTATTTAGCTTTAAAAATAAATGAAATTCTGACACATGCTACAATTTGGATGAACTTTGAGGACATTTTGGAAATAAAATGAGCCAGACACAAAAGGACAGACACAGCATCATCCCACTTCTATGAGGTACCTAGAGTAGTCAAATTCATAGAGACAGACAGTGGAACCATGATTACCAGGGGCTGGGGTAGTGTTTAATGGGTACAGAGTTTCAGTTTGGGAAGATGAAAAAGTTCTGGAGATGGACAGTGGTGATGGTTGTCCAACAGTGTGAATGCCCATAATGCCGCTGGATTGTGCACTGATGAAGGTTAAATGGTGAGTTTTATGTGTATTTTACTGCAATAAAAATAAATTTAAACAAGGAGCAGAAAAACAAAAAACAAAAAATAGAAAGAACAGATGGCACAAGGCATGAATTTGACTCAGGGTTATAGGTGAGCAACCCTTGGTCTAGTGCACCGCTAGGGTCCAGAATTACCAGCCATGGTTCATTTCCTCCTGGTGTTAGTATGCAACGAAACCCACGTTCACTTTTCTTTGAGATTATGTTCAGAAATGGGAAATCTCAGGCATTCAACAATACACAATCTTTGCCAACTTCTATGGAAAACCAGGGTCTCCAAGTGTCCTATTCAGATCAAATTAGGTGTTGTATTATGGTGAACTACTATAGTCCTCCCAAATTCACCTGCCTAGGTAGGGTTTTCCATGAGGAAATACTCCAAATGCATTGCTTATGTTCACATGCTTACTGCTCTTTATGGCTATGTCTCTCTCCTCCTTGATTCTTGTGTCTGTTAAGTTGCTTTCTTCTCATAAGAAAGAGGAATTGGGGGCAGAGAGACCAGAAGTGTTCTTTCCCAACTATTTCTTGTTGGGCAGTGGAATGGAAGTCCTTGATCATTTATGGAGACACAAAGGGTTTGGTGATAAGTGTTCTCCTTCCAGATGCTATTGATTTACTTATCTCCTCCCAATGGCAGTTTAAAGATCAAGCTTTAGCAAAAACACCTATTCAATTACAAACTTGGGAACTAGTGGATTTATACAAATTAACAAGTCTTTATTACTTATAAAGAAATCACCTATTATTTTTACATATAAAACTGGAATATTTAACATGAGGCAGTCATGGGTGTTTTATCTGTAACAGTGTCTTCAGTCACACAAAATTTTGTACTTGAAAGACTGAAATAACAGGGTTTACCAAAGTAGTTCCCTTTTTTGGAATGGCCTTTGTCCTCTCAGTTTTCTGGCCAGACCTCTCAGAGAAGTCACAAGATTGCATGTTTTAATAAGCTTCAAAAATAATGCCTGTATTATATAGGGCGTAGATTAATACTTAAGGGTGAATATTGATCAGTTCTTATTTTTATGTCTTTGCACTGATAGAATGTAGCCCCTTCTTTTTTGTATTTGTCACTGTTGCTTACATACCTGGGATTCCCTTTGAAAAATGTAGAACAATGATGGAAGTGAAGGACTGATGGATGAGGGAGTGTGCGTGTGCATGCGTGTGGGTGTGCATGCACACGCCCTGAATATGCAGTTGCAAAGCAGCTTAGCTTGAGAACAGTCAAAATGTACATATCTTTCCATGTATTGCACAAAATAAGTGTATATATCTAGACGTACCATGTTGCTATGTTCTACTTCGGTTTTACTGAGGGATCCTGGAAAGGGACACTTTCAGTCTTCCCAGAACTTGTTTTAGAACTCGTTTTGCTGGGGAGCGTGTCTGTCGTGGTGTTGAGGCTATTTGAGTAGGTCTTGGTCGACACGGATTCATGTGCTTAAGGACGGGTGCTGCTGTGCTCTCATTCGTTCACACATTTACACAATAGCAAGAACCAGTACTTCCCTTGTGTGTGTAGATGGTATGTTAGAGATGCCAGGGACAAGGGGGTGGAGAAGGCATGATTGCAGGAGTAAGGGATTGACTTGGATTAGTGGTAGTGGAAAGAAAAAGGAGTGACTGGAATAAGGGGTGGGTGGATGAGACAGCCAAGGTTAGAATAGCAATGGTAACATTGCAGTGGTAAGGAGCTTGTCCTGTGCCCTGTCCGTGCTAATTGTTTAACAGGCTTAAACTCACTCAGTCCTTAACACCACCATGCAGGTTCTATTATTCCCATTTGACAGGAAGGATGAATAACCATGATTACAGAGCTACCAACTCTCAGCACTGGAATTCAAACCCAGTTTAATCGCAGGGTCTATGTTCTTAACCACATGCGCCTTAGCAACGTGCTACCACTGACCTTAGCATACTTTGGAATGGACAGAACAATGCCACTACTGGTGTTTGGGGAGTTAATGGGTTAAGAAAGTGACACCAGAAGGGGATCTACCGTGGAAGTAGAGTGTCAATTGAGTTCTAACTCATGGAAGCTCGTACTGATAGATGTATCTGTGGGAATATTACATATCTTTGAGCCTCATTTTTCTCAAGTGTGAATGGGTGATAATTAGAGAGTTTATAGCAGTACATTGAGAAAATGAATGAGATAATGCATGAAAAGTGCCTTGCTCAGTAACTGGTGAAGAATAGGATCTCAATAAAAATTACTTTATTTTGCTAATGATTAAGATGAAATGTGCTAGGCTTGCTCCATATTCCAGAGTTTACTTTATTTGATTCTGGATGAGAAAATGATCAGTAATTATTGTCCATATTTTTCTACAGAATACTTATTTGTTTGAATAAAGGCCATGGAAGTGGTGAACTAAAATCAAAACAAACAAATGTGAAAGGAAAGAAAGAAAAATGAAATATTTATTGGGTAATCAAACTACCGTACATTTTTTTTTTTTTTTTGGTGATAGCGATAGGACATAAACAGCATAGTTTAAATTGCATTTCAAATTATAGTAATAATTTTCAGTGTTGTAGAGAACAGATTCCCTTCCTGAAGATGTTTGAATGCTTTGCTGAAATAACTTAATTCCCAGGGCTGAGTTCAGATTATGGACCTCCCATTTCCTAGGTATTGGCTGTGGAGCCCTGGCAAGTCCTTAGCTTCCTGTGCCCCTTTTGCTTCATCAAACAAAACAATATTCAGCTCAAATGAATGAAGAACATAAAGTGTGTAGCATAGTGCCAGCTTTTAGTTCACATTCAATAGCAACTACCCTCCTCTTGCCCATTGGTTCAAAAATAATCCAAAACCCACTAGCAAAAAGTTCTTTATTCTTGCCACAAAGCAAAAGAATGTCCTAGAAGACTCAATGTCTGGGTCTCTTGTTGGTCATATTGGTCTTAGAAAACAACCCTCAAAATATAGCTCAATTGCTTCTTTTCAAGACTGAGGTTTCTAACACCTTGGTTAGGAATTGTGTTTGCAGGTGCTTTTTTTTTTTTTTTTTTTAAGGAACCTGTTTCACAGATGAGAAATGTGCCTTGTAGCTGGTTGCTGTGCTGTACCAGGTGACATGGGAAAGCATTGGTCTCTTGCCCAAAGCGCACTTCTAGGGCCATCTTGGTGACTCAGAGATCTGACAGGCTGCCAGGGAAGCTGAGGCTGGAGAAGCTACACTCGGCTTCTCCCAACCCCGGAAACTGGTCGACCCAGCCCAAGCATATTGTTGGTGTCTTATTAAAAGGGTTGATTTGGGGAATGTTGTGTTTGCCACGCAGTGTCATGCCTTGAAGCCTTGGTTTCCAGCCTTTATTTATAAGCCTAATTGTTGCTATGGAAATTCAATATTTAAAGAGGTAATTATTGCTGATCTTGTTGCATGTGTCCATTTCTGATGTCCAGCTGTTAGCTCTTTAGCTCCAGTCTAGCAGATTAATTACTGCTATTGATTACTTTGAGCTTCTCTCTTCACACCTGCAGTCTGTGTAATTAGCTGGTGGCCTCCTCTGAAAATTAGGAGCAGTTTCATCCTGGCACCTTGCCATTTCCCAGCCATGTGCACTGCACTGATGAACAAAAGCAAATCTATTTTAAATAGAGATATCTGGGTAATGAACTCTTTGTGTTTTTGAACTATCCGTGGATAATTCAAATTACCCTCTGTTAGCAAATATTGTACCTCATTTGATGACTATCTGAAAAGAAAAAATTCCAAAACACTGGTTTTTATTCCCATTTCCACCTTGCAGAAATTTGCTCCCGTGTGTGCGTGTGTGTGTGTGTGTGTGTGTGTGTGTGTGTGTGTGTGTATGTGTATGTGTATATGTTTAAATCAAAACAACTTTCTAATTCTGCTGAGGGTATTGGGGTACTAGAATAGGCTTCCTAATGGAGCCCAGTGGAAGCCGTTGGGTTTGCACTGAGTGTTTCAGGCATCCACGTATTAATGTTCATCCCTTTTGGTAGATTCAGACTCTGTGTCTGAGAGACACATCACTATCCATGAGAGCCGTTGATATACCTTGGGAATAAAAACAAGTGTCCCATTTGAAAAATGAGTGAGGAAGTGCTATGAGAGAGGAATTACAGGAATCTTCAAAATTTTCTTCCCAACTTTATTTCAGTTAGTAGATTCCCGCCCCCCCCCCCCCCCCGGCACCCTGTGTATTGGAACCAAAATCCAGAATTGCCAAACACTGAAATCTAGAGTTCTGCCTCCAATGTCCTGTTATGATACTTTCTCATCTGTTGCGTATTACTGCCTAAACACTCAGGAAACACAAGTTGGTAGTGACATTGGGAGTGGACTTCCCAAGTAATGATAGGCAATGATTACTAACATGGCTAGCTGTTCCCTTCCATGCCGACAGGGCCCCACTAATGTTCCCTTTTGCTATTTAACTTGTGTTGAGTTATTATACTAAGGATTATTGCTTATTGTAGGAAAAAATAAAGCACTTTCCTCCTGCCCATGGCATGTATCTGCCAGCTTTCATTTCAAGCTTAAAGTGGATAAGTATGTCCCAAAGCCCACCCGACACATGGAAGGAAAAAAGTTCAGAAAGTTATCACTTGTCGGAACAATGAGAGCACCATCTCATTTATGTCGAGCACAGACGTGTTTGGTTGGATCACAGCGACATGGGGACGCTTCATCAGCTCTGAGATAGCCTCTACGGAAGCAAAGCAACACAAATTCCTGCCATCCAGGGAATCAGGTGGGAGATGGGCACGGAGTGGGAATGAGTGAAAAGAGTAGGGGCATTCACTCATCAACTCAACGAAGCTTTGGGGCATCTAATGGGGAGGCTGAACGCCGGCCCTCAGACCAGAAGGTCCCCAGCTGGAATCTCATCATTTCCACTGTTACCAGATTAAAATTTAAATTGTGCGCTGCCATTTGGAGGCCTTCTGGGCAAGGTCTTGCAGAGTCACCAGTTATTAGGAAAGCCTCCCATTATCACAACCCTAAAAGCTATTTGAACAGCAGCCTAATGTGGTTGTGATTTCCAAGGATCATTTGCTGTTATTGCGGCTCTGCTCAGATGTGAGTGGGAGAAACTAACCAAAGTTTCCTTCTCATAGTACCAGAGAGGAACATCAGAGGCACCAGAGAAATATTTTGCTGGCCATAAATATAAATTCACCCCAAGTAAACAATCTTTTGTTTCCCTCATCTGGGCAAGGTCATCTCTAATTCTGGCAAAGAGCAACACTCTCTCCATTACAGAGTATAAACTTCACAAATGCACACTGATTATAATTTCAACTCAACTAGAAATGTGAAAACATAGTTTTAAGAGGGTGCTACAGTAAAATGCAAAGTGTAGTTGTGTACAACATTCCGTACTTACGGATTACAGAATGACTTTCGAGTGATAGGAATTTATGAATATGTACGTATACACGTATATGCATATATATTTTAATTTTTGGCATTGCAAAATTCAACATGCTTAACCTCAAATATCTGAGGCTGTGCACAGAATATGTATCGTGAAACTAGACACGTCACAGGTCTTTCCAGAGTATGAAGCTGCTTTAGCCATTGGTTTTTCAGCTCCAGCAGAAGAGAAATGAAAATCTATCTTGTTAACCCTGATTTACAAGACCAGTTAAATTTTTAAAAAATTTTTAAACCATGATGAAGACTAGGTATTTGCTACTGTTGTTGTCTTCAAAGTTGCTGGGAGTATTTAACATCTACTCTGTTATACCGTCTGAGGGTATGCTGACAAGCTAAGTGAAACGAGAGATGAGAATTTGTCTAATGAATAATAAAAATAGTGTAGCTGACATGTATCAAGTGCTTATTATGTGCTGGGTATCATGCTAGGTGATTTGAATTTATCACCTGTTTTAATGCTCACAGCAAACCTATATTGTGGATCTGCATTTTATAGATGAGGGCATTAAAGCTGAGAGGTTGTATATAACTTATTTGACCACAACCATGGTCAAATCTGGTAAGTGACTTCATCTGTCTACCAAACTAGACTTTTAACTATTTCTGGTTATTTTATCCCAGCTATGCAGTCTTGATGATATTTTTTTTGCTCCAATTATGTGGATTCTTTAGTATTGGATTAACTAAATATAATATCCACTCGTAAACCTTGTGTTTTGGGGCCTACTTAATATTGCTTACTCCTTAGTCTAACGTTTTGTTTTTCTTGATTTATAGTAACTATTGCAAAAATTTGTGCTAGAAATTCCGAGATCTTGTCCATGAGGAAAGAACCTGCCTTAAGGAAATGTAAGAATAGAACAGAACCGGGCATCTGTGCAACTGTGGCCTGACCCGGGTAAGGACTCTCAGTTACTGTCCTGAGTTCTCCTGTGGAGAAGCCTTTTTGCTGGAAGAGTCACAGATTATTATTGATTCTGTTACCGGAAATGCAGGGAAAATCTCCCTCCCCCACAATTTAGCAGTTTCTTTCTTGCTGTGTACAATTATTCTTGTTTCACTTAGATACCTGAGACATTTATTTTCTGAGGAAACAATCAGAATAATGTCTCTCTGTCTCTATTTATGTATAACACACATGCATGGAATATATTCTGATTTTCCATAATTGTATTTGGTCATATGTGTGTGTGTATTGCTGTTACACGCACACAGGTGTGCACACACAATTGGTGTTCCATGCCACGTTTCCAAGATATTTTCTGGAAAGGACCTTTAAGAGAATGAAGGGCAGAGCCTTCTCCGTATCAGTGGGTGTGTAAATATCTTCAGATTCTATAAAAGCATCTTTATTTTCTCATAGATGATTGTTTGAAGGGGAGTTGTTTATGCTCTGTAGCACACATCAGATAACCTTGAAGAAGTTCTCTTGAAAAAACAGAGTCCAGTTTTCCTGATTCTGTATTTTCCCTTCTCTATCTGATAACATCCCAGTCCTAGTGTCAGTTCTTACCCTAATGAGCTGAAACTACATTAGTGAAATCTTAGATAAATTGACTCAAACCTTGGTTTGATGATCCTACTTAAGACATTCAATTAATTCTGTTTTGCTACAAGCTAATTTATGACTTTGTATTTATTCAAAAAATGTTGAAGATACAAAGCAGTGGGAGACAAAATAATGAATTATTCTACCTTCCTTCATGTGCTGACTATAGTAAGGGAGGAAGAGAAGAAAGAAATGCTTTTGATGTTTGGTAGGTGGGTATTTTCTTGTCATATCAGATAGTCTTTAGCTGATATAAACACATTTGTATCCCTCTAGGAGATACTAATTAGTGCAGTAAATGTTGGTTTATTAATTATTGTTAAAATTTTCCTTACCCAGTAAATAGTTTTTATCTTTTCTTTTTGCCCTTCCTGTTTTTCCCCCATTCCCCCCGCCTCCAGCCCCCGCCACGCTTCCTCTATTCTCTCCTTCCTATCCGAGATAATACTTGGTTTATTGTGGTCATAAAACTTTCTTTCTGGTGAATAGTGAGTGGCAGCTTGATAAAGCTGTGATATAGAAACAGATATTATAATCCACGTTTCTGTTGCAAAGCTTAATAATTGATCTGTACAATTTGAGAGAGAAGAGAAAAATCTGAGACTTTTAAAGTAATTTACAGCCCCCCCTGCCACACTCGGGGTGTTTTTAATGAGCTTCTCTAGATCTACAGGTAGTGCAGGTTTTCTCTGCTGATGTTCAGGGCAACTCATCAAGACATCCTGCAGGGCAGTGTCTTCAGGGAAGGTCAGCCAGAGAACAGAATTGCGTTAGGTGATGCTGGGTACGTAATTGACTTCCTCTGTCTCTGGAAAGTGATAGAAGGCAGGGCTGAGAAGAAGCTGCCTCTTTTCAATTCCCTCTCCCTCCCTTGATTAAAATTGCTTTTCTTACACCTCGTTCTATTTCACTTTCCTTTTTACATTCTCACAGGCTAAAACTTTAATTGCCACCCATGTTGGTTTTGTTGCTGAATTAAAAGATGAAATATTTCTTATAATCAGACTCAGATTTCCAGACTGCTCTGTCTTATATAAGCCTTTATTTTTCATGTAGTTTTCTAAAGGCAGGCAACAATGGTGTTCCCCTCCCCAGCGTGACAGCCAGTGTTATTGTGTGAGACAGGTTAATCGTGTTATGCTACGAAAGAGTCATATTCCTTTTTATTCTTTGCTGTGATTTTTTTTTTCTGTCTGAACTCCTATACGTTGGAGGACTAGATATAGCCACCAATCTTGATAGACATTTAACCCTCCTGGTCATCAATGACTATAGCCAAAATATGTAATTGCCAAAGTCACAGATTTTCCAATATTTCTTCTTATGCCAATTAGGAAAATAGGTACTTAAAACAGGCATACATCAGCCAATTAAAAATAAAGTCTATCAAAAAAAATAAAAATAAACTCTATCTTCATGGTCTGAAGTAAGGTAATTGTACAGAGTACATTTCTTCTGCTATGTTTTAAAATGTAATTCTAGGTACCTACTGTATTAGACAGTATTTTGTGATACGCTTCATTCTATCCAGAGAAATTCAGAAAGTAGACTTGTATAGGATCAGTCATAAAATGGGGCATCTGGGTGGCTCAGTCAGTTAAGCATCCAACTCTTGATCTCAGCTCAGGTCATGATCTCATGGTTTGTGAGTTCGAGCCCCACATCAGGCTCCATGCTGACAGTGTGGAGCCTGTTTGGGATTCTCTGTCTCCCTCTCTCTCTCTGCCCCTACCCCCCCCCCCCAATAAATAAATTAAAAAAAGAGTCAGTCATAAACTCAATTGCCAATAGGTGGCATAAGTATTTTGACAATGTTGATGAGAAGTAGAGGCTAACAAAGACAGTAAATACATAAAGATACTCAAGGAATTGATGTGTGTGTGTGTGTGTGTGTGTGTGTGTGTGTGTGTGAGAGAGAGAGAGAGAGAGAGAGAGAGAGAGGGAGGGAGGGAGGGAGGGAGGGAGGGAGAGGGGGGTTAAGAAGGCTTCCAAGGCTGTTTTGTGGAGCTGAATTTATAGACAGGCTGTGCAGTGTGCTTGCTGGGCTGGATTTATCTTGCATTTTCTTATTAGGACTTCTGGAAAGAGAGCTGCTCTCAGCTGTTCAGCGGACAGAACCAGAACATTCTCTCAAAGCTGTCAGTTCTGTCTGCCGTGAAAAGGGGACGTGGGAGAATAGGAGCCTCAGGGCTCAGGGTGAATTTGTCCTGTGTCACGCTGGACCCTGCCATGGAAATGTCTTGTATTATATCCTGGTTTTAGAGTCTGAAGAAATGGCTAGTGAGTGAGAGGTGCCTCTGACAAGCCCTTGGAAGTCAACTGTATGTTCGAGGTTGTGGCGGAACTCCCTGGTTATCTGAACATTTAAACGGTTTGATCTTGGAAAGATCACTTTATGAAGAAAATGGTGACAGAGGAAAAGAGGATAATGTGTTTTTTTCCAGCGGTCTCCCGAGCGATGTGCACATTCCTCTGTTTCCCCAGGCTGAATTGCTCTCTTGTTGTCGGAGGTGGCTGAGGATGGGTTGGCAGACATCGGGCATCCAGGCGCCGTATCCTTGCGAACGTGGGGCATCTTGATCATTTCTCTCTGCAGTGACTCTTCCAAATTTTACTCTTTCATAATCACACTGAATTAGGTACTAACATTTAAGTGCCTTCTTGGGGCTTGGCAAAATTAAAAAATGAATTAGCCACCGAGGAACCGAGAAATTAAATATCTATTACTAGACATGGCACACTTTCATGGACTTCTGTGTGGGATAAGTCCTTATATCCTTGACTAGCATGAGTCAGCACAGTTACATTTAATGGGGGCCAGGCTGTACTAGCCTTGTGCTGCTCGCCTGGGGCTTAAAACTGCTCCCTTCAGTGTGACTGTCTCAGCCCCGTCCCTCCTACTCCGTGCCTTCCAGACAATGTCTTGCATGTTGCGATGATGATCAAGGCTGACTTTTTCTACTTTCTAGATTCGCCCTGTATGTTGTTGAATTCTCTTTATCACTTGCAGTAGGGAACCAGTATTCATTTTGTCATTTACAATATAGACATAGAAATATATCATTTAAATCCTGATGCTAAGTTAAACTTCTCTTACAGGTAGCATCTTTTGGCCATGGCAACTTCTACAAATTTTCATGGTTATGTTTTTATGCAGAGTTAAAAGAAAAAGACAAAATTTTGAGCTAATGGCTATTCCAGTGATTTCTAGGAAGGAAATAATGAATGTAGTTATCCAAATGATAGGTTTAAGAAAGGTTTAGTTTAAAGTAAAACCACCAGCTATTAACTGAGTTCTGAAGTGACATATTTGAAGGCTGAGTCTTCAAAATAACCTGTCTCCAAATTTAGTAATACATTGACTATCCTAAGACATGGTTAGAGTATGAATTTTTGGGTTAAACAAACTTGGCTCTGAAAAGTCATGTAGCATGCATAGTATCGTTTTGTGTAGGAGGAAATAATACATGCTTCTAAATCACTTGGAATAGAACTTTTTCTTTTATTTGGAAAGCTTTTTGGAATTTTTCAATGCTTTGCAGTTATTAGGCAAAATACTTCTTGTATTGACTTCTATGGAATGTATAATGAATGTGTTATGGAGTATTAAAAATTCAGGCATTTTTTTCTATTTAAATAGTTGGGTATTTGCAAAAGACAGTGATTTTTCTTTTCCATGAGGGTATACTCAGGGGAGTTCTCCTTATCTCCCACTCTCTATCCCTCCTCTCCTCTCTTTTATTTCTCTCCCCTTCACCCCTCTCTCTTCCCTTCACCCCTCTCTCTTCCCTTCACAAATGTTGACTGAGTGCCTTTTCTTAGCCAGGCAGGGTACTATACTATGGAGATACAGAACTGAGTAAGATGCATATACATCAAGCACTATCTGCTTAGTCTCTTAAACCTAGAACCTAAAAATTCATTCTTAATTCCTTTTCTTCTTTACCCCTACGACCATCAGAAGGCTGTAACTCTAACTGCAGGATGTGCAGCCTGGATCCGTCCTATCGAATCAACTGCCATAACCATCTGCTCTAACCTAAGTCACCCTTACCTTTCACCTCACCTATTACAAGTGCCACCCTACTGGTCTTCCAGTATCACCTGTTGCCTTCCTTGTCACTCATCTTCCAGTAACTAAGGTGGTCTTCGAGAATATAAATCAGATCATATAGTTTCCCATTTTCTTCCATCCTCCAGTCGCTTCCATTGCTTTGTACTGTGCTGTGAATTCCTAGTTCCTTCCTTTAGCCTTACAGAATGGTGGCACTGCACACCCTCTTACATACCATTTCCCAGGGACACTCCTGCTCTTTCCAGTCCTCTGGCAAATCAAGTTTGTGTCCACCTGAAAGCCTTTGCCCTTGATATTCCTTCGACCCAGAACGATCTTTCCTCTCATCTTTATGGCTGGCTTCAGCACTTCCATCTTGTCTTCAGCTCAGATGCCACCTGCCGAGAAATTCCATCCCCTCCCGCATCCTTCCTTCTCTCCCCTTCTCACATTGTATTGGTTTGTTTTTCCCATGGAACCATTAATCAAAATATTTTCTTTTTTTTTAAACTTAAAGTTTATTTATTGTGAGAGAGAGTGCAAGCCAGTGGGGGAGGGGCAGAGAGAGAGAGAGAGAGAGACAGAGACAGGGAGAGAGAGAGAATCTCAAGCAGGCTCCACACTGTGAGTGCAGAGCCTGATGTGGAGCTCGATCCCGTGAACTGTGTGATTATGACCCGAGCTGAAATCAAGAGTCAGACGCTTAACTGACTGAACCACCCAGGCGACCCTTAATTTCTTTGTTTATACATTTACTATCTGTCTCTCTCACCAGAATGCAATCTCTATGAAAGTAGGTAGTTTCTCTGTTCTGTGCCTTATTACATTGTCAATGCTGAGAACCATGTATAGCATATTCAAAGCACCTGATACATTTTAATTTTTGTATTAATAAGGTCTGTGCCCATGTAGACCTTTCACTTTAGCAGCTAGTTTCCAGTTTCTTTCATAAATCTGCTAAAGGTGGGTGGCTTCTATTTAAGGGACTCGTTTCAGTAATTTTACACATTTCAAGTCTAATAAAACAAGCATGTATTAATCTGCTTGGGCTGCCATAACAAAATACCACAGATTGGGTGGCTCACACAGCAGAAAATTTTTCTCAAAGATCTGGAGGCTGGAGGCCAAGCTCAGGATGCTTTCAGGATTGGCCTCAGCAATGATTTCTTGGATAGGACACCAAAAGCATGGGCAAAAAAAGAAAAAAATAGACGAATGGGACTACATCAAACTAAAAAGCTTCTATACAGCAAAGGAAACAGTCAACCAAATGAAGAGGCAATTTATGGGATTGAAGAAGATATCTCCAAACCATATATCTGATAATGGGTTAATATCCAAGATATATAAAGAACTCCTTATAACCCAATAGCAAACAAAAACAACCAAAAACAACCCAATTAAACATGGGCAAAGGAACTGAATAGGCATTTTTCCAAATATGACCTACAAAAACTAACAGATATTTCATATCTATACCAAGGGATGCTTGATTATCAGGGAAATGCAAATCAAAACTACAGTGAAATATCACGTCACACCTGTTAGGATGGCTTTTATCAAAAAAGTGTCAAGATGATGAATGTTGGTGAGGATGTGGAGAAGAGGGAATCTTTGTACAGTATTGGTGGGAATGTTAATTGTTGTAGCCACAATGAAAAATAGTATGGAGGTTCCTCAAAAAATTAAAACTAGAATGACCACATATGGTCCAGCAATTTCACTTCTGGGTGTATATCCAAAAAAATTGAAATCAAGATCTTAAAGAGATATCTTTGCTCTCATGTTCCTTGCAACATTATTCCCAATAGCCAAGATATGGACACAACCTAAATGTCCGTGAATGGATGAAGACGATGTTGTATGTATACAATGGAATATTACCCAGCCACGAGAAAAAAAGAAATCCTGCTGTCTGCCACAACTTGCATGAATCTTGAGGGCATTATATGAAGTGAAATATGCCAGATGCAGAAGGATAAATAGTACATGATACAACTTATATGGTGAGTCTAAAATAATCAAGTTTATGGGGCGCCTGCCTGGGTGGCTCAGTTGGTTAAGCGTCCGACTTCGGCTCAGGTCATGATCTCACGGTTTGTGGGTTTGAGCCCCACGTCGGGCTCTGTGCTGACAGCTCAGAGCCTGGAGCCTGTTTCAGATTCTGTGTCTCCCTCTCTCTCTGCCCCTTCCCCACTTGCACTCTGTCTCTCTCTGTCTCAAAAATAAATAAACATTAAAAAAAATTTAAAATAATCAAGTTTACAAAAGTAGAGAGTAGAATGGTGGTTGCCAGGGCTGTGGTGGGAAGAGGAAATGGGGCGGTATTAGTGAAAGAGTATAAGGTTTCAGTATTTAAGATAAATAATCCCTAGAGATCTCCTGTGCAGCATAATACTTACAGTTAACATTATTGTGTTGCATACTTAAATAGTTGCTAAGAAGGTAGATCTTATGTTAAATGTACTTATCAAACACCCAGAGTAAGAGGGTGGGAGGAAACTTGGAGGTGAGGGATGGGTGTATGGCATAGATTGTGGTGATGGTTTCATGGGTATATACTTACATCCCAACTCATCAAGTTGTATACCTTAATTATGTACAGCTTTTTGTATGTCAAAAAAAAAAAAAGGTGCCATCAAGATCAGTTTCTGGTGAAGCCTCTCTTCCTGGCTGGTGGATGGCCACCTTCTCACTGTGTCCTCACATAGCCCCTTCTCTGTGCATACTGAGAGAGATCTCTGATCTCCTTATTTTATTGGGACACCAGTCCTACTGGATTAGGTCTCCTCCCTTAAGACCTTATTTAACCTTAATTACCACCATATCTCCAAATACAGTCACACTGGGGATGAAGACTTCAACATAGTGAGTTTGGGGGACACACAATTGAATCCATAGCAAAGTGCGAGGAGAAAAGCACTTTTATTTGTTTAAACTATAACGGATCTGTGCAATCTTACACAGGAACAATCTGACATTTGACATCTGTTATTTAGCCAAGGTATTGCTTGACTTGCAATGGATATTCAATGCATGTTATGACACAAATTATCTATTTTAATGAGGTATTTTATGAAGCTGCTTTTGTTGATTTGCACAATGGGGCACAGACATGCTGATAATTTAAATTGGGATTAGACTCTTTGTTTTTAGAATAACTTGGCTCAGTAATACACAATGCTAACCACCTGTAGCTCTTTTCCTCAGGAGGCTGCTTCTTTAACATTTCTAGAAGCTTTGTGCTTTCCCTGAGCCTGATGCTATGATGCTCACAAACTTAGCAGGAGACCAGGTTAACTCCAAGATGCCCAGGTAGAAAACTTAAGATGAAAAGTGTGAAAAATTTCCTTCTTTTTTCCTTTCTCACCATGTTTTCCTCTTTCTACTCTCCTCATCCTTTCTTCTTAGGAGAGAATCTTCAGTGAGAGATGTTCCCCTTAATTCATGTTGTGTCCTATTTCTGTAGCATGAATATTTAGGAGGTACTTAAGCATGGTTTCTAAGCAGTGACAGAAATGGAAATTATTTACCCCAGGAACCCGGCATGTATTCTTGTTAACTAATTTGCATGCTGTTAAATAAATAACATATTGGTGGGACCAGAAGATTTGGAACCTCTCCACTACCCACACTCCATTTTTATTCTCTATTTTTAGGACGAGTATTGTGTTTGTTTACCTAAGTTATGAGGCTTCCTTTATGTTATATAAATAGGAAAATTAGCTGGGCAGAATCATGTATAAATTTATTTCCTTGGTTTGTGTCTTTTCAGGGATCTGAGGAGAAATAAATGGGCCTATGTGGGTAACAAGTCTTCAGTTGCTGAACAATTTGGTGAAAAAATTATATTAATATGGCTATGATTATATGTACACTGGATAAAACCCAATAAAGATTTGGGATAAGCCTCATTGATCTAACGTTAGAGTGCTTAAACATTGGGAAACTACTTGAGCAATTGAGTGTAGATTGGGATTTTTGAAAACCTTCACATGGACTGTGGTAAACTGGCTGCTTTCCTGTAAATATGACAATGTGGGACAAACACAAAAACATGGTGACATGTTGATTGTCAAATCTAGCTTAAGAGCCCATATAAATATGATGGAGACCAAGGACATTATCAGATGTGTATTCAAATGGAATATATCTAAATCTGGTTTTGAAAGTGGTTTGGCTGGGGTGGGTGTGTTGTTCCGTAGGTTTGAGATTTTTTAGAAACTTGAGGATGGGAAAACTGCATGTCCTCTGAGATTAAATCCTTTTATTCTGCTGAATAAATGAACTCCCCCCCGCCCCCCCAAAACTGGGAAATATTGTATATTCCAGCTGCAGGCTAAGTGATTGCTTCATTTCAAGCCTCCTGACTGCCATGGAACCATCTGGTATGTGCTTGTGTGTAGGAGTAGGGGAGATTCCAGCTAACACTAAGGTCTTCGGCTGGTCCAAGTTGTTTCTTATTTATCACTTCTTGTCACACCTGGGTACAGAGGCAGAATTAAAACTAAGTCTGACTTTCTTCCCATCGCCTTTAAACTTTTTTCTACTTTTTGGCTTACATAAAGGTAAAACTGTTAGAAAGAAAAATTGTTAAAAGCGGGGGGTGGGGGTGGGGAGAAATGCAGTGATAGATGAGAAACTATAAATCCTAAAGTTGGAAAGATTTTATTTTTCATACTTAGAGATCCCCCCGCCCCCATTATTGTTTTGGGTCAACGGGAAAAAGGTTTGTATATGTTTTTCCCTCATGTGCTACTTTAAGCAGTGTTCGTATGTTCTGTGAAATGGTTATGCTAAATGTCTGTGAGAACTTGAGTCTGGGTGTGGACATATAGTGAGTCTATAGGACCCAAAAGAGAACAACAGTGGGAGGATAGGAAAGGCAATGGATTTTTAAAAAATGAAGAGCTAGTATGAGATGGGCAAGTAGGGGATTAAATGAGAAATTGGGTGGTTGGAACAGATTGTGTGTATATTTTCCTCTCTGAGACCCCTAAGATTTCTTCTTATACATTGCATGGGGGAAAAATAATCTTTCTAGCTTCTTAACTATGTACTTTCATCACTGCTGTACTTTCTTTTAAGTTTGGCTCAGAAGGGAAGGGGTAATATAGTACCGAAGCTCAACATGGTGACCAAAACAACTGGCTTTGGATATGGTACTGGCCAAGAAAGACAAGGACTAGATCATTATTAATGCATACTATTAGTCCTAAACTACACATAGTACTGCAGTTAAAAAGATTAGTATGATGCCTAGCGCATCATCTTTCCTCTTTTCATAAATCATGCTACAAACAGAAGCAGCATCTTTGAGAACTGAAGGCTGTCTGGGCATGTGCCTGTGGGGCATATACAGACCAGCATGGTCCAGAGGCTTCCTCAGTCTGGCTGGTCTTTGCTGGAGTGCTGGTAGTGTCTGATTCAATTAGTAATCAGAGATGTAGTCATTGCTCTTTTGTGACTTTGAGAGCCTTGATTGTGAATTATATTTACAGATTGCAGTTTCTTCTAAATAGGGTCCTTTGTATTCAAGGACCTAAAGAGTCTTGCAGTCTGTGATAAAATTGAGTTTTCCCCATATAATAATACATGAGACATCATTGTATTTGTCAAGATTTTGGTCAATAGAGCCAAGCAAATCCATGTATAGGAATAATGAATTTAGCCACGTTTTGTTTGTGAGAATAATTTTGTTAGGCACCCTCCTCCTCCCCTGCCCCGATCGAAATACCTAACAGCTAACATAAATATGGAAATGGCCTGGGTTTTAAAGTCTGAAGCTGTTAGGCTCTAAACGTTGAGCCTTTCTTACTGATGGCAATGTGTTCCTTCTGATGGGGCAAGGCCTCGGGCCTAAAGGAACCTACAGTCTTTGGGAAGTCAAGCTCTATATGAATTTGAGAAATAACTAATTTTTAAGGTATTTTGTGACAAAATACCAAGTGTATGCTTTGCTATAAAGGCATATGTCCTGACCACAGAGATTAGAATGAACTTAATCTGAGGTGGAACTAAGTGTTTTTTCAGGTTTGAGGGCCAAGTTCTGCCTACCAACTGGCTTATGCATCATTGTTTATGAACTAGACCAGTATGGAAGGTCATTAGAAGCAAATGGATGGAAACTGTACTGAAAGTTAAGAAATTAGTAAAGGCATCATGAGCAGGGTGGACATGTGGAGGCTTCCTCTGGAGGACCAGGTAACAAATACTTCGATAACTCCACCCTTGTGGCATCATTGGTATGTGGTCTCACTGGGTGATTGATTTATTAACAGGTCAGCAGTTGGAGAAAAGCGGAGAAGTTAACCCTTTGTGACCTTCATTGATTTTGCTCTACCCTGTAAGAAAACTCTGCCCATCAGAAAACCAGTTAAGGCAGGTTTTGCCCAATGCTCTGCCCTCGGAAAATATAGTATATAATTCCCATGCAAAAAAATGCATCAAAAAGAGAAACACCAGCTTGCTGACACCCTCATAATGGAGTTTGGCCAAGGCAATTGTTGATCTCTTACAGCTTTTTGAAGAGTTAGCTCAGCAGTTAAGCTCTGAATAGGTCCACCCTTCTGTTATTTAGCCAGCAATCTGCTCCCTTCCAATGAATGGAATAAAAGCTGAGAGGCAGAATTTCATCTCTGTTCAAATTAGAAACCTGTCTCCTTATAAACCGGGTCCCTTCCTTCTCCATTACAGTCTTCTACTACCAAGGAGAGAAAAAAGATCTTGGATACGTAGCATAACGATAATTCCATCAACAATAAACCCCACTTGGTGATTTTTTTCCCCCTTTGAGTACTAAGAGAGCCTAAATGTGAGTGCTAGATGCAAATCCATTATTCTTAGTGCTGGTACCTATAATTAACACTGCCCAATGGAATTTAAAAAATATTTATAAAAGAGGCAACATGGTTAACAATTACCATTATCCGTAGCTACACTCCTCCTCCTCCATGTTTTCATGAAGAGAGCGGTGTTGTTACTTCAACAGGCACAGTGTTGTGGTGACTTTTGTGATACAAATGAAGCAAGACTAAAATTCTAATTGTGAAATTTAAAAGGAAAGTAATTGCTTGGTGTTGGTTAATTCCATCTTTGTGTGATGACAGCAGCTGCGTTTCCCTGCCTTGTGTGTTTTAACAGATGGCATTATTTCTTATGGAGTGTTACAGTAGCGACCGAGGTGACACTGAAGGAAAATTCTGTGACAGTATGTTAAGTAAGATATTACTGACAGCCCTGCTGAGCAGCGATGCAGAACTCCACATCGTTGTAGATCTCTTCTCACCCCTAGAGCCCCCACCAAATGGTTTCCATTTGTGGCATGTGGAACTAGAACAGAAAGATGAATGGAAAATTATGTTCTTTTTCAAATTTGCTTGTTTGCATACCATTAATAGGCCTGGGATGAAGACTCAAATCTGGCACAAAGGTGCATTTATCAACCCAGTATCACACTGTTCTACCTTTCTACCAAAGGAAAGCAAATGGAGGGGCACTGGTAGGCCTGAATTCTAGACCAGGCTTTGCCCCAAGTCACTTTTCTTTGGGTTGGTTTCCTTTGTGTAAACGGCTGGAGGTGAACTATGACAAATAGTCTCTTGGGCCCTTTCTACTCCAACTCTCTGACTCTGAAAGTCCTCAGCTTTCTGCTTTAATGGCACAGAAGACAAAGTGAGCAGAGTGCATAATGGAAAGCAGATGGCTCTGTATGCTACAGATACTGATGCTCAGCAGAGAGAGAAGACCAGTGGGTCATAAGTTAGGAGACCTGGCCATGGTTCATCCATGGAGCAAGTTCACATAGTGAAGTGTCAGCTTTCTCACCTCCTTCATAAGGCCATAGTCAAGGTCTAATGGGGATTATGCTACTGAAAAATAATTGATCCAGCAAACATTGCACAACTGCCCTGTGCTGGACACTGTGCCAAGTGCTGGGGATTTAATGGTGGGCAAGTCCGGGTCTCTTTTGGAGGAAGACATCTACTGGGTGGACAAGTACGTAAATGGATAATTGTAGGGGAATGTAATAGGGGCTTTGAAAGGCATAAATACAAAGCGATGCACTCACCAGCTGAATGCAGACCATGATCTCAGCTACACTATATGGGGAAGAACCACCTAGCTGAGCCTAGTTTAAAATATTAACCTGCAGGAACTGTGAACAAATAATGTGGTTTTTGTTTAAGTTACAAGCTTTGCGGTAGTTTTAATGCAACAATAGATAGCTGAAATAACATATGGAGGCAATAGAACTAGAACATGTTCCAGAAGAAACGTTCTTAACAGTTCTCCTGAGGTTTGACCATCCGAAGTATGTAACAGTGGAAATAATAATGGAATGCTAATGTCATTTTTATGGTTTATCCAGCACATTCTCATTTGATTCTTATGACAGATCTCTGAGGCAGACCTTACCTTGGTTTCAGAGATGGAGAAACTGAGTCCCAAAGGTCACATTGAAGTAAATTGCAATCAAATTCAGGTTTGCCTCTATATTGTTCCTCCCCTGGAATCAATCGAATAGGATTTCAGATAGCTTCCCATTTGTAATTTAACAGTTGTTGAACATGCAGGGACAGAGGACAGATTTTCTTCTAATACTTCACTAAAGCATATCCATTGGTCTGTGCTACTGTTGCAATCGGACTAGTTGCTTGAACATGACTAAGTGGTAAGGGTAAGATTGAGTCCTTGAATCAAGCCAAGTAGATGCAAAACTACGTCCGAATCTAGATTGATTGGAAATTTGTGTTCCAAATAATTGGCTCAACGATTTTCAGCAGCGGTTCATCATAGAATTAGTTCTTTAAAAAAGAAATCAATCATAATCAATAGTATCATCCTCTGACTTTGTAAAGTAATTATAAGTTCCTCACTAAGGCTTCTTAGTTACTTTTCATGATAGAGAAAAATATATCTTTCTTGGATCCCAACCAATAATGTGGCATGTGTAAATCTTTTTTTTTTTTTAAGTATTATGATCGATTTCAGATCAAAATATCTTCTATATCTAAAACCTTGGAGTGAACAATTTCTAAGTACAGGGCTTGTGGTGTGACCTAGATAATGTGATGACAGCCCTTTGGAACAACGTCAAGACCACTCCACACGTGTGCCCTTCATGAGCAGACATCTCAATGTGACAGCTTGAATTACAGCTTGAATTTTCTGTATTAATACATACACCCAAACATTTCCCAGCCCACTTGAAAATGAGGATCAATATAAGGTCCTTTATGGTCTGTTATACAATTTGACTAATCTGGAAAGATGGCCTAGGGAAGTAAACTCAGATCAAACCTCAACTTGAAGAGGGTACACAGCAATAGTACTTGTGAGGTAAAGGCAACTCGAGGCATCACGTGTGGTTGAGTTGAGGGATAGCACTGATGACAGTTACCAATGCCAGCCACACAATCGAGCCTTCCCTATGTGTAACATGCAATGGTGTCAGCTTGTGATTATCAACCTTCTGAAAGGCATAGCCATAAAGGAAGCTGTGTTAATTCTTTACCTTAGTAAAGGCACCTATTGCTATAGAGGTTGGTTTTGAAAATTGACATTTTAAAGAAAGATAATTGAGTGGATTTTAATGACTGCTTAGAATGTCTGTACCTAAATGTATTTATCTGGTTTCTTGTTTGGACATTTAGCATGTTTCATAGTTTTTGTTTTCCCCTGTTAAAAGAATCTCGTGCTTGAATTTGTAAATAGGTCTTTATACACCTTCACAATGATTTCCTTAGTGGAAATTTCTAGAATTAGAATGGTTTGGTAAAAGTGTTAGGCATGTGAAATTAATGATCATGCAGAATATCTGTTTTTGAAGTGTCTGGTCATCCAGGAGAGTTTTACCTATTACGCTGGTTCAATTTACCTTAAAATGAAAATAATCTAGATTAACCTCAGTATTTAAAGGAGTATGGTGTAGCCAGGCACTGTTACAAGAGACAGCATCCCAGAACTGATGCTAGAAATGAAAATAAGATCTCTTGGATGGCATTTCTTGATTTTAGGGAGATCAGAATTAAGCATCCATCATACAGCACTTCCTAATGGAAACAAACCTGAATCATAGTTGGAACAAGGCTCTGATAGTATTAAAGCAATAAATATTTAGTTGTAATGTTCATTTCAGTGCCAAATATTGCACCTAGTGGTAGCATCTGATTGGATCTGAACCAAAAGGATGGATGAATGAACAATGGCCTCAAACACTGATTTATAAATGTTTTAGTTTCTTTAAACTAGCCTTTTGGACTTCCCCAAAGCTTTCCTTGACTGTAGTTCTTGATTTTGAATGTTCAGTAGTTTTCTGGTTTTTATCTCTATGCTTAGAGTCTCTACTCATGATAAATGTTTGTTGTAGACTTTTTGCCTCTTTTCTTTGTCTGCAGTAACTAATGCTTTCCTTTGTTTTGCTTGGGCCCGGTGGATACTTGCAACATGTTGATGACATACCAATGTTACTTTTTGTTTTTCTCTTTCTAAATATCAGAAATGAACCTAAAATGAAATTCAGTTGTTAAAACAACTAAGTAGACAATTTAATAAAGGGTTTATATTTGGGAGTATTATCATATGCTTCCTAATTTTGTTTCTCCTTGGTCTTCTCTGAAGTGAAGAGGAGGAGGATTGAAGAAAGTGAATATAATAGGGGGATTGCTCAAAGAAGACATGTTTTTAAGTAACTCCAAATATGTGATCTTAAGTTGAATCAATTACCACATTACTCTTAAGCAATTTCTCTCATCTTATTGGATGGGTTGCATCTAAAGAAATAACTTTCTTACTTTAAAACTGACATATGCTTATTATTTTAAAAACTCAAGCTATTAGAAAATATAAACACAATATAAAAAACACATGGAATTCCTTCACCAAAGTATAGCTACTGTTCATTTAGTGGTGAAAACTCTCTTATATATCTACGAATGCATACAAACACAATGTGCCTGCCTACCCATTTAATGTGATCGGGATCACTCTATACTGTTCTTTATGTATGTATGGATATATATACATATATATACATACATATATATATATATATATATACACACACACACACACATATATACATATATACACACACACACACACTTATGTATAATAATCTGATTTTGAACATTTATTCATGGCAGGAAGGATTTTATATTTTTAATGGCTGCAGAGTATTGCCTTATCTCATAATTTGCTTAAATAACATTTAAAAGAAAAAGAACTCTTATTTTTTCTTGTTTCTTTCTCCATTTCTTTCCTCCCACCCTCACTCATCCCTCACTCGCTTCTTCCTTTTACCTTTACTTCCTGCCTTGGTGTCTGGCAAAAATGATCTCTAGAAAGGGCTTATGTATTGAAATTCTCATCAACAAATTGTAAGTGCTTGATTTTTCCATTCCCTGATTTTCAATACAGATTTTGGGATTTTTCAACTTTGCCAGCCTAGTAGCATGATATATTTGCTTTGATTTGTGTCCCTTTGATTATAAATAAGAAAGAACATCTTTTCATGATTGCTGGCCATTTTTAAGTTTTTCCTTTTGGCAACTGCCAGAATATTCTTGTGTATTAGATTTTTTAATCCTAAAAAATTTCTTTGAGGTCTTTGCATATCGAGGATAATAATCTTTTGTCATATGATTTATGAATGTTACTTCCCAGTTTATTTAAAAAATATAGGTTCGATATACTTTATTTTCCTTTTATAATTGTATTTTTAGTTTTATGTGGTCATTTTATCACTGTTTTTGTTTTGTACTTCTGACTTTTTATGATACGCTAAAAGATTTCCCCTATGATATGACCATTTCAAAACAAAAGAAAAAAAACAACAAAAAAAATAAACCCCTCCTTCTAAATTGCAGTTAGTGTGATTAAGGTTGTCACATGGTTTCCTGATGTTCTCATCATTTTTTTTTTTTTATCTTTTTCTCCCTTTTCTCCCTTTGTTTTGTTTTAGACAGTTTCTGTTACTCTGTCTTCATGTTCCCTCATGTTTTCTTTTGTGGTTGTCCATTTGCTCTGTATTCCATCCAATGTATTTTTTATGTCAGACATTGTATTGTTTCATCTGCATAAATTTGTTTCATTTGTATGTTTTCCACATCTCTCAAACACTAATGCTGTTTTCTACCTTTTTGAACACATGGAGTGTATCTATAATTGCAGCTTTATCGTATTTTCTACTTATCTGTACCATTTCTGGGTCTTTGTTTTATTGATTTCCTTTTTTTCTCATCATTATGTGTTGCATTTTCCTGCTTCTTTGCATGCCTTATGTGACTACCTGCACTTTTCCATTTGACTCTAAATTTGGGGGTTCCCACAACCTTGACCCCTCATTTGATAATTCCCTAGAACAAGTCTCAGAACCTAGGAAAGTGGTATTGTTGCTATTATAAAGGCTACAACTCAAACTGGTAAATGGAAGAGACACATAGGGCAAGATGGGGAGAGTGGAGGGTACAGAGCTTCCATGCTCTCTCTTCATGGAATCGGGGTATGTAACCCTCCACAGCATATCAACGTGTTAAGAAGAAAGCTCCCTTGAGCCTTGGTGCCCAAGAATCTTTATGACCGTTTCATTACCTAGGAATGATTGAAATCAATCACATAGCCAATGATTTAATCAACCTTCAGTTCCCCTCCCCTTCTGAGAGATCTGACAACTTGAAATTTCAACCCTCTTATCATGTGGTTGGGTTTTTCTGATGACCAGCCCCCATCTTGAAGCCATCTAGCGCCCCCCAACCCCAAACCATAAGTTACCTCATTAGCATAACACCATCACTCAGGCAATTCCAAGGGTTCTTGAAGCTCGGTGTCAAGAGTCCAGGGCAAAGACCATATATATATGTTTTATTGTACCATAGGACCAAATCAAACATTTGTCAAGGGCATTAGTCTTTCTGCTGAGGCAGTACAGTCTGCGCACTCAACTTGATGTTCCATGCTTTACAAAGTTTTTCTACACTGGCCTTTGGGACCATAAATATCCCTGGCCTTGTGGGAGCAATGAGAATTGTTTCCTCTGATTTTTTTTTCTCGTGGTTTCTCTCTCAGGCTTAGATAATTTCCTCTTGTATACCTTGATGAATACTCATGTGAAAACTCAGCCCTTATAGATCTGTAGGGCTTGCCCTCTGTGTGTCTCCTCTTCTCTGGTATTTTGTCTTGCAAATTCTAACTTCCTTGATGCCCCTGAATTGTTAACTCTGCCTCCTTCACTTTGACTGTCAAAATCTTTTTGGGTCCTCCCTCTCAGTGTTGTCTCCTGGGAACTCTTTTTGGCAGTAAGTTGGGACAATGATGGGTCAAACTGTGTGTTTCCCTTCTCTTTGGAATCATTGTCCTTCACTGTCTATTCTCCAATGTCCGAAAACTGTTTCATGTATGTTGCCTGGTTTTTAGTTGTTTAAGATGAGAAAGTAAATGTGGTTCCTATTACTACATCAAGGCTTGAAGTGGAAGTCTATGGGCCTTTTCAATCTGAATTCTTTCCAAGAAATTTATCTTTCTTAATACTGCAACATGGGTGCTTACCATTTTTGTCTTCATCTCTTTTCACTTTGATGATCTCAGTACTACCATTTCTGCCTTTATCCTCCATAGGTCTTTCTTGTTCTTTTATAATTTCCTACCTTTGGTCTTTTTTGGGGGACCTTGTCTGAATTCACTCTTTAATGCCTCAGTTATTTCCATTTTGATATTTATCTTTATCAGTTGTGTTCTCTGTTTTAACCATATCTTACATGACTAAGATTTATGTGTAGTTCTTTTTTATGTTTTGTTCTTTAATATTTTTAATATTTTTGCTTCTGATAAAATTTGTTATCCAGTATACCTTGTTTCTTTGGAAATAATATCCTCAAATGCCTTGTTACTTTTGCCTATGAGCTCATTTTGCTTTTAGGGTATTTGCTACTCTGTCAAAGGAAGCATATGAAGGGAGACCAGAACACAATCTGTATCATCCCCAGTAAACTCAAGGGTAGGATATAGATGAGCCCAAGAGCAGAGAACCCCAGGTACCTGGAAACTATGGGCAATAACTTCACACCATGAAATAAGTCCTCAGAATTTTACCTTTTGCACCCCACTCCACCCCCCACAGAAGCAGCAGTACTAAGAGGACTGCTTAAACTTTAGTATTCATGAGAAACGTGGGGAGGACATTTTAAAAACTTAGATTACTGGGCCTTACTCCCAGAATTTCTGAGTTAATAGTCCAGGGCTTGGGCACAAGTATGCTGATGCAGGTGGTCCTGGGGTAGCACTGTCAGAATTCCTGGCATAGGAGAATGAAGAGCAGGATATCAAGGTTCCCTATCTATCTCCTGACAAAACTAGCAGCTTCCTGCCTCAAGTTCAGTCTACTTGCTTCCCCACCCCACCCTGGCCAATGCAACACCATTTCGAAATTCCTTCCACCTGGACTTTCATTTCTCTCCATTCTCTCTCTCCTCTCTCCCCTCTCCCACCCTCCCTCTCTCTATACTTCAGGGTTGACTTAGGGGGAAGGAAGTCTGCAGCCAATGTAGTTAAGCTTATTGGAAGAATTAGGACAACATATTAAATTTCTATCTGACCATTTTATTGAAATCCTAATTTTCTATTTTTTTTTTTTTCAGTTTAATCTTTGGATTCTTTCAGGTATACAAATATATCATTTAAAAACAGGGTTAGTTTTGCCCTCCTTCTTTCCTATAATTATGTCTTCAAAAATGTTTAGTTGTATATGTATATAAGAATGCTAAATAATGGAGTTAATAGCATAAATTACTAATTATTATTCTTGACTTTTATATGAATGATTCTAAAGATTCACTATTAATCCTGAATTAGGTATTTACTTGAGTTTAAATTTTTATCATTATGGGAGTATCTTTCTATTAAGTACTTTCTTGGCATCTGCTGAAATAATGATATTGTATTTCTCCACCGACCTTATAATGTGAGTTTCCCTGATACATTTTCTAACAATGAGCCATTGTTGTATTCCTGACATGATCACCACTTAGTAATGATTCATTAGTTATTCTTTTAGTGTACTGCTAGAGTCAACTTGCTAATATTTTTTTTAGATTTATTTTGCTCTTCGAGGTGGGACTTTGTCCAGTGCTTGATCTATACCTACATATAATTCGAGTACATAATAGTTTGTTGCTGGATAACATGAACATTCTTCCTCCCCAACCACTTTGTGTCAGGCATTTTGTTAAGCAAATATGCTCTAGTTTCTGGCTTGGAGGAACACACTGTTTAGTGGGGGAGAGACCCAAGGAATCAGACATTTACCAAATGGTGTGCAAGTGTAGTAGCAGAGGCATATTCCAGATAGTCTGGGAGTACAATGGAGAATGTTTGTGGCATTCATATGACCATAACATTTGGTTGGTCAAAAAATATTTGAATTGACCTCACCTTGTTTAGGGAAGGGTTTTTAGTAGAAGCTTCACAGGGCCATTGACTTTTTCTGTTACTGATAAATAAAGGGACAGAAGCCAAGTTCTTTCCTCTGAGAAGAGTGACCTACTTAGAGAACTAGAAGGTAGACTCGATTTTACTGTATCTTTCTTTTTCATGGTCAACACCTGCAATTTCAAATGGAATCTTCTTTTTGCCTTCATGCATTTGTTATGAGTCATGGTTTCCGAATTTTTTCCAAACCCTTTATCCAGATCAACTAAACATGGGTATGCCATGAGTTCAAGAAAACATTTTAGAAAATCATTTAATTGGTAAGTAGTTTGAATCCTAGAAAAAATGAGCATTGATACTAACCCTTTAGTTATTGGAAATTATCTAGGTTTAAAGGAAAAGAGTAACACGTTCTTAATATCTTATGTTTATTTTTATATTTTCAGCCATACTTTATACTTTACCTATTCCTATTATTCTTTTTCCTCTGGTCACATTACATAGAAGAAGAAAGGGGAGAAAGGAACAGATGTGTATCAATTGTCTATACTGTGCTCTACATTGCTGGATAGTTCACAGCAACTCTTGAGGGACATATTCTTATCCTCATTGTCTCAGCTGCACGGAGGCTTTAGGTAACTTACTCATGGGGCCATATCTTAGTTACGGTGGAGCTAGAGTTCTAATGCAGATATGTAGGAGTCCAAAGACTACCACCTTTCTACCATACTACAGAAAATGATTTGGCTTCAGAATGAAATGTTTCTATGTATCTATGACATACTCATGACTTTATGCAGGTCTGACAATTATTAACAAGTCACACATGAAAGAATCCCTTGGGTAGTTTGATAAAAATGCACAACAGGGCTTTACTTCTGAAGACTCTTGATTCAGTTAGTCATTTGTGGTGTCTTGGAATCTTCTAAGAAGTTTCTCAGATGATTCTGATGTCCAGCCACCTTTGGAAGTGAGAAATTTATGCCATTGTCTGTCTTCCAGTGGGAGAAATTATGTTGAGGATCTGAACTCATTAGTGCCTCTCAGCAGGATTGTGGTCTTGGGCATTATCTATGGAGTTCATCCATGTCAAAAGCACTAAAATAAAGAAGGTGAATGTCCCTTATGAAAGAAGGTACTGACTCCCCACAGCATCTGAAGGTCTTTATGGATGAACTCTAACATAAAGATGTTATTTCTTAACTGACACTTACCATCTCTTTCTAGAACAGCTCTTTTCAACCCTGGCTAGAAATATTTTTGCTTGTTTCAAGTTTTTACTTAAATTCTAGTTAGTTAACATATAGTGTAATATTGTTTTCAGGAGAATTTAGTGATTCATCACTTACTTATAACACTTGGTCCTCATCACAAGTGTCCGCCTTAATACCCATCACCTATTTAGAGCCTTGGCTGGATATTAGAATGGCAATGCGTCAGCTGCAGACCAGACCAATTAAATTGGAATCTCTGGGGTGGGGTCTGAACAGCAATATTTTTAAAGTACTGCAAATGATCCTAATGTAGAGTCAGGGTTGAGGATACTCTTTTCTCAAGTAGGGTGAAGTGAGGTCAAGTATTAGACATTTTTTTCTTCTGGAAACTGTGAAAAATCCTAATTATAATGTTGAATATTTGCTTTTTCAAAAATTGTGCATAATTTAGGTATATAACATGAGAACTAATCAGCATGTTCATTCATATATATATATATATATATATATATATATATATATATATGATGAAATGATTACTACAATCAAGTTAACATATCTTTTTACATATCTTTTTTTTTTTTGATGACAGCACCAGAAATCTACTGTCTTAGAAAATTTCTACCATGCAACACAGTATTAACTCTAGTCATCATGATATATATTAGTTCTCCAGACTTTGTCATCCTACATAACCGCCACTTTGTATCCTTTGACCAACATGTATCTGCCCATTTCCCCCACCTCTCCATCCCTTGTAACTAATATTCTAGGTTCTTCTATATTTTTGATGTTTTTTTGTTTTGTTTTGTTTTTTAGATTCCCCATAGAAATGAGATAATGCAATTGTTTCTTTTTGTGTCTGGGTTATTTCACTTAACAAAATATTCTCTGGGTTCTTCCATGTTATTGCAAAAGCAGTATGTCCTTTTTTGATGTTGAATAACACACACACTGTATTTTCTTTATTCATCTTTCAGTGGATACTTACCTTGTTTCCATATCTATTGTGAATAATGCTTCATTAAACATGGAAGCACATATATTTTATTTGTTTGCATTACTGACATTTTAAATATGAAAGGGAGGCAAAGATAAAAAGTAGCCAGTAAAGTAAGCTTCTGACACGGGCTTGTAATCTTCCCATCAAATTTAGTCATCTGAATTTAACACAAGAACACTCCCATACTTTTATACATTCTAAGATGTGTCTTAGGTTTTTAGGTAACCTGGAAGTAATTGTGAATGGCTTTATAAGGAAAATAAAGTTTATAGCTGCTGAGGTTTAAATTAGTCAACTCAGGTTTCTCCTACTTGTGTGTTCTATAAATTGTTCATGCCAGCAGTAGGGTTTTTATGGTACAACTGTAAACACAGCACAGCTCTTCATGGTTTTGCAGTGGGGCAGGGAGAGTGACAAGGGAGATAAATGATCTGATCCAATAAGATAACTAGAGGATGCCATGAGAACACATAAACATTTCAGAAATCTCCAAAAGTATATTATCTTGTATCACCTGGACAAAGGCAAAAGAAGACAAGGGACAAATGGGTGAGTGTTTAACTCTCTGTGTGTGTGTATGTGTGTAAATTTTTGAATGATGTCTTAGAAATTAATTTTTCTTTGGTGTGGGAATCTTTGTAGTGAATTTTATATACTATTTTTAATTACCTATAATATGGTTTCGTGTTGTACTGTTGTGTACAGAGGTAAGGCAAACAATTTGGTAAAATTTGCACTTCCTGCCTCCACCCCTCAGTCACCCATGATCATTCTGAGGGGTTGACAGGTTGGAAGACTGGGACGAGAATTCTTATTCCCTGAGTTTCAGATTTGGGGCAAAGGTCATTGTATTACACTGACTCTTAGCATGAAATGTTTGAAATCCCCTTTGTTATGTCAATAGAATTTATTATTTTTGAGATGTTTTATTTCACACCTGTTGACTACACATCAAAGCGAAATTGGATGGCTTGTATTTTCAATGATATTTGAAGATAGCTATGCTAATTGTATTTTCCAGGCATTGCAAATATTCTTCCTTTCATTTCCAAGTATTGCAAGCACCCTTTTGTCACACAAAACTCCCATTAATAACCAGTGAAATGCCATTTTTTAAACCTTTTTTTTTTCTTGAAAGTTTGAGTTCTGCCATTGACTTAATTTTTTTTAATGCCCTGAGGATTTCCCTTCATTAAAAATAAAAAAGGCCACTGAACAAGTATGCCATTGTTTCTATGAATAGAAGTGGCAAAAGAACAAAGTCAATGTTAAGATGATCATTCTTGTCAATATCCTTTCAGTTATATTTTGTAGACCAAATTGAGGGTGAAGGACAAGGAAAGGCTGGAAGGCATAATAAGCACAGACATACTCTTTTTTGGCTCAAGATAATTCAAGCCCAACTAGGCCAAAATTTTCACCTTAAAAAGAAATTTTTCTGAGAACAACCTCCTTAGGCAAAGATAACCCACCAATTGGTACCAAAAAGCTTTTTACATTACATGAGAGTGGAGGTATAGCTGAAGAACAATGAAAGAAAGTCTTTTCTCTGAAATGGTCTTGGAATATTTACTCCTTGGAAGCCTGTTTGAGTGCCGGCTTTTTTAATCTTTTTATTGATAGCAATATCATTAAAAATTAAACTCAGAACTTCTATGGAGGATATTTTTGTTGAGTTATGAGAGATAAAACCTCTCCTATTGTTCTGACAGTCCTAGATAGACGCTTATAAAATAAAGTATTTTGAATACATGCAAAATGTTTAATTGGTTTTATGTTAGTGTTGATTTTATGATAAAAGAATACTGCTTCTCAATTCCTATTTAAAGAGGAAACAACTATTTGAAGTTTTTTCCCCTCCATCTATTGAAAATGAATTTCAAAAAATTATTCCTATTCTACAGGAAGTAATTATCGATTGTAGCGAGTTATACAAGGAACGCTAAGGTATGACACTTGAGTATTACCTGAGACCTCCTTCTATCCATCCTCATTTAAGGGCATGACACTTTCTCAGCATGGACCGCTCAGAGCAAGGTAGCTATGGTTTCAACCTCTCTTCCACATTCAGTCCATGTGAAGGGGAAAGGAAATGCTGTATAAATGAGTCGAACCTCAGGGTTTGCTCTGAGAGAGTGAAAGTTTACATTTGTCAGAGCAAAATGAAGAAGCACAGTAGAAGGCGAACACTGGGTGCTGAGAGTTAAGCGCCATGGCCCCAAGTCTAATGGGTAATAGAGTCATTAATTCTGCTGATTAACTTGGCCTTGGGGTTCATGGAAATGACATCCACCTCCTTTTTTTCTAAGCTCAAACTGTGGAACGAGGGAACATAAAAAAACAAGCTAATTAGAGAGAAATCAGTAGAAAAGCAGAGAGAAAAGAAAGACAGTTTGAGCATTAATGAGACTTGTTTGGGGAGAGAATGTGACAGGCTCTTCAAAAGCATTATTGTCAAATGTGTCACCATTTCATAGATGGCGAGAGCTACCTTTGAGCTTCATGCTGATAGTTAATGATTTGAAACTATAAAAAGATTGAAGAGGTAAAAGGGAAAATGTCAGACCCAACTGGATTTTAATGAGCTAGCTAGCTTTCTTTCTTTTCTTTTTTTTTTTTTTCCCAAGGAAAACAGGCTGAAAAGTAGAAAAAGTTTGTGTTCTTTCTACCCCTCAGTCTTCTGGATTCCCATTTCTTTCTTGGATACAGTTGGCAAAAGAACAGTGGGAGAGGGATATCAAAGGTCTACACTCAAAGATCTCTGGGATGTGTTACTTTTCTGAGATGGTTGGCAGGGAGGGCAGTGCAGGGGTTTGAATGACAACAATAAGGAGAGATTGATGGAGGAGATGGCAATAGTGCCTGTTTGTTTTTTGGGGACGTGCTGAGCAGAAGCCATCTTCACACTGTGAAATGTAACAAAGAAATCCGAAGTGATTACGCGGGTTCATTTGTCAGTATCACTGCTCCAGCTATTGCTGTGTGCAACAATGAGATGAAAAGGCATTTATTGCTGATGGTTGGTTATTAGTCGCATTATAGGAAACATTAGAGCAGAGTAGGATACATAGACCAGGGAGACAATAGCTTTCTGGGCTCTGAACTCAGCAGGGTAGCCTTGTCATTAAATTTGGTAGTGCCAATTTAATTTTTTAAAAAAAAATAAACTGGAAAGAAACTTTGAAAATGAATTCCGTAACCCCATTTTTACCTTAACAGTAACTGTCAGGATTTCACTCCCTGGGCTCTCAGTTATGTATTAGTAGGCTGAGCACATAGAAAAAGCTCACATATTTTCAAAGGAATTGAATGCTAGTGGGAAAATCAGAACCAAATTTCAATTCTTTTTAGGTGATTTTCTTGGGGTCCTTTACACATTAAATTTTGATTATGGTATAGTCCTAGGAACAAATTACTAATCAGGTACCGGGGTCAAACCAGTTGCCTTACTAATGAGTTGCTGATGAATTCCTTTCTGAAATAAGACCTCTAGATTGCTGATTTGAAAGTGGTAGCCCAGCTCATTGCAAAGCAAAGAGGCTGCTTGTAGACTAGGGAACTGAAGTCTTTTTTGTTCTTTCAGAGTTCATCATCCAGCACCCACTGATGCATATATCTCTGAATTCACTCTGTACGTGTATCTGTACTTGCTATGTCCACATATGTATTTTTTGATCTACTTACCTTTAGAAAGATTGTAAACGGAACAGAGATGAAAGCAAACAGCTGAAGATCTTGAGGACATAGGGTATTAAAAATGGATTCTACTTTAACAAAAAGTGCTTTCTATTCTAGAGTTTCACAACTCATTAAAGTATAGACTTCTGGGGAAGATGGCAGAGTAGGAGGACCTCTTAGGAGGAGGAATGAGCTTACCTCATTCCATGGATATGGCTAGATAATACCCACATCCATGTAAATAACCCAGGAAATGACCCAAAGACTAGCAGAACAGACTACCCATAGCTAAGTGCAGAGAAGAGGCCTCATTGAAGAGGGGAGGAAAGGTAGAGATTTGGTCAAGAGCCAAACTTGGGACTGTATGTAGGAGGGAGGGATGCCATCGTCACAGAGAGGGGAGAGAAACAGACCTTCGCACCAGGGACCCCAGGCACAGGGGACCCACAAGGGGAAGATAAATCCCTGTAACATTTGGATTTGAAAAGCAGAGGGACCTAATAATCAGGGCTTAACACCTAAACTTAAAAAAAATCAGTGGGTTCAGCTCTGGGAGAGACAAGAGGGCAAGGGAGTCCCCATCCCTAAAGAGAGCACAACAAACAGCCCACAGAGATCTAGCATAGAAGAAGTTTGAAAAACGCCTGGGGTGTGCAGGAGGGTGAGTTATTTACCCATCTCAGAGTGTGTGCTAGAGGGGAGGGATCTTTGGGAGACTTCTCCAAGAACAAAAGAGCTGGAAGCTGCCATTTCCCTCCCCTGCTCTCCAGCCTCGATGCATGGAATCCTATGGGAGCTAGCACGGTGACAACATTCTCCACTTAGCTTGCTGAGAGTATGCTCTGCTCCTGCACTCTGCTGCAGATATGTCTCTCCCTCCTGGCCTAGGCAGGAGTTTCCCTGGGTGGCTGCCTGTCCCCTCCTGTATCAGACCTGCGTGGCCCTTGCTGGCACCATGTGGCCCACCCCCACATCCTTCTACAGATGTGCTCCTCCAATATGTGCATGGCCAGAGTCCAGAGCAGTGTCACAAGCCTGGCAGTGTGTCAGCTGCCCTAAGCAGAGCCAGTATCACTCCAAAGTGGCCCCTGCCCCGGGGAGAGAGGAAGATAACCACACACACGAGTCTGACTGAAGTCTCGTAAGTGGGCTGGGGGCAGACATTGGGTCTGACTGCAGGCCATGCCCACCAACAAAAATTTCTCAAGGGACAATACAGGGAAAACACTTGCAGTTCAGTGTTCCTGCATTTCTGGAAAACTTGTGATGCAGCTCAAACCCAAGGCAGCCCCAGATTGGTCCACTAACAATGCAGGGACCACACGCTGCTCACAACAGGCCGAGAGAGCCATCGCATATGATTGGACTAAGAGGCAGATGCAGCTTAGCTACAATAGGGCATATGCAACATACATAGGAGACATCCGTGAGGCACCAGATCCTGGTCAACAGGGGACATTGCACTGCAGGGCACTGTAGGACGTCTTCTTTATAAAGCCACTACTTGTAAGAGCAGGAGTAGTTGAATTTCTTAACACATAGAAACAGACTCTGTGAACTTGACAAAATGAGGAGACAGAGGAATATGCCCCAAAGAATAGGACAAAATCACAGCAACAGAGCTAAAGAGGTGGAGGTAAGCAGTATGCTTGATAGAGAATTTAAAGTAACAGCCATAAAGATATTCACTAGACTTTAGAAAAGAATGGAGACCCTCAGTGAGACCTTCAACAAAGAGATAAGCATAAGCAATCAGAGATGAAGACCTCAATAACTGAAATTAAAAATACAGTAGGTGGAATAAACAGACTAGAGGCAGCAGAAGAATGGATCAATGACCTGGAGGACAGAGTAATGGAGAGCAATCAAGCTGAACAGTAGAGAAAAAAAAATGAAAATAGACAAAGGGATCTCAGAGACACCATCAAGCATAATATTTACACAATAGGCATCCAAGAATTAGAAAAGGAGGCAGAAAACTTATTTGAAGAAATAATAGCTGAAAACTTCCCTAATCTGGGGATGCAAACAAATCCAGATCCAGGAGGCACAGAGAGCAACCAACAAAATCAACCCAAGGAGGTCCACACCAAGCTACCTAGTTATTACAATGGCAAAAAAGTAATGAGAAAGAATATAAAAAGAAGCAAGGAAAATAAAATGGTTATATTTAAGGGAAACACCATAAGGCTATCAGCTGATTTTTCACCAACACCTTTGCAGGTGGAAGGGAGTGGCATGATATATTCAAAAGGCTGAAAGGAAAAAAACCTGCAAACAAGAATACTTTATTCACTAAGACTATCACTTAGAATAGAAAGGGAGAGAGAGTGTCCCAGGCAAACGAAAACACCACTATCCCAGCCTTACAAGAAATGTTAAAGGGGACTCTTTGAGTGGAAAGGAAAGACCATAAGTAGGAATGATAACAGTAGGAAGCACAAAAGCAGAGCAACTAGATATATCTATAAAAATCAGTCAAGGGATTCACAAAATAATGTAAAATATGGCATCGTATACTTAAAACATGGCAGGAGGGGAGAGGAGTAAAGAATGGATTCAAATTTCAGTGACCTTCAACTTAATATAGACTGCTATATGCATAAGGTATTATATATAAAACTAATGGTAACCACAAGTTAAAAATCTGGTGATAGATACGCAAAAAATAGAAAGGAATCTAAGAACATCACTAAAGAAAGCCAGGAAACTGAGAAAAGAGTGTAAAAGAATAAAGGAACAGAGAAGAACTACACAAACAACCATAAAACAAGTAACAAAATGGCAATAAATATATACCTATCAATAATTACTTTGTAAATGGATTAAGCATGCTGATCAAAAGATTTCGGATGACAGAATGGATAAAGCAAGACCCATCTATATGTTGTCTGCAAGAGTATCATTTTAGACCTAAAGACACATGTAGGCTGAAAGTGAGGGGATGGAGAAGTACTTACCATGCAAATGATGTCAAAGGAAAGCTGGGGTAGCAATACTTATATTGGACAAAATAGACTTTAAAATGAAGACTATAACAAGAGACAAAGAAGGATACTATATGATAATAAAGGGGGCAACTCAATAAGAAGATACAGCAGTTGTGAATACTTATACACCCAACATATACCCAAATACATAAAATAGTTAATAACCAACCTAAAAAAAAACCAAACCAGGATCGATAGTAATACAATAATAGTAAGAGATTTTAACACCTTATTTACATCAATGGATAGAGTATCCAAAGAGAAAATCAAAAAGGAAACATTGGCTTTGAATGACACATTGGACCAGATGAATCTAACACATATATTGAACATTCCATCCTAAAACAGCAGAGTACACATTCTTTTCGAGTGCACATGGAACATTTCTCCAGAATAGATCACATATTAGGCTAAAAGACAAGTCTCAACAAATTCAAAATGATTGAAATCACACCATGCATCTTTTCCAACCACAACACTATGAAACTAAGTTAACCACAAGAAAATATCTGGAAAGAGCACATATAACATCCTATAAACAAGAGTAGGTCAAGAAATCAAAGAGGAAGTAAAAAAATACACAGAGAGGGATGAAAATGAAAATGCAATGGTCCAAAATCTTTGGGATGCAGCAAAATCTGTTGTAAGAGCGAAGTTTTTAAAAGTACTTTAAAAAGTGAGAAAAATCTCGAACAACCTAACCTTACACCTAAAAGAGTCAGGAAAAGAAGACAAAACCCCAAACGGGTAGAAGAAAGGATATAATAAAGATTAGAGCAGAAATAAATGAAATAGAAAAAAAAAAAAAAGATCAATGAAACCAGTAGTTGATTTTTGAAAAGGTCAACAAAATTGATAAATCTTTAGCCAGATTCATAAAAACAAAACAAGACTCACAATCAGAAATTAAAGAGGAGAAATAACAACTGAGACCACAGAAATACAAAGGATTATAACAATATAATGAAAAATTATATAGTGATGCTGGGTGGCTCAGTCGTTTGAGCATCTGAGTTGGGCTCAGGTCATGATCTCACAGTTTGTGAGTTTGAGCCCAGCATCAGGCTCTGTGCTGATAGCTCAGAGCCTGGAGCCTGCTTCAGATTCCATGTCTCCTCTCTCCTATTCCTCCCCTGCTCACACACTGTCTGTCTCTCAAAAATAGAGATTAAAATTTTTTTTTAATTTTTAAAAGAAATATTATATACCAAGAAATTAGACAACTTAGAAAAATGGATAAATTCCTAAAAATCTATAACCTTACAATACAAACAGGAAGAAATAGAAAATTTGAACCAACTGCATACCAGCAATGATGTTGAATTAGTGATAAAAATCTCCTGACAAGAAAAATTCCAGCACACGATGGCTTCATAGATGAATTCTACCAAACACTTAAAGAAGAGTTAATACCTATTCTTCTCAATGTATTCCCAAAAAATGGAAGAGGGAGAAAAACTTTCAAATTCATTTTATGAAGCTGGTATTACCCCGATACCAAAACCAGGTAAAGACACTACTCATAAAGAGAATTATAGGCCAATATCTCTTATGAAAATAGTTGTAAAAATCCTTAAAATATTACCAAACTTAATCCACCAGGACATTAAAAAATTATTCACCCAGATCAAGTGGCATCTATTCCTGGGATACAACGTGGTTCAATATTCACAAATCGGTGTAATACATCACATCAATAAGGAAAAGGATAAAAAAGATAGTCATCTCAAGAGATGAAGAAAAAGCATTCAGCAAAGTACACACCAATTCATGATAAAAAGCATCAACAAAATAGATTTAGAGGGAGCATACTCAATGTAATAAAGGCCATATATGAAACACCCACAGCATCGTACTCAATGGGGAAGAACCGAGAGCTTTTCTCCTAAGATCAGGAATAAGACAAGGATGTTCACTCTCACCACTTTTATTCAGAATAGTATTGCAAAGTAAAGAAACAGAAAACTTTCACTATTTGCAGATGACATAATGTTATATATAGAAAACTCTGAAGACTCCACCAAAAACCTACTAGAACTGATAAATGAATTCAGTACATTCACAGGATACAAAATCAATATACAGGAAACTATTGTATTTCTATACATTTTTACAATAATGAAGTAGCAGAAAGAGAAATTAAGAAAATCCCATGTACAATTGTACCAAAAAATAATAAAATATCTAGGAACAAACTTAGCTGAAGATGTGAAAGACCTGTACTCTGAAAAGTATAAAACCTTAATGAAAGAAATTAAAGATAACGCAAACATATAGAAAGATATTCAACGTTCATGGATTGGAAGAACCAATATTGTTAAAATGTCTATACTATTCAAAGCAATATACAGATTTAGTGCAATTCCTATCAAAGTACCAATAGCATCTTTCACAGAACCAGAACAAATAATCCTAAAATTTACGTGGAACCATGGAAGAGCCTGAATAGCCAGAACGATCTTGAAGAAGAAGAAGAAAACTGGAGGTATCACAATCCCAGATATCAAGATATATTACAAAGTTGTAGTAATAAAAACACTATGATACTGGTACAAAAATAGACACATAGATCAATGGAACAGAATAGAGAGCCCAAAAATTAACCCACAGTTATATGTTCAATTAATCTTTGACAAAGGAGGCAAGAATATACAATGTGAAAAAGATAGTGTCTTCAACAAATGGTGTTGGAAAAACTGGACCGTTACATGCATAAGAATGAAACTGGACCACTTTTTCACACCATTTACAAAAAAAAAACAAAAAAAACAAAAAAAAAACCTCAAAATGGATGAAAGACTTAAATGTGAGACCTGAAACCATAAAAATCCTAGAAGAGATCTCAGGCAGTAATCTCTCTGACATCGATCTGAGCAACATTTTTCTAGACATGTCTCCTGAGCAAGGGAATCAAAAGCAAAAATACACTGTTAGGAATACATCAAAATAAAAACTTCTGAGGTGCTTGGTTGGCTTATTCAGGACAGCATGTGACTGTTGATCTCAGTTGTGAGTTCGGGCCCCACATCGGGGGCTTAAAAAAGAACTGCACAGCAAAGGAAACCATCAACAAAAATAAGAGACAACCTGCTGAATGGTGGAAGATAATTGCAAATGACATATCTCATAAAGGGCTAGTATCCAAGATCTATGAAGAACTTCTACAACTCAACAGCAAAAAAAACCCCCCAAATAGTTCAACTAAGAAACGGGCAGATGACGTGAACAGAAGACGTACAGATGGCCGTACTTCTTCTCCAAAGAAGACGTACAGATGGCCAACAGACCCGTGAAAAGATGTTCAACATTACTCATGATCAGGAAAATGCAAATCAAAACCACAATGAGGGATTACCTCACATGTCTCAGAATGGCTAAAATCAAAAACACAGGAATCAAGTGTTGGCAAGGATGTGGAGAAAAGGGAACCCTTGTACACTGTTGGTGGGATTGCAAACTGGTGCAGCCCCTATGGAAAACAGAATAAAGGCTCCTCAAAAAATTTAGAAATAGAAGTACGCTACAATCCAGTAATTGTAGTGTACTGGGTACTTTACCCGAGAATACAAAAACGTTAATTCAAAGGATATATGCACCCCTATGTTTATCACAGCATTATTTACAGTAGCCAAATTGTGGAAGCAGCCCATATGGCCGTTGATAGATGAATGGATAAAGAAGATGTGGTATATAAAAAACAATGGAATATTACCCAGCCATAAAGAAGAATGAAATCTTACCATTTGCAAGAACACGAATGGATCCTAGAGGATTATAATGCTAAGTGAAATCAGTAAGAGAAAGACAAATACCTCATCACTTCACTCTAGTATGGAATTTAGGAAGCAAAACAAATGAACAAAGAGAAAAAAGACCAAAAACCATACTCCTCTTATCTAGAACAAAATGATGGTTCCCAGAGGGAGGTGGGTTAAGGAATGGGTGAAACAGATGAAGGGGGGAGTAAGAGTGAGTTTATCATGATGAGTACTGAGTAATATATAGGATTAGTGACTCACTATATTATACACCTAAATACAATACAGCAACATATAGTAACTATACAGGAATTAAAATTTAAAAAATTCCGAGACCAATCCCATATGTAGAGATTACTAAGAGAATTCTGCTCTTGAGTAAATGGAAGCCTGGAGGTTTAAATACACCTAAGCATGGTTGTAGTCATTATCTGACTTAAGACTAGAAGCCAAACTCTGTATTTCAGAACCTCTCTGATTTCTGCTCAAGGCACAAGGTATACACTCATTAGTTTTAAGTGGCTTTCCTCCATACTATTGTGGATCATTTAAATAAATTCTCTGCAATGGCAAGCAAGATGGAGACCCCTTAGGCCTCTCCTTTGGTGCTGGGCATGAACAAAGTTCTACATGAAGCATGGACGATATTGTTATAAAGTTTATTGGAGAAAGTAGATGTTAGTTCCAGCTGGAAAGCGTGTTGTTTCTTCAGGATTGCCACTTCCCTGAGGGCCCAGTTAGGAATTTCCTTTATAAGAAGCCTTTCCTGATCCCTAAGAGGTGTGTTACGTATCTCTCCTCTGGGCCTTTCTGTCTTTGCACTTACCGCATTTTATTAAAATCAGTCATTCACATGGCTGCTCTTTTCTATTTGAGGATTAAATATTAAGAAAAGACATATGTACAAAGCTCTGAAATGGTTCATCTTATTTGTCGGTAGAGCTTTAAAAAAAGAATGTCTTAGAGAAATCTAAATAAAATAGAAAATAGAAATAAGTTTCTCTATCATATTTTTTATTTATTTATTTATTTATTTATTTATTTATTTATTTATTTATTTATTTATTTTTGGTTTTTTAAGCTGCTTCTTCTCCTGGTCTTATCCGGAGAATCTTAGAGACCCTGTACATGTTTTCTGCATCCTTTCCCCTGCCAGCCATTGATGTTTAGAAGACATCTAAGTGACTAAACAGAATGTATTTGTAAGGACAAAATTTAATCCTTTGTTAGTATCTTGTCTTTCACCACCATGTTATCAAGTATCTTGAGAATATTTGTTGGGAAGAGAAAATGCTTGATCTCCAAAGCAGTCAGGATTGGTTCCTACATCGAAGGAAAGATGGAGGCCAATACATTGCTTTTTTTTTTTTTTTTTTTTGAGTTCTATCATGGCATTTTAAATATCTTTAAACAATTTTTTTAATGTTTATTATTGAGAGAGACACACACAGAGTGTGAGCGGGGGAGGGGCAGAGAGAGGGGGAGACACAGAATCTGAAGCAGGCTCCAGGCACTGAGCTGTCAGCACAGAGCCTGACGCCCCTAAATAAACATCTTTTTAAATGTTTATTTATTTTTGAGAAGAGAGAGTGCACACACGAGTGTGCGAGCAGGGGAGGGGCAGAGAGAGAGGGAGACACAGAATCCGAAGCAGGCTCCAGGCTCTGAGCTGTCAGCACAGAGCCCAGTGTGGGGCCCCAACTCAGGAACCCGGAGATCATGACCTGAGCCAAAGTTGGCCGCTTAACCGACTGAGCCACCCAAGCGTCCCAATCATGGGGTTTTAAATAAGTTCCTGTTTTTGTTGGTAACTGGGGCGGCGTAAACTACAACTCTCTTCTTGTATAGTTCCATTAAGTCTTCTACGGCAAACCTGATGAACTAGGCAGGACAGGGTCTTTAATTCCTGTTGTACAGATGAGGAAACTGAGGTCCAGAGAGTGTCTTGTCCGAGGGCAGGTGAGCAGGTCAGTTAGCTGCTGAGCAGTGAGACGTACTCAACGCTTCATCTTCCTGCTCCAGGACTGGTTGTTATTCCAATCTGGACACAGAAATGAGCCTCCCAATTTGCCACAAGCTCCCTAAATGTTATGGTACTATTATTATTGCTACATTTTACACCAGGAACTGCTCATAAAAGGGTACTACTTAAAAGAATCGTGAATCTTTTTTTAATGGCTATTCCTAAAGGTAGATAAACTCACTCTTCTAGAGCTGAATGGATGTTACATGGAAGAAATAAAGGCTCCCGCACAATAGCAATGACACTTGATCTAGGAGGAGCTCAATATGGCTGGATATAAAGCTGTGTATGACCTCAATTCAAAGAATAAAAGAAAAAACATTTTCTAAAAGTAGTAATAAAAGGAGAATCACATCGTGACCATCCTAAACAGAGTGTCTTAATGACACAAGGGCTAAGCAAACTGCCAGTTGTATGAGTGAGTAGGAGTATGTACGTGTGTTTCGGTGGGCATATAAGGTTTGCCAAATTTTTGCCAGTGGTACTAACTACAGGAGTTCCTGAGCAATCACAGTGAGGGGTCTGGGGTTCTACAGCTGGAATCAGTGCAGGTGTAACTTTCTGGTTGCTGGCCAGCATTATTTTGCAAAACTGTTGGCAGTAACCACTTTCAAATAGAAACACGATTGCACTTTATTTTAATATTTCTCCTTTCTATTTTTTCTCCCTACTGTAAATCAACCCAGCTCTGAGCATAAAGCCTTGCCCAGGTTTCGGGTAACAGATTAAGCCCACCAGGCTGAGCCTGTTTTCAGTGCTTGGAAACACACTGAGTAAGTTTACTGCAGTTGGTATAGCATGTGTGACCGAGTTAGAAAATATTAGCTGCAGAAGACAGGTTCCTTAGGCTTTCATGACATTTGGAGATGAACTGTTTTGCTATCCTCAAGACCATGGGAGATAGCAGGCATGGATGTCTAACAGGTGACCAAATTAAGAACAACCCCTTCTTCGGGTTTTCTCTCTTACCCTGTAGGTTCTGGGAGGATTCTGTGATAAATGAAGTCCTTGGGAATCAAACAGGTCACTCTTCAGAATAATAATTCAAGTAGCTTCCACGTAGGTAAAGCTTCCTCTGTGACATTCTTCTAAAGACTTTACGTATCTTGATTCATTTAATCTTCAACTCTATAAGGAAGGTAGTACTTTTCTCACAGGATTTTACAAATGGGGAAACTGAAGTACAAAGAAGTTAAGTAATTTGTCCGAGGACACATAGATAGTAAGCGGAGCAGGCAGGATTGGAGCACTGAATTTAACATCTGAGTCCACGTTCTAAACCACTTTGCTGTAGGTGTTGTATTTTAGAAGCCTGAGGCTACCTCATTTCCTACCAAGCCAAGGTCAGCTACCCACCCCCTGTCTCAGTGCTTTATTTGTATACACATCTGTCTCCCCACCTGAACCTTGAGCTGATTAAGGGTAAGGAAGTGGTTTTGTTGTTGTTGTTTTTAATCTCTATATCTCTCTTTGCCATTCAAAACTGGGCTTTTCTATAGTATGTGCTTCACAAGATACACAAAGCAGACATTTCAAGGATTTGAAAAGAACACCAAAATGTTTGATAATGCTGCAGAAGACCAAAATAATTAAGAGATTTCTTTCAAAGACTTAAAATGCAGTAAATTCAGCATAAAGAGAATTACCCAGTGTGTCAATTTCTAACGCATTTCCCACAGGAAATGTCTCATGTCAAGTTTCTTGCCTGGTCCTAGACCTAATTGAAGTCTCTCTTCTCTGTAACACAAAAATACAAGTCCATTGTTTATATGCAGAAGAAGTATCCTTAGCAGTTTTCCTTGGTGTTCCACAATGCGATCCTTGTTTTTGAAATAATCCCTGTCTCTAGCCAGTTCCTTAGGTGCTTGGCTTTGCCCTATGAGTACATCTTCACTCAGTTCTTTGGAACACTTAGTATATGTCCAAACGACTTGTGACGACAGACAGTATATTTTACACGACAGCTAGCTCTTGCTCCTAGTTCTGGTGCTTTAAGCATCAATCGACACTATTTTCCTGCTGATTGTAGCTGGATGGTCCTATAGAGAGGTCATCAGGCTGGCCTTTTGCTCTTAAGCCATTCGAGATGCCAAACTTCTGTTAAAGCCTGTTTCTCTCCTCTTTGCGTAAAGGTTTATGGTTGTGAAGTACTCATCCAAAAGCAAAGGTTAAACGTGGAAAGTTTCCCTAAAGTCTGTAGAAGCGAAGCAAAGAATGGGGAGATAAGAGTCAGTGATTTTATCCCACTTTTCCCAGTGATTACCTGTGGACTAGCCAGGTGACCCTGAAGAGGTCAACATGAGAGAAGTTTCCCTAATAAGAGAGTGAAATTAGTCTCATTTCGATTGTCTTTTAATCTAGGCTCCAGATGATAAGAAGTCCCTCCTCCAGGCATCTGTATCCCCACAATTTCCACCAAAGAGCTAGAAAGGGGTGAAACTAGATCAGAAAATGTTAAGCTTTGATCTGCTCCTTTTATTAGTGAAGAATGACAGCCTAACCGTTGAATGTGTTGCTGAAACTTTCAGGAAGGAGTTTCACATGTGCAAATTTACATTTTGGATTTTGGATTCTAGAACACTTGTAGTTGAGCTAAGAATCAGAAGTTATTAGAAGTTTCCTTCCTCCACAGGTGACTTTTAATCTTTTTTTTTCTAAGTTTCTTTTTGAGAGAGAGAGAAGAGAGAAGCAGCAGAGGGGCCAAGAGAGAGGGGAACAGAATCCCAAGCAGACTCTGTGCTGTCAGCACAGAGCCCAGTGTGGGGCTTGATCTCACGTAACTTCGAAATCATGACCTGAGCCGGAATCAAGAGTAGGATGCTTAACCAACTGGGCCACCCAGGTGCCCCCACAGGTGGGCTTTTTGAATGATTTCAGGAATCCATGCTTATGGTTACTAGGGATCCTTCTGTTTGTTTGGAGCTGTATGAATGCCAGCTGTACTCCATTTGCAGACTGACACTATCTTTACATGTTGTTCTTCACTTGCTACTCAGAGCGTGACTGTGCCCCATCAGCATCACTGTGGAGGACGTTAGAAAGTCAGACCTACCAAATCAGGAGCTGAAGTTTAACAAGACCCTCAGATGACTTGGGTGCATATTAATGTTTGAGATGGTGCAGCTCAAAATCCCTGAGGTTGTTGTAAGAAGTTCCTTTCAAAGTCTATGTTCTGTTTGATGTAGTGCTCCCTGAATTAAAATTTATTGGTATGACCACCCCCCCCACACACAGTCGAAAGACTGTGTGCAACTTTTGAGTCCCCAAAGTGACTGACAGCCTATTTTGACCAGAAGCCATTGAGTACCATCAACAGTCAATTTACACGCTTTTTTTTTTTTTTTTTTTTTGCCTATTCTATTATATACTATATTCTTACAATAAGCCACAGAAAAAGTGCTATCAAGGTCATAAAGAAGAGGGGTGCCTGGGTAGCTCAGTCAGTTAAGTGTCTGACTTTGGCTTACGTCACGATCTCTCAGATTGTGGGTTTGAGCCCCACATCGGGTTGAGAACAAAGAGTCTGCTTCAGATCTTCTGTCTCCCTCTCTCTCTGCCCCTTTGTTGCTCATGCCTTCTCTCTCTCTTGAAAATAAACATTAAAAAAAGACCATAAGAGAAAATACATTTACAGTATTGTAGTGTATAGGAAAAAAAATCTACACATAAGCGGACCAACAGAGTTCAAACCCGCATTGCTCAAGGGCCAAATGTACTAGAAACTCAAATCCTTGAGTTTAATTCCACCACTAAAACATGGGATGCATGATAGAGGGTATAGCATTATTTTCAACACATATTAGGTTGCTAATTTCTCAAGTCGGCACAGGCTCACAGCAAAATTTGGGCTCTGATATGTTAGGAATTAATTGACTCAGGCTGCACGCAGAGACATATCCAGGCAGGTGGAGTTTGGAGGCCAGCTATGTGCGTGAAGCCAATGACGTGATCTAGTGCTTTGCAGTGAAGGTTAAAGCTGAAGAACCATTTAAAATTTATGTGGCAATTAAAAGCCATTATCACTCCTCCCCCCACCCCATGTCATAAACCATTGGATTGTTTATCAACTAGCCTTGTGGGACATTATTACATCCCCCCTCTCTCCTGAACTGTGGGGTGTGTTCTGAGTCCTTTGCTAAATGAAAGAACAGAAGACCTACTCTTTAGCAGATGGGGTCTTTGGTGTCCTCCTGTCTCTAGTTCCAGATTTATCTTTCTTTTGCTTTTTTATCTTCACGATGTCAGATACTCAGTCTCTGTTGGTGCTCCTGAGCCCTGAACCTAGCCGTCCAGTGTCTGGTGGTGTTTTTTCTCTCCCACCCCTCATCTTCCTCCACTCCCAAAACCTGCTCCCCCCATTTTTTTCTCTCAAATTGTGTCATGTTAAATGATTCATAAGGCTTGAGGATCTCTTCTCTGGAGTATCTACATTTTAGCAACAGTAGCAACAAAATTCTATCTTTCTCCAAGTAATGGTCTCTGCTGGGATCCTTCAGGCAAGTGGGGCAATGGACTTGTGTCCTTGGACCACACTTAGAACACTAAGGGCATTAAGCAGAGTCAGGAGGTGACCTTGATGGGGAAGTTCGCTTCCCAGGAAGCTGGTGAATGAGGCTGAGAAGCAGTTCAGAGCCCCATGGGAATGGACTCGGCCACTCCTCTGACCACGGCTGACCTTGGCTTAAGGGTCTGGCATTAGGTGAATGTTCATTATTTCCATTAATGACCTAGAAATGGTTGGGGTATGCTTGTCTCTGTTTTTTCCTCTTCATCCACAGCAGGAAAGGGGCTCTTGCATCTGGCAAAGCCCTTTCTCATGTGGACAGTACACTGACATATGCCACTCCCTTATGGGGACCTTAGGGTTCAGGGAGACAGGCTGCACCTGCCTCTGTTCTGTGTGACCATGTTGCCTCCAATAAGTTCTTAACCTTGGGTAGGTTGATTGGGATCTTAATCTAGTCATACAGTGGAGCTGTGTTTGTGGCTTCTGTCTGCCGTCCTGTGGTCCCTCTGATGTGCTGAAACCTTCAGTCTTGGAAGACTGAACTCTTTAGCCGTGTGTGTGACAAGTTTTCCAAATGCCCCCATAGTTAAAAGACGGCTAATGTTTATGGAACGAAGTTGAGTAATATCCAAATTACTTGACACGGGCACCATATGGTGAGTGCTACCTTCCCCTTTTGACAACGAAAGAAACAGACTGAAAACCTTCCCTGGAACGAATGGGCATGGTCAGGTTGTTTTCCTTGGCTAGGCTGTTTCACCCCTAAGTCCATGCCCTAAACCTCAATGCCACTTAAAGAAGAGCATGATTTAATATACACTCTCTCTGTTGGTGTAGAACATTTCCTCCCAATTATACTAGTTACAATAACACATGACAACAAAAATTCTGAGTGCATATTATTTCAGCTCTCTCCAGAAGCTCACTTCCTTCGGGTCTTCCTCTGCCAATTTCTGGACACTTCTACAGGTCTGAAAGGGATCAAAAATGTGGCCTATGCCAAACCCTCTCCTTGCTCATTTTTATTTTCACTTTTATAAACAGTTACACCCTTCATCCAAAGGCTAATAAAGTGAATGTAGTTTATTTTAAATGGTTCATTTGGCTTGAGAACTAGAATATTTTCATTGGATACATTTCTTAATTAACAAATTTGGAGAAAATAAAAACTACATTCTCCAGTCAACAAATATTTGAGTTTCTTTCTTTCTTTCTTTCTTTTTTTTTTTTTGTAAGACCCTGTGTTGGAAGCTGTGAGGCATGTGATATCTGGTCCAAAGTTCTGTGACCAGGTGTGATAGTTAATTTTATGTGTCAACTTGACTGGGCCACAGGTGTGTCTGAGGGGTGTTTCTGCATGAGATTAACACTTGAACTGGGAGGTGGAGGAAGTCAGTTGCACTCCCTAATGTGCTTGGACATTACCCAGTCAGTTGAAGGTCTGCTGCCTGCTTTGAGCTAGGACATCAGTCCTTTCCCATCTTGGGATTTGAATTGAAAACCGAAACATTGGCTCTTTGTGGGTCTCAAGCCTTATGGCTTTTGGACTGGAACTATGCTATCAGCTTTTGGGGTCTCCAGCTTGCCAACTGTGGATCTTGGTACTTCTCAGCCTCCATAATCACATGACCCAATTCTGTGCAATAAATTTCTTTATATCTCCCTCTGGAGAACACTTGCTAATGCATCAGATGATACCAAACACACCTTTCAAACCTCCTAGTTTTATTGGAAAATAATGGACAAACATCACTGTATAAATTAAGGTGTACAGCATGATGATTTGATTTACATATATTGTGCAATAATTACCAAGTAGCTCTAGTTAACATCAATCATCTTATATAGATACAACAAAAAGAAAAAAATTTTTCTTGTGATGAGAACTCAGGACTTACTCCCTTAACAACTTTGCTATGTACCACGTGACATTGTTAACTATGGTCAACATGGTGAACATTACCTCCTTCGTGCTTGTTTATCTCATAACCGGAAGTTTGTACATTTTGACCACCTTCCTCCAATCCCCCCTCCTCCTGCTCACCTCCTCTGGTAACCACAAGTCTGATCTCTTTTTTGGATGTGTTTTGTTTTGTTTTTCAAATGCATGTCTTTCTATGGGAAACATCTGGCCTTGGCTGTTGTTATCCAAGATGGATTAGATGAATTCCAAATAGGTTCTGTTTAAGGAATACTACAGATCTGAGTCATTTAATAAGGCAGTCTGAGGAAAAGTACAATATCAATAATAATTGGACACACTTCAACCAGTACATTGGACAAGAACCTCTTCATAGCAATCTTTGTTAGAATTGTGACATGTCTAAAAACAGAAGATAGCATTTCCATTGTTTTCTGGGCCTCAAAGAGCAGGACGATGTGAAATGGCAAGGGCCAGGCCCCAGAGGAACAGTCCCTGTTGACTAACTCATTACAGGGCCAAAACTTCTCTGGGTTTGGAAGGATGATTTCATGTGCTTCCGAATGTGACCATGGCAGAGTTTCTCCATAAGAAACACAGAGAGGGAAATGGCGTGTTTTCTTATGGGCCGGGAGGTTGATTTTTCTTAATTAACACAGGCCCTTCCCTCTCTGAAGCGTTAATCCCATTCTCCTGTCTTTTTAAATTGAGTGGAATTCACACAACATAATATTCAACCATTTTACTGTGGACACTCAGTGCAGCGCTTTCAGAATGTTGTGCAACCACCTCTGTCTAGTTCCACAAATCTTCATCACCCCGAAGGGAAACCTCGAGCCCCTTAAGTAGATCCTTCCAGTTCTTTCCTCCCTCCCACTGCCTAGGAATTCCATGGATCTACCTATTCTAATATGGGTTTTAAAATAACACTCTTTTTATAAGAAAAGCTAACAGAGTAGAACACAAGTCACATAATTGAAGGAGTAAATTCAGCTTCTGGGTAGTTTAGATATTTGTTGCACATACTTGCAGAATTCTTGGATAAAGGACTATATGTGAATCCTGCACTTTTCACACCATGGCAAGATGTGAGTTTGCCAGAATTTCTCAGTAATGACGAACCGGGCAGGCCTCAGGGCAATTCTGGCGGGTCCTCGCAAGATGCACACCTTGGTCGCCAGTCAGGTCGGCGCACTGCACACAAGGTTCAGCATGGAACCCACTGTTCTAGAGCTATGTGGCTTTTGGTTAGTACAGACCGTGAAAGCTCGTAGTCGGTTCTATGTGAGGACTGCTTTCTATTTCTGACAAAGTCTTCTTTTTTCTCCCTAGCTATCAGATATCCTAGCTGAGTTTTTAGTCAACTATCAGTCTCTCATTTCTCAGGTTTAAATATTCTGTTCAAAATAATCAGACATTTGCAGAGAGTCATAGGCCTTTGAATATATGTGGATGCTTGGATATGATGAAGTCCTTGCTCTATTTCCCAAGCTGAGGTGGTTGGGGTTAGCTGCAGGTGCCTTTTATCTGCCCGAGGAGTTGCGGTATATTTGTGGGAAGGAGCAACTTTCAAAGGAGCAAAGCAAATTTCCCAGAAGTTCTTGGGAAATGGGAAGTGCCCCACCCTAGAAAACTATTCCTTGAAGATTAGGGAGGGAAGCAAGAGTTCTTCACAGGCCTGTGGGTTGGCCACTGAAGAGGCGGGCTTTGTAGCTCTTAACTGTTCTCTTCTCAGGTTTATATGCGTGAAAACCCATCCAGCTCACGGTGGAGGGGAGGGGATTCCTGCCCTGTCTGAACTGTGCGTGTTTTACACTCTGCATCTCCAGTGTCTGCTTTTCACAAAGAGAATTGTTGTCAGGGGATGCTTCTCCAAATTACCAGCTTCTTTCTTTCTTTTCCCATATCTAGCACTGTAGGCAATTGGATTCGAAAACTACAATATGTATTTGTAGTCAGTTTCTGATCAACTGAGCCCTCCCTGTAACTTCTCTTTGGCTCTTTTAGTTTCATTCTCGACGAAGACTAAGGCAAATGGTCCTTCTTCGTTGCCAGCCTTTTAGACATAGGAAGATGGAAATCATTTCCTTTAAGATCTCTTACCAGTGTAGCCTAATCCATAAGGATGAAAACAGGATGTCTTTGCTCACTGCTGTTCTATTAAGGCCACTCAGGGGTTGGCTCACTCCTAGTGGGTAGCCAACTGTAACTTTATAAATCTTCTTTCATGTATATTGATGATGATATCCCTGGCTTTTCCATGGTGTTTTACAATTTACAAAGTATTTTCATATATTTCATTGGATATCCATAGTAATCCTGAGGCAAGAAGTGTGGATGTTATTATATCCATCTTACCAACAGGGAAACAAAGAAACCAGACTCGGTCAGCATCACCAACACATCCAGGGCTAGGACACAGACTTTCTGACCACCCCCCCCCCCTTTTTATATTATAAATCTATCTTGGGAAACTATAGTCCAAATGAGAATCCCACTCCCCCTCCAACTTGTGCATTTAATTTTCTAGAACTAACTGAAATCTTATTGGGTTTTAATGACAATCATTTTGCAACGAGATAACATTGAGAAAACCAGGTCTATATTTTCCAGAATCCGTCTTAAAATTTACTCGAGGAAGAACAACATTTGTCTATCTCCAGGCTTCTTTCTTATGCTATTTTCCAAGATTATAAGAATGCAATAAAGTGCCCTACTTCTAGAAGTCCTTTCCTTTCCTTTTTTCTTCTTTTTAAAATTACTGATGTACTCATTTTAATTTCCCTCCTTCTTCTGTGTTTGATTTCTGCCCATCCAAATTTGGTCCACTTTCCTGAGTGTAAAGGTACAATCTGTGCTAAAAGGCACCGCCATGATGCATCTCTTTCCAAATGACTTGTGTATCTTCAGAGCTTCACTCTTCTCCTTTCCCCTTCATTCCTGCCCTCAACACATTTCCATCATCACATCCATGGCTTTTCACACACACATGTAGCTTCTTCCCGTTCAGCGTCTAGTTCTAACACCTACCTTCATTCAAATGTGGCAATGTACAAGGTGTGTTATGATAAAAGAATCACATTTTACATAGGAAAAAGACATAGTTTTAAGGATTTTAGGGTCATTATAGGATCATATGTTTCTGTTATTAGATGAAACACTAGATGTAGTCTCATTTTAAAAATTGCTTGATGTAGGGGCACCTGGGTGGCTCAATCGGTGAGGCACCCATCTATTGATATCAGCACAGGTCATGATCCCTGGGTTATGGGATCAAGCCCCGAATTGGGCTCTGAGCTAAGCATGGAGCCTCCTTAAGGTTCTCTCTCTTTTTCCCTCTGCCCCTCTCCCCTGCTCGTGCTCTCTTGTTCACTCTTTCTCCCTCTCTCTCTTTTTTTTTTTTTGCAATTAAAAAAAAAAAAACTACTTGATGTAATTTGGACAAAAATGAAACATGAAGGTAATTTAACATGTTTGTAAAATTTTTTAGTGTTTATTTTTGAGAGAGAGGGAGAGAGCGTGAGCACGAGCATGCGACATGGGCAGAGAGGATCCAAAGTGGACTCTGCACTCTCAGCAGAAAGCCTGATGCAGGGCTTGAACCCATGAACTGTGAGATCATGACCTGAGTCCAAGTTGGCCGCTTAACCAACTGAGCCGCCCAGGCACTCCAGTAATCTAATGTCTTCCGAAGGTCATTTGTGGGAAAAACACTCGCTGGGGTTAGAGGCTGAAGTTGGATCTGGGAGAATATAAAGATAGTTTCAGGCATCTGGATTTAAACCCTGGATTCTAGATTTGAGGCAAACTGAATGAAGGCTTTCAGGTTTGTTTTGGCTCTGGAAAGACTCAGTTTTGCAAAGTCTATGCTATTATTATTACCTTCCCCTCACTACTATACCCATTACAATGACAGGGGAGGAGCATTTTGTTATACTCCTACCTGGCAGCCAAATATCTTAGGGAAAAATGTAAATTCCTGCAAAAACAATGAATGCATTTGAGTTAGGGTACTTTGCGCACATCCCTACCAAAAATTGAGGCACTAAACTTTACGCGGATAAATGTCTACATACTAACAGTCAAGACTTGTGGTTACGTAAAACACCTCGACTAAGTTCTTATGTGCAATATTGCGTTCCTTTCCTGTGTGATTAGCCTGCTAGTTTCTTCCTTAATGTTTTGTTTCGTGTGGCTGGTAAGTGGTGGAAAGGTCTTAAAACCAAACTGCATACCAGTTGAAAATTATTTTTTTTATTGTAAATATATTCTGTGACACATCTACTTTACAAGGTAGGTGTGGTTTGATTGACCAACTTAAATGCTTCACATATTGCCCAGAGTGATCAGAGCAAATGTTGGGACAGGGTTTCCATCTGTGTCCTTTTTTTAGAGTTCAGGCGACTGCATGCTAACACTGTAACAGATTTAATTCTCCAAAGTACTGGTGCCATGCATCTTTACCCAGAGCTTACAACAAAATTGACATCTCTGTGAGGAAAGGAAGTCAAAACGTAACAAACTGAAGACAGATGATAATGATGGAGCAGAAGACTAGTGAAGAAAACAAGGCTATATTTTGACTTCCTCTAAAAAACTGTTCTTCTAAAACAAATTTGGAGAATATGCATTTGATACAATCCTTGAAGGTTTGGTGGCTGTCCCTGCCTCCCGTGTCCCAGGTGAAGAGTGCAGGCTCTCGGAAGAGGGGGAGGAAGGATGATGGTGCAGACAGCCTTGATAACAGGGTGCATAGCGTGCGCTCCGACTTTTGCTTGAAGAACATATGTAACATGTACTTTTTATTTCAGGATTTTTTTTTCTTGCAGAAAAAAGTCAAAATGCCACGGTGATGTAAAGATAGAAAAAAAAAAATTACGGGCTCAATAAAACCCCTACTTCTGGGGAAGCCGGTGTCCATTTATCTTGGTTCAGACATCTTGACTGCTTCTCCATAATTCCAGGCATGATTCAAGTTTCCTCCGGCCTTCTCTCTCCCTCACCCCTGCTTCTCCCTGCTCCTGATGCCCTTCTCTGTGACGCAGCGGAGCAGTGTCCGGCAGGACTAATTCTGTGTGCAATCTGAGCAGGCATGCTTCCCGTCCTCCGCTCCCTGGTCCCTCCGTCCCCCTCTTGCCCCGGATTTGTGCCCAAGGAGCTCACAGGCTGTTTTTTCTGCAAGCTGTCTGCTGCCTCACCCTTTGTCACAGGGACTGCCGCCTGGCTCCTTCCAAACGATGCTTGGAAGTCAGTTCGCCGGAGTGTGCAGTAAGTGGAATTGCCACTGCTTCCTGCTGTTCGCGTGATAGATAGCACCATAAAATGGATGTGATGTGGTTATTAGGCTGCGATTCGGTTCATACTGAGCTGTATTGATTGGTGTTGGTTCAGTGCTTGCTACACATTTTATCAATTGACCTTCCAGATTATATCCTGCCTTTGCTGCCTTTACCTCTAATTCTACTTTATCTCCAGTTTTGTGGCTCCTAATTTTCTTTTGCTTGATTTCTCCTAGTATTTCTTTAGTTTTCTATTACCCAGAAAGGCTTCTCTAATGAAACCATATTTTCCCCCCAACTCGCCCGCACTTTATTTACTTGTTTATTTATTTAGCTGGGTTGGCCTTCGTCATTCTGGCATATGACTTTGTGTCCTTTGAGTGTCCAACTTCTGAACTATTTCTGACTGAACACGGAAGAACTTTTCCAGTACTTTCCAGTCCTGGGCTCTCAGAGCTCAGCAGGGGAGGATTTGCTTGCATGGATCTGTGGCTGAGAACAACAGGGCACACACTGAAGGAAGGAAGGGTCACGGATGCTAGTTTTAGTCTTTCTCCATAACGGGCACTTGGGTTCTTCTGGAAGTAATGTGGTCTTTCCACTTTTGAAGTCCTGTCCTTTCCTTTCCTTCCGTCCTTCCTTCCTTCCTTCCTTCCTTCCTTCCTTCCTTCCTTCCTTTTGCCTAGTGAATGTTCTGGCATATTCTTTCCCCCCATATGTTTATATAAAAAACATTGGATAATTAAAGATGGATGTGGAAAGTTGGAACTTTAGCCACAGAGGAGGGGAGAGGAGAAGGGGGTAGAGGATGGGACTTGGAAAAGGAGGGAAAATGTCAAGAGGAAAAGGACAAAGCTGTGTGAGGGGATGAAGAGCAGAGACACATGTGCTTCCTGGGTAGAAAGCTGATGGGTTTGTTTTATGAATGGTGATGTAGAGACCTAGAGAAGGTAACAGGGCAGAGCAAAGGTGAAGAGGGGAAGGGCTGGTAATGTTGGAAAAGTTAGATTGACATATATTTATACAGATCGTAAACCCATCAGGAGGCGTGAGCATTTCATGTACTGCCGAGCACCTTGTCGAGTACCCTCTCGTTAATAATTATTGTAACAAATCACAGAAAAATCTGTGTACCTTGAGCAGAGATGTTGTGACACTGCATTAGCTTTGATCAGCAATTTCCCAAGGGGTTGATTCTTTTTTTTTTTTTAATGTTTATTTTGAGAGAGTGCGAGTGAGCACATGCACAAGTGGTAGAGGGGCAGAGAGAGAGGAAGAAAGAGTGGATCCAAAGCAGGCTCCATGCTGTCAGCACAGAGCCTGACCTGGGGCTCGATCTCATGAACTCCTAGATCATGACCTGAGCAGAAATTAAGAGTCGGCTGCTTAACCGACTGAGCCACCAGGCGCACCCCCAGCCACCACCAAGGGTTTGATTCTTATGTGTATTGCTTTTATTTCCAGGAGAAACAGGGGCTAAATAAAATTTATGACCATGTTTCCTCTGACATGAAGCGGACGTTGTATGACGTGACCATTTTGTGTGAAAGTACCTGATAGTATTAATGGCTGTTTTTGTTTTACTAAGAGTCACTTTGGTTGTGCGAAGTAATTATCATCTGAATGCTTTTTTACTGGCACAGATATGTCTTTCAAAGTCCCATATCTGCTTCTTTGAAATTAATTGTCAAGTGAAAATTGCCGGGTGCTAACCTCAACCGAATGGGTGAGGAGTGTATGTCATGCTGCTGACGTGTGTTTTCTTCCCAAGGAAGCTCCTCTTTTTCAGACTGAAAGTCATCTAGGAACAAGGCAATGTGTCCTGGGTCTCTGTCACAATCCTATACCTTCACGGAGCTTTATTTTATTTTTCAACGACAAGTTCAAATCCATGTGTAAAACCATATATAACTTTATAGTCTTTCATAATTCCCTGTGAAGTGGTTAAAAGAGAATCCCTCTCTATCTTATCAAGAGACTTTTAACTTCCTGTCTCGCTGAGGATCCCATATCAAGAGACCCAAATGGGGAGCTTGGACACCATTGGATGGCTCAGGCATTTTCTAGGGTTTTTGGAGATTTAAGGGAATCATTGGGTTCTGCAGGCCCGGAACATCTTCTCAGTGCTCTCCTGCTTGGGACAGTGCAACTTGAGGTCTGCTGCAAGGGACTTTCTTGACTTGTGCCCTTGAGCAGCCACTTATTTGGGACTTTCCTTTCATTCCATGGACATGGAGGTAATGATTCATTCTCTCTACCACCTCCTTCCAGCTAATGCCTTGTGAAAGGAATGGGTGGCACCAACTTTCTTCCTGTTTTCTTATGACTGTACTCAGTTATTGTCCACTTTTGTCAGTTTGAAGAACTTTTCATGCTTTTAAAGTCATTCCCCTTTAGCATTGGCCATAATGACAATAATAGCCTTTTTTGCCCTTGAAACTACAGGCAAACGATCCTTCCTAATGTGGGGGTACAGATGCCAGATTGCTTTTTCCCCAGATAGTTGATAGAAGAACGTATCAGTTCAATGTGTGCAACATGATGATTTGATATATGCATGTATTGCAAATTTCATATTGTTGAACTTGACAGCTTGTCATCAGAAATGGTTTGTAGAGAGCTGAGACTTTAGTAAAAAATAGTTTGGGGTCTCCAGGCTGTGCCCCCTCATGCAAAAGCCCCCTGGAAAGGACACAATCATAGAACAGCTGTGCCTTGAGAAGGTACCTGTGGATTTACCAAAACACTCAACAGTGAACTTCAAACTTAAAAGAATGGCTTGTTTTCACTCAGTCTGGGAGGAGAGGGTTTGGGGGGTGTAGGCCCTGGAGGAGGGCTAGAGGATATTCATTAATCAGGACCACTAGGTTTTTCCTTTCTTAAACTACCACTCCATGTTCAACAACATGAGTCAATTCTGGTAAATGGCACGTGAGTGGTAACTCAGCAGTTACCTGCTTTGTTCAGATTTATCCAAGGATGTACAGGCAAGCCAAAGGTCCTTCCAAGGGCCACCCTCCACTCATTCTAATGACAAGAAAGTCAATCTTTCTGGGAATTCTGGAAGTAGACCACCACATGGGTTCTTCCTTGCCTTCATAACCCAAGTTCTTAGGTGAATGTGTGAGCAGAAGACCAGGAAATGTTGTAAAGACCAAGGGGTGCTATATTCTCAAATTGTGGCTTATTTCACTGACATTTTCCTCTTGGGCACTGCAGTGATTAAAATTAGATTAGTTCAGAGTTATTTTGTGATAATGAGGGAATACCAATGGTAGCCTGACTGCTGCTTGCTTTAAAGTTGGTCCCACATCCCAAGATATTAGAATCCTTGGAAGAATAATAGTCAAAAGGCAAATAGATATTGTCTTTTGGTATTACTATAATATTGCTATTATTCTTCTACTTCAAAAGTTTCTTTATTTTTGTTTTACTTTTTGGAATTTTTTTCATGTTTGTTTATTTTTGAGAGAGAGAGAGAGAGACAGAGTGTGAGTGGGGGAGGGGCACAGACAGGGAGGCACAGAATCTGAAGCCAGGCTCCAGGCTCCCAGCTGTCAGCACAGAGCCCGGCACAGGGCTCAGACTCATGAACTGTGAGATCACGACCTGAACCGAAGTCAGACGCTCAACTGGCTGAGCCACCCAGACACCCCGAAAAGTATCTTTATTTTTAAATAGGTGACAACATGATTACTAGTTAATGCATTTTCAATGTTGAGATAAATATTCCTTATGATGTGACAGGAGGACTGTTCTGTTACTCCAAATATGGTATCACAACACTGAAATGATGAGCTGGAATCCATACTAAGGAAGCTGATACCCACAATTCCATAAAGAAAGGACACAGCTTGGGGCACCTGGGTGGCTCAGTCGGTTGACCAACCGACTTCAGCTCGGGTCATGATCTCGCGGTTGTGAGTTCAAGCCCCGTGTTGGGCTCTGTGCAGGCAGCTCAGAGCCTGAAGTCTGCTTCAGATTCTGTGTCTCCCTCTCTCTCTGCCCTTCCCCCACTCATGCTCTGTCTCTCCTTCCTTCAAAAATAAATAAACATTTAAAAAAAAAAAAAGGACACAGCTCACAGGCCTCTGAATTTTGTTCAAACCTACATTCTGAGACTCAGGCAAGAATCATCTTTAGTAGATATGAGGTGGATTCAATAGCTGGAATCAGCATCTTTCCTCGAAGTCACTGTATTTTGACATTATATGCGATGTCCTGTTGGTACCTGAAAATGCCGTTTACAAGCTAATTTCACTCCAGGCCATGGCTCAGACAGTGATAAAGAGCATCTCAGTTGTTTAAATACTACAGTATTTTCCAAGGAGTTGTGGTGGAGTTTCTTAGGCTTCTCTGTAAGAAAAATATGACAATGCTTCTCACAGCTTTTGAGTTAAACTTTTCAAGTCATTATAACATGAAGTATTGTGATAGTCAATTATATGTGTAACTTGACTGGGCCATAGTGGCCAGATTTTTGGCAAACATTATTCTGGATGTTTTTGTGAAGGTGTTTTTTGGATGAGGTCAACATTTAAGCTGGTGGCCTTTGAGTGAGGCAGATTACCCTCCATAATGTGGATGGGCCACATGCAATCCGTTGAAGGCATTAATAGAAGTTAGACTGAGGGGTGTCTGGCTGACTCAGTCAGTAGAACCTGCAATTCTTTTTTTTTTTTTTAATTTTTTTTAACGTTTATTTATTTTTGAGACAGAGACACAGCATGAACGGGGGAGGGGCGGAGACAGAGGGAGACACAGAATCAGAAGCAGGCTCCAGGCTCCAAGCCATCAGCCCAGAGCCCGACGTGGGGCTTGAACCCGCGGACCGCGAGATCATGACCCAAGCCGAAGTCGGACGCTTAACCGACTGAGCCACCCAGGCGCCCCCAGAACCTGCAATTCTTAATGTCAGGGTTGGGAGTTTAAGCCCCATGTTGGGCATGGAGTCTATTTGGGAAAAAAAAAAAAGAAAAAATGAAAAAAAATACAAGAGAAGTAAGACTAAACAACCCCAACCCAGGGGAGATTCTGCCAGCAGATTGCCTTTGGATTCAGACTGCAACTCTTCCTTGGGTCCCCCACCTGCCAACTGACTCTGAAGATTTTAGATGTACACTTCCATGATGGTGTAAGTTAGTTTCTTAAAATCAATCAAAATCTCTTTCTCTCTCATTCTCTCCTTCTCCCCACCCTCTCCTGTTAGTTCTGTTTCTGTGCGGAACCCTAATACAAATATTCTTAGAGCTGAGAAGGAACTTGAAGCTATGTAATCTGATGCTTTTCTTTTTAATCAGAAGGAAAAATGACACCCACAGAAACAAACTGACTTGCCCAAATTACCCAGCTAAGCAATTGCACTTCCCACACGTCATATTTATTGCTTATATAAACAAAACAGAAGCAGGTTGTGATGGAATATATGCTTATAGGTGATGACATTTCTGAATATAAAGACTTCAGTTTTCAGCAGGTAGATCTGAGGGACAGCTCAGCAGAGCTTACCATCCAGTACTATGTGCCTGTCCCTTATTAAATTTAGTCCTAGTATTCAGTAGCTAATGGGTGAGGGGCATTAAGGAGGGCACTTTTTGGGATGAGCCCTGAGTGTCATATGCAGGAGATGAATCACTGGGTTGTACTCCTGAAGCCAAGACTACACTGTATGTTAACCAACTTGAATTTAATTAAAAAAAAAATAGAATCGATATCCTTGAAGAAGAGTAAAATATTAGAAAATGTTAACCCACACAAAACTCTGAACCCGGTTCAGAAACGCCTTCAATAAAGTTTGAAAAACAATTACTCCAAATATGTATCTAAGGGAACTGGCTCCATTTCAATTTATTCAGGGCTTTGAAGCAGCTAAAAAAAAAGTATGCTTTAAGATTCCATTTCAATTATCTTTAATAAGATCAACTTGTCTGATACAGATGCAATATTGGAGGCAGAGCAAAAAATATTTTCCGTTCCAAATAATTCTTTCTAAAACAATTATGGTGTATTTTCTTGAAACCACTTCAGGGTGGTGAGGATTATTTATCAGTTTAACTTCCTTCTGTCTTGGGAAGAACACAGACATAACATCTCTTGGCTCCTAAAAGATTTCTGTAATGAGTATGTGATGGTGGGACCTTCCCAGTAACAGCACGACAACAAGACAGTATTTTTGTTTCACTCTCAGGCATGGATGACTGGGAGTAGCAGGAGTTTGTTTGCACATGGTCAAATTATTTTTTTTTCCTTTTCTTTTGAAATGACTTTAGATGTACTAAAACATTGCAAAAATAGTACAAAGAATCCCCTTAAACTCTTCATCCAGATCCTCTCAAGTGTTACATGGGCTTTATTTTTCTCCCTGTATTGATTTGTGTGCGCGCACACACCCCTATATTTGTCTGAAATGATTCAAAGTTGCAGGCATAAAGTTCATTTTACTCCCAAATATTTCTTAAAGCAAGAACATTCTCGGGGCGCCTGGGTGGCGCAGTCGGTTAAGCGTCCGACTTCAGCCAGGTCACGATCTCGCGGTCTGTGAGTTCGAGCCCCGCGTCAGGCTCTGGGCTGATGGCTTGGAGCCTGGAGCCTGTTTCCGATTCTGTGTCTCCCTCTCTCTCTGCCCCTCCCCCGTTCATGCTCTGTCTCTCTCTGTCCCAAAAATAAATAAAAAACGTTGAAAAAAAAAATTTTAAAGCAAGAACATTCTCTTAGAGAACAATAGCACAATTGTCAAAATTGAGGAATTAACCTTGACATAGTACTTTACTCAAATTTCACCACTAATGTCCTTTATAGTGAGAGAAAAAAAAAAAACACTTACCTGGTTTAGGATCCAAATGATTGAATTTTTAATTTTAACATTTGTAACCAGTCAAAGGTTAAAGTTTTACATGGAAATTAATAATCTCTCTTCCCCCACTCCATCTCTACTGCCCCCCCTAATAAATCAGAATCAACATGTATTTACTTTTCAATATTGTCTATACTCTTTTGTTTACACACATATAGAGTGTATTTCTTTCTTTCCGATTCTGTGAAAATTAGGAAGTTTACCACATCAGATGCATCTTGGCTTTTTTCGCTTAATTGTAGATTAGGAACATCCTTTGAGAGAAACAGACTTGTGTAATTCTTTTGTTTTTAAAGCTCTTTTTAATTAAGGTAATATATGCATATTGTTATACACAAATGGAACGACTTAAAAGTTTTTTTTTTTGTCTATTTATTTATTTTGTGTGTGTGAGAGAGAGAGCCCGCACAAGCAGGGGAGGGGCAGAGAGAAGGAGAGACAGAATCTAAGCAGGCTCTGTGCCATGAGTGCAGAGCCAGATGCGGGGCTCGACCTAACGAACCGCGACATCATGCCCTGAGCCAAGATCAAGAGTCAGACACTTAACTGACTGAGCCACGCAGACACCCCCAAGTGGAAAGACTTACAATAAAGAGCATCAGTACTTTCTTGAAACTATTTCATGTCTCATAGAAAAGCACTGCAGTTACTTTCTGTATCTCATGGACTATTCCATTCCACACTGGAAGTAACATCACCCCCCCCCCCCCCACATTTCTTGGTTCATCATTTTTAATGGTGCAATATCAAATTCCTTTTATGGCATGTGCGATTTATCTCTCTTACACCTCTGTCTCTCTCTGTATTTCCTATCCTTTCTAATATAATTACATTTCAACTTTTTAAAAAAATGTTTATTTTTGAGAGATAGAGAATGAGAATGTGAGTGGGGGAGGGGCACAGAGAGAGAGAGAGAGAGAGAGAGAGAGAGATGCAGAATCCGAAGCAGCTCCAGGCTCTGAGCTGTCAGCACAGAGCCCAATGTGGGGCTCGAACCCTCCAACTGCGAAATCATGACGTGAGCGGAAGTCTGACGCTTAACCGACTGAGCCACCAAAGCGCCCCAGCATTTCAACTTTCTGATTGAAAATATTTTCAGAATGTACATTTTGCGATTATGAAATAGCGTATTTCATGAAATACTCGCTGACAAGTCATATACTATTCTGTGGGTAAGGGTTTTTTCTTCTGGAACTTTTTGTTTTTGCACTTTAAAATTGTCTGAGACTTTCAGTTTGCTGAACTTCTGTGAAGCTAATTCTGTTTCTTCTCATACACCCAACAAACTTTTCTCATATCTCCACCAGCTGTTCAATGCCTTTATCAGGTGAACCATTAGAGAGTGGTTTTCCTCTTTGGGAGCCCTGAATCCACTTTTCTAGCCCAGGCAGAATTCCTTCCAGACTTGCCATACAGTTATTGTCTTGGCACTTTGTTTTCCTCTGGGAGGTTATCTTCTCGTTTTTCCCATATTGAGTTTCTTTCTCGTACCTAGATCCCTTTCTCTCTATGGATTTATTCCTTCATGTGTCCGTGTACCGCTTTAAAAAAGTTTAAAAAAGTTTAAAAAAACCATACTGAAGTATGGTTGACACACAATGTTACATTAGTTTCAGGTATACAACACAGTGATTCAACAGCTCATGTTATGCTGTGTTCACCACCAGGGCATCTACCCTGTGTCAGCATGCAAGGCTGTTACAGTGTCCCTGACTACATTCCCTGTGCTGTGCCTTTTATTCCTGTGGCTTATTCATTCCATAACTGGAAGCCTGTGTCTCCTACTCCCCTTTATCCATTTTGCCCATCCCCACCCCCTCCCCTCTGTATTTATGGGTCCCTCTCAGCTTTTTGTCTCTTTTGTTTGCAAGCCACTTTCAATAGCTTCCTTTATAAAGGTACTTTGTATACATCTTTTTTAGACCTTGCCGATCAGTTTCTAATCTGCTCTCATGGTCAGTTGGCTAGGAATCGACTTTTGGTTAAGAATTAAGTTTCCCACATGTGCTGACAGCTCAGAGCCTGGAGCCTGCTTCGGATTCTGTGTCTCCCTCTCTCTCTGCCCCTCCCCTGCTTGCACTCTGTCTCTCTCTCCCTCAAAATAAATAAACATTAAAAAAAAAAAAAAAGAATTAGTTTCCCACAAACTTTTGAAGTCATGATTCTCTTGCCTTTGACTTCTGGTGGTGGTTTTGAAAAATCCAATGCTGTTCTTGTTCCCAATTGTTTGCAAATGATCTATATCTATTCTCTCGGGAAACTGTCAGGTTCTTTGTTACATCTCTGGTGTTCTGAAATTTCATGACTATGTTTCTTACTGTGGTTTATTACCATTTTTCTGAGCTTTCCGTGGGCATGACTATGTATCTTACTGTGGTTTATTATCATTTTTCTGAGCTTTCTGAGCATGTTTTCTTGTCTGGGAAAGTTTACTTTTTTATTTTTATTTTTTATGAATCCCTCCTTTTGTATCTCTGTCTGGTACTCCTATTACTCAGATACTAAACTTCCTGGATTGTTGGTTTTTTTTTTTTTTAATCTTTTATACCCATTCAGCCTTTTTTCTCTCTTCCATTTTATAGTTTGAGATGTTTCCTCAATTATATTTTCAATTCTATTGAATTTTGCATTTCTGCAGTTATTTTTATTTTCCAAGAACCATTTTTGTGTCTTTCCCTTCCCACTTCACTGTCTTCCTTCCCTTCTCTCCCTTCTTCTTCTTGTCTTCTAGAATTCTGTTTCCTAGATGTGGCATCTAGCTTTCCGAGGATTATAATTTTAATCCATTTGTAGCTTAACTTGCTGCCTGTTTTTTGGTGAATTGCTTCTATTTCCTTAAAGTTCCTTTTGCGAATTTGGTTTACTGCCTTCCAGGTTGGAGCTCGCAGCTTCTGGCCATCCTCGGCTGCCTGTTCCCATGGAAGAGTTATTTGGTAGATCTGTATTGCTGTGCAGAAGTTACTGGCTTGTGGACTTTATTGCAGGGTGGTCCGGCTTTTGTTGTCTTTGTTGAGAGCGCAGCGGCTGTCCATTTCCGCAGGTCTTTGATCTTGATCACTCAAGTGTTTGATCTTTGATGTTAGGGTTAGGATGTTCCAGAATGCCTTTCTTAGTTACCCATTTCTGCCTACAAATGATCCCCAAATGTAGTGGCTTGAAACAGCATTTATTATCGTACAGTTTCTTCATGTAAAGGGTCTGGGCGTGACTTGCTGGTCTCTGTTTCAAGGGGGTGGGGGCGGGGTGGGTGCAGGTAGAACTCTGGTCATTTCGAGACTCGACTGTGGAAGGATCTGATTCCAGGCCCAGTTATAGGGTTGTTGGCAGGATGCAGTCCCTTGCGGCCTGTTGGACGGAGTACCTCCGTTCCTTTCTGTATGTTAGCTGCCTTGTTTTTTGCTACTTGAGTGTCTCCAGCTTCTCTCCAATGATGAGTTACTTCATGAAAGTAGTAAGCAGGCCAAGAAGCCAAGAGGGAGAATGTCAGGAGATGAGACAGTCTTCAATTACCTAATCTTTCCATCACTTTTTCCATATTTTATTTGTTAGAAGTGAGTCACTAGGTCCAGCCCACGTACAGGGGAAGGCTATTACCTACGGGTGTGAATGCCAGCAGACAGGGATTATGTGCAAGCATCTTGGAAGACTGTCAACCACAATGCGTGAGGGGTTAGGATCCAGTCTGTAGGCATTCTGGCAACGGGATGAGGAAGACATGGTAAGGCTTATGTCACCTTTCAGTAAACAGATTTCATCTTTTTTTTCCCTCCATCTAGCACCTTATCCTCGCTTTCAGCCATGCCTGATGTCTTCAAGGTGGAACATTTCTGTTTCAGTTTCATTAGGAAAGAGACCCTTATTCTCCTATGACAATAGGAAATGGGTAGTTACCTTGAAGGGGAAGGCAGAAGAGAGAAACTGAGACTTTAATGGCTTCTGATGCATATTTTTTATTTATTTATTAAAAAAAATTTTTTTTTAACGTTTATTTATTTTTGAGACAGAGAGAGACAGAGTATGAGTGGGGGAGGGTCAGAGAAAGGGAGGGAGACACAGAATCTGAAACAGGCTCCAGGCTCCAAGCTGTCAGCACAGAGCCCGACGCGGGGCTCAAACTCACGGACCGTGAGATCATGACCTGAGCCGAAGTCGGATGCTTAACCGACTGAGCCACCCAGGTGCCCCTTCTGATGCATATTTTAAGTCCATTTCCCTTTCCCACCTCCAAACTTGGCCTTCATGTTGTGTAATACCTTATTTTCCAATTCCTGAACCTTTTAAAGGTTCTTCAGGGATGAACCAATATGCTGTTCATTGGTAGTACCCTCTGGGGGCCCACTGGTTTGTGTTTCCTTTGCTCTGATTTGAGTTAACATCACTCATGTATTCTCTTTCCACTTTCACAAAATTAGTTCACATTTCTAGTTTTCTGTTGTCCCCTTCCAGTTCTTTTTATCCAGGCGGGTTTGAAAAATCTTACTTTTGTCATTTCAGTGAAGTTTGGGGGAAAGTGGTGGTAAATGCAGTCCATACACTCAACTAACCATAATTCTCTCCACAAGTCAGTGTTAAGGAGAGTTTTCTTTCTTTCTTTCTTTCTTTCTTTCTTTCTTTCTTTCTTTCTTTCTTTCTTTCTTCCTTCCTTCCTTCCTTCCTTCCTTCCTTCCTTCCCTCCCTCCCTCCCTCCTCTCTCTCTCCTTTCCTTCCTTTCCCCCTTCCTTCCTTTGTCATAAAACGATACACATATCTTAAGGAAAGTCTCAGGCAAGAAGATGCTCCTACCATGCCAATAACTGGTTGCTGTCTAAATGTGGGGTGATTCCTACCCATCTTTGTGCTACGAGTATGATTCAATTCTCCTTATTCCCTCAAGTTTATGGACTTCTCTCATACCCCCAATGTTCTCTTCATCTGGTCTGCTCCCTTCCAAAGTTCCCATTCGTAACTTTCTTCTCTATCTCAAATCAATCGTCTGAATCATTTAAGTAGTTATTAGAAAGAGAAAAACTTGTTGGCTCATTAGAAGAATTCATTTTAAGGTGTCAATGGGAGCAGTGAAGAACTTCGAGTTGTAGCCTCGCCGTGTGCTAGTAATCTGATGCTGAAAAAGCCTTTCACCTCTTTATAATCTTTACTTTCCTCATCTTTGAAATGGGAACAAAAAATAACATCTGCATGGTCAAAGTAGGTAAGCTTCTTAGCATTTTACCTGGAAGATAGGGAGCACATAAACACTAATGGCAGTTATTACTATTGCTGTCATTATTATCATTACTATTAAGTATGGATGAGGTACCTTCCCAGGGATATTTCGTGTTAAGATATATGTTAAGACGAATAAAATTTGCTGGAGAGGTAAACTCCTACAGTGGGTATTCTGTATCCCCTAACAGAAAATTCAGTGTCAGAATGCTGGCTTCTGAGCATCTGGTCAGCGGTATTTTGAAGTTATGGTGGTAGGTGCATTCATACCTTGGATTATTATGTCCTCTTGACTTTGACTTTGGATAATATTTCACGTTCTTGAGGTCTCCTTGGCCTGACAGTGATATAGCCACACTTTATGATTATTGATTGCATGCTTATGGCCCTTTCTGTTCTTTAACCGTCAGCCCTTGTGTTTCATATCTGTGATATATTTAATAATGTGGCTTTTGTAAAGAGAATGTAGTTGGGTCATTTTTTTGTAATTCAATCTGGCAATCTCTGTCTTCACTTGGAATGTTTAGTCCATTTATATATAATGCAAATGTTGTTGAGTTTAAGTCTATCATTTTGTTATTTCTACCATCTGTTCTTTGGTACTTTGTTTCTCCTTCCTGCCTTCTTTCCGGTTTTGGTGGCAGGAGAAATTTTTTCTTTTGTTTTTAAGATTTATTCATTTCTCAGAGAGTGTGAGTGGGGGAGGGGCAGAGAGAGCGTGGAAGACACAGAATCTGAAGCAGGCTCCAGGCTCTGAGCTGTTAGCATGGAGCCTGATGTGGGGCTTGAACTCAAGGACCGCGAGATCATGACCTGGGCTGAAGTCGGATGCTTAACTGACGGAGCCCCCTGGGTGCCCTGCAGGAGAAATTTTTTTATGATGACTTTGTATATAACATAACTAGATTCGTGGTGCTCTTAGTATTTTAATTCTTTACAAAATTTTTTAAATTTTCTCAGTGATATATTTGCCTTTAACATTATTCAATGAAGCCCTTTTTTCCAAGCACTATCATTTCTTAAGAAGAAGAAAGCTATTGTTGGTTTTCTTTTAACCAAATCTTTCACAGTTGTTGACTAGGAAGAAATTTTCCTATTCTTTCTGGTGCCCATTTAAAACCAATTACTTTATTCTGAGATTCCAGCTTCAAACCATTCACTTATTTATGCTGAAGCTTCCTTCCTTCCCTCCTTCCCTCCTTCCCTCCCTCCCTTCTTTCTGTCTGCCTGTTCCACCTTCCTCCTTTTGTCCTTCCCAACTTTCTCTCTCCTTCCTTCCTTCCTCACTCCCTTCTCTCCCCTTCCTTCTTTCCTTCTCTCTCTCCCTTCCTCCCTTCTTCCCTCCTTAACCTCTATCTTCCTTCCCTTCTCCCTCCCTTCCATCCTCCCGCCCTCCTCCTTCCCTCCCTTCTCTCTTTCCCACTCTCCCTCCCTCTCCCTGTCTCTCTCTCATTTCTTCCTTCCTTCCTTTCTCTAGTAGGAAGTAGTGTGGAGAGGTCATGTGTTAGTTAATGAGCATCCGTTGAAATCCACCAAATTGAAAAAACCCCACTATGTCAGCAAAGTATTTTTTTTAATGTGTATTTATTCATTTTTGAGAGAGAGAGAGAGAGAGACAGACAAACAAGCAGGGGAGGAGCAGAGAGAGAGGGAGACAGAATCCCAAGCTGGCTCTGTGCTGTCAGCGCAGAGCCCTGTGCGGGGCTTGAAATCACAAAGTGTGAGATCCATGACCTGAGCTGAAACCAGGAACTGGGTGTTTAACAGACTGAGCCACCTGGGTGCCCCTCAACAAAGCATTTTAGAATATTTTTGTGGACCAGATGGAGAAACATGAGATGGAGAATAATAAAACGAGATGATTTTTACAACTCAGCAACTGAATACATACTTTTGTGTAGAGATTGATGTCTGGAGGGGGGGTCTTTTGTTGAATGCCCCGGGGCTTATATCCAGGCGTGTTCTGTTCACCATATTTTTAAGTTAGGGGATTAAATCAATACTTAAACAATTTTTTCTAACCTATGGGAAACCTATTTGCATTGTAGGGGCAATCCATAATGCTGGTTTAAAGAAATAATTTTTTTTTTGATAAGTATCTTGGGTAGCCTTAGGCCTTATACTCAAAAAAATGCAAGTACATTTTCCCCTAACCACCCTTATCTCCATACCTATCTACACTCCTGGCTTTTAAGATTCAAGATTCAAAATTAACTCAATAGTTGGAAAAAGTAACTGAAATTGACAAAATAAAATATAAGTGGGCAAATATGATATGTAATATTATAGCTAATTAGAAATTGTGTAAGAATTTTTTAGGTGTATATGGAATGTCTATATAAAATATGTAGATACACTTACATACATATTTACACACAGAGCAATGCATATCAGAACTACCTAGGAGTTCCAAATACAAACATAGTATTCAAGAATTAAAAAACAATCCTAACTAAACATTAGACTGCAGGTATAAAAGAATACATAAAGTTCAGGTCATGTAAGAATATCTGGTGATACCTGGAGTGTTGTAACTGTTCTAGAAATTTTATTTTAGTGCAGATAGAAAGTAAATAGACTGGGATAGTTGAGCTTGTGAAAACTATGTCATATAGAGAAAAATTGGAGAAAATAAGAATGCTGATTCTGAGCAGTAAATTCACAGGGACATGAAAACACTGGAGGCCATATGTACGATCTCTCTGTACAAGAGAAATGATTTATTTCCGTTACTCTGGATGAGAAGTGCTTCTCATATTTTCCACTAAAGTGTCCTTAATGACACTTGTCAAATTTCTTGGAGAACTCACATTTCATTTAAAAATATTATCCAAATATTGCATTCTACTTCATAATACAAGTTGTGTTGACATAATGCAAAATAATGGTTTTTCTTTCTTCCCTTCATATCTTCAGGGAAGAGCATTTATTCTGGGCCATCCTGTGTTCTCTGGAGCACACAAGTATGCTTGGGTATTCATGCTGCAGGTTGAGATGAGAGCAATGGGCAGAAATTCCTAGGACTGTATTTTTCACTCAAGAAAACCTCTAAAGGGACTCCTGAGTGTCTCAGTCAGTTGAGCACCTGACTCTTGATTTCAGCTCAAGTCACGATCCCAGGATCGTGGGATCAGTCTCAACATGGAGCCTGCTTGAGATTCTCTCCCTGTCCCTCCCTCCCTCTCTCTAGAAAAACAAAAACAACTCAAACAAAAAGCCAAAATATATAGTTCTCTCTCTCTATTGCATTTGTTGTCTTGAAAATTTGAAAATAAGAAACCAGAGTTTTTATAGCTATCCACCCCCCACCCTTTTCTGGACCAGTTGTAGAAATGATACCTGTAGTAGTTTTAGGCTGGACTAGACAATTCACGAATTTCTAGATGTAAGTTTGGGCATTACATTTTGTATCCAGGGAAAGGAAAAAGAAACCAGAAACTTAGAAGATATTCAGATCAATTAAATGTTAAACATTAAAATTTTGGATCAAAGGAACGAAAACAATGGTGGAGACTTCCAGGCAGCCTAGGAAAACGGCTGTTACTAAATTTGAATGTCTCCGAAAAACTGTACAGATCAACAAGAGAAACAAATACAGTGCACATAACCCATAATATCAACCTAACCAGGAGAAAAATAACACTGCCAACTGTAAATTACTTTTAAGTAGAGAAATATACAGACATCCCCCTTGTCTGTGGTTTTGCTTTCTTAGGTTTCAATTGTCTCTGGTCAGTGGCAGTTGGGATGCAGATGATCTTCCCTGTGAGATGTGGTCAGAAGGTCAATATTGATGGTCAGCTATGTCACAACACCTACATCATTCGCTGCACTGCGTCTCATCACATTGGCATTTCGTCATCTCACATCATCATAAGAAGGGTGAGTACAGTACAATAAGATGTTCTGAGAGGCAGAGATGGACAATGTTCATATAACTTTGATTACAGAATATGGTCATGATTTTTCTTTTTATTATTGTTAATCTCTGGCTGTGTCTAATTTATAAATTAAACTTTATCATAGGTATGTATATATATTGAAAAAAACAAACAAACCAGTACATACAGAGTTTGGTACTCTTGTTTTCCGGCACATCCGCTGAGGTCTTAGAACACATTGCCCACAGATAAGGGGAGGTCCACTGTGCACCAACTGTCAGCAGAATGATCGATTTAAGCCCCTCCCACAAGCCTTTTTGGACAGTGAGCAGTTCCCCAATTCTTCCCCCTCCCCCTCCAGCTAGGTACATAAAAGAGAAGAGGAGACAGACGGACCAAGTTTAAACCTGAAAAATGTAAAACCTTCTATAAAACCTCTTGGGTGAAATGAAAAATACAAACAGAAATTATGGAATCTGTAAGAAGTAATGATCATTAGAATATTATATATTAAAATTTATGGGATACATTTAAAGCAGTTAGGGGAAGCAGTTAGCTTCATAGAGCTAAGCACTTTTATCAGTAAAAGTGAAGTAGTGAAAATAAATGAATGAAATTCCCAGCTGAAAAAGTCAGGAAAAAACCAACAAAGTAAATAAAATAAAAAGTAAAAAAAAAAAGAAAAAAGGAACTAACAAAGATAAAAGCCAAAATTAATGATGTATAGAAAAACAGTAGATTTAAGTTCTAAATAATTTATCAACATTATGTTTTTCAAAAAACAATTTAACAGTTCACTCAATCAAGGGGAAATGTGAGAAAGACTACATATATATATATATATATATATATATATATATACACACACACACACACACACATATATATATATACACACACAGATAAAGTGGTGGTAAGGGGGAAAATAAACATTGAAATAGAAGAAAATTTTAAAAAGTACTGACACTGTTTTTCATACTTTTATAATAAAATAGATGGATAATTAACACAATTTACCAAAATTAGACTCAGAAGACAGTTTAGAAAGACAGATTTCTTACAAGAAATAAAGTTATCAAGAGATGACCTCACATAAAATAACAATACTAAGACAGTTTTGAGTAGAATTTCACCAAACTCGCATAGTCTCAATGCTATATTTGTTCCAGTCATAAAAATTGATGAAAAACTTCAAAATTCTTCTTGTAAAGCATCGGTATCTAAATCTAATATAGTACACACACACGTATAAAAACATTTATAAGCCAAAATCACTAATGAATAATGGAAAAACTAAATGTTAGCAAACATAATCTAATACTACATTAAGACGATAATACTATTTAAGAAAATAATGGCATGCCTATATCACTTAGTATTAGGAAACTCATTAACATCATATACCACATTAATAGATCATTAATAGAAAAAAATCACTTGTCCTGCTCCATTATGTAATAACTATCTGAAATTTGCTATTTATTTTTCCTTGCTCCAATCTAGATTTACTGTATTCATATGTATATATTGTTCACTTTTGCTTTTTAAAAAAGTTTATGTGGGGCACCATACTCTGTATGTTTCTCTGCAACTTGCTTTCTAATTCAGTGTTGTTTTTATGATAATCATCTGTGTTCTATTGTATAGGTCTCTTTCTTTCATTTACGCTGTTGAATAATAATGTTATATTAATGTCTCGCAATTTATGCATTTTCTCCTGATTGGTATTTGAATAATTTCTATTTTGTTGCTATTAATATATTTCTACATTTTTTTATATACATGTAAAGAATTTTTATAAGGTATATACAAGGAGTGAATTGTTGGGTGTTAGGGTAAATGCATCTTACTTTGTACTAGATATTGTCCAAATCCTCTCTAAAGTGAGAATAACAATTTTCTTTTCCACCACAAGTGTTTAAAGGAGCAACTTGTTCATATCTTTTCCAGCATTTGATTTTTGTCAGACTTTTAATATTTTGAATGTAATCTGCGTACAGTGGGCAGGTGCCTGGTCTGGTCTGAAGAATCTCTCATTCAGTGCCCAGGTGGAAATGGCTGGAAAACTGGGTTTAGTTGGGACTGTTGATCAGTGTGTCTACATGTGGCTTCTAAAGCCTGGTGGTTTCAGGCCATTTATACTTACATGGGTCCCTAGAATGAGTGGCCCAAAAGACAGGAAGTAGAAGCTACCACTTTCTTAAGGTTTTGGGAGAGTCGCTTCTGTTGTTTCTGTTAGTCAAAGCACAGAGACTACCCAGATTCAAAGAGAGGGGACATGGGTCTCACTTTTTTATGGGAAGAGAATTAAGGAATCTGCTGCCATCTTTAATCTGCCATAATGAGTTTGGCTGCTGGGCAGCCAAAATTCAAATGTCCTCTAAAAGAAGGTCAATTTTCTCTTCCACTCAAAAATAGAAACACCATGTTGTATTTTCTTTCAAAAGCTCTGTCTTGTGTAAACCTTATCTTGTAGGGCCAACCTATCAAGAATCAAACCTTTATACAGGGTCTGATACAGGAATGGGTTGAATGAGTGGCTGCAACAAAGTTTGGAGTAAGAGGAGTTTATTTATGCTATTTAAAATCATTAGAAATTGAGTAAATACTCTGGGTCTTACCACATTTGATTACGTGACTCATTTCTGTCCTGGCTTTGCCACTATTTGACAGTAGAAATCTTATGTAAGTTATCTCTGGGTCACAGGCTTCTGATCTGAAAATGTGTTTCTTATTATGTATCCTATCTACAAGGTGATGTCATGCTGTTGTGAAAATCAATGTGATAAAAGATGTAAAAGCACTCTGAAAATTAAAAGAATACTAATTTAATTCATTAAATCCTATCAGTAATTTTTACATCATGTATGAAGAGTTTAACTCTGTAGAGGTGGACTACAGTTGACCCTTGAACAACACAGGTTTTGAACTGTCTGGTCCACACATGTGCAGATTTTCAGAGTCTGGTACTGTAAATATATTTTCTGTGTGATTTTCTTAATTTTTTTTCCTCTAGCTTTATTGTAGGAATACTATATATAATACATATAATGCATGTATATAACATACAAAATATGTGTTCACAGAACTGTGTTATCAGTAAGGTTTCTGGTCAATAGTAGGCTACTAGAAGTTAAGTTCCTGGGGAGTCAAAAGTCCTATGTAGATTTCTGACTGCAGGTGGTGGTGGTGGGGAATCAATGCTCCTAAACTTCCATCATTCGGGGATCAACTGTGCAGTTTCTTAAACTTTTTTGGCAAATCATACTGCAAGTTTTGCTATGAGATTGTTACCTCCTCAAGGGAAGTATTTGGAGATTGAATGAAGCGAATTATTTTCATTATAGTTGCATGTATTCCTGGTGGCATTTCCCATATGCAAAAATAAAATGATCTGTGGACTAAAAAAAATGTTCTTTTAGTAAGATCATGGTAGCAATCAAATTCCTGTCTTCAGTTTCTAGTAGAATTGACCAAAAAAAAAAAAAAAAAAAAAAAAAAAAAGTATAAAAGGGGGTAAAAATTTCTACCTGAACATGAAAACTAGAAAGAGTTGAATGCATAATTCAGTAATTTAGAGAATTCTCATTCTTCCTGTGAGATCGCTGGGCTTCTGCAGGCATGTCAGATGAGGGACAATGTAATCAAAGTCCTGCAGTGCGAAGGTGTGAAGACAGACCTGTCACAGGCACACAGGAAGCCAACTTGCTAAACCTTTCTCAAAACACGGGTACGCCGGTGAATGGTGCCATGGGCACCAGGTCATGAACTGGATTTTTCTTTAATGAACCAAGGCAGAAAGCCGCAAAAGAGAAATTGCTGTTAAAAAAAAAAAAAAGGTGGGTGGGGGATGGTCTGCCCTAAAAAAAATAAAAAAATAAATCACAGGAATGCCTCTTGCTGGAATAGATCTACCACAAGAAACTGGAGACTTTAGAACATTTTATGTTTTCAAACAGGAGTGATATCTACTTAAATTTAGAACACAGACATAAAGGAGGGAAAATGTGAGATTAGGATATCATATTTAAAACTGTAAAGCGTGATTGCTATTTCAAAAGTGGAAATGCAAGTGGCAAATAGATTATACACTGCATAACGCATTGAATTAAGGAAGTAGGATGAAAAGTCTGAGATATTTACCTGATAGTCAAAGGAAAAGGATAAATATATGAAAATGAGTTGGGCCAACACGAGATGAAGATTTTTAATTTGGGTATAACAGCAATCCCCAAGAGCTGCTGAACTGGAAAATAATAGAAGGTAACTTTGTCAAAGTGAAGAAAGCTTTGTATCTGGCAATTGATGGGCCCATTGATAGATAACAATATATATATATATATATATACACACACACACACACACACACACACACACACAAAAAAGGCTAAGACCTCATCTGTCTAATATTTTTTAAACATAAAGGAAAAAAATTCTTACAAGTTTTCAGATGATTCCAATGAATGGTGAATGGGCCCAAATGTACATGTCTCTAGGGCCGGGAACAAGAGTATAAATAAAGGCGCTCATACCCCACATCCAAATACTAGTAAAATAATTAGAATTAGGGAATTAGTAAAATAATTATGTCAGAAATACTTCTTGAAAGAGAAGATACTTCATATAAATAAGTAATACATCATGAGCAAAAATCCACCATCGGTGCTATGGAAGTCATTGTTGGCTGGGAGTAAATGTATGCCGAACTTCTTATCTTTCTAGTAGGTTGGCAAAAGACAGTTTCCTTCTTGATCACTCAAGAACAGAGTTTTAGATATGATTTTAACATCCTAAATTAACCACTAGGAAAATTAAGAGAGATTGGGTGATCAGGGGACACAACAAAATTAAGAAATAATATGCCAAGACAGCTGACATCAGAAGAAAAGAAAAACTTTTAAAAATTAAAAATAAGTATAAACCATGATGTCACCAGTAATACTAAATGCCCCAGGAATGGCAGTATGCATTTGTTAAATGAAGATGCTAAGGTTGGATTTTAAATTGAGCCCATTTATAAGAAGTACCTAAAACCAAATAATCTGGTATGTTGCAAATAGAAACAAATGGAAAAAGATATATCAGGAAAAAACAAAAATAAATTAGGCATAACTCTACTTATATGCCCTAAAATTGATATTAGTTATATTTAAAGGATGTGAGAATGACTTGGCATTTTTAAACTATTAATATATGCAGTTAGTTGATTGAAAAGGGGAAACAAAAAGCTTAATGAGCATTTCAATAGGTTCTGAAAGGACTAACACCAGTATGCATTCCTTATTTTTATTTTTGAGAGAGAGAGAAGGGGGAGGGGAGGGATGGAGGGTGGGGCAGAATGCGGGCGGGGGGAGGGGCAGAGAGAGAGGGAGACACAGAATCCCAAGCAGGCTCCAGGCTCTGAGCTGTCAGCATGGAGCCCCACGCGGGGCTCAAACTCAGCAGCTGCGAGATCATGACCTGAACCAAAGTTGGATGCTTAACCGACTGAGCCACCTTGGCGCCCCTAACATTCCTTATTTTTAAAAAAATCTTAGCAAACTAGGTACCTTGCCCATTAAAAGGATATCCATTTTAGACTAGAAGTCCAGGTGATACATAGTAATGATAATCTTCCAGAGTCCAGTAACTGAGGCAGAGATGCCTGCTCTTATCATTATTATTTTACAGTGTTCTGGAAGTTCTCATTAATGCACTGCGGCAGAAAACCATGAGGATCAGAATATTCGGGGGAAAGGAAAATACAGAATTTTCTCACAATTAAAGGCAGTAGAGCTAGGAGTTTCCAGAAAACAAAAAGTACTAATCAAGTTAAAAGATAGCTCAGATATGGGGCCTGATTAAAAACACAGGTTAGTAACCTTCTTATAAACTTCCTAAAAATCATATTCCCAAGAATAGTAAACATATAAAAACAGCTACAAAAGGTAGCTAAAACCAAAGTTTACCAAATGACAGATAATTTTAATAAATGGAGTAAAATGTGAAGGCTTGTAAAGAAGCAGTTTTCCCCACATTAATCAAGTGAATACTATTCCAACAAAAATCTAAGCATGATTTTAAAAAAAGTTTCTAAAGCTTATTTTGAATAATGAATTAACAAGAATATTTTAAAAGCTTCTGGGTGAAGGGATAATAATTTTCCCCTTTCAGATATTAACGTTTATATATAGATCGAAAACACGAGCTTCTATAACATCGTAATGTAATAAGCTTCAAATTTACTGAAAATCAGAAGAATTTTGGGTTCTTTTACCAGACCTCAGAATGAAGATGCTTTTTCCATAGTTATTGCAGCTATAAATATTGAGCATTGAAAGTCACCTTTAGGAATGAGTCTGTGTATAGTAAAGGAAAGCACAAACCAGGTTCTGAGCACCAGGAATGTTCCCTACATTTTGCATATGAAAGCATCAAGAGTAGGATGAAATTTAAATGAGAAAAAGGGAACCGTACTTGCAAGGTATAGCAAATGATTGATATCATTATATATATCATCGTGTTATTAATATACAAAGATCATATACAAATCAATAAAAACAACTTCCCTTTATTTACTTTTTCCCTTTTTTTCTCCTTTTTTGTTCCAGGAGTAGAATTTAGTGATTCCTCACTTATGTATAACACCCTGTGATCATCCCAAGTGTCCTCCTTAATGCCCATCATGCATTTAGCCCACCCCCTTCCCACCCCACAGCAACCGTCAGTTTGTTAAGAGTCTCCTATGGTTTCTCTCCCTTTTATTTTTTCTTTCCTCTGTGTTCATCTGTTTGGTTTCTTAAATTACGCGTATTAGTGAAATCATATGGTATTGGTCTTTCTCTGACTGACTTCACTTAGCATAATACGCTGCAGCTGTATCCAGGTTGTTGCAAATGGCAAGATTTTCATTCTTTTTGATCACCGAGTAGTATTCCATTGTGTGTGTGAGTGTGTGTGTGTGTGTGTGTATGTATCAGTTTTTCTTTATCCATTCATCAGTCCGTGGATAAAAAACAACTCCCTTTTATTTATTTTTTACTTTTTAAGGACTATATTTTTTAAATGTTTATTTATTTATTTTGAGAGAGAGAGAGGAAGTGTGCACATGTGTGGGAAGGGCAGAGAGAGGGAGAAAGAATCCTAAGCAGGCTCTACGTGGACAGCACATGAACTGTGAGATCATGACCTGAGCTGAAATCAAGACTAGGTAGGACACTTAACCAACTGAGCCACCCAGGTGCCCCAATAACTTTCTTTTAAAAATGAAATAATCATTTCATCATTTTATACTCCTAAGAATAACACATGGTTAAAGAGATCAGTTTTACAAACAGGTCAAATCAAAACAAATATAAATGTTTATAATTTCTTTTTAGAATGAGAAAATATTAATGTCCAGTGTTGGCAAAATTATGAAGAAATAGACACTTTTTTGTAAATCGCTTGTGGTAACACATAGGACTGTATTATATATAGATATAGATACATAGATTGAATATCTATATGTATCTCCTTACTATATTTATACTTTTTTTATTTACTTAGTAAATACTTTCTAGGAATTTATTGAAAGGAAAAATAAGAAATGAACACAAAATATTTTTCTTTTAAAAATGTCTTTATTGACTATTTTAAAAGTATAAGAATACATTCTTGTAACACATAAAATGACATAACACAAAAATGTAGAAGCAATTTGTCTTCCCTTGTCTGCCTTCTGCTTAAGCCTGTCATTTCTCTCTGGAAATCAATTTTAGTGGTCTGGTATATATTTTTCCATACATTTTTGTTGTTCAAATGGATATGTAGCATAGAAAGGGATTTTGGTTGATTGATCATTTGTGCTTAAATGGTATTTTATTACACACGTAAGTTATTCTGCAGTGTCCTTTCACTTGTCAATATGTTGTAGAGATTTCTAGAAATCAGTAAAAACAGATCCAACTTGCTTTTCCAATTTCCTTATGTAGACAAAAGCCCACAAATGTTATAATGATAACCTAATGATATCATATCTTATATACGATTATATCATATACATATATAACATACATATTCATATGTATAGCCTTTAAATAAAAGAGTTCATATCTTCTTGTTTTCTCTGTTCATTGTGGAATTATTTAAAATACCAAACAAGTATAAAATAGCCATATAATAATAGCAGAATTACTCTATAAATTTCAGGGTATTTCTGTGATGGATTGCTAGGCAGTCATGAAGAAACTGTGCCTTTTGTTCTGTGTTTTCTTAAATTCTGTATTTGTCTATTTGGCATCCACGCATCACTAGACCAAATAACTATATTTTCTTACTTTCGGTATTTTTGATGCTCTGGCATCTTTGACCTTTCTGATGGGGGAGATTCTGCCTATCCCCAGGGCAATCTAAGAGCCAATGCTTCGAGATGAAGTAAAGAGCTCTGTCGGGAACACACTTTCCAAGTACTAACCAACCAGCCCCAAGCTCGTGTCCCCCAGTCACATCCTTCTCAAACTCTCACACACTATGCCAAGATCTCCCTCACCCTAGATCAATGCAGGCTTAGGTACCACTAAGCTGCAGGCAGCTACAGACCGTTTCTGTGCCGAAGCTCATGGGAGTTATTTGAACAATTTAGTTCTAAGCTGTTTGCCCCACTCTGCGTACTTTTCCTGTAGAAACCCCAATAAAGGTTCTGGCCAAGGCTTTCCCTTCACTCCTGTTTTCTGCTGCCTGACCACCCCTTCACTCTGCATGGCACACAGTGGCCCCCTCTCTGGAAATGACACAAAACCGTATAAAAATCAACACTCCAGTGTCTAACATGTATTTATGTGTTTGCATACTTAGTAAAAGGATGTTAGAAGGAATTTCACCAAAAATATTAACAGGGATTATTATGAATGTTCTGGTACTGAAGACTATCAGTGTTTTCTTTACATTTTTCTATATTATCCAAAGTTTCAGAAAAGTTTTATAATGAATGAAAATCTGGCCATCTGTGTCTGTCTCTACCTACCTGCTATTTGATATTCACAAAACTGAATTAAAACTAGCTTTCTGAATTCCAGAACCTAATTCATATGACACATTTCCAAACATAAGACTCTTAGAATGGCTTATATACCATGCCATTTGCCATTCTCTTCTTCCTTTTAAATCTGGTTTTATTTTATTTTTTGGTACCATGACTCCGATTTCCCCTTGAATAAAAGGGCAAAGAATGACACATCTCTCCTGGCCCCCATGATATAGAAAAGATACCCTTGTGAAAATGATTGGTGTCTGATGAAGTCAGCTAGTTTCCAAAAGAAAAACTCAGTAACAGGATACAATGGAAAGCTCTAATCTAAGAGATTATGACTCAGTCCTTGCCCTCCCTGCAAAACGAGGTCTTTGTAAACTATGACCCATGAATGTTCATGTATGCAGGAAACATTTTCATTTGACTTCTGATTTAGTTTTAAATGAAGCTTAGTGATCTTCGGTTTGTGATGGGGCAGAGCACAGGGCTGAATGGATGCCTGCTGTGGTAAGGGGTTTATCGTTTTAATTTGGACCCATTGAAATAGAAACTAATTGGCTCTCAAACTGGCCAATATCCCATACCCAAAGTGAACACAATCAAACATTTAATGCTACATCGATAACTGAAATGAAAAATTAAAAAAAAAAAATGTAATGAGCTAACAAATTGTGCCAGATGAAAGAATCCGGGGCAGAGTGGACAGGGGATGTTCTTGTGGTCTCCTGAATTCTAGAAACTGATTCCTTTAAAACCAGAGACCAGGACATTTCTTGTAGCGTTTAAAATGTTAACATAATGCTAGACAATGAGTAATAGCATTCAAGAAATATTAAAGACATGTCAATATCAGTCTAGATGTGAGATGATATTTTACCGAATTTCCAAAAGACATTTATGCTTCTTAATAAATTTGCTTTTCCATACAGGAACACAGGGGCATGTGTGTGTGTTTATTTCAATATTTGGTAGTAGAACTAAAGAATAGAGGTAGGAGGAAAAGTTTGGTGATGAATAAAACTTTTACAAGAATTTCTTTCATTTTATTTGAAAAAAAATTTATCCTATGGAAAAAATAAAATCTACCTCAAGTAATCTGTAAACTCTGCTTATAGTGGAATAGTTTCTTACATGCCTCAAATTCTGTATTTCCTTAAAAGTATGATCCGTGATAACAAGTGTTCTGCATTTGTGAAAAAAACTGGAAATAATTTGAATTACAATGTTTATAGGAGTACAAGCCAATTATACAGGAGGATTAAAGAAAAGTCTGTTTTAAAAGTTTTTATACAAATATAGGTGATATGATCTATATTAGTAGCACCAAAGAAAAGAAAAATGAGCACATATTGAAATTATTCATGTAATATCCATAACATTATCCTTATTCAAAATCATACCATCTAAATCACTCAAGTTTTCTATCTAGATATTTTTAAGTGCATCCTTCCAGATGTTTATCCCCTAAAGGGAAAAATATGTGTGTATAAATCTTTACAAATAAATGCAGTCAGCTTTTTTCTTTGGATACAAGTTCTATCTTTCCATTCCTTAAATTCTTTCAAAATACTGAATGTTGTCAAGAACTATGAAAGGTCTAAGATTTTACTCTCCTCCCAAGCTAATATGTTAGCCTGCCATAATTTTGTGGATGCTGGCAGAAGACACAAGACTTCTGGGTCAGAGACAAATGACTGTTTATTACTCATTGCAGTCAGTCACCAAACTGGTCAGTTTCCTTTTGCTCCCATGTTCCATGGGGATGAAGCAGATGGACCCAGATGGAGGTCCCCTGAACAGTGAGCTGTGTTCCAGGGGAGGAATCTTGACTCGGGGAATCTGAATCTTTTATAATGGGCAGTAGGCATGTATGCCTTTGCTTTGGAAGGTGATATTATCATACAGGCTAGTAAGCAAACATGCCCTTTGCTCTGGAGGGAGATACAGTCCCTAAATTCCAAGGATATTTGTGCTATAACTCTCTTTTTAAAGGATAGTCTAGAACAAAGGACAGTATTTGCCTGTGTTTGTAAGGTGTGCAGAAAAGCAAGACACACAGAGACCTGTCTTATAACAAGTATGTGACGATTTCCCTTAGGAATGGGTTTCCAAATGAAAGAGGCAGGTTATTTGTTCTAGGAATCCTATGCTAGTCAGCCCTAGGGATTGTGTGTTACATACCATAGGTGCCTCCTACTCTCTACCTCCATGAATCACTGTGATTAGAGACCTTGCTGTGCTCAACATTAGGAATTGTGAAAGGATGTGGTAGGCAGAATTGTAAGATGATTGGCAATGACCCTCACCTTTGTATAGTCTTCTCCCATTGAGTGTAGGTAGGACCTTTGAGTATGATGTGATGTTATATTGCAGAGGGGAGATTCTTGGGGTGGTCATGAGATAATCAGATGATTCTTTTAAAAGCAAGAGTAAGAGTAAAAGTAAGAGTTTTCTCTGATCACAGAGGAAGAAGTCAGAGAAAAGTGCTTCCACTGGCCTGGAAGAAAGCAAACATCATGTTGTGAACTGCCTTCAGGGTCTATATGACCTGAACAGTGGCTACTTGCTGACAGCAGCTCCTGACCAACAGCCAGCAAGCAACAGACAGCTCCATCTCCTAGCAGGAACACACGAATTCTGCACTAGTCACATAAGATTGGAGGAAGATCCTTAGCTCCACATGAGAATGTAGCTTGGGCAACGCTGTGATTTCAGTCTGGTGAAAACTAATCAGAGGACCCGGTTGAACTCTGCCTGGACTTCTGAGCTCCAAAACCATGGACTTAATGCATGGGAACTGTTTGAAGCCACTGTGAGTGTGTTAATTTATTATGCGGCAGTAAAAATCTAATACAAGAGGTGCCTGGGTGGCTCAGTCGGCTGAGCATCTGACTCTTGATTTTGGCTCAAGTCATAATCCCATGGTCGTGGGATCATGCCCTGCATTGGGATCCGCACTGAGCGTGCAGCCTACTCAAGATTCTCTCTCCCTCTCTCTCTTGCCCTCTACCTCACTCGTGTGTGCTCTCTCTCTCTCTCTCCCAAAAAACAAAAACAAAAACAAAAACAAAACCCCAAACCCCGAGAAACAAAACCTAATACAAGAAACAATGTAGAGAATCCTATCTGCCTGCTGCTTCACTGAATATTTCCTATAAACTAAGATAGCTGCTCTAATCAACTATTATATGACAGTCCTTTTTGTAAATCTGCTCTTAACTTCTAAATTGCAGATTCGTAACCAATTTACAATGAAACCACCATTTATTGGGCTTCTACTATGTTCTAAGCTCTTACATTATGCCTTTCATACATGATCTCATTTAAGAAAATGCAATTTTGAGGGTTAAGTCCCTTAATCAGAATAAGACAAACTAATGAGCTGTGATGTTGGGATTCCAACCTGGTGACGTCTGACTTCGAATCTTATTTTCATGTGCTGCATGCTATTACCTCTCAACACTGAAAAAAACATAGTATGTATTACTCCTAATTACCAATATCCAGTACTGCTCAACTTCAAAGTACGAGGGGAGTTGAATGTCCTGCACTCTTGAAGTTAAGTGTGCTCACGGAACTCGTGTTGGACAGTGAAATGTGAATGTAAGCGACAGACATCACTTCTGGGCCAAAGCGTTTAATTTACCTGGGCTGGACTCTGCAACTCTCTCTTTTCCTCCCAGAACAGTCAAGACTTTCCTCCCGGAAGTCAAGAGTTAAGACGGAGCCCACATTAGCCCTGTGAGTGGCTCACATAAGCAGAGTTTGTCATACTGGACATGTCATGTGAGCAAGAAATAAACATTTGTTGTTTGAAGCCACTGAGAGTTTGAAGCTGTATTGTTACCACGGTATAACCTAGATTTTTTCTCGCTAGTATGATCATCTGAATCAAGGCGATAACCAACAGCGCCTACAATTCTTATTGGTAAATTTAGATTGATTTTAGGCACGAATACCCATCTTATGCACTATGCTTTATACTGGTCTGCTTGCTGGTCTTCAAATGTTTGTTGCTTTCCCAGACCGCAAGACCTTTGAACCTGTTGTTCTGTCTGCTTGAAATTGGAAAGAGTTCATGGTGGGTGGTTAAGAATGGGCTGTGGATTCAGGTTAGTCTAGTTTGGCATCTGGAAACCTCTACTTCCTCTCTATCCTGCCCTAGGCAAGTGACTTAATGTCTTTTTCTCCCATCTCCTTTTCTAGAAAATGAGATGATGATAATGCATCTGTTATGGGGCAGCAGGGAACATTAAATGAAAAATAAAGGTGAAACATTAGGATAGCATTGTTATTATTACTGTTATTATTAAAAATTCCATTCACATATTGTCTCTTCCAGAAAGCCTTCCTGATTCTTCCGGGTTTGATTAGGTAGCCCTTGTGCCACTGTAACAGATTGTCGACACTATTGTGAAACTATGCCAGCTACTTGCCTGTCTCCTTTTCTCTAATGTCAGCACCTGAAAAATACCAATTAAAAATAAAACAATGTGTTCCTAGCACCTAGTAGTCAATAAGTGTTTTCTGAATGACAAAGGGACTTTAGAGTCAATATCTATGGGCCAAAGCTAGTAATTACTAAGAAAATAATTATAAGCCTCAAGTAAAATTAATCTGATAAGCACATGAATTCAGTGATTTTTTTTTTAACTAACTTGACTGATTGAAACTTCATTTTCCTAGGGTTATGTTACACTGGATATAATTTTCAAAAATTGATCTCTGTTTTGGGGCGCCTGGGTGGCTCATTTGATTAAGTGTCTGACTCTTGATTTCCTCTCAGGTGTGCTGGGAGTAGAGCCTGCTTGAGATTCTCTGTCTCCCTCTGCCCCTGTCCCTCACTTGCTTGTGTGTGCTCTCTCTCTCTCTCTCAAAACAAAACAAAACAAAACAAATTGAGCTCATTTTTTATTTTCTCAAATTCCTGAAGGAGCGAGGGTTATGTTTTAAATATATTGTAAATAGTTTGAAATATAGATGGTCATTCTGGCATTTGCAAACCTGACTTGTGTTCAGGGAGGTACCCTACCCATCACACTTACTAATAAATGTCAAACAGTTGGCATTACTATTACTGAAACCCCAAATTGCTGTAAAGCAGAAATAAGGCTTAAATGCATCATCTTTATTCTCTAAAATCATATTTTTGCTAATGTCCAATTTGTTCTCACGGATCAATGTAGACATTTAGTAAAACTGACCCCTTTAGCTTAATGAGAAAGAAAATCTCCCATTTTGGGGCTCGATAAGGTTGTAATTTCTCAAAACATCTGAAATTTTTTTGATTGTCGTGTCTGGCTCTAAAGCCTGTGACTTACCTTCTGGTGTGAGCATATTTTAGTCAACATTGCCTCCCCCACAAAGCTAACTTTTCCAACAATAATCTTCCAAGCTACAGGTTTTTTAGTATGGAAATGGATTTCACCCTGGATATTAAACCTCTATCATGCTAAATTTGGGAGACTTTTTTCATTAATGGTTTTAAGGATGGAACTGTCTTGCCTACTGTCTGATTCCTGCATATAATACACCCCCGCTCTCCAAGAGGAAGAGATTTTTTTTTTTTTTTTTGATCAGGGACTGCTACTGGGCAGAGTATGAGGCTCATTTTTTCATGCTTGAGCAAGATGAAGGTTCTTAGTGAAGATAATTAGGTTTTACTCTTCAGTATGGAAAGACACAGAAGTGAGTAAATAGGAGGAGAGACAGGAGGAATAAGAAGAGGTTCATATCATTATATATATAACCTGTACAGAACAAGAGATGATGATATAGCTCCCTAGAAACTTAAACTTAGGAAACAAAATGGGTGTTCCCTACCAGCACCTTTAGTTGAGTGCCTAATGGGAACTGCCTAATGGTAAACTAGGCAGGGTGCTTTGCGTTTCAAAGTAACATAATGTCTCAGCATTAAAGACAAAGGTGGGGGTGACTTGGCGGCTCAGTTGGTCAAACATCCCACTTCGACTCAGGTCATAATCTCACGGTCCATGACTTCAAGCCCCGCCTCGGACTCTGTGCTGACAGTTCAGAGCCTGGAATCGGCTTCAGATTTTGTGTCTCCCTCTCTTTCTGCCCCCCACCCCCCCGCCCGACCCCCTACCCCAAATAGAAACAAACATTGAAAAAAAGCCAAAGGTGGACGGAGGGTCAATCTTCATGATTGTCCACTCGAATCTGAATGCCCTTTGAGTTTCCCTTTAGTCCCAGAAACAGGAGCTCAGCCAAGACTGAGACCAGGAGATGCCACATTTGTGAGAAGGAGGCACACGTGGTCACATCCTCATTTTACCTGTGGGCAGGAAGGAATCCTCAGTGCCGCCTCTTTGGCTGCCCTTTCTGGGGGGGAAGGAAGAGATCTGGACATGAAAAATACCTCTGGTAGCTGCTTTTCTTTTCCTTCTGTTACATCTTTGCCTGTGATTCCTGGTGCAGAATCAGATACAACTGGCGGTGCATTAGCTTGGTTCCATGCCTCAAGATGTCATAAAGCTAATGGACCTAATTAATTTTGCCCCTTTTCAAAGTGTCCCCTTGGCTGACTGGTTAAGGAGGCTTCTAGTCCTATAGCAGAAAGTGATCCTTTGCTAATTTGACAAGATGGAGGCCAATGAGTGTGTTTCAGTAGGAAGAACTGGAAGGGACTGAGCTCCACGTTGGTACAGCTGGAGAAAAGGGCACTTGAGCTGAGCACTGGAGCTGCTCTCCTGGACCCACGAATCCCTCGCACAAGGGTGGGCAGTGAAGGTTTCATGCCTACCGCGGTGTGGAGAAACGATGGCTCAGGTCGGTGTTATGTTGGGGCAATGTAGGGTTGAAAGCACGAGGATCGACGTTCTGGCTTTCTGTGAATTTCTCTTTTCTCTTACCTGACATTCATGATATGCATGCCAAAAGTTGACACAAGAATGCATGAGGGACATTGGCAGTTGCCAATAAGACTTCAGCTCCTATTATAGCCTTTATGTCACAATCACATTTAAAAAATCCAATTCAAACAATAAATAAAAAGCTAATCCTAAATTTTATATTTTAGGTTGTATTGTTTTCCTTTCCAAAGCATCTGAATTGCTAGAAAATCTGTGAGCAAATCATTGGATCTGTCGACAAAACAAAACAGTAGTCACTACTCCCCACCCCCACCCCCTTTTGTGTTAAATATGCAGAAGACCCAGTATGGTATGTCTCTGGTTTGTACGTTCTATCATGATTGATATGCCACTTATCAAAGTGCAAGGAAAAGCAATTTTCCATTTCTAAGCTTTTTTGTTAAAAAAAAAAGTTAAGAAAGTTAAGTTCCACAAAATGTTTCCTTAATGTTTATGTCTAAGAGCTGCTGTTAAAACATAGTTTACATGAACAAAGCAGATATATTGAAAAATATATTAACATGCCATGTCTATTTAGCATTTATAATTTTAAATTTTTTTTCTGTAAATAATTCTAGGATTGATCAAATGGTGAGGTGGGACTAGTCATTGTTTGGTTTTTGTTTTTACTCATAAGCCTGTGTCTTCATTTTCTTAACCTAATTACCATTCTTTAATTTCTCTGATTTCCCTTCTGTAGTATTTTTAGTTTACTTTTTTCTTTTGGCTTTCTTGTCTATATTCTTTCCTTTCTCCCCTTTTTTCCTTCTTTTTCATTTTCTAATTTCTTTTTCCCCTGTTTTTTTTTTTCCTTGTTGCCTCTCTCCTTTGTTAGATCTTAAAAGAATAAAGAAATAAATTATGTCCACCAGAGGGCAGTCTGATCACACACACACACACACACACACACACACACACACACACACTTCCTCCTTTTTCTCTGTTTTTTTTCCAACTCCCTTCCTGGAAGAATATGATGCTTCACACAGTAGGTGGTAAAAACAAAACAAAACACCCTTTCATTTATAAACTCCTTTCATTATTGCTTGTGTGTGGGTATGTATGTAGTCTCAGGGATTTGATCTGTGAAAATTGGAACTGTCTACCTTAGGTGCATATAAGGAGTATATAGACCCGTACTCCTACAGCCTGAAGGAAACTACAAAATTACTTCGGCTTGTCTCAGAAGCTACCAAAATACTAGGTGAAAATGAAAACTTGGGCTATGAGGTTTTGGATGTCCAAGACATGGAAAGTCAGACTCATTTCTAGAATGAAATATATGTGACTGTAGCATCCAAGATTTGTTACACTCTATTAAAATTTGCATCAGCTTTATTTTTCTATATCTAAGCTGGAAACATATAGGACTTAATATAATGTTGAACAGCCAATTTGTGATCATCTTTATACAGAGAGCACAGATAGAGTTGAATCCTGATTAATGCAACAAGCTTTGAAAGCATGGATCCCTAAGACGCTGCAGACTGGCTTAATATGAAGTGATTTATAGCATTTTCCAGGGCTGGCTCTGCTCTCGCTGCCATCAGTTTACTCAGTTTACTCCTCTATAAATGAAAATACTTTTGACTATAGTCCTATAAGCTCTCTGTACATTCCCTATGTAAGTGGAGAGTCATTCTCAGAAAAGAAAGTGCTTGAACTTTTCTTCTTTCCCACCTTCCTTACCTGCACATAGGTTGTTACCTTAGAGTGCCACTCTGGCCCCTGCAAAGGTTTGGGTGAAGAAAAGGAATTTTCTACATAGAAACTTAGTGATTTTTGATCTGAGGTATCCCGAGGTGTGGGAGAAAGTCTGTTTTAATTTTATTGTCTAAGGTAATGAGAGATAAAATGAGGTACTCTGTGAATACTCTAAAAACAAGGAGTAATCCATTTAAGTGTTGAAATTCTTGGGACAGAAAGAAGAAAGATTCATGGTTAGGCTTTCAGTTTCCAAAATCTTGAGCCATGCCTTATGTGGACAAGGACACAGACCTACGTGTCTAGGTCAGCAGATTTAAGTATTTATCGTCTCTGTGGTGTTAGAAGCAGCCTGAAACTTTTATGAAAACTTTGAACGGGGACTTCAATTTTTACTAATGTTTCTGCTTCTCATTGTCTGGTTTCATATGGGCTAGTTGGGTCTAAAGGAGAAAAAATGTGATTGGAGAAAACCTTATTGCCTCCAAACAAACATTTCTAGAAATAGTATCAGACCTAAACCAACTAGGTAGAACCATTTCCTTGCATGCTCTGTTTTGCCAATGCTGGTTCAAGATACCTGCTACAGACACCACATCACCATGGAGCCAGACTTTGGCCAACGGTCTGTTATGTAATCAGTATGAACCAGGAAATGGATTGGAAACTCTCAACAAATTTGATGTTGTAGTAGGGATTCAGAATTCATTAGTTGCAGAATACTATTGACTCAGTAGCACCGGACATTCTAATTCAGGTCAAATAAAGTGGATGGAGAAAGTGTGGATTTCAAGGGATTTTTCAGTTGAATTCAAATGTAATGATCTCCCAGCGCTCTTTTCGAGGATTTCAGTTTCTGCCATAGAAATAATTTCTCAAAGCCTTGATCTTTCTGTAGTTCAGAATGTGACCTTTTTAACACGTAACTTATCCTAGGGGTATCAGTGGTATTTTGGAATGTGCAGTGCAGTTCTGTAGTTTTGCCTCCATGAACACTGAAGAGAGGCAAGCAAAAGATCTTTTCACTTTGGTGCTAATCCAGAAAAAGAAACAAAAGTTTCCCAAGAGCATGAACTCAGAATTTAAAAAGTTCATTTCTAACCTGAACCAGGCAGTAACATGCTGACTCAGCAGAAAATAGAAAATTAGAAAATAGAAGTAGAAATAGAATAGAAAGAAAAGAATACAAGGAATAGAAGAATAGAAAATTCCATGTCATGAAACCTTTTTAAAAAATTATTTATTTATTTTTTTTGAGAGAGAGAGAGAGAGAGAGCAAGCAAGCTAGCAGGGTAGGGACAGAGAAAGAGGGATACACAGAATCTGAAGCAGGCACCAGGCTCTGACCTGTCAGCGCAGAGCCCAATGCAGGGCTCGAACCCATGAACCACAAGATTATGGCCTAAGCTGAAGTTGGACGCTTAACTCACTGAGCCACCCAGGTGCCCATCATGAACTGTTAAAGTAAAAGGGAGCCAGATTTTTAAGTGGCTTTCCATGTTTTACAGATACGTAACTGAAGTCTGCATATGTTAAAATTAGTTGTTCCATAGTCAAAAGGCTAATGTATAATACTTAGCTTCGTATGCTTTTTTAGATAAAACAAGGGCTAGAATACACAACTAAACTGTAACATACATACTTCACTACTTCAAGGACTTACCGGGTCACTGTTTCATGCAGTGTAGTCTACAGTGAATTATCCTTTATCACATATAAATAAAGACAAAGTTTCTCAGGTACAGAGGCAGACATCACAGGCATGCTCTAAGCAAAGAGGCGCCCTTTTTACTCTACGATACACTTTTTATAAAAATTCTTGCACGAAAGAATTTCACCAAAACGATTTCAGTTTAGGTGATTCAATAAAATAATGTTAATGCATATAAAATTTCACGCTAACGTTCTAAGAATGAACTTAGGTGATCACGTATAAAACCGTCTTTGTTTGAGAAGGCAAGGGTTGATTATTTCTTTTGGGCTCTACAGCTACTCTGGGGAGATGTCTACAGGAACGTTGTCCTCCGAATATGGTGCTCTTCCCCCACTAGCACTGGCAGCATCACCCGGGAACTTGCTAGAAAGACAAATTGTCCAGTCCACCCCGGACCTACCGAGTCAGACACTTGAAGGAGGGGAGGTGGGAGGCCACGATGTGTGTTTCCCCAGTGCTCCAGGTGATGGTGAAGTTCACTGAAGTTTGCTCACCACTGCTCTGGGGGAACACGGCATTAGTTTATGAGAACAGGGGTCTGCTGCCTTTAATAAATTAAACGCTTCTGAACGTATCTGGGTAGAATGATTTTGTGGAGGTTCAGACCCTTCTCTCTTTATAAGAGAGGAGTATGAGAAGTATGAAGACGTTTTCCTTTTCAGGTTTAATTCCTTCCTTTTATTCCTTTCTTTGCTCCGATCGCTTGTTTACAGCTTCTTTGTCAGAGCACAGACACGCTGGGCTGTGTAGCTACGAGCACACGTTTGTTAGTGTCTTTCCTGGCCACATCCCCGTGGCTTGTCTAGCAGAAACCGTTCGTCTCTCCCCGTGGTTCTCTGACCTGTCCTGCTACACACAGCTCTGAGCAAGTCACGACTGTATTGTTCCGAGAAGCCCCGCAAAAAGCCTTCGCCCAGAGTCCGGTGTCATCAAACTCCACGACTGGAATGTTCAACATTTCTTCCAATTAATGATGGGAAGTGTACAAAGCCTTCCTTGGGCTTCTGGAAGACGGCAATAATGAAGCACGGAAGAAAGAGTCAAGGGACTGGGGCTAATTAAAATGCAGCAGGTTACAGAAGTAAAGGTAACTGCGTTTCGCTCTGCCGCGTCTCCGGTAATCAGCAGTCCCCAGGTCCCCCGCGCTAATTGACAGGAGATGCGGCGCTCCTGAGTGTGCACACGGCACACGGTAATGGAGTCGGCCCGAGCAGCTCTTCCTGCCTGGCTTGTCTCATTATCGACCTTGAACCGGCAAAGGTCAGAGGACGGTGCTGCTTTCATCAACATGACAGGTGTCTGAGGAGCTTCTCTCTGTAGCCTCATAATTTGGCAGTTGTCTCATCCTGTACATGAATTAGTGTCCTGATGCTCGAGGTAGGCTGGATGAAAAGAAGGTCGGCTCTGGGTAGGGATGGTGGCTCCCGGCGTCTGTGTTAGCCCCATCGCTAACCGAGTCTGGGAGGAGTGTGGCACAGGGGTGGTGCTTTTTCTTCCCCAGAGGAAGAATGAGTCTGTACGCAGTCATTACATCCAAAGAGCATTTTCCTAGAAAACTGTTCTGTCTGGAAAAATATTTCACCGAGGTATTAACATTCACGAGTCAACTTCTTTCTACCAAGTAGACATTGACATCTGACACTTTTCCGGTGTGGGCTTAATGATAATGATAATGGATGTTCTTGGAGAAAACTTAAAATCAATTAGTAGTATCTCCTGAGTATCCCTCACATGCTGAAAATGATTACAGACACGACGGGGACGGGGTGCAAAAGAGACAGAAGGTGGTACCCCACAGCACCTATACGACACCCACCAAGATATGCCCAGTGTAAATACTTTTAAAAAACCCATATTCAAAGGCACATGGCTTTATGTAAGCATCTGTTCATGTAAAGGGAACGGTGAAACCAGCATTCTCAATTTTCAGAGCTCTGAGAACACTTAGAAGCAGCACAAAAATGGAATACCGTCTTGCGGGTGAGCCGTAGGCCAGAGTGAATCGAAAGGGTACGTGAATGAGAAAAGATCCCTTAATTAGAGAAAGAACTGTGCACTGCCGAAGTTTTTTTTGACCCCAAAACAATAAATTTTATTTATTTTTTATTATTTAATTTAAAAATTTATTATTGAAATATAACTGACGTAGTGTTATACTAGCTTAATGTATATAGAATAGGGACTCAACAATTATGCGTATTACACAATGCTCACCGTAAGTGTAGTTTGTCACCACAAGGTTATTACGGTGTTATTGACTGTATTCCCTATGCTGTACGTTTCATCCCTGTGACTTGCTTATTGCACAACTGGAAGTTTTACCTGTTCATCCCCTTCATCTATTTTGCCCATTTCCCTGCCCCCTCCCCTCTGGTAATCACCAACTTGTTCCCTGTATTGGAGTCTGTGTCTGTTTTGTTTGTTTTGGTTTTAGATTCCACAGATAAGTGAAATCATATGGTAGTTGTCTTTCTGTCTTATCTCACTTAGCATACTGGCTTCTAGGTCTGTCCATGTTGTTGCAAATGGCAGGATGTCATTCTTTCTTACGGCTGGGTAATATTCCACTGTACTTACATACGACATCTTCTTTTAATTTATCCATGTTTATCCATGGACACTTGGGTTGCTCCCATATCTTGGCTGTTGTAAATAATGCTGCAATAAGCAAAGGGGTGCAACATCTCTTTTTGAATTAGTGTTTTCACTGCACTGCTGGGTTGTGATCCAGTTTTTCCAGAAGAGGAAAAAGAGAGATGGGGGAAGAATAAGGAGGATAATTTCTATCAGAGGCAAAATCCTGATACTGAAGAAAAAATAAAATATTTTTAATTTTCCATTGTCATCAAATATTCTTTCTTCCCTTGTCACTTGCAAAATTCCTATGCAATCTAAAATCCCACTATATGATTAACCACTTTGTGGTAGTATTTTTTAGCCTAACCCAAGGAGCTAAGTTGAGTGTTCCTTTTCTGCCAGTTCTCTACCTTGTATTTTAAACCCCACCTATATTGTAGTGAGTTGTAATTATTTGTTCCAATGTTTATACCGTGTGATCAAGCTTGGTGTCACATAGCATATCATGGTAAAGTTGGAGATACAGCGTAGATTTTGGAAAAAGGTGATGTGACGCAGAAATTAGATCTCTATTTTGCACTGATAGTTGTCCTTGAGTAATTTATTTAGTGTCCCTCAGCTTCAGTTTCCTCACCTGAAAAATGGGAATAATATCTAACTCCTAGTGAGGTTGTGAGGATTACCGAAAACAGTGTATCCAGATTGTGAGTAGATGCCAGTTCTGCTCTTATGTTCTATCTTCTCCCACCTAGAATATTTAAAACCCAGGAGGACAGAAATGAGGTCATACTCATCTCTATAGCCTGATTATTCAATACTGCATTTGGCATAAATAGCATTCAGTGAAAGTTCATTGAATTAATCAGGTTGCCTAAAACCTTCATGTGGATTGATTGCATTATTCAAATTGACTCCGATATATAATTTATGGATTTGGAAGAACTTATTCTCGGCATTATCTGTTGTTTCTCTTAATGTTTCTCTTTACCTTATGTATGCTTGAGGGAGTTTTATGACATTTCAGCTGTGGTTAGCTGAAATTATCCTGAAAATACGTTTTTATTTTTATTTTTTTTTTAATATTTAACATTTGTTTATTTTTGAGAGAGAGAGAGAGAGAGAGAGTGTGAGTAGGGGCAGAGAGAGAGAGGGACACCCGGAATCCGAACCAGGCTCCAGGCTCCGAGCTTTCAGCACAGAGCCTGACACGAGGCTCAAACTCACAAACTGGGAGATCATGACCTGAGCCGAAGTTGGTTGCTCAATCAACTGAATCACCCAAGTGACCCTGAAAATACATGTTTTTAAAAAAATATGGATAAGTCAAATTCATACTAATGTATCTAAGACCAAAGCAGAATACTTGCTCCAAGGTTTTCTATTCTTAAGTTTAAAGATAGCTATTATGATTACTAAAATATATACGTGTTTCTGTGAGATATTATGGAAATATGAGTATTGTTCTATCAGGATACCCATTATGCAGGAACCATATAATTGCTCCATTGCTGTTTGCATGCTTGGGACATTTCTTTCTTTTTTTTTTTTAATAGTTTTTTTGTTGTTTTTAAGTTTCTTTTTATTCATTTTGAGAGAAAGATAGAAAGCAAGGGGGGAGGAACAGAGAGAGAGGAAGACAGAATCCCAAGCAGGTTCCACAACATCAGCACAGAGCCAGATGTGGGGCTCAAACTCATGAACCGTGAATCATGACTAGAGTCGAAGCCAAGAGTTGGACACTTAACTGACTGAGCCACCCAGGCACCCCATGGGGCATTTCTAAAACATTTTTTCTGAAATAATATTCAAAGCTTATGTAATATTTATAATTTTGTAAAATATACATGCCATAGCCTGAATGTTTGTGCCCCACCCCGACCTCAATTCATATATTCAAACCTAATCCTCGGGGTGATGGAATTTGGAGATGGGGGTCTTTGAGAGGTGATTAGGTCATGAAAGTGGAGTTCTCATGAATGGGATTACTGCCCTTAGAAACCTCACAGAGCTCCCTCGCCCCTCCCTCCATGTGAGAACACAGCCAGAACACCCATTGTGCCTTGATTTTGGACTTCCCAATCTCCGGAATTGTGAACATAAATTTCTGTTGTTTATAAGCCATTTAGTCCATGGCATTCTACTATAGCAGCCAGAACTGAGAAAATAAATAACCATCTTAGCCATTTTTAAGCGTACAGTTAATTGGCATTAACTATATTCACATTGCTTTGCAACCATCATGCCTATCCATCGCCAGAAATTTTTCCATCTTGCACAACTGAAATTCTGTACCATGAAACAATAAGCTCCATCCTCCTTCCCCTCAGAATCTGATAACCTTTAATCTGCTTTCTGTCTCTATGAATTTTATTACTCTAGGTATTTCATAGAAGTAGAATCATGCAGTCTTTTTTGTGACTGGCTTATTTCACTTAGCATAATGTCCTCAAGTTTCCTCCATATTAAAATACATGTCCGAACTTCTTCCCTTTCTAAGGCTGAATATTGCTCTATTGTGTGTACATATCACATTTTGTTTATCCATTTATTCATTGATGGACACTTGGGATACATGGACCTTTTGGCTATTTTGGTTAATGCTGCTATGAGATGAATTTACAAATATTCTGGAGTCTGTGCTGTCACATTTTTGAGGTATATATCTAGAAGTGGAATTGCTAGATCATAGAGTAGTTCTGTTTTGACTTTGTTGAGGCACATGCATACTACTTTCCTTGAAGGTTAGCCATTTTACATTTCTACCAGCAGTGCACAAGCGTTCCGAGCAATGTTTCTACATCCTTGCCAGTACTTGTTATTTTCTGTTTGTTTTTTTTTATAGTAGTCATCCTAAGGAATATGGCGGAGATTGCATTAATATTCCTGTGATTATCTTTAGTGATCTTTATCCTTTGAAGGGAGATTTGATGATTGCAACAAGTGGTTGATCACTTGTAGCCAACTCTCTGGATAATATTGTGACAGGATATGACTATGAAGTAATGAGACCCTTAAAAAGTACAACTCATAGCTTCTTTAGCAAGAGTCCAAAGTCCTTCAGATCATGCTTCCTTCTTGCCCACCTACTTGTCTCCATTGCTGCTCTTATTCCTGATGAATTCCTGCTCAAAGCCATTAGGAAGGGCTGAAAGAGAGGCAGACATCCATGTCTGGGGGCATCGGGGTGTGGCGCCCTGGCATGAGTGTCAGAGCCTGAGTGTGGTGAGGAGTGCACCATGTAAGGAGTGTGACTGAAGTGGCAGCCCAGTGCAGGACAGTGTCATCTAAGCAGAGTGGGGAAGGTGTCTGCTTGGTGGCAGCCAAGAATTGGTAAGGAGGGTCCTTGTCTGTGTGAGCTAGTGGTGGTGGTAGTGAGGGGAGATTGGCCACATTTAAAGGGAACTGATCCAATATTGAATACGTTGAAGATAACGGGAGTCTGTTGCTCACTGTCACAGAAAGGAGTTACCAATTTGGAAAGAGAGAAAATGAAAAAGAACCCATAAGGTGGGATATTAATGGGTGGTATTAGTGTGAACTCACAGTCTTCAATGTATACAACTAATGATGGAAATAAATACAGATGTGAATGTGTGTGTGAGGCTCCATCCACTGAGAGGGCCTGGGGATAGTGACACCCTAGCAAGGAACACACCCGGCATCCAGATCACGACTTGTAAATTCCTTTCTCCACTCTGAGGAACCCGAACTCTCTAAAGAAATGACCGATTTCAGGATTCAGTCAGGGAAAGTTTAAGATGAGACTGGAATATTTTGTTGTACCATAAAGTAGTGTTTAAAGAATGGTAGAGACATATCAGGAATTAATGGAAACCAGCTTGAAAGGACACAGCCACTAGTCAAAGCTAGGATAGTTTGAGCAACAAAATTAAAAAAAAAAAAAGATTGCGATAGATTATAACCAGTTGAATAAAATGAAAATCTCGAAGTGTCTACCTATTCTTATAAATAAATTAGACAATAATAAATGGGAAGAAGAAAAAGTCTTTATTTTTGCAGTAGAATGCCAATTAATAAGTGGGGAAAAAAGGGATGGTATTACAAAATCACCACTTGGCAACAATCATAGTGATAATTGAATCAACCAAGAATGTCAATGGCTGCTAAAACTAATGGCTGGAAACCTGATGAAAAACCATTCAAAGTATTCACAGATTCAAAGTACCTCCCCACACATACTTTATACTTACAGGGGAGAAATAGAAATTTTGCCACGGAGAAGCCTGGCAGATAAAATCTGAATCAAGTGATCAAAATTAACATCACCAGCAATAAAACGTAGCAGCGTGATGTACCGCATGTGAGGGTGCAACCAGAAGAATCCAGCGTCACTTCCTTGCTGTTCTTGCCCTGAATCTAATTATGAAGAAACTTCTGATAAACTTAAAGACATTCCACAAATTAACTGGCCTATAATTTACAAATGTCAAGGATTTAAAAGTCAAGGAAAAACGGAGAGATTATTCTGAACTGAAGGTGTTTAAAGAGACACGGCAGCTAAATGCATTTGGTTAATCTGGGTGGATCCTTCTTCTAGAAAGGGCTTTATTGGGACTCTAGGCTGCTTGGTTGGAGTCTGTGGATTAGGTGTTAGTTACATGACAATGTTAACTTCTATTTGACGGTTGTATTGTGGTTGTATAGGAGAATATCCTTATTTGGATTCGGGGTGATGGAGCATTCTGTCATCAACTTACTTTTAAATAGTTCTGGAAAAGAAGTTTTTTGTAATATTTTTGCAAAGAAATATTTAAAAAAATTAAAAAATAAATATATACATGTGGAAAAATACATGGTGGTAGCTTCATTGGAAACTGACTTCTTATGGTAACTAGTTTGAAGGAAATTATATTTAGGATGCAACTGCTCAGATGTCCCTAAAAATTATTTGAATTCAAATGTCACTCTTCTTTGTTTTATGATTGTTGAGAAAAATGGAGTTAAACCATGGATTCAATAAACCAAGGGCCCACTAAATGCAAATACAACCAAGGCCATCGGTAGTGGGTTATGTTGATTTCGGGCACCCTCTGATATAATGCATTGAGAACGGCATTCACCTCTGCCATATTCTTCCCCCAACCCCATCACCCCAAGTGTAATCACGAGAAAACATTAGAAAACATAAATTGAGGGCCCTTCTGCAAAGTGCCTGACCAGCATGCTCTTTGGAAGTGTCAAGGTCATGAAAGATGAGGAAGAACTGGGAAACTGTTACAGACTGCAGAGGACCCCGGAGACGATCACTGCATGTGATGTGGAATTCTGGAACAGAAAATGGACATGAGGGTTAAGAACAGGTGAAATCCAAATTGAGTCTGTAGTCCAGCTAACAGTATTGTATTGATGTTAAATACTTAGTTTAGAAAAATTTGCCACAGTTATGTGAAGCGTGAGCATCAGGGAAGCTGGGTCAAGTGTGTATGGGTATTCTCAGAATTCCTTCTGTAACTCTTCGTTAAGTTTAAAATTATTCCCAGAGAAAAAGGAAAAGTATGTATACACAAACTAGAAACAAAGTTATGGAAAATATTTAACCTTTGTCCTCTTAGAAATGCAAATGAGACACCAATGGAATATGTTTGTATTATTAGCCCAAAACACAAGTGGTCCTACTATTTTGACCCACAATGACAAGAAAGGTGTACAGACCCAGTGTATAACCAGAAACAACACAAACTTGGGCTTTTCTTATCTCTTAAAACCCAGAAAATATTATAAATGTTTCTTTTGAGTTGACCTCAGCTGGTCTTTCTTTTAGGGTTGACTCCATCTACTTTGAATGTACAGAATTGTCTCTCTTCCGTTGTTTTCTCTCCTTCATCCTTTGGATGCTGGCTTCATTCTGCTGCTACGTTTTGCATTCAGATGGGCAGTCCCAGTTACCCTGGGTTCTCCCATTGTTTACACTCCTAAGGCAAAGAAACCATTTAAATATATCTCTTGCTGATTAATTTTTTGTCCCTCACAGTATAACTGTGAGGCATGTGTAGAAGACCTTCTTCCAAGAGTGAAAACAGGAGAGAGAACTGAATTGGAGATGATAGGAATATCCCACCCTGCTCTGAATCTGCATTGTCTCGTTAGGTAGAGGTTGGCCCAACAAGTGGGGACAACTTATGTGAGTAGCAGTGCGGAATTATAGCTGGAATTATTTTCTAACATAAAAACAACAACAACAACAACAAGGAAAGCAAGCAAAACCGAAGAAACCAAATTAACAAAACCAAACAGAATAACAAAAATCCAGCTCTGGAAATCTAATACCCAAGAAGTCTGGAAGGAAGGCAGGAAGGATGCGGCCAGCAAGGCCAACCAAGGTGTGCTCAGTGAAGCTGGCTTGTACATATTGCTAGAGGCAGGGTAAAATCACTCCGCATTTTTGGAAAGCAACTTCAACATGTGTACCAAAAGCCATTACCACGTTTGAACCTTTTACTTCAATCATTCCACACCTGTGAGAATAGTCTAATTAAATACTAATTCAAAATGTGGGAAAATAAATCTATTGCTCTGTGATTTATAACCGCAAATATAAGGGAGCTAACGTAAAGATTCAATGAAATGAGAATGATCACATCAACCCAATGGCATATCATGAAGGTATAATTCTGATGACAAAAAGATGATAAATCTGATGACAAAAACTAAGAAACTTGGACAAGTGACCTTTTAGACTGCAACTGCCATGTCCAACATGGTGGCTACTGGCTCTATGTGGCCTTTGAACGCTGGAAATCAGGTTTGTCCAAATTGAGATGTGCTTCAAACTAGAGTTTGAAGTTTTGGTGTGGAAAAAAAAAAAAAAAAACGTGGAATGTTTCATTAACAATTTTCTCTTCTTTTTTTAAGTTTATTTATTTCAGTAATCTCTACATCCAACATGGGACTTGAACTCAAGACCCTGAGATCAGGAGTTGCATGCTTTTCCAACTGAGCCATCCAGGCACTCCAACAATTTTATACTGATTACATGTTAAATGATAATATTTTAGGTACACTGCGTTCAATAAAATATGTCCATAAAGGGAATTTTACTCATTTCTTTGAAAATTTGGGCTTGTGTGTATGGTTTGCATTGTATTGCTGTTGGGTAGTGCTAGTCTAGAGCCCCCCTTTAGGATAGGGTTTAATTCCTGGTTACCTAAGCCATACATCTAGAGCACATGGTTCACAATGTGTGCCCAAATAAATTTTTGTTAACCATTTGATAATGATTATATTTCTTTTCACAAAGACATGCAATTGTGTGTATATTAAGCCTACAATTTGTTGGAGGTAGTCATTGGGAAGAGGTGACCACCAGTTAATCTGCAAGCCGGACCTGTGTGGTCTCCCCATCCCTGTCCTTGGGATGTATGTCCTGTCCACGCTTCCCACACAGAAGCCCTTTAAAGATACGGCCTTGAGATAGTAAGGTGGTGTGGAAACCTTCTAGATGATGCGTGTGACTGAACCTAGTTAAGGCCTCTATGTTAATTTCCAAGGTTCTGGTGGGCAGGCGGGTATCTTGTCTGTAGCTGCCCAAGATGAGCCTTGTAAATAAGTTCCCTTGCTTATGAAAACCACCACCTACCGATCTGGAGTGGTCTGCCTCTTTCTGCAGTCTCCTTGCCCTCCATGCAGGGGCCAGTTTGTGAACCAACACAACTGTAAAATATTCATATGAAAAAAGACAGATGATACACAAAATTGAAGAAGTTGGTTGCCTCGGGATGTTGTGATTATGGGCAGCTTGTTCTGTTTTTGAAACTACGTAGAATATTCTTCCCATAATTTAAAGGACTTTTTGACCTTTTTTTTTTTTAAAAAAAAAAAAGACAAGAATTGTATTTTTGTTTGCTTGCTTATTATTTGTTGTTTGCCTCTTATTTGTTGTAGGGAGAGAAAGACACACATGTGAATAAAACCTTCAAAGATACCTGATTGTGGCAGGCTCCATGGTCTTTCCAATGGGCAGGAGGGTGTATCTCTCGTGAGCCTTGGGGGTGATTCTTGAGAATTGTTGCCACGCTCTACGGCTAACAACAGCCTGTTCTTGGTGCTGGGCAGAAATCTCCTTGGCCCAGAGCAAGTAAGGAAGATTTTATTATCCCCAGCTTCTGCAAGGAGCTGCAGTCATTTCTCAAGGTCAGGTCAGGGAGCATCGTGAGGGTGAGTCATAACAGTGCTCTGAGGGGTTTCCATCCTGGCAACCGTTTATAACCATGTAAAGCTGATAATAAAAGAATTCCAAAATAAATAAACAGTGGGTACCTAAGTGCCCTAGAGATCAGTAAATCTGAGCATGTGAGCTGCTGGTGTGATGAGGAGATAAAACTTTTTCCTTCTAATGTCCTGATGCATTAAGATGGATAGCAGCACCATTTTAGGGTTTTAGGAGGGGAGGGGGAAAGAAAAGTGGCTCTCACAGGAAGGCTGAGTGATGGTCCTAACCATTAAAAAATCCTAGCCTATGACAAACTTCATTGATTCAACAGGTATTTGTTGAGCCCCTACTATGTGTTGGGTATGGTTTTGGAGGCTGAAGATAGCACAAACAGTGGTTATAAAGTCCCATGCCTTTAAGGCATTCACATCTTGTGGGATAAATCAAGGCAATTTACAAATGCATAATACATAGCATGTTCAATGGCTGTTAGTACCAAGGAGAAAACGAAGTTGGGAAGGAGGCAGAGACGTTGGTGGGCGAGGCAATGGTGATTTAGATGGTGTGGAGGCAGGGCCTCTGGGGAGGTGGTAATTGAGGAAAGAAAGAAAGGCCTGAAAGGGGTGAGGGAATGAAACATGCAGATTTTTGGTAGAAAAGCATTTCAAGAAAGGGAACAATTGCAGGGGCCCCGAAGCAGGGGCTGCTTGTCATATTTGAGGAATGACATAGAAGTCAGAGTAGCCTCTCAGCAGAGAGGAGTAGAGGGGAAATGGTAGAAGGCGAAGTCAGACTTGCATTGTGGGTCAGTCTTCCAGGTCACTATGAAGATTTTGGCTTTTGCTCTGAGAGAGATGGGAAGGCATGTAGGGTTTTGAGCACAGCAACGAGATTTTGACTTACATTTTAATAGGGCCTGACTTCAGAAAGTTGAGCAGGGAGAGCAGCTTAGAGGCTTAAGATAGAAACTATGGTGGCTTCTGTGAGGTTGTCATTCTGGCAAATATAAGTGGTCATCTTCTAGCTGGACCTTGAAGACAGATCTGATGGGTTCTGTTGACTTACTGGATGTGGGTTATGAAGGAAATAGAAGAATTGAGAATGATGCAAACATATTTGGCCCAAGAGGCTAGGAGTATTGATTTTGCCAGGTGTTGAGATGGGGAACACTATTGGACAGCAGTGTTATGGAGGGGGGATGAGGTGCTCAGTTTGGGATATGTTCCTTTAGAAATGTCTTTGAGAAGTCCCAAGTAATGGAAATATCAAGTAGGAAGTTATATACATGTTAATCTGGAGATCAGGGGAGAATTCTAGAATATAAGTGTGTAGATGTAAACCTGGGGCCATCCATGTGTGGATGATATAGAAAGCCCTGAGACTGATGAGATCAAAGGAATGAATGTAGGTAGAGGAATGAAGCCCCAGGAATGGTTCCTGGGACACTAGAACCTTTACAGATGGGAAGGTCATGAAGCTCCTTGGCTAAGAGAACTGTGGAGGGGTAGCCACTGAGGGAGGAGATGAGCCCAGAGAGAGTGTGATATCCTGGAGGCAAAGAAGAAACTATCTCAAGGGGACAGAAGAGATTGGCTGTGTCTAGAATTGTGGATATGTCAAGTATGACAAAGCCTAAATATCAACTCTAGGATTTGCAACATGTAGGTCATTGCTAATCTTACAGTTTACAAATTTTCATATGCGGTAGGGCCAAAAACATAAACGTGGGAGAGAGAAATTGAAGACAATGAGAATACACAATTCCTTTGTGGGATTTTGCTATAAAAAGGAGAGAAAGTCAGTGATAACTGAAAGGGAAGGGGGGAGCTTCTGACTTCCATTTAGGAGGGAAAAAGCTAGAAAGAGACCATTCCCACCCTTGCCACAAAACAAAAAGTCAGGTAATCAGCAAATTTGCAACTTTTCTGGAACCATCAGAAAGCTGGGGTCTCAGCTTTCAAATAATATATTTGAACAGCAAACAAATAATATGCAATAAGGAAAGACTGGTGCCTTCAAAGAGAGATGGAACACAGCAGTTGCTTATATGGGGCAGGTGCTGGACTTCATACAATTGTGTAAAAGGGCTTCAGCTACAATGCTTATTAAATACTAAAGGCCAGCCTTGGCTAGCATGAGAATATGGAAAACTCCGAGAGCCATAGACGTAAGGCTTCATCCTCTTCTCCAGGTGACCCTACCAGGTACTGATGAGGAAGACTGGAGGGCAAGCCTTTCTCAGTGCAGGTCCTGGGGAGCTGAATGGCAGCATCGCAGAAAGGTGTAATGCCCTTCCTTGGTCCTTCTTTCCTATCTCCTCTACACAGCAAAAGTCTCAAGCTTCTAGGCGAAGGGTACTGAACCCTGTGACCTTCAGACCCATTGTAATTGAGAAAAGGAAACAACAATACAAAGTATTTTATCCCTTAATGGGTGTAGGAAAATGCCCTGGGTCTCAACCATTAGAAATGTCCTACTGGGGGAGAGGCAGGGACGCTAAGGCATCTCCACCTCCAAGGCCCAGTGACACAGCATCTGCCAAAGACTGAAACTGAACCAGGATGAAGGAGACTGTTCCCTCTGCCCCCACTACCTGGCCAGCAAGAACTGAGTCACAAGGAATTGTGGTCTACTGCTGGAAAGGAACATAAGCATGTGGAGAGATCCTTTGTGAGGGCAAAGTGCAAAGGAAAGATCTAAAGTCTAGATAAAACAAACACTGAGGAAAAGTCTCTGATGAATGAGCCCTGATCCTAAGCATGAAATAACATCAAAGTGGAAATCTTTCATGCACTAAGGGTAGTAACTACAGCAACAAATTCCCACACCAGCTCAATTCTTGACCAGATTGACTCACAAACCAGGTTAAAGACCTAGCAAAGGAAAGCATGGGCCCATTTCCAGGCTTAAATATTATTTACCTTAGTCTACCTGTTTGGCTTGATCTACCCACAATGTTTAACCTTCAAACAAAACAATACAACACACAAAAAAACAAAGAGCGCGCGCACACACACACACACACACAAAATCAAGAGTTGAAGAAATCAACAAAGCCAGACTCAATTATGCCCAGTTATTGAAACTATCCAACAGGTGGTGGGAATGCAAATTGGTGCAGCCACTCTGGAAAACAGTGTGGAGGTTCCTCAGAAAATTAAAAATAGACCTACCCTATGACCCAGCAATAGCACTGCTAGGAATTTACCCAAGGGATACAGGAGTACCGATGCATAGGGGCACTTGTACCCCAATGTTTATAGCAACACTCTCAACAATAGCCAAATTATGGAAAGAGCCTAAATGTCCATCAACTGATGAATGGATAAAGAAATTGTGGTTTATATACACAATGGAGTACTACGTGGCAATGAGAAAGAATGAAATATGGCCCTTTGTAGCAACGTGGATGGAACTGGAGAGTGTGATGCTAAGTGAAATAAGCCATACAGAGAAAGACAGATACCATATGTTTTCACTCTTATGTGGATCCTGAGAAACTTAACAGAAACCCATGGGGGAGGGGAAGGAAAAAAAAAAGAGGTTAGAGTGGGAGAGAGCCAAAGCATAAGAGACTCTTAAAAACTGGGAACAAACTGAGGGCTGATGGGGGGTGGGAGGGAAGGGAGGGTGGGTGATGGGTATTGAGGAGGGCACCTTTTGGGATGAGCACTGGGTGTTGTATGGAAACCAATTTGACAATAAATTTCATATATTGAAAAAAAAAGAAACTACCCAACAGAGAATTTAAAATACTTATGGTAAATATTGTAAAGACAATAGTGGAAAAGGTAAACAACATATACAAACACATGGAGGACTGTAGCAGAGAGACAGAAGCCATAAAAAAATCAAATGGACAGCCTAGAAAATTTTCTAAAAATATAACAGAGATGAAGAATGTCTTTGATGGTGGATTTGACAAAACTAAAGCAAAGAATCCGCAAACTTGAAGGTAGATCAATAGAAATTACCCAACTGAAACACAAAAGGAAAACAGCAAAACCAAAAAGAGGCTTTAAGGGCTTTGGGACAATGTCAGAAGATGGAATATGCACTGAGTCAGAGTCCAGGAGAGAAACAAGAAAGCACACAGGGCCGGAGAAACATTTAAAGATATAATGGCCAAGAGTTTCCAAGATTAATGAGGGACATAAAAACTACAGATCCAGGGGCCTCAGAAAACATCGAACTAAATAAATACTCTCTCCTCAAAACATTCCTAAATAAATGCCGTCCACACTGCTGAAAATCAAGGATCTTGAGAAAGCACTCCAAGGGGAAAGGTGCATTTTATATGGAAGAGGGGAGGTAAGAATTACTGTAATTCTTTAAAAAACTATGGAGTCTAAATGGCAAGTGAGTCACATCTTTAACATGCTCAAAGAAAAACACAACCCAGAATATTAAATCCTGGGAAACTGTATTTCAAAAATTAAGAAAAACAAACCTTTATTTTTCAGACGAACAGAAAACAAGAATATTCATTGCAGCCAACTGCAGGAAATGTTCAGGGAAGGGCTTCAGCCAGATGAATCTATCATACAGAAACTTGGCTTTACACAAGGAACTGAACAGCACAGGAAATGGCACATCTGAAGGCAAATGTACATTTCTTTTCTTATTTTTAATTGCTGTCCAGGCACAAAAAGGAGTATCGGTGTGTTGTCTGTCTACATCACACACGAAACTAAAATGTATGCCGAGGGTAGCAGAAAAGACGAGGGGAAGAATTTGTGAGGATGATGTTCTAAGTTCCTTATGCTGCATGCGAAACGGTGTAATAGTCAAAGTTTTAAATTAAAGATATGTATTGTAAACCCCAGGGCAACCAACAAAAAAAGTATGAATCATAAGCAATAGTGGAGATAAACAGAATAATAAAAATGCCGAATCTAAAAGAGGATGGAAACAAACCATTTTCCCATCATTCCTTCATGCCTTTTTTCGTGTGTGTGATCTCGTCCGAACAGCAGAGAGTGTGTATTTTTTTTTTTTAATTTTCTTTTCTACATTTATTTATTTTTAAGAGAGAGAGCACAAGTTGGGGAGGGGCAGAAAGAGAGGGAGACACAGAATCCGAAACAGGCTCCAGGTTCTGAGCTGTCAGCACGAACCGTGAGATCATGACCTGAGCTGAAGACGGACGCTTAACTGATCGAGCCACCCAGGTGCCCCAAGAGAGTATATTTTAATAAGCATGCCATTTTTGTGCATTCTCTACTTGTAAACTTGACTCACTGCATCCCAAGTTTACCTTTCGTGACTGTCCAGCCCCGTCTCAAGCTATTGTATTCTCATTGCCTATGTGTCAGCTGTGTTGTCCTGTTGTTTCTAGTTAGTGCCCAGCTCCTTCCTGAATCAGAGACTTCGTAGTTGATGTTCCCTCTACCAAGAATACTCTCTACTAACCTTTTAATCTGCCACCTTCTCCTCACCCTTCAAGTTTAAATTAACATGTTAATTTCCTCAGCGAAATTTTCCTTGACCCTAGAGACTTAAGTTAAACTGTGAAATAGTTTCTCAGGACCCACAGTTATCCTTCCACATATTCATTAAAATTGTAATTGTTTATTTTTTTAGGGTCTCTTGACAATGGCAGCTACCTTTATATTTATGTCCATTTCAATTATTCCTTTTTGTTCTGTAATCTTAAAAAAAGGAAGGACCTTGTCTCCCTTGTTCATCACTTACATCCCAGTGCCTTGCACAGTGCCTGACACAGAGGAGATGAGTTAATTGAATAAATGAATTAAATACAAAGACATGAAGTGAAGAAGCTTTCTGTTTAAGATGTGGGGGGAAAACAGTACACCAGTTGAAAAGCATTAGTATCAGTATGGAGTGAAAGAAACATATAGCAGGCTCTTAAATATTTGCTGGATAGGAATTTAGAATACAGTCCGTCATGTTCAAAGGAGGAAACTGAGCCAGGATTGCTTGTGACTGAATTCTGCCGTGACACAGAACTGGGGAGGGTCAGCCCAAAACAGACCCCATGTCAATACAGCCTGGTTTTCTAGAAGCTCGAGCAGTTTCTGACGTCCATTTCAAAGGTAAGTGCTGTGAGAATCCTTTTCCACTAACGGCTCCCTGACTCAGAAATCTGTCCATCACTTTTGCATCATTTTGTATTTGCTACCAGGCTGGATTTTTAATTACGTTATTATCTACTTAGTGAATGTGTGCTTCCTTTCATTACTTCTAATTTGCACTGCTCAGGGAGCAGACTCTCAAAACTTCATTCTCCTGTCTGAAATGTAGGGGTGGGAATACCCACCTCCTAACATAATTGCTGTAAGGTAAAATGAATGAATGTATGTTCAAGTCCTGACACATAGAGAAGTAATCAGTTCCTGTTAATTTCATTCCCAGCCTAGTCTTTCCAGATTTGGGGGAACTGATCACTTTGCTAACGTGTCTCTTATGATTCTAGATTTTGATCATGAATTTTTCAGCTCAATCTTTCCGAATGGCAAACAGCAGAGGCGCAGTCTCTTCAATCTGTGTCTCCATAGTGGCATCTTCCTTCATATTTCTAACCATCCTAATTGTTCCTTTTGGGATCTTGTCTACTTCAGATATACCCTTTATAGTATCTTACTATGGCAGCCACAGACCACCAAAGTTTAATGGAAGATAGGTTAGAATTTCTCAAAGTCTCTGTTGATGATTGCTTGTTATAAATTCTAAGAGGGAAAATTTCATAAAGTCGATACACTATGGATTTACATGTTAATTTTCTAGGTATTGATTGATCACCTGCTTTGCACATAAATTAGAGTTGTCTAATTTAGTAAATAAAAATACAGGATGCCCAGGTAACTGGGCGTCTTTTATTTTATTTGGACACCCTGACATACATTAGCAAAGATCTCTGTATAAGAAAAGAAATTAAGGCATGGTTTCTGCTCCAAGAGAAGTTTTGTTTTTGTTTTTATTTTTATGAGTTCAGACTATAGTAATGGACTTGGCAATGGGTAGCCAGGCAGCCTGTTGAAAGGAAGGGTAACAAGGGGCACCTGGGTGGCTGAGATGGTTAAGCATCCAACTTTGGCTCCGGTCATGATTTCCTGGTCTGTTCTGTGAGTTTGAGCCCCACATCAGGTTCTGTCTGACAGCTCAGAGCCTAGAGCCTGCTTCAGATTCTGTGTCTCCCTCTTTCTCTGCCCTTCCCTTATTCATGCTCTGTGTCTCTCTCTCCCTCAAAAATAAACATTAAAAATTTTTTTTAAAGAAAGGGTAATGAAAGAATGGTATATACATTTCTACAGCTGCCATAACAGGGTACTACAAAATAGGTGGCTTGTTGTAACAGGATTCTGTTCTCTCATAGTTCTGGAGGCTGGAAATCTGAGATCGGGGTGTCTCTCAAGTGTTTATTCTTTCTGGGAGACACTCTGGTACAATCTGTTCCATGCTTTTCTTTCATAGCTTCTGGTGATGGCCAAGATTGCTCAGCATTCCTTGGCTTGTAAATGCATTACTCCAATTTCTACCTTTATCTTCTTATGGCATATTCCTCTATGTCTCTTCTCCCCTTATACGGATACCAGTTGGATTAAATCTCACTCTCATGAACTCGTCTTAACTTGAATACATCTGCAAAGACCCTATTTTGATATAAGGTCACATTTAAAGCTACGGGGCTTAGGATTTCAATGTACTTTTTGGAGGACACTCTTCAACCCATTAGCAGTGGTAGGGGTATTGCCGGCCGTAGAGTTCAGAGAAAGGGCAGCTTTTTTTTGTGGGATGGAATAGTGGAAAAGGTCCCTATCAGTGTCAGGAATTAACACAGCTTGACTCTGAATAGTGGGTAGACCTCGTGGGAAGGGAGGAAAAGGGCTGGAAGAAGATGATGAACGAGAGAATATAAATGAGAAGCAGTTGGTATGGTTGGAATGTTTATTTACTCAACAGGGAAGATTACCTTCCAACTCTTTAGGAAGCATCCCCACAACAAAGTTTGTCAGAAAGAAGTTACTAGCTTTGTTTATCACGTGTGAAGCCCGTCTAGAATGCGTGCTAAACCGGGTCTATAATTTTGTGAGTGTGTACCATGTACCGTGACACGCCGTAGAATGTACCGTATTTGTGTACCGACTAGAGGTTTTAGACCTGGTTTCCAGATTCTTCAAGGAAACAAATGAAGCTCAACTTAAATAGCAATGCAGAGAAGAAATCAAAGAAGAAAGGAAAAGCCACAGGAAATACAGGCAGTGAGCTCTTCTGCCTGCTTTTGTTCCTTCGATGGGGCCTCCTCTGGATATGTGTATATTTCCTCACATTTCTTCCTCTGTAATTAGTCAATTAAATCTTAAGTTTATGTGAAGCGTATTTTATGGCAGTTTACCTTAGAATTTAGTAAATTATCAAACTGCTACAAGACTAGGGTTTTCTTTAGGTTGATGTTCGAAAAAAAAATCATTTGAAAAGAAAAGGAAAATCTAACAAGTGGGATGAACGCTTGCCTGTTTGTTTTCAAGCCACCTCTTGCCCCTGGTGGTTGCCAGAGAAGAGAGTGCAAATACAAGGAAGGACAGTGGAGGGAACCTCTCACCTTGTTATGTAACTGACAGTTCTGTGACATTTGCTGCCGTCAGGGATTTGGGTTGATAAAGCTAATATCCACAGACCTATTTATTTCCTCCTCATTACCTTGTCAGTTGTTCAGATAAACTACCGCAAGGTTGGGGTCTTCAAGACTAGCAAGGTCCGCTTCAGTCAAAGAGAAAATAAGGACTTGCCCACTTTCCATTCAATATATCGTTATTTAGAAGGTGATTGTTTATGAAGCAGTGAAGATAAATATTTTAATCAATTATTATATCCTTGACAACTATGTATAGCTTAGGTCAAGATGTATAGCTTGCATCCCTCATCTTTAATAGGCAACTAGTATCGGAAAAGCTTCAGCTTCCTTGGTTCTTTCCAGGCATTGATAAGTCCGGTTCAATGGAACCCTCTGGAACTCTATGATTCCCACTGCGCTTTGACCATTGGCAGAGTCCAGTCAGACATTCCTTCTGTCAGATACCTTTCCTTAAACCACCCTCACTTTGCAAAGAATGTCTTTCCTGCTTACTACTTATCAAGTAAAAGGTGGCATTTGTTTTTCTAACTTGCCAGGAGTTCTCCAGATTCCTTTCTTAATTCTAACTTTACTAGCTTGTGTTAAAATTCTACAACCCCAGGTTATTTATGATAGATATGCGCATAGCTGGCATCCTTATCTGCACAAAAAGGAATAGCAGATCAGGATTAAAAAAAATCCTCCTCTCCCCCGAGGGAGTAAAAAACTCTTTTTTTTATTCTAGAACATCTTAAAAACATAGAAAGGAAAAGAGAAACAATCCAGAGTATTACCACTTAAAGGCAAATGTTATCAGTAATTTAGTTTATAGCCTTCCAATCTTGCTGTTTGCTGCATATTTTATTTTGTAAACTAGTTGCATTTCTTCTATTCTCTTTAAAATTGTATTCATGTGAGTGTGTGTGTGTGTGTACGTGTGTGTATCCTTTACTTAATGGTATAATCAGAAGTGGTATAAACAACATGGTTATGAATGCAGGAATATGAAGGCAGACTGTATTGGTTCAAATCCTGACTTCCCTATTTTTTGTAAACTTGGAGAAGTGATTCAGCTCCTTTAAGTCTTAGTTCCTTTATTCATAAAGTGGATATAATAATCGTATGTACTTTAGGGACCTAGTGGGAGAATAAAATAACATAATGTATATTAAGCATTCATATAATATATGTACCTGGTATCCAGCAAGTGCTCAAAATATATTAACTATTTCTACCATCATTATGATGTAATCAGGAACATAATTTTACTTGAATGAATAAAATGTTATCCTTGGTGTATACTATACCAAATATAGTTGGTTGTTCTCCTATGTTTAGACATTTAGGTTGCTTATAGATTTTACCTTTATAAGTAATCTTGGGATAAACATCTTTGTGTGAAAATATTTTTCTGTGGCTCAGCATATTTTCTGAATTATCTCAATTCCAAAATTAGAACGACTGGGTCAAGGGAGATGAAATATCAATTTCTTTCAAAAGGGGTTTGGCTTTTATGTTTCCATCAGCATGGTATGAATATGGCCGTTTCACCATACTTTGGCCAGCAGATGGTATGTTTGTGTGTGTGTGTGTGTGTGTGTGTGTGTGTGTGTGTGTGTACATACATAATATTATTTGATAGACAAATTGGTATCTCTTTCTTTGTCGCTAAAGAATTGTAACAGTTGGTATGACTATTTTTTAAGGAACTTGGACTCCTCTGTAATTTATTTGAGCACTGTGGAGTGAGTGTCTTCATTGATTTGTTCCAACATCAGTGGGGCTGGATGATCTTTAGGCTTATACAAAGTGGAAGCTATTTAGACACAATAAACATTTTTATAACTCTCCTGGCAACCTCAGGGATATTTTCACTCTCTTACTCTCTGCTTTATCATATTCTCTAGATTGTATATCCTGTATTGGCATATATTCGATGAGTCAGGCAGTATGTTTGGTAAGTATGGATCATCCATTTATCCAAATATGATCCGCCAAGGAACCACATCTCCCAGTATTTATACCCTGTCGTAGTCTCTCCGTGTGTAACTTACAGAATATGGCTGAAGTAGTGCTACATTGCATGCCTTCTGAGGCTCAGTCATAAGGAGAGTGGCAGCTTATACCTCGGTCTTTTGGAAGATATGTACACTGTGGCAAGAAGCCACCTATCACTCTGAAACTGCCATGTTGTGAGGAACTAAGCTAGCAGTGTAGGTAGGAGATATGCACAGAGACATCCCTTTCCTATTTCTTCCAACTCTAGCCGAGGCACCAGAAATATGAGTGTGGAAGCCATGCTGGACGTTAAAGCACAGCCAGATTTTCAGGTGACTTCGGCCCCAGCCACTCACTGACCGTGAAGTCCAGACCATGATCACATGGAGGACTAGAAGTGCTAATGACCCTGGTGAACCCAGTCAACTCACAGAACCATGATAGGTAATAATAAATCATCACTTTTAGGCCACTAAGCTTTAGGATGGTCAGTTGTGTAGTAATAGAAAACCAGCACAATGAATTAACACAGAGGAGACACAGGCTCTTTGGTTTGAAATATCCCTTCTCTGTAAATGAGCGGCAAGTAAACAATGGAGCTGTCACTGATAGCTTTTGTCAAAATGGAAATACGGTCATAGAAGGTAGCATTCCAAATTAGTTGATAATGAGAGTGGAGAAGAGAGAGGCAGTTAAAAAATGAGGTGCGGGTAAGGTTTCACAGGGGTGTGGGTGGTAGGGAGAACTGAAAGACACCCAGTAAAATGGTCATTGAGAATCATTGAGAATCAGACGCCCAGTAAAATGGTCAATGAGAATGGTCATCGAGTTCAGTAGGCAAGAGCTGAGGTGTCCTGGGAATTTGTGGAGTCAAAGAGGTAAGATGTTTTGAATGCACAAATTGGGGGCACTGGGTGGCTCAGTCGGTTAAGTGTCCAAGTCTTGACTTCGGCTCAGGTCATGATCTCACGGTTCGGGAGATAGAACCCCATGCTGAGAATGTGGAGTCTGCTTGGGATTCTCTCTCTTCCTCTCTGTCTCTGCTCCTCCTCCACTCATGCATGTGCATGAGTTCTTGCTTTCAAAATAAATAAATAAAAATAAACATTTTTTAAAAAGAGCAAATTAATGACTTTTTTGCCTTAAATGTCTGTCCTGCTATAGATTGATAGACCTTCGTTTCTGTCTCATACAGTGTCAGAAGCGTCAGTCTCAAAGAGTAGTGTCAACATATTTCACGTATATTGATTTTCTATCAGATAATTTAGTACCCCAATGTTTATGTATTTCAATGCCAATGGTGTGTTTAAAAAGTATTATCTTTGTGAGTTTTATGATGGGTACTAACTCCAACTTTATTTTTTAATTTGCTTTATTTTGACTTTGTAAATGCATATATGTAATTGATAGTTAAGATTATATGATAGGGCTGCATAGAATGTGGCAGAATCTTTTGAGGTGTAGATGAAATACAATATCGTATTAGTTTCAGGTGTACAACATAGCAATTCAACATTTATATATCTTGCAAAATGATCACCAGGATAAATCTAGCTACCATCTGTCACCATACAAAGTTGTTACATATTATTAACTATATTTCCAATGCTGTACATTGTATGTCCAACTCTTATTTGTTTTATAACTGGAAATTTGTACCTTTTAATACCCTTCCTCTATTTACTCATCCCCCCTGCCCCTCCCCTCTGGTAACTACTAAATCATTCTTTGTATCTGTGGGTCTATTTTTTGTTTGTTTGTTTTTTAGATTCCACATATAAGTGAAATCATATGGTATTTGTCTTTCTCTGACTTATTTTCACATGCTTTGAGGTCCATTCATGTTGTCAAAAATGGCAAGATTTTATTCTTTTATGGGTGAGCACTGTTTCGTGGTGTGTGTATACACACACACACACACACGTGTGTGTATATATATTTATGTATACATATGCCACATCTCTATCCATTCATCTATTGATAGACACTTTGGTTGCTTCTGTGTCTCAGTTATTGTAAGTAATGCTGTAATGAACATATTTTTTTCAAGTTATTGTTTTTATTTTTTTTGGATAAATACCCAGAAGTATAATTTCTGAATTGTATGGTGGTTCTATTTTTAATTTTTTGAGGAACCTCCATGTGGTTTTCCATAGTGGCCACACCATTTTGCATTCCCCAACAATGACAGAGGTCTTCATTTTCTCCACATCCTCACCAACACTTGTGATTTCTTGTGTCTGGTGGCCATCTGTATGCCTTCTTTGGAGATATATCTATTTAGGTCCTCTGTGCATTTTTTAATTGGATTGTTTGGGGTTTTATTATTTTTTTTTTGATACAGAGTTGAATGAATTATTTATATATTTTATAAAGAATATATTTTATATAATGGATATTAATCCCTTATCAGGTATATCTTTGCAAATATCTTCTCCCATTTAATAGATTGCTTTTTAATCTTATTGATGATTTCCTTTGCTGTAAAAAATCTTTTAAGTTTAATATTGCCCCATTTGTTCATTTTTGCTTTTGTTGTCTTTGAGGGGATGACTCCGCTCCACCCCAAATGTTGCTCAGATTGATGTCCAACAGCTTACTGCCTGTGTTTTTTTTCCCCTAGAAGTTTCATGGTTCCTGATATTACATATAAGTCTTTAATACATTTTGAGTTTACTTTTGCATATGATGTAAGAAAGTGGTCCAGTTTCATTCTTTCACATGCATCTGTACAGTTTTCCTGGCACCTTTTCTGGAACAGACTATTTTTTTTCCCATTATATATTCTTACCTCCTTTGTCAAATATCGATTGACCATGTAAGTGTGGGTTTATTTCAGAACTCTCTATTATGTTCCACTGATCTATGTTTCTGTTTTTGTGAAAGTACCATACTGTTTGGATTATTATAGCTTTGTAGTTTAGTTTGAAATCTGCGACACCTCCAGCTTTGTTCTTTCTCAAGATTGCCTTGGCATGGAAGAATTTAATTGACTTAAAAATACACAAAATGAAAATATGAAGAGCTTTTATTTAAGTTAGTATTTCAGTCACCCTTTATCTTTCTTGGTGACCCCCAAACTACACTGAGTTTATGAATATCTTTGAGGAAGTTTGATCGGCAAGTTATGAAGAGTAGATTCTCTTGGAGTGCTGTGAATAACACCACCAGGCAGGTTCTGAATGATTGAGAGGCTAGGTCCAACTCTCTTGAGTTTTCCTTTGAGGGGTGAAATCCCAATATAAAAACAAGTGTTGAGAATCTTTTGCTTTTATTGGATACATCACCACTTTCTTTTTACTTCCAATTTGTAATCAAAGTCATCTGTTGCCCTGGTGCAGTCTGCTTATTTTTTTTAAAGAGTTTTGTTAAGATTTTTACTACGTGGACTTAATTATGTAATTATATAACAGATCTGGTAACTGCTTCAAAGGAACCATTCTAATCTATGAGGTACCTAAGACAGTCTTTAAGGAACATCTAATTACATAATTATAATGCCTAATAGACCAGAATAACAGGTAGCAGAAATATCTTTGGAGCCATAAGAAAAACCTTTATTGCCTTTATGGCATATAATATTAGTTATGAAAATAGCCCCACTATTATGTCATTATGTAACAGCACATAATGGCAAAGGAGATATTAATGCCAGATATAATAAATATTCTATGCATTTTTTTTTTACAAGAAATGACTTTCTTTAATTTTCAAAAAAATATGCAGGAAGCAATTGGAAATACCTTTATCCTGTGAGGCAGAAAAAACTATGATATTTTAGACACAGAATGCCTATGACATTTGAAAGAAAAATTTAAAAAAGAGATTGTAACCATATTGAGTTAATCATGAAAGCATGCACATTAATTTTGAAACTACAAACACACTTTTAAGATTTCAGAGGTAGACAATTCAAAGTGTTATATTCATGTATTCAAATCTGGCATTTTATATTTCCTAAGGAGTAATAAAAAAAACCTCAGGAATAAAATTAAACCATGCCAGTGCCTTGAAGTACCATGATTGCTTTAGCTATATGTTGGAGGGGTCAAGGCTCTGCTGAAATCTGGGCAATGCTTCAGAAGAGAAAGTGAATTTTAATCAAGGTCTGTGTTTTCCAACATTTTGCTGTTGGCAACATTATTCTTTAATATCTATTGAAGAACATATAAGCAAACACTAACATTTGACTGTATTTCATAGAACTCATAAAAACCCGATTTGGTTGTTTTATGAGCAAAGGCCATTTTTGGTGTGTTTTAAAGGATGCATTTTACAAAAGAAGCCCAGAATCTGTAAAGTATTGCATAGTTGGATAGTAACTACCCACTAAAAATTTTCATGCCAAAGTTTGTATCTGGTGACAAAACAAACAAAAAGAGGATATGATTGGCCGTGGGCCTTGATACATATTAAATTTACTTTCCCTGTGCTTTCTATTGCTTTTGTTTGGTTTCTGTGAAAACTTATATATGTATGCAAAATTCTAAAAGTATCTGCCATAGGCACAAGCTTACATTCTCGGAGACCGCTGGTATGTAGAGAAATAGTTGGCTCCTGTAAATGAACCTTTCAAATGTGTCATAGGGTTCACACTTTTGCAAAAAGGTTTCTCGAAGCAATTTTATGATAAAATTATGCAAGTTTTCATCATGACAAATATTTAAACAACACATTTTTTAAATGCACTTAGGGACAGTCATAAAAGTATGGTCAAAGTGTTTACATGCCTTTGTATTTTATTTTATTTTGAAAAGTCAAGTTTTGCTTAATATGTATAAACTCCTCTCCTTACATATCTTTTCCTTCCCAGAAAAATTTGAGTAGCATTCAAAACCCACAGTGCTGGATTGAGTTTTGCACGTGGGAATATTCATGTTAACATCTCAACCAAACGTGGTTTCTTGTTATTGGAGGCCTGAAACTATTTCCTCGACTAATAATATCACTCATTATTCAAGATAAACAGCATATATGCATTGTATTTCATATGTGCCGCACACCATGGGGTAATAATACTCCTCCCTGTCATCGGTGTCCTCAAGTAAAACATAAACACCACCACAACCTCAATAACATATTATGTATGCTGTTCAGAATCACTCCTTTATTCAGTGAAAGGTAAGAGAATTCTGGATACAACCATGATGGAATAACAGGGACCATAGTTACTCTCTAAACTTAACCAACTAGGAAATCAAACAAAATATATAAAGCCACTGTTCTCAGATATTACATAATAGCAGATGATGGCAATCCCCAATTATAAGGTGAGCTATATGATTGTCCCAGTTTACCACAGAGAAGTTGAGTCCCCTTCGCTGTGCAGGGCTAGAGGAAATCAATTAAAACCAAGGAAGTCCACTGAGTTTTAGAGACATCGATTCGAGTTTAGAGAGGCCAAAATATTGGAGTAAAGGGAACTTCACAAAGACAGAGCTTTGAAGATCTGCAGAGATGTCTACTTGAGTCCTTGGCAGAATAGTAGTCTCTTCATGCATGAGAATAAACTATCTAAAACTGGAAAAAGAACTGCTGGAAATAAGTAGGCTGAACAATTCCTGAAGCTATCTATGGGCTGAGAATAGTTTCTGTTTGTGTTAGTCAGAGTGAAGATATTTAATAATAAATGAGGCCTTGGGTAAAATACTTAAAAAGAAATTATCTTAGTAGTGAAGTTAAATTATCACTAGAATAAAGGATGCTCTTCTCTAACCTAAGAGAGCTTAAAAGAAATCCTATACAGAAGCAAAATGAGCCCAGGTAATTTAAGTGTGTCCCAGATGAAAAGGTTGACACTGTAAGGAATACAACACAATGCTCCATCCAAGAACACAAAATTCACAATTCCCTGCATCCAAAAGAAAACTGGAAGACATATAGAAATTAGGAAAATATCCATAACCCAGAAAAACTCAATTAATAGACTCACACCCAGAAATAATAGAAATGATCAAATTAGCATATAAGCATGCTAAAAATGGCTATTAGAAATATATTCCATATTCAAGAGGTTGAGGAAGGCATGAACATAATACGAGATATAGAAGATATAAAATGGCTCAAATAAAACTTCTAAAAGTTAAAAATAAAATCCTTGAAAGGAAAAATGCACTGGTTTGGATTAACACCAGATTATATCTTGTAGGAGAAAAGTCAGTGACCTGGAAAATGGCAATAAAATTTTTCCAAAAAAGTAGAGAGTGGAGTGGGAGGAAAACAAAATTGAAAAAGAAAAATAACAAAAAAACACCAATAACCTTTGGGAAACTCTCAGGCAGTCTCATATATGTGTAATTGGTATCTAAAGGTTAAAAAAATAAGAAAAAGGGGGGACAGAAAAATATTTGAAGAAATAATGGCCAAGTTTTTTCCATATTTGATAAAAATTAGAAACCCACAGACTGAAGAAATTCATTTCATTCAAAGTAGAGGAAACAAAGAAAACACACTAAGAAACATCATAATCAAATTGTTAAAAACTAATGATAAAAAGGAAAATCTTAAAAGTAGCCAGAAAAAAGCCCAAAGAGGAACAAAAAAATAAGAAAGACAGATGACTTATCACAGGAGGCTACAAAAGGCCAAAGACAATGGAATGCCATTTTTAAAGTGTTAAGATGAAAAAAAAAATGAAAGGATCTGACAATCTAACAGTGCTGAACTCAGTATCTGGTGATTGGATGGATAGACTGTGGTAGATTTTATGACAAATGATCCTTCCCTCTACCTGCTGGAATTAGAGCTGGCCATGTGAATGAATGTCTTGGCAAAAGAAATGTGGTCAACATGACGTGTCGCTTTAGAACAAAAACTATAAGAATAGCATCCCTTCTTTTTTTCTTGAGCCAGGCAGTATTCTAGACAGAAGTGGATCCATTGGCTTGGGATCTGGAATAATGGCAACATGAAGCAGAGCCACATCTGACCCACAAATAACATGAGATACAGCTGTTGTTGTAAGCCATTGTGATTTTGTAATTGTTAACACAGACTAACCTTGACCATGCTAACTGATACGGGCAGCAAGATTAACTTGGGGAACAAGTAAATTCACAACATGAGACTCTAAAATAGAATACTCAGCTATCTTACAAAGCCTTCGAATAACACAGAACCAACTATGCAAATATTTCTAATGTAGGAGAAAGGCGATTGAAACCTAAAGAAACTGAAGCAGACAATAAGGAGCTCTCTTCTAGCGTAAATTTAAAAAATGAATGAGTGAATGAATGAATGAGAGAAAGAAAGAAAGATCCAAGACAAGAGGATGGAACCATCATGTGAAGCTTCAGAGAAATTGAAACATCATATGAAACTTGAAAATAGCTGAGGACAACAAAATTTGGTTAGCGAGAAAAGCAAGGAAATGATAGTTTTTTTTTTTTTGTTTTTTTTTTTTTTTGCTTGAAGTTGATGGTGTGATAGTTAAGGCATGCATAGGAGAAAGCAGTTCTTCAAAGAACAGACTGAAAAGGCCATCAAAGGCTTATGTGGAGGAGAAAGGAAGCCTGGGTTAGGTAAAGAGGGTACAAGAATACATACGTAAGCTGTGCCAAATGGGTACAAGTCCATGGCTTAGAAACACTCCCTGCCAGGGCTCTCGAAGACTACGTTACTGGGATGGGATTGCTGAACCTGTCTTCTGTTCCTTGCTGGTATATAGAAATGTGATCATTTTTTTGTGGATTGATCCCACAATATTGCTAAATTCTTATTAATTCACATATGTTAAGATGCTTTTGAGTTTTGGATCTAAGCCACACATTGTTAAAAAGCGTGACATTTTGCTGCTTTTTGCAATTCATGTATATAGAAAATATATGCATTATATGTATATATTTACACATGTATATGTTTCTATATCATTTGTGTCTTTAACATTTTATTAAGAATATTATCTACTGTATTTTTTTGTTTTGGTAGATACAATTTATAAGATTCTGGATGTTTCTTCTGTTTTCAGTCTGCTAAAACTTTGTTTTCGATCACAAACAGGACTTGGAGTATTAGGTTTGCTTTTCTTATATCTCTTGTGATGTCATTTTTTTTTCTTTTTCAACTGGTAAAAATGAATAGATATTAAAATTTTAATAAACCTTAACATTCTTTGTATAAATCCAGTTGAGCCATGATGTTGTGGTGGCTGTTGGTAACACATTATTAAGTTCAGTGTATTTAGGACTTATCATCTATATTCAAAAGTGAAATTAGCTCGTAATTTTCCTTTACTCTGTGATTCATTTTTTTTTGGCATCAGGGTAAGCTTAACTTCATAAAATGAATTAAGATGGGTTTATTTTTAAATTTCTTATTCCTTGGAACAGTTTACATAAAGTTAGATTTTTATGTTTCTTTGATTGATTGAAGCAACATAATAATTATCCATACCTTCAGTATTTATTTTTTATTTTTTGGTATAGGTGGGTTTTTACCTTTTAAATCAATGTATTTAATGATTATGGATTTATTTAATTTACTTTTTAAAAATAGACTTTATTAACTAGAGCAATTTCTTGTCCACAGAAAAACTGAGCAGAAGGCACAGAGATTTCCCCTTATGCTCCCTGACCCCAAATACCCGCAGCCTCCTTCACCATCAAAATTCTGGACCAAAGTGGTATTTTTGTTGCAATCGGGGAACCTACATTGACACATCATTATCATCCCAAGTCCATAGCTTATGTTAAGGTTCATTCTTGGTATTGTATATTCTATGGCTTTCAACAAATGTATGCTGATAGGTATTTGCCATTAGAGTATCATATAAACTAGTTTTATTGCCTTAGGGTTTTGGGAATCATAGTGTATATTTTGGCCCAAAACTCGCATGGTTCAAATTACCAGAGGCTATTTTATCTTACTTGGATTCCATGATGAGACAGAAGAGTTTCTTTTCAACTGCTTTTCTTATTTATTTAAATTTTCATTAACCTATAGTGCAATATTGGCTTCAGGAGTAGAATTCAGTGATTCATCACTTATATTCAACACTCAGTGCTCATCCCAGCAAGTGCCCTCCTTCATACCCATCACCCATCTAGGCCATCCCCTACCCACCTCCCTCATTCAGCAAATGGTGTTGGGAACACTGGATGGTGACATGTGGAAGAATGAAACTGAACCACTTTCTTATGTCATCTGTTTTTGTTAGCAGGAGAATTTTTCTCCAGGCAAATTTTGGAGTATTGGTAGAGCCTTCTGAAGATTTAACATTATTCAAGTTGGAATCAAGGGTTATTTCAGGTCACCAATTTGTGTGAGCCCAAATTTATGATGAACATAGTTTTAAGATTGAAGTCTCCTGACTACTGAGATGAACAAACACCCCATTGAAGAAGTCAAAGTTTTACACCCTGCTAAACAGTCTCATTTTTAGCATCACAGTTCCCAAGTTAAGCTTTGCATTTATAAGGATATTTGTGTTTATCCCTCAAGAGATTCTAGTTTTGTTGTCTGTTTGTCATGGGGAAATATTTAGTCTGTCATAATCCTGGAAACAGAATGCTTCTGGACCTTTAAAAACATTAAAGATCAAAAGAAATATTTAATATTAGGGTTACTTGATTTATAAAAATAATAAGAGAAAAGTGCTGTGGTTTGTCATAGATTAGCCTGTGACTGATCTACAGAGTATTACAAAGCAACTATTAAAAGATTGGTAGGAAATATGCAAGCAAAAATCACTAGGGTTTGGAACTGAATTATCAAGTATTAAAAGATGAATATCATTTTTGGTCAAGGCCACTCATGTAATAGGGCACCAGACAATAAGCATTGTGTCTACAATATTAGGCAATGAAGGGCATTCAACAGATTTAGGTGAATGAAGGAGTAAGGGTGATAGGATGGATATTCCATTTCTTGATTGGAGGGAGACGTTTGAAGTCTGATGCAGTTCTACTGGAAGAGCTGAGCCACAGCGCAGCAGATGCTGTTGTTCTCTGCCCCCTCAGCAATCAGCATTGTGATTCAGCTTTCTGCCTGAGGACTTCTCTGTCCCCAGAAGTGTGATTGGCCCACTGACAGTACAGGAAGTTAGCGCTCAGTCACTGAGAGACCAAAGTCGTTGGTGACTCCATGCCTCAGTTTACTCATCCCTCCACCAAGCCCCTTTTATTGGCTCCCTTCCTTCCCTGTCTCATTCACTACTCTCCTCCATCAGCACTTTCTGAAGAGAACCTTCTGGAATAAACTATATTTCCTGAAATCCTAGTCTTAGGGTCTGCTTCTTGCAGAAACCCAAGCTAAACCATGGAGGATTAATGGACTACATTCTAAGATGGGTAAATCATTTCATAAGCTAATTAGCAATAAGGGATGTATCTAATGATACCTTGGGAAGGCATTTTTGCTTTATCTTTCTCAATTTCTATCACTACTTGAATAAAGATGTAGAAAAATTGTTAATGAATTTGGAGATGTCATAATGTGGTGTAGGGTGAGCTGTAGGGAGTATATTAGATGACAGAATCAGGGTCCACACAATTTTAAAAAAAAATTTTTTTTTTAACATTTATTTATTTTTGAGACAGAGAGAGACAGAGCATGAACGGGGGAGGGGCAGAGGGAGGGAGACACAGAATCCGAAACAGGCTCCAGGCTCTGAGCTGTCAGCACAGAGCCTGACGCGGGGCTCAAACTCACGGACCGCGAGATCATGACCTGAGCTGAAGTCGGCCGCTTAACCGACTGAGCCACCGAGGCGCCCCATGGTCCACACAATTTTTTAACAGGCTGGAAAATGGATAAAATCTAACAAACTTTTACATTAATGGATTAAGATGTTGTAATGGTGTCTTCTCAAATGTATGCTATTATTATGTGATGAGGCCTTGGGGCAATTGGTTAACTCTAAAGTTAAAGTTAGTTAATGTTGTACATGGCTGCTGAAAAAGCAGATGTGATTTAGGGTTAGATTAATGAAGTAATGCCTAGGCCAAAGGAGGTGATAATGATGTTGAACTTTGTAATAAACAGTACTGTTCTTAACATCTTGGTTTTTGTAGGATAGAAATAATTTCTTGAATGCTAGAGAAGGGAGTCTAAAGGACATGGAAAAAGATACAGTGAATATGGTTAATGTCAAGAAAAGGAGAATGACAGAACGTGATTACTGTCTTCCACTGTTTAAAAATCTGGCCTCTGGGAGAGGAATTAGGCATGCCTGAATGACCTTTAGAGTCATTCATGTCTGTATACCCAGTGTGTACTCCAATGCCTTGCATATAGAAGGAGCTCAATAAATGTTTGTTGAATGAATGAGAAATTAATGATGCTGCATATTCACCTCATTTAACTGTGCAGTGGAGAGAGGACACACACTCTTTTTCCTGTGTCTGTCCATTTTTTCGTGTCTCATATTGGAAGCCATTCTTTGGACAGTGAAGTCAGGATGGATGAGCAAATTTTTTTGTGCTATGCAGCATCTCCTGTAGAATTGTGATTCTCTAGATCTATAAAAGGAGGTTGGTTGATGCCTCTTGGCAAAGATCGTCTCCATTTTCCTAATCTCTTTCATATAAACTGTCCTTGACTTTGTTATCTGGAGCAGGTGGCATATGTTTGCTTCAGTCTTCTGTCCTGGACATTGTATTTTCCCCTCTGCATTCTGTTTGAGTTATATCAGGCTTTAGTGCATTTAAATCTTAATATATCGATCAAATTTATGATGTAAGGGCACGTAAACCCATTGACTTCTGTTATTCCTCATCCCAAGATTTCCCCTATGTCCCAATCATTTTTTTTAAAGTTTTTCATTTATTATTTATGAGAGAGAGAGAGGGAGAGAGAGAGAGAGAGAGAGAAAACAAGCAGGGGAAGGGCATAGAGAGAGGGAGACCCAGAATACAAAGCAGGCTCCAGGCTCTGAGCTGTCAGCACAGAGCCCGACGTGGGGCTTGAACCCATGAACCATGAGATCATGACCTTAACAGAAGTGGGACACTCAACGGACTGAGGCACCCAGTTGCCCCTCATCATGTTCATTTTTAACGGTGTATTTCAGGTTGTGAATCATATTAAACTGGACAGTATGCATTTCCTCGTTTATGCACTTTGGAGCCCTTCTCTTATCCAGTCCAGCAGGACAAATGGTTCTTTTAGTTCTCTTTTTACAGAGGCGACTGCCTAAAACGCACAGGCTCTTCTAAATGTCCATCAACTGATGAATGGATAAAGAAATTGTGGTTTATATACACAATGGAATACTACGTGGCAATGAGAAACAATGAAATATGGCCTTTTGTAGCAACGTGGATGGAACTGGAGAGTGTGATGCTAAGTGAAATAAGCCATACAGAGAAAGACAGATACCATATGGTTTCACTCTTATGTGGATCCTGAGAAACTTAACAGAAACCCATGGGGGAGGGAAAGGAAAAAAAAAAAAAAAAGAGGTTAGAGTGGGAGAGAGCCAAAGCATAAGAGACTGTTAAAAACTGAGAACAAACTAAGGGTTGATGGGGGGTGGGAGGGAGGGGAGGGTGGGGGATGGGTATTGAGGAGGGCACCTTTTGGGATGAGCAGTGGAAACCAATTTGGCAATAAACTTCATATATTGAAAAAAAAATGCATAGGCTCTTATTCACCGCGGAGTTGGGAGGAGGCTGGCCCCGTGCTGAGCATTCTTCACATCCTGGTTCGGTAGCCCTTCTTCTCAAGTGTTCCTAGCGACGCCCACATTCATCATAGTGGCATGGCTGCTGGACTCTGCAGCTCCCAATGCTGTGTGCCAGGGTCTGTGCCCACGGTCTTGTAAAGTCTGTGTACTTGTCTGTCCATCCTGCCCGACAGCCAAAGCCTCGGCCTCAGCACTTAATACGGCGCTTCGTCCATAGTAAGCACTCACGATTATGTGATGAATGTTTGCTCAGAATAATACTTTTCCATGGAAGGGGCCGTTATTCTGTTTCTAATACTCTCTCCCAGTTTTGTTTTCGGTCTCAGCAAAGTTGAACTGAAAGTTGAATTGACAGTCGTAACTGTCAATAATCATGCCAGTTTTGCACATGATTTTGCACGTCTCCATGTCTGATCCACTCCTAATATTACCCAAGCAGATTTTTGGAAAAGCTGCATGGGAATATGTCCTCATTTTGGTGTGATTTGTTTTCAGAGGCGTAAGGCTGCCCAAGTCAGCTGGCTTCTATGGGCCTTGGTCTCCTCACCTTTACAAAAAAAAAAAAAAAAAAAAAAAAAAAAAAAGGAGGGAGACCTGGATAATCCCTAAGGTGTGTTCGAGAGAAAACACTCATGGATTCTCTGATTGGGAAAGTTTTCCGTAGAAGCTTTGTGTTTCTCTGCCCTCCCCTCCCCAACCCCTTGCAAAGGCACCCTGATCATTTTTCCTTTTCTTTGGGCCTGATTGTCTCTTCTTGTTTATAGCTGCCACTAATTTGCTCGTTTGCTTGCTGGAAAATAGCTAATTAAAACCCACTTCAGCTAACAAGCTGACTGGGACCATGCAAATGTCACTCTCTGCTGTCTGCTATTTCCGTTTATACTTTACATTATTAGTGTTGTTTTTCCTCCCTCTGTTATAATGAATGCAAGGATAGATTTAGCGCCCCCTTCACAGGTGTGCGCTGGTAGAAACACCACCAGCTCGGGAAAGCTGTTTTACGGCACTTCAGCACTTTGAGTGTTATTACCCCTGACAGTTAATGGTTTCAGACTGCATTGCTTGTTAGCGCTAGATTTTTTGAACAGCTTCATCTATCTTTTTGTTTTTACAGTGACTGGCCACATTAAGTATATGTGTCTGAGCTATTAGTCCCGTCTGTTCATTGCATGCGTTTCATTTGGTGTAGGGTTCTTTTTTTTCTCTCTAAAATTAGTATGTATTGTCATCCGTATACTTCAACACATCGACTTTTGTTATAATTATGCTGTCATCATGGTGCTTCCACAATTTGCTAATTTATTGTAGCTAAATTAGACCTAATATTAGCAATTTTGCAGCTGTTCCTTTAGAATATACATGGCCATATATTCGTACGTTATTTAGTAATTATATTCTGCAGCAAAAAGTGGACCATGTTTTCAGAGAGGGAAAGGGAAGAGGGGAAAAAAGAAAGGGGATTGAATGAAAACAAACTCACCTGAGAGTGGAAGACAGAGCAAGAAAATGAACTGAAAACTGTATTACCGGACAGATTTCAGGGGTAGATCCAGAGTAAACAAACAGCAGTGAATGCTTATGCGGCATTGTGCAATTCCAAGAGGCTGTGTGTTAGGTCTGAGGCTTGCAAAGAAGCTTGCATCCTCCGGGAAGGGGTTTCTCAGCTACATTCTTCTGTTGCTGTGAATGTGCTCCCTTCAGGAAGAGCTGAGCAAAGACAACCGTGAGGAAATGATGGTAGGGGTTTTTGTGTGAATTGTAAAGAGCAGGAGAAGTGCATGGACCGTGTGGGAGCTTCCGTGAGAACATGGTATCCAGCATACTTAGGGGGCAAGGCTTATGTGATTGGTTTAAAAACACGCCTGAATGGGAGACTCTGAGGATGAGGGAATGAGAGGGGTTTGGCTGTTTATATTGTTTGGAATAATAAACAGCCTGCAATGCAGGATCCTGCTTTCTTTATATCCGGAGATAGTATTGGAAAGGATATGAAAAATGTATCACGTGTGTGTGTATTTGTGTGTGTGTGTGTGTGTGTGTGTGGTTTGTATTTTAATAAGGCTTTGAGAATGTAACTTGATACAGGCATCTAAAATTATACAATACCAGTTTGGGTATAATATATGACACAAAATAAATGATCAACAAGACAGATTCTCCTAGGACACAAACTGCCTGATGTGAATAGTTAAGTATTTTGTAAATCCACCTGGGTACTGTTTGATATATTGAGTTAGTAATCCATTTAATGGGACCCTTGTGGTCTAGAAGAATTCATGAATTGTCCTAGGGTACACAGATATGTTTTTAGGAGGTAACTTACTAGCAGAATCTAGTTCAATCAGTACTCGTTGTTATGAATACTAGGCTCTGTGTTTTAATGGCTTCGAAACATTGTGTTCAATGATTTAAAACAAAATCAAACAAAACTTACAATGGCATTGAGGTCTTGATCTTGAGAATATATCATGTAGGCAAGTCCTTTCCCCTGGGAATAATATGCTACCTCATATATTAGAGAGATTTGGGCAGAATATCACTCTTAGATATCCATATTTTCATTCCAATCAGGTCATAAGAGATAGATTTTCCTTGCTGACTGTGACCCACTCTGATTGCCCTTCTTCTTCTTCTTCTTCCTCAGTAGAGTCAAATATCTCATTTCTCTTCTCTTTTACAATTGATCAAAGCCTGCTCTTCAGCTCTTAGAAAGCAAAGCAAATTGAAATGGCTAAAACATTTTGCTGTGTTACTCCTTACTGGGGTTTTATATTTTTCCAAGGAGCACTCCATTAAACTTAAAAACATGATGTTTCAGGAGTGGAATTTGAGAGAGACTCTCTAGGTAGGGAAGCAAGACATGTGGGGGTTTTGGAACTCATGAAACCAAAGCATGTACAGTTACAGATGCATGAACCTGGCCTTTTTCCTTCAAAAGGATAATGATCTTACTGGAACTTGCAAGGCCATCAGTAAACCTAATCCCAGCCTCAACGATGGTGGGACAATCTCAATTGGGATTTAAGGCAATGTTGATTTAATAAGTAAGCGTTGAAATTCAAAGCGAAAGCAAACATTCAAAAACACCAGTAGCAAATGAAACAACATCAACAACAACAAAACAACTCATGAGATTCTCTCTATGCCTTTGTGTTGTCCTCCTCAGCTCATATTGAATTGAAGCCACTGTGATGTGTCCTTTGCATGAATCATTTTTTAGTACAGAGCCCAAGTGGAATTGAAATGATGGAGGAGATGGCCAGTCATTCTTCTGATAAACCTTAATGGACTCCAAGCCCTTCGCCTAGCAGGAATGTACTGTCTTAACCCAGCCTTGCCTCCTGGCATAGCTGATGTCAAGCAGTGACACTCCCACCTGAATCAAGAATGTGAAATGGATTATACTCAAGTCTCCCCATTCCCCTTATACAGTCCACCTCTTTTAGGTTCATAGAAACAGGAGAGTGTTCCCACTTGACCTTCTTTGACCTAATCTTTATGGCTCCAGGGCAAGCTACTCACCCAGATACCAGGGCAAGAGAAAGTGGTTGATAAAAGCAGACAGTAGACTTTGAGATTTGCTAAATCTTCTGAAAACTTTGGACTCTACTTTCTGGGACAGAGCCTGCTCTCTTGATCAGTCAGACAATAGGGGGGAAAAACAAGTCATCCATGAATTTCATTTAAACCCAGTTCTGTTTAAACTCTTCTTCTTCCTTGTCTCACGTTGTGTGACATGTTGTATTGTGTGGTGGCCAGAAAGATTTTCAACCATTCTTTCAGAAGAGATGGCTTTAGTTTTTGGCTTAGTTTCTTACTCCGTCACCTTTGCCAGTTTTATACACTAGGCATTGCCATTTTTCCCTTTATGTAATTGTTGCATTTAAATTCTATGAAACTATGGATAGGATTAATCCACCTCAGATTTATTAAGCAACTATGAAGTGCCTGGCATTTGTATCTTACAGGCAATTATGAGATATCAAAAGGCTCATTTGACAGAAAATCAGTGTTTGAAATACTCAGTATTTTATGAGCTTCATTCACAACCTTTAATTTTCTGCCTTCACATCATTACACTCATCAGTAACTTTAATCATTGCAACCTCTGTTTCTCAGTAGGGAGTGGAAGTGGAGAATGGGCCAGCCTACTCCACCCCACGGAGATTCAAGATCTCTTTGCCCCAGCAGAATGTGGGCATAGCTTAAAATTTTTGTCATTCCTACTCTGACTTTTCAACATCATGCAGAGATTTTGATTTGTCTCCCTGTGGCATGTAGCAGGTATGTCCTTTTCTTTCATTTTGAAAGTTATGGCACTCTAAAACAGATATGAATTAACATCAGTCGGGATTAGTAAGTTTGAGATTTTAAAAACAAGCAAATAAATAAAACAAAAGCAGGTAACATCTTACCATGCGTGGTTTCCAGAATGGAGAAAGCAGTGTCTTGCTTGAATGGGTCACCCAATGGACGAATTTTAAACTAGGGGGAAGAGTAAGAAATAAAACCTATTGGAGTTCTGGTGAGCTGCTACATTAGGGCCTCTGTGAAGCCAGGAAGAGCATGGTTGCTTAGTGGCTGGGGAGAAGCATCAAAATGTTGGGAAAACATTTTCCGAAAGCTTGTAGGGCCTAGTGGTAGAGGCCTCATGTTTTCACTATAAGTCACCACTCTCTTTAGCGAGGTATTTTGGGAGGACCTAGCTCTTGAATTTCCACATTTACTTGGTTGGGCCTATTGTCTCAAGAATTCTCACTCTCTTTGTGTGTGTGTGTGTTACATGTTTAAAACTGTGCATATACACATGTAGAGTAGCTAAAAATTAAGAATTTCTTCCTGGAGATCAATGTGCAGAAGTTGGAAATACAAGCCCACTAACACTCAGGAACTTGGGACCAGTCAAAGGCTTAAAGATAAACCACTCAGGAAACTCTGGGGCCTTCAGAGTTTTAGATGTTTTCCAAATGTCTCAGGTTACAAGGTGAAATTACCTATACCCTCATTTACCTGAAGATGTTACTAGAAACGGTGCTTCTTAAACTTCTCTCCCGAAGTAATCTGAAGGTATTCTCAGTGGCAGAGAAAAGCGAGCACAGGATGGGAGGTGGCATTGGTAGTGGTTGTCAAATACCAGCTGCTGTAGAAGAGAAAAAATATTTTTAGAGTCCAATATTTTATCTTAACAATTAATGTGAATTTTCCAGTCTATTTAACAACGCATTCATAGTTCTGATTTTAAGTGTTTTCACCAAAAAATATTTGGAGACGGGGAAGCCCCATATTTGGATGACTTTAATGATTAAGAAATGGGCTCTGTGAAAAAGCAGCTGCGTAGCCATCCTTCTATCCAATTTTGGGAAGAACCACCTTAATTTATCGTTGGCTTCTGGAAGAAAGTCATGGAGAAAAATAAGATCACTGTTGTGATCATCTTGGGAAGAGAGAAAAAGAGAGCTTTGAACTTTGGCTTCAGAACATACTCTAATAGAGACAGTTTTTGACTGGTCTGTAAGATTTGATTATAAGAGTGTTTTCTTTTCTGCTGTTTCAAAATTTTCTATTGCCTGGCAAAATACATCAGTTAGACTCCCTCTTCTAATAGGAGCTCTTGGAAGGAAAGAAGCTATGGAGAGCTTAAGTCTACTCCTTTGACTTAGCAACTTTGAGAAGATGAACCAGTGAGGGGTGGACCCTATTTTTGATAGAAAAGAGCAAGAGGAGGGAGACTGTGAAATCTGAACATAGCTGTGAGGTGTGCCCCTTACAATGAACTTGTACCCTTTAGCAATTCTTGGATGGAGCTTTGATAGGGATTCATCTGCAGAGGCCACCTGGACTGTGAAATCCCATTGTCTTAGAGCCTTGGCATGGGGTTGGGAGGACAAAGATGGCTGGTGTCATGTTCTTCTTTGCCACTCAACAATTTTGCCTCATTTCCCTTTATAGAAATGTCTACTGCTAAGAAGGCTCAGTTTCATTGGTTCATGGGCAAGGGTTGGGATGGTTACCTATTTTGAATTCTAAATAGCCTGCAACCAACTGAAACAAGCAAACAAGATCTAACATTTATTGGGTCTCCTGTGTTTAAAGCTACGTGCTATCTGCTTTCAGAGACCCCCACAAAATAATACTATGTAGGTATTTTTTGAGGTATGACCTTCTACAGGACGTATGATGAACTGAAGCCAATTTACTAATCGAACTGACCATGTTCATTTACTCAAGAACATCAGGAACTTGGAGATTTTTGATAAAGACACTCTTCAGCTAAATTCAATGTTACAATTGAGTCATAGTTGACTGCCTACTTTTAATATCATTTCGCTGGTTGAAAGGCATTGTGAATATATTTTCTCACCATGCATGGAGATAATGCAAATTTCCTTCGAGTGCGGGTTGTAAAGACTAGTTCTACAGAATAAGTACTTTGGAAGCAAAGGTGACATCATAGTCAAAATATCTCTTTCAAAAGGAAAGAGTGAAAGCATTTTTTCACTATTGATAGCAGGTGATGACCTTATGTGCACATGAGTTCACCTGCAGGTGAAAATGGTTTTTAGCTTTCTGTGAGCTTGCTACTTCAAGATTTCTTTCTTCTTTGTCTGAGGGCCCCGTGCAGAACCTAAGAAGCCTGTTTTAAGCCTGTGGGGATACAAGTTGTTAGATAAAGCTTCCAGATCCTTCACCTTTACCTGGGATGATCCTAATGTATATTTCACTCAGTTCTTAGAGGATCAGTAATTCCGTCATGATGCTCACTTTATTGGCTTTTCTTTTTTCTCTTACTTTGTCCACTTCGTCACTCGTGATAACTCCCATCACTTATAAAATAAACTACAGCATCAAAGTTTTTGTCTCTGCATTTATGCTTCATGTAAGCCCAGGCTAATATGCTATTTATTTTTCAGGATTAAAAAAAACCTTTATAGGTAAAACTGTTTCTATTATGGTTTATGATTTTTTTTTTCTCCTGCTGACTACATCAGATTTGGTTATCAGGATAATGCTGGTTCCATATAGTGATTTGGTTGGCTAGTACAGAAGTTACATGTTCTTTTAGGTGATATAAAACTGGCCCGGGGCCCCTCGGCTGAGCATCTGACTCTTGATTGCAGCTGAGGTCGTGGGATTGAGCCCTGCATTGGGCTCCACATTGAGCCTGATTAAGATTCCCTCTCTCTCTCTCCTTTTGCCTCTCTCTCTCTCTCCTTTTGCCTCTCTCTCCTGCTCACTCACTGTCTCAATACAAATAAACAAAAAACAAAACAAAAAACTGGCTTACCAAATCATTTTTCCCTGCTATTGTTTTCGTGGGGGAGGAAACTGGGTAGAGATTTTGATTACTGATGCAATTCATTTAAAGGACCTGTTTTAGATTTTCCATTTCTTCTTGAATCACATTTTATAACCTATATATTTACTAGGAGATTATCTACTTCATCTAAATTCTCACACTACCTCTATGAATTTATTTATTGTAATGTTTATTTAATGTTTATTTTAGAGAAAGAGAGAGAGAGAGAGACAGAATGTGAGTGGGGGAGGGACAGAGAGAGAGAGAGAGGGAGATACAGAATCCGAAACAGGCTCCAGGCTCTGAGCTGTCAGCACAGAGCCTGATGTGGGGCTCAAACCCACAAACCACGAGATCGTGACCTGGGCTGAAGTCAGACGCTTAACTGACTGAGCCACCCAGGCACCCCTCTATGAATTTATTGACAACATTTTCTAAAATATCTATGGTTTGAACAATTATATTTTTAATATCTTCACTTGTGCTTTTTTGTTTCTTTTCTCTTTTTCTGGTCGGTCTAGACAAATCTTGGAAGGAGATTAGATGCTAATGAGAAGAGAGGAATGGGCAATTATTGAAAAGAACTGGTGGGGCAGTTAGAGCTAAGAATAGTTTTTTGTACTAGTTTAGGTGAAGGAAACAGCAGTAATTTTTATATGCTAGTGGGAATTATCCAGTAGTGAACAAAAACAATGTAACACGAAGATGGGAAAACTGCTGGAGTTCTGGCATCGTTGAGTAGGTGAGACGGCACCAGGGACTGGATTGGTTTTAGAGAGGAAAACACCGATAAGCAGGAAAGCGGGGTGTGGACTGCAGATCTAGTAGGTTGAAAGGTGAGGTGGTTTCCTGTGAATGTTTTAATTACCTGAGGATGGTTTGGTCATCTGCTGAGAGCAAAGATAAGGGAAGAGGTGTGGGAGGTGTAACAAAGAGAAGGAAGGGAAGAGTTAGTTAGGAAAACAGGAGACAGTGCTCTTGGGAAATGTGTGAATTCTGGCTGCCTGAAGGACCCGCTTAAGGTTTGTGAGACCTGACAGCATGGCAGTTTGGTTAGCTTCAGCCAAGTTAGGCACATAATAAGAGAACAGTTGGATTTCATCAGCATTGTGGTTTGCCAAGCTAATAGTTTAAAATGAGAGAGCCGTTATGGTGTTGAGGGTGTGTGCAAAAAAGTTGCTTTGTAATGGCAGGCTATGGAATTTCATCTAGTAAGCAGGGAAGAGAGGACACTGGTAGAGTCAATGGATTGAATGTCCCAATGCGGTTTTGAAATTGTTGGAATGGGGTACGTTACGGATAAGTTAGGAGTTTGTGGTTCGATAGTGTTATGTTAGAATAAAGACTTAAGGAGTATTTGCGTTTACTGCTAAGGCCAAGATGAGGGTACAGTGATAGTGTGTGGCTTGGATAGGGTGGAGGACAGGGTCACTGGTGTGGAGGAAGACAAGGAATGGAGAGGCCAGACTCCAAAAGGGTGATGACTAGAAGTGGACTTACAGAGTTGGAATGAGCTGGGAGCCACAGCAATGATGGGGAGTCAGCTTGGAGTCAACAAGGAGGAGGAATGGGTGGTGTAGTCCTGATGAATGTAAGACTCAAAACTGGAATTTAGGAAACAGAGGAATCCTGTGAGTGGTGATGAAGAAAGGCTAAGCCAAATGGTTCAGCAGATCTGAGAGACAATATGGCACCCTTGAGAGGCTCACAAGCGATGAAGTATCTCGAAGATTCCTTCTGATATGATGTGAATTGATCAAAAGACAGAGTCTCTATTTCCTTTTGTGAAAGGATGTATGTACACCATCTGTTAGTTCATGCATGTTTGTTTGGCTGTGAAAATTTCAGGTTGGTGACTAAGAGCATGGATTCTGCAGCGTGTCTGCTGCCCAGCTGTACTGCTGACTAGTTGTGTAAACTTGGGTAGTTTACTTACACTCACTGTGCCTTAGTTTCTTCGTCTGAAAGTGGATTCAGTAATGGGATATGTCCTTTATGGGGTGGCCATAGGGACTAAAATGAGTTAATATGTGCGAAGCTTTCAGATCGGCACCTGACACATAGCAACCGCTGTATTAACAGGGGCAGGGAAAATGCAAGGTGAGCCTGGAATATTCTGTGGTCCCAGAGAGTATGGGAGCATGGAGAAGATTTGGAGGGCATGTTGAAAAGACATAGGGGCTGACTTGTAGCAGTCCCAGTGGGGAAATCCAGAACCAGTTTGACCAATAAATAAGTAAGATAGTAATGGCTTATAACCCAAGGACCTAACTATCCATTAATCCATACTGATATAAATAAATGATTAATTAATAAGCAGACAAATGACATACAGGGTAGTATTTTCCTTCCAGTAAAATTCTAATAACTATATAAGAGGTCAAGCTTTCCCTCTCCCTTTCCCTTTCACTCTGTCCCTCCCTCTATCATGCTCTCTCTCTCAAGAAAAATGTATAAGAAAAGACAAAAATAGAAAGTTAATGTTGGGTAAATACCACCATAATTAAAGCAATTGTTGCAGATAAGAATCATCGATGGACACTAAAACTAGTGGGGAAAGTACAGTGAGGAAAAAAAAGAGATTTGAACAGTTTCTCAGTATCTACTTATATATATTAACTACAAAGAGAAAAATGGTCATTTTCCAGTTGACCAATGGCAAAGACCACCAAGTGATTAAAGTTAACATCACCAATAATGCCATGCTGACATGTACCTTCTGATAGAGTACACTAAAAAGGGCACAGAATCACAGCTGTGGCATCCTTGACAAAACCACATAATGTCAATATAATAATCATGGGGAAACAGACAAACACCGATTGAGAGCTCTACAAAATATCTGGTCAGTATTCTTCAAAAGCATTAAGGTCACAAGAAAACCAAAAAAAAAAAAAGAGTCTTCAAAAGCTGATGAACTATCACAGACTGGAGAAGAAGGAGGCATGACAGTTAAAGGCAACATTGGTATCTTGGGTTGGATTTTGCACTGGGAAAGGATCTTTTGGGGAAAAATGGAGAATTCTAATGAGGTCTATAGATTACTTAAATATTGTGTCAGTATCAATTTCCTGGTTTTAATAATTGTGCTGTGGTTATGTCAGATGTTAACATTAGGGGGAACTGAATGAAAGGTACACGGATGGACTATTTTCGCTACCTTTAAAAAGTCCAATATTTTTTCAGTATTAAAGGTTAAATGAATTAAAAAAAGAGATCTTCTGTCTCTGCCATCAAAAGGTCTAGAAATAATGAACAACCCAGTTACCACAAACTCATCTAATGTCAAGACTATGGCTTTTCCAGATTATTTACGATGAAAAGTTGCTGATTCTTCTTGATGAAATCACTGATTTCAGGTCTCTGTCAGAAAATATGTAAGATGACGGGGCACATGGGTGGCTCAGTCACTTCAGCGTCTGGCTCTTGATTTCTGCTAAGGTCATAATGTCACAGTTCATGGGATTGAGCCCTGCGTCAGACTCTGTGCTGATAGCACAGAGCCTGCTTGGGATCCTCTCTCTCTCTCCGTCTCTCTCTGCCCCTTCCCTGCTCATGTGCTCACTCTTTCTCAAAAATAAATAAACTTGTAAAAAAAAAAAAAACTGTAAGATGAACCTGAGACATCACGGCAGGAAGGAAGGATGTCAAAGACTAGCTGGGTTTAGTCAAACAGACTTTGGGGTCGACTTGAAAAATCTCCCACTGCCCACTCCCAAAGATGGGACCATTTGAACCTGAGTAAGGATAACTGCAAAGGGTTTAATATAGATCATGTTTAAATCTATAAGTGTATAATGATACCAAGAGGGAACCTAATTGGTCACCTTTGGAGGAGCCAGGGAGCTTACTCAAACTTTGAAAACCAAAACAAGAATTTTCCTGCCTTTCCTATACAATTGAGTGTCGGAGTGATTGATAACTGATAAAGGGAAAGTTTCTTTTTCTTTGAAATTTTTTTATGTTTTATTTATTTTTGAGAGAGAGTAGAAAGGAGAGAGGAGAGAGGAGAGAGAGAGAATGCTCAAGGTGGGGGAGGGGCAGAGAGAGAGGGAGACACAGAATCTGAAGCAGGCTCCAGGCTCTGAGCTGTCAGCACAGAACCCGATGTGGGGCTTGAACCCACGAACCATGAGATCATGACCTGAGCTGAAGCTGGACGCTTAACCAACTGAGCCACCCAGGCACCCCAAATTTCTTTTTATAGAAGTATTTTAGTTAGTAAGTGAAGAGAAGTGATAGAATTAGAATATTGTGATATTGTGATTTTTTTCTTTCTCTTTTTTTTTAGAGAGAGAGAGTGCAGGTTGGGGAGAGGGGCAGAGGGAGAGAGAGAGAATCTTAATCAGGCTCCATGCCAAGTGTGGAGCCTGACATGGGCTTGATCCTACAACCCTGGGATCATGACCTGAGCTGAAATCAAGAGTCAGACGTTCAACCTGCTGAGCCACCAGATGCCCCAATATTGTGATTTCTAACAAGAAATATGTATTTGGTTTTCTCCCCATTTCTGGCACAGAGCGCCTAAAACCCCTGGAATTTCCTAAGTGTTGAGAGTGATAAAGGTGTCTTTTGTTATGTTAAAGAGGTTACTTTTGGAAACCACCTACGTATGGATGGGGGCTGGATGCCAGAGGCACCAATCATAGAGGGTTGAAACTTTCAGTCCCATCCCTCTAACTTCCCAGAACAGGAGGGGAGAGAGGGGTTGGAGTTTGGGTTAACTGCCAATGGTCAATGATTTGATCAATTATGCCTATGTAATGAGGCCTCCATGAAACCCCAAAAGGATGGGGTTCGAGGGCTTCCAGGCTGGTGAACACGCATAGGTGCAGGGAAAGCAGAGGCCCTGGGTAGAGCATGGAAACTCTCTGCTCTGATCACATGGCCTGCCCTATGCATCTCTTCCATCTGTGTCCTTTATCGTATTATCACATCCTTTTATACATATTATATCCTATCCTTTTATACTTTATAGACCGGTAACTCTAAGTAAACTGTTTTCCTGAGTTCCATGGCCACTCTAGCAAGATGATCAAATATGAAGAGGGGCTCACGGGAACCTCTAACTTACAGCTAGATGGTCAGAAGTACAGGTGACAGCCTGGACTTTGAGATTGGCATCCCGAGGTAGAGGGGTCTGTTGGAACCCCCAACTTGTAGCCGGTAGGTCAGAGCACAGTTAATTACCTGGTCTTGTGACTGAGGGCTAAGGTGGGTGGGGGGAGGGGCAGTCCCTGTGGGATTGAGCCCTTGACCTGAGGAATCTGCTGCTATTTTCAGGTCGGTAGTGTCAGAGTTGAGTTGAATTGTAGGACACCCAGCTGGTATGCTGAGAATTGCTTGTTGGTGGGGATCCTCCTACACACACACACACACACACACACACACACACACACACACACAAGAATTGGTGATCAGAACTTAAATATCATAAGAGAGGCAGCCAATCATTATGTTTCTCTGGATGGCGGTACACAGCACCACCTATGAAATAGATTTGTTACAGTTTTTGATCCTGAATCGGATTAAACCACCTCTAGATCCAATTATCATTTAATTTATTTTATTTTAACTTGTTTTATTTTTTATTTTTGAAATCCACACCCAAATTAGTTACCATATAGTGCAACAATGATTTCAAGAGTAGATTCCTTAGTGCTCCTTACCCATTTAGCCCATCCCCCCCACAACCCCTCCGGTAACCCTAAGTTTGTTCTCCATATCTATGAATCTCTTTAGTTTTGTCCCTCTCCCTGTTTTTACATTATTTTTGTTTCCCTGCCCTTATGTTCGACTGTTTTGTCTCTTAAAGTCCTCATATGAGTGAAGTCATATGATTTTTGTCTTTCTCTGACTGGCTAATTTCACTTAGCATAATACCCTCCAGTTCCATCCATGTAGTTGCAAATAGCAAGATTTCATTCTTTTTGATTGCCAAGTAATACTCCATTGTATATATATACCACTTCTTTATCCATTCATCCATCGATGGACATTTGGGCTCTTTCCATACTTTGGCTATTGTTGATAGTGCTGCTATAAACATGGTGGTGCATGTGTCCCTTCCAAACAGCACACCTGTGTCCCATGGATAAATGCCTAGTAGTGTAATTGCTGGGTCATAGGGTAGTTCTATTTTTAGTTTTTTTGAGGAACCTCCATACTGTTTTCCAGAGTGGCTGCACCAGCTTGTTCCCACCAGCAATGCAAAAGAGACCCTCTTTCTCCACATCCTCACCAACATCTGTTGTTGCCTGAGTTGTTAATGTTCGCCATTCTGACAGGTGTGAGGTGGTATCTCATTGTGGTTTTGATTTGTATTTCCCTGATGATGAGTGATGTTGGGCATTTTTTCATGTGTCAGTTGGCCATCTGGATGTCTTCTTTGGAGAAGTGTTTATTCATGTCTTTTGCCCATTTCTTCACTGGATTATTTGTTTTTTGGGTGTTGAATTTGATAAGTTCTTTATAGATTTTGGATACTAACCCTTTATCTGATATATCTTTTGCAAATATCTTCTCCCATTCCATCGGTGGCTTTTAGTTTTGCTGTTTCCTTCGCTGCGCAGAAGCTTTTTATTTTGATGAGGTCCCAGTAGTTCATTTTTGCTTTTGTTTACCTTGCCTCTGGAGATGTGTTGAGTAAGAAGTTGCTGAGGCTGAGGTCAAAGAGGTTTTTGCCTGCTTTCTCCTCAAGGATTTTGATGGCTTCCTGTCTTACATTTAGGTCTTTCATCCATTTTGAGTTTATTTTTGTGTATGATGTAAGAAAGTGGTCCAGGTTCATTTTTCTGCATGTCACTGTCCAGTTTTCCCAGCACCACTTGCTGAAGAGACTGTCTTTATTCCATTGGATATTCTTTCCTGCTTTGTCAAAGATTAGTTGGCCATACGTTTATGGGTCTATTTCTGGGTTCTCGATTCTGTTCCATTGATCTGAGTGTCTGTTCTGTTCCAGTACCATACTGCCTTGATGATGGCAGCTTTGGAGTAAAGCTTGAAGCCTGGGATTGTGATGCCTCCTGCTTTGGTTTTCTTTTTCAAGATCACTTTGGCTATTCAGGGTCTTTTCTGGTTCCATACCAATTTTAGGATTATTTGTTCTAGCTCTGTGAGGAATGCTGGTGTTATTTTGATAGGGATTGCATTGAATATGTAGATTGCTTTGGGTAGTATCAACATTTTGACAATATCTGTTCTTCTTATCCAGGAGCATGGAATCTTTTTCCATTTTTTTTTTTTTTTTGTGTCTTCTTCAATTTCTTTCATAGGCTTTCTGTAGTTTTCAGTGTATAGATTTTTCACCTCTTTGGTTAGATTTATTCCTAGGTATTTTATGTTTTTTTGTGCAACTGTAAATGGGATCGATTCCTTGATTTCTTTTTCTGTCACTTCATTGTTGGTGTATGGGAATGCAACTGATTTCTGTGCGTTGATTTTATATCCTGCAGTTTTACTGAATTCATGAATCAATTCTAGCAGTTTTTTGGTGGAATCTTTTGGGTTTTCCATATAGAGTATCATGTCATCTGTGAAGAGTGAAAGTTTGACCTCCTCCTGGCTGATTTGGATGCCTTTTATTTCTCTGTGTTGTCTGATTGCAGAGGCTATGACTTCCAATACTATGTTGAATAACAGTGGCGAGAGTGGACATCCCTGTCTTGTTCCTGACCTTAGGGGGAAAGCTCTCAGTTTTTCCCCATTGAGGATGATATTAGTGTTGGGTTGTTCAAATATGGCTTTTATGATCTCGAGGAATGCTCCCTCTATCCCTACTTTATTGAGGGTTTTTATCAAGAAAGGATGTTGTATTTTGTCAAATGCTTTCTCTGCATCTACTGAGAGGATCATATGTTTTTTGTCCTTTCTTTTACTGGTGTGATGAATCATGTTAATTGTTTTGTGGATATTGAACCAGCCCTGCATCCCAGGTATAAATCCCACTTGGTCATGGTGAATAATTTTTTTAATGTATTGTTGGATCCAGTTGGCTAATATCTTGTTGAGGATTTTTGCATCCATGTTCATCAGGGACATTGGTCTATAGGTCTCCTTTTTAGTGGGGTCTGTGTCTGGTTTTGGAATCAGTCCAACTATCATTTTAAAAGAAAGACACATGTTTAAATGATACCAGTGGGATGTGAAATCAAAACTGTGAGACATGCCACCACCAAAGCTACTGAATTTCTTCAACAAAAAATTGTAAGGGGAAAAACATTTAGAGGGAAACTCTACATGAAAAAAGGCATAGGAGGCATATCAACTTACTATAATATAGGGACTTTATTTGGATCCCAATTCAGACATGCCGTTAAAAAGAAAAACCATGGGGCACCTTGGTGGCTCAGTCAGTTGAGAGTCTGACTTTGGCTCAGGTCATGATCTCCTGGTTCGTGGGTTTGAGCCCCGCATCAGGCTCTGTGCTGACAGCTCAGAGCCTGGAGCCTGCTTCGTATTCTGTGTCTCCCTCTCTCTGCCCCTCCCCTGCGCACTCTCTCTCTTTCTCTCAAAAATGAATAAACGTTAAAAAAAAATTAAGAAAGAAGAAAAAGAAAAACTGAAAAAACGGAAAAGAAAAAAAAAAGAATAACTATGAGGGCTGGGAAAACATGAATACTAACTGGTTGTTTGATGACATTAAGGAATTCTTATTAATTTTTACATGTGATAATATGTGATTAAGAAAAACAATCCCATTCCTCGTGCTTAGCGATGCACACTGAAATATTTCAAGGTGGAATAATATATCATTTGAGGTTTACTTTAAAGAAAAGGTTTGAGGTTTATGTGGGAGTAAATCCATCAATTGATAATTGCTGAAGCCTGGTGATGTGTACAAGGGATTCATCATATTTTTCTCTCTAGTTTTGTACATGTGTGAAACTTTTAAAGTAAAAAATTTAAATAATATCAATCAGATTTTTCTTGAGAGAGATTTGGTGAACTTGTGACATGACAACAGCCATATACTCCATATGCCAATAATTCTCATGTTCTTCCCCGAATTCAGGGCATATAGAAAACAAGCCAGAAGCTGGAGGTGGAGAGTCTATTTGCTCTGCACATTCAACAAAGTCACAAATTCGTTTTCAAATATTTTGCAATAAGAGAAAGCAAGATGTGTTTTTCTAGCACTTTACCCCCGCAAACCACATTTTTTTTTTCAAACTATATTGGTTTGTTTTCCACTGAACTCATCAAAATGTTTATGAGTAAAATCTGTTAAAAAAAATTTCTTAGTTTTTTTTTAACAAAACCTTTTCCTCTCCCTTATGAGTTAGAAGTGAAATTAGAAACTGAATATGAAGACTCTTTGACTTTGGATTTCTTAATAATACTAGAAAATAATGTTATGGGTCCAGCCTATTTTCTCTTAGTTGCAAGATAAAACAGCAATTTTTCAAGCATCCAAAAACATATGTGATATTTTCTATATACTTACAGCAAAGTTCGGTGGAATCATTAGATCTGTTAATATAGGAGACTGTGAATTTTTAGGTCTATGTTTTGTTTTGTTTTTTTAAATCAGGGTCATGTCTTCACCTGGCTAAAATTCAAATAGCACAGGTGAACTTTTCATCAAAAGCAACATACTCTTGTATATTATTATTTGTGTTCTTCAGGACAAACGCTGGTTTTCGTTTAGTCCTCTCAGACATGTTTCTATGTATTCGTCCATCAACTATAGGCAGTGGCCCTTGACTCTTTGTTTTGTATCCTGATGTCTATTAGTATATTTGGCTGCCTTTCCACCTTCTATCCTTCCTACCACCTGTAAGATTTATCCAGCTGTCACTTTGCTGGAACATAATCAAGCTTTTTGCCATTCACATTTTGTTCTGTGGGTCGACTATAGAGGAGTGTCGACTCCATGGAGTGCTCTGATTTCTACTTCCCTATTCAGACCTACAGAGTTTTGGACTTCAGTATCTTTTCACCTCCACTTACCCCTCATGGCCACAATCCCTTACGTAGCTAGTTTAGATCCCCAAGCCGATCATTATAGCAACTCCCCTTCATCATTTTCTCCTCTCTTACCATTGTCTTCCCCACACGGCAAAGCCTCATTTCTGGTTATATCTCCCTCTTCGCCTGCTCTGTATCTGAGGGAAAATGTGCAACTAAGTTGACCGGTCTTACTTTATTTCCATGACCACTGAACTCAAAGATCTCTTTTCTGTTGCCCATGATTTGTATTGTATTCCTATGGTTTATTCATATGTTTATCCCCTTAGCCACTTTTTTCTTTCTTGCCCTTACTCCAATATCTCCTCCCCCATGCTCACTCCCAGGAGATGACCTTGTTTTCAATCTCACTGAGAAGTTATAAGCAGTGGTAAGACAACTGTCAAAGGCTCTGACCCCCTCATGTACCATCTTACCTCTGTCTGTCCTGTGACTAGGAAGGAACTACCTGTGCTCGTATCCAAAGCCAGCCTCTCCAGGGCGCTTGGGTGGCTTCGTCGGTTAAGCGTCTGACTTCGGCTCAGGTCATGATCTCACGGTCTGTGAGTTCGAGCCCCGTGTCGGGCTCTGTGCTGACAGCTCACAGCCTGGAGCCTGCTTGGGATTCTGTGTCTCCCTCTCTCTCTGTCCCTCCCCTGCCCGTGCTCTGTCTCTCAATAATAAATAAATGTTTAAAAAAATAAAAAAAAAAAATAAAGCCAGCCTCTCCACTTGTGTCCTGCTCACAACCAGTCTTTTCCTATTTTAGGACACCCTGCCAATAATTCATTGTCACCTCTGGGTCCTGCATCATAGGTCTTTTCTTCTGGATCCTTTCATCAGTATACATATATACTGTCATCTCCTACAGAGATCACACCTAACACGCTCCCTTTTTCAATTTACCTTTCAACTAACTCTCTATTTATCTCAGGACAAAACTTGTGGAAATAGTTACACGTGAAGATATAATAAAAACCATTGAGTTTTGCACTTCACGTATTTTATTTGAGTGTTATTTATTTTGAGAGAGACAGAGACAGTGTGAGTGGGGAAGGGGCAGAGAGAGAAGGAGAGAGAGAGAATCTCAAGCAGGCTCCACGCTGCCAGCACAGAGCCTGGCGTGGGGCTCGATTTCATGAAACTGTGAGACCAAACTCATGAAACCTGAGCCAAAACTAAGAGTCAGATGCTTAACCCAGCCCCCCAGGCACCCTGGTTTTTACAGTTTAAAGGGGTGAACTATATGGCATTTGAACTATATGTCAATAAAGATGTTACAAGAAAGTTATATATTCTACTTGTCTACTTTCTTTCCTCCCGTTTTCTCCATGTTCTCTTGAGCCTTCCCCGGCCTTTCAGTCCTACTCACTGCAGAATAGCTCTTGTGAAGATCACAACTGACCTCTGTTTGCTAAATGCAGTGGTCTTTTGTTCTTCTAACTTCACTCATTTAGTTTTAAACACAGTTGACCATTTCCTCTTGGAAGCATTTTATTTTTCCACCTGTCTTCCTAATCTAGCTCATCTCTGTAATGTGGAATGTTCCAAGGCTCAATGTTTTCCAGCTACACAGGTTTCCCAAGTGATCCCCTTCAGCTCATGATTTTAAATTGCAGCTATAGGTTGTTGGGATCCAAATTCATATGTGTAACCTGATTTCTTCCCCGAGGTTTAAATTCATATATCCAACTATTAAATCCATTTAGGTATCTAACAGGTAGCTCACCGTGTCCGTACTTGGGCGTTTAATAACCATCTCAAATTTACATGTTCAGAATGAAATATTTTCCCTTGCCCCTACCTGCTCTTCCTTTTTTTTGGTCAAAGGAAACAGCAAACTTCCATTGTCTCAGGTTGAAAATCTTGAAGCGAAAACTCAGTTTTCTCTCTCTCACACTTCACAGTTAATCAACAAACAAATCCTGTCCCACAAGCTGACCGTGTGTCAACAGCTTGCCAGACTCAGTTGGTCTCTCATTCTTTTCCATTCTGTCTGTTTTTGATACAGTGGCTCAGGTAATCCCTCTTCAAAACATTAAGTCAGATCATTTCCCTTCTATTCCAAATAGTGTTGTAGGGTTATCTTTGTTATAGGCTCAGCGTTGTTTCGATGAGAATTTCTCAATTCCTAATTTATAAAAAAAATGACTCTCCATTTTGTTAAACAGTTTGTCCAATTAATTTTTCTCAGATTCTTCCGAACTCTTATTCTGTCTTTATTTTAAGTCTAGAAATCTCTCCATTCCTGTCTCAATTGACTGCTTTTTAAGATCTGAATGGGTATTATCTGAAACTGTATTGGCTACCCTCTTGGTAGTACACTGTTTGTGTGATCCCATCATTGCCTACCTTGTTTTTCTCACAAAGTTTTAGAAATATATCCAAAGCAACTTTTCTTTTTTTTTTTTTTTTTTTTTTTTTTTTTAATTTTTTTTTTTTTTTTTTTTCAACGTTTTTTATTTATTTTTGGGACAGAGAGAGACAGAGCATGAACGGGGGAGGGTCAGAGAAAGAGGGAGACACAGAATCGGAAACAGGCTCCAGGCTCCGAGCCATCAACCCAGAGCCTGACGCGGGGCTCGAACTCACGGACCGCGAGATCGTGACCTGGCTGAAGTCGGACGCTTAACCGACTGCGCCACCCAGGCGCCCCCCAAAGCAACTTTTCAAGAGGAAGTGAAAACGTCTTTATTCCATTTAACTGGTGAGTGTTTTTCTGGATATAGATTCCTAGGTTGAAAATAATTTTCCCTCTTTTTAAGACTTACTGTACTGACTTCTGGTACCCACTTTTGCTGATGGAGATATGATGATGCCTTATGATTCTGAATTTTAAAAAATTAAGTTTATTTATTTATTTTGAGAGAGAGAGAGAGAGATGGCATGTGTGTGAGCAGGAGGAGGAGCAGAGAGAGAAGAGAGAGAGAATCCCAAGCAGGCTCTGTGCGCTGTCAGCACAAAGCCCAGTTTGGGGCTCTAACTCGTGAACCGTGAAATCATGACCTAAGCTGAAATCAAGAGTCAGACGCTTAACTGATTGAGCCACCCAGGTGCTGATTCTGAATTTTTATGTACCTAATTATCCCTGTCTCCTTGGAATTTTTAAGAATCTCTTCTTTGGTGCTGTGAGATTTCGTAATGACATGTCCCATTTCCAAAGTTCATTTATTTGTGTAGACCAAACCTTCTGATTTATACCGTATTCCTTCGTGAGGAACTTCCTTTAATATTTCTTCTATAGCAGATCTGCTGGTGATTTGTCTGTCTGAGAAAGTCTTTGTTCCTCTTTTATGATTGAAATGTATGTTTCCTGAGTACAGAACATGTTTTTCTTTTACATCTTAAAGATGTCACTCCATTCTTTCTTGCATGCATGGTTTATGATGAGAAATTGGCTATGATTCTGATCCTTGTTCCTCTATAGATAATGTGGTTTTTTTCTATGACCATCCTTCGTCATTTTCTCTTTTTCTTTGGTTTTCAGCATTTTCAATATGATATGTCTAAGTGTGTTTTATTTTTGGTATTTATTCAGCTTGTTTTTCTCTGAGCTGATTTGTAGTTTGGGGGTTGTCATTAAATTTGCAATATTCTCAGCCATTATTTCTTAAAATATTTCTTCAGCTGTTCTCTCTCTCTCATCTCCTTTTGGGATTCCAACTATGCATGTGTTAGATTATTTGATACTGTCCCACAGCTCTTGGATGCTCTGTTCTGCTTTTTGTTTTTGTTTTATTTTTTATGTATTTTCAACTTTTTTGAACTCCTCTATGTGTTTCTCTTTGCATTTTTCAAATTCATGGGTTCTTTCCTAGTTGTGTTGCTTCCACTAATGGGACTTGTGAAGATATTCTTCATCACTGGTATTGTGTTTTTGATTTCTAGAATTTCTACTGGATTCTTTCTCTTCAGTTTCCATCTCTTCAGTGCAGTCACAATCTAGTCTCGCACATTTTCTGCCTTTTTTCATTAGGCCCTTTCCATATTAACTTACATGTTCTTTTATGTTTCCTATGAGATATTTTTAACGTCTGTGTCACATCTATGTCTGACACTGATGACTGTTTTTCTTGCTTTTTGTGTCCTTTGTGATATTTTGTTAAAAGCTGGCTTTATACATTGTATTGAGTCAAATGATTTTTTCTATTCTTATTGAAGAGTACGAGTATGGGCCCACCTTTACTTCTGCTAGGACTTTGGTTTGGGAGTTTGTGTTGATCTAGTAAGGAGGTGAGCGGGGATTGAAGTTTGTTGTTGTTCTGGTTACCCTCAGTGAACAGCAGACTTTAAATTCCTCAGCCATACCTTGTTTTGCATGTAGGCTAGTTTGCTACATGGTTTACTTCATGTTTATTCTTTGCTTAGCTTTGTGTTTTACCTTTGTTCTGCTCCCCAGAGAGAATTTGTCCTACGCAGTTCTAAAGATGTATTCCACGATCATTTTCACTCAGAGCCTGTCAGTGTGTTGACGGGGGCTGGTTAGGGGTGAGTTCTGTAAGGTTCTGATGAAATCTCAGTCTTACACAGGTACCATGGCCCTGCACACCACAGGTATTCTTGCCGCTCTTGTAGACATAACGTTGAACCTAGCATTTATCCTTGCCCCTTCCCCAGGAGTAGAGTACGACCTTCTCCCTTTCTTTTTCCCTCCCATACTTTCAGTGGATGTGATCATTGCCCTGAGGCTGTGATTTTGGTACTGTTCTTTCTGTAGATTAAGGCTTAAAAGGTTATTCAGTTTATTTAAACTGAAACAAAACAGAGTTTACCTATTTCTCTTAAACCCTACCTTCTGCCTCTTAATCACCAGTCTGTTCTCTGTATTTATGAACTTGGCTTTTCATTTGTATGTTTAGATTCTACATGAAAGTGATCATATTTGTCTGTCTCTGGCTTTTATCATGTGCTATCTCTCCCTCTCGCTCTCCCTCTCTCTCTCTCTCTCTTCCTCTCGAGAGGTCAATCCATGTTGTCACAAATGGCAAGATTTCATTTTTTATGGCTGAATAATATTCCGTACTTGGCTATTGTAAATAATGCTGTAGTGAACATGAGGGTGTGTGTATCTTTTTGAATTAGTGTTTTCATTTCTTTGGATAAATAACCAGAAGTGGAATTGCTGGATCATACAGTAGTCCTACTTTTTTTATTTTCTGAGGAAACTTTATACTGTTTTCCATAGTGCTTGCCTCAATTTACATTCCCACCAACAGTGCACAAGGGTTCCTTTTTCTTCACATGCTTGCCAACACTTGTTATTTCTTGTCTTTTTGAGATTGGTCACTCTGACAGGTGTGAGTGATACCTCATTGTGGTTTTGATTTACTGGTCTCGGATGATTAGTGATGTTGAACATCTTTTCATGTTCGCCATCTACATGTCTTCTTTGGAAAAATGTCTGCTCAGATCTGCCCATTTCTCTAATCATATTTTTTTTTGCCATTGTGTTGTATAATTTCTTTCTAGATTTTATATATTAGCTACTTATCAGACTTACAACATGCAATTATTTTCTCCCATTCAGTAGGTTGCTTTTCATTTTGTTGTCAGTTTCCTTTGCTGTCTGGAAGCTTCTTAGTTTGGTGTAGTACCACTTGTTTATTTTTGCTTTTAGTGTCAAGATTCCAAAAATCTTTACCAATTCCTATGTCAAGGAACTTACCACCTGTTTTCTTCTAGCAATTTTACAATTTCAGGTCTTACATTTAAGCCTTTGATCCATTCTGAGTTAGTTTCTTTGTACGGCGTAAGATAGTTGTCCAACTTCATTCTTTTGCCTGTGGCTGTCCAGTTTTCCCAGCTCCATTTATTGAAGAGACTGTCCTTTCCCAGTTGTATACTCTTGGCTTCACTGTTATAAATATAAGCATAGATTTATTTTTGGACTGCCTATTCTGCTCCATTGACCTATGTGTCTGTTTTTATGCCAATACTATGCTGTTTTAATTACTATAGCCTCTGTAATGTAGTTTAAAATTAGGAAGTGTGATTCCTCCAGCTGTGTTCTTTCTTGAGATTGCTTTGGCCATTGGGGTCATTTGTGATTGTATACAAATCTTTCAATTGTTTGTTCTATTTCTCTAAAAAATACCACTGGGATTTTGAGAGGGATTACACTGAATCTGTCTAGTGCTTTGCGTTGTGCAGACATTTTAACAACGTTTGTTTTTCTAATCCATGAACACAAACTAGGCTTTCCATTTATTTGTGTCTTCAATTTCTTTCATTAATGCCTTGTAGTTTTTCCTATGCAATTCCTTCACCTCCTTGGTTAAATTTATTCCTAGGCATTTTATTCTGTTCATTGAGCTATATACGGGATCGCTTTCTTAATTTCCCTTTCTGATAGTATAGTTCCCCTTTATTAGTGTAAAGAAAGACAACATATTTTAGTATATTGATTTTGTATCCTGCAATTTTACTAAATTCATTGGTCAGTTCAGTTTTTGATGGAGTCATTAAGGTGTTCTATATATGTGATTTACCTTTTCTTTATGTTATATGCTTTTACTTCCTCTTTCCCCATTTTCCTTCTCATTTTGGATTAACTGAGTACTTTCAGTTTCATTTGTTTTTACTACCAGCTTATTACTTCTATCCATTTTGGGGAGGCGTCACTCTATCATTTATGATGTACATCTTTAACTTACATAGTGTTCCTTGAAATAATACTGCTTCAGAGCATAAGACTGTTCTAATTGCATACCTCCCCTCCATTGATTGTGTTATTTTTGTCATACATTTTACTTCTCTCTATATTATTAACTTCACAATACATTGTTACTCGTTATACTTTTGGTGAGCAAGTATCTATTAAAAACGTTAACAGTAAGAAAGAAGTCTCCTATTTACTTTCCATTTTTACCACATATGGCTTGGCTCTCTTTGGTTATTTGGGTAGGTCTCCATTTCCATCTGGTATTGAATTCCTACTGCTTGAACAAGGTCCCTGAATGTTTCTTTTTTTTTTAAATTTGTTTGTTTGTTTATATATTTAGGGCGGGGAGTGAAGGGGAGGGGCAGAGAGAGAGGAGAGAGAGAATCCCAAGCAGACTCCAAACTGTCAGTACAGAGCCTGATGTGGGGCTCGATCTCATGAACTATGAGATCATGACCTGAGCTGAAATCAAGAGTTGGATGCTTAACTGACTGAGTCACCCAGGTGCCCTGACATCTCTCAATGTTTCATTGTACATATCAGCTATAAATAAATTCACTCTATTTTAGTTGTCTCAAAAGTCTCTGTCTCTATTTTAAGAGCTTGAAGGATACTCTCAGTCATTGTAGATCTACATCTGAATCAGTATTATCTATTTCTATATACAGTGCATGTGTGGATTCTGAATTTAAAAAATTTTCTTCCTAATTTAATTCTGGAAAATCCTTGGCCATCACCGTGTCAAATATTTCTTTTGCCTGCTCTCTGTTTTTGCCTTCTGAAAATCCAATTACACGTATAGTAGCTCTTGGATGCCCTGTTTTATTTTTTTCACACCTCTGTGTCTCAATTTGGGTAATTTCTATTGACCTTTCTCCAAGTTCACTCATTTTTGCCTCAATTACATCCAGCCTGTTGATTAGCCTATCCAAAAGATTCTTCATCTTCTAACTACTCTTTTATGTCTAGTATTTTTATGTTGATTTTAAATTTCTCATCTGTTTATGAACATTTCCCACTCCCTCCATATCTTTTAATATAGTAATCAGAATTATTTAAAAAAAATTTTAATTTTTGAGAGCGAGAGAGACAGAGCGTGAGCGGGGCAGGGGCCAAGATAAAGGGAGGCACAGAATCTGAAGCAGGCTCCAGGCCCTGAGCTGTCAGCACAGAGCCCGATGTGGGGCTCGGACCCACGACCCATGATGATATGACCTGAGCTGAGGTCGGATGCCCAACTGACAGAGCCACCCAGGCACCCCCAGAATTATTTTAAAATCCCTGTCCAATACTGGTAACATTGTTAGAATGAATAATCTATTGCCTGGAACTCAACATCAGAGAAAGCCATTTCATTGTTGGCTAGGTCTACGCATGAGTCTCTACCTCAGAACACCAGTGAGTTGAACTGGAACATATGGCTTATGCTAGACAAGGCCTAAGGGCCTCTTCTATTCCCCTAACTAAAAGCTGAATAATACCACCAGTTACAATTCTCATCCAAAAATAAAGAGAGGAGAGTGGTTCAATTTTGGTTCTAGCAACACAGATGGAGGATGAAAACTAGGAGAAAAGTGCGGTGTGGTGAATGCCTTTTGAACCATAGTCGCACTCTTCATGGGAAGTACGCGTACCTTGGTATACCTAGAGCAGGAAGGGAAGAACCCAGAGAGGTTCCCCTTGGTAGGCGCCTACACTTCAGATAAAAGTAACCCATTTTTGTATGTTATTTAAAAATTTGTGCTATGTTACCTTCTCAAATATCTGGATGAGGCTTACTCCATTCAGACTGGGACTAACAGCTCTTAAATTCTGTTTAGTATAGGGGATTTTCACCTACAAAAAGAAACAAAGTGAAAAATCACCTTCTAGAAGTATTTAGGTAAAATAGCAATATAATGGTGAACTAAAGGCAAAATGGTAAGAAAGAGGGAAAGTCCAAAGGTATCTGCGTAGGTAAATGATAATATTTGAAACATTTCACACGGACCACTCCTTTCAAATAAAGGTCAATATTCAGAATTTGTTCTCAGTGTGAGTGACAACACTCATTGAGGTTAAGCTTGGCCACCTCTTTCTACTTAGAGAGTTTAAGCTCTGTTTGTTTCTAAGTATGATACCAGGAAGTATGCACTGACAAAAAGCGATACTTTGCACAGTTTAGAAAAATCATGCACGATTATGGATAGACTGTGTCCCTGGGGAAAGAAAGGAGTGAGCCCTGAGACAGAGCCTGGTAGCCAGGAGCTCAAGTGGAATCTTAACAATAAACCGCTGTGAATGCAAAGTACCCATAATGAAAGTGAGATTAGCTGTTTTTTGACCCAACTTTGAGCATCTCCTATCACATATCACGTATGTACACTGTGATTTAATTTTATCTTAAAGTACTAATAAACACATAAAACTAGCCATTAAGTATAAAACAGTGAAGTAATTTGCAAATTTTCCTACGGCATAATAAATTAAGCATGGAGAACACTAGGCATGCAATTTGCAGTCATTTATAATGCAGTGTTTTATGTTAATAATTCAAAATCACATACTATTTGGAGACACTTCTAATTAATGTATTTATGAAATTGTCAACTGTGACTGTTTTGGTTCCATTTAGCTAAACATTTCAACAGAATTTGCTTGTTGTTATTTAGTGTTTGTCTGATGGCACCAGCAACATCAAATGTAGGAGTAAATGGAAGGTATTTGTGCAGGGCTTTTTGTTTTTCTTCACATCGTTAAAACTCCTTCCTGATCACACCTCCAAAAAACTCAAGTCAATGAATGCCTTCTCCTCTAGTGCCCAACCCAAATGCTTGAGACACTTTGTTTGAAAGTTTTAAATGAAAGGGAGAGGAGTGCCTGAATCAATAATTAATTGAAGAGGAAAGTTCATACCTTGTTAAAGAGTCTTTTAAATATTAAATACATTTCATATCTCAAATTCATAGACACTGACATTTCTTTAGAGTTGATAACCATGCCTGTTAGGGGCCATTTCTTTATATTATCATCTTTATTTGGATGTTTTTGAACATGAGGAGAAGACTAAATATTCATAAGTTGGCTTTGTTCAAGTTTTATGATAATTGGAATTCATCCAAGCAAAGTTTAATCCTCCTGAGGGTATTTCGGTAAAACTAAGGAACAAAACAATCTCAAGACCAAGAGTAGTTAAAGTAGGAATTCAAAACTGACTGTAGTAGTATCTCATACATTAATAATAAAGGAAACTCTACTGGCCTTCTTTCTTGTTCTACATTCAGATGAGTCAAATAAATTCTCTGGTCTTAGGGCGTCTTGAAATGTTGTCCAAGTAGAGGTAGACATACACTTTTTTTCTCACCAGGAGATTTTCCATCCTTCACTTGGATCACTGATGTGGCCTGAATCGGTCAGAATAATTCACACCCTCTGTGAGCCACATTCACATTGCAATTATTGTCACTCACTTGGCAGCAATGGAGTCAGTGGTTGGGCAACACCAAGCTTAGTCCCTATAACCTAAAATTGTCCCATTTCGGAAAGGAGATAGCAAACGGCAGAATGGCCCAGTAGGCTTGGAAACATTGCCAGTTGGCTCTTGTGGTATGTTCATTTTTGAAATCCTATCGAAGTTATCATTTTCATCCCCCAAAACCTACTTACAATGATTATACAATGGAAATAGAACACTGAGTAATGTGACACTGAGGGGAGAAAAGACTATAATATACTGACGGTTGTGAAAATATTCAAAATATTTGATAACCTTTACAAGTATGTTGTGGTTTTTGAAGGGAAAACAAATTATGTTATAAATACACATGGGCCGGATTTTTAACCACAAAATGTTCTTTTAAAATTGTGAATTTAAGAAGTTCATTCTGTTTTCAAGGAAGGGCATCATAAAATAAATATCAAAATATAACAGGAACAATGAAATAGTTTTACATCTGCAAAACTTTAACAATAAAGCACTCATCTGGAAAAACATGAGAGATGGTAGATATGTTTTTATGCCTTAAAATTAGACACCACCGAAGTTATTGTGCAATGTTTTAGAAATCTGAGACAAACACAAAAATACCTTTAAGATCAAGCTATTTTTAAGTTATTTTATAAAAGGGAAAAAGAAAGAAAAATGTAAAGGCTAAGGATTTTCAGATTTGTATATGTTTTAGCAGTTAAAACATTGCCCAGTAACCTTGGGAGGGCCTGAAACAAGAATGAATTACTAGGGACGACAAATTCGTTTAGTGACGGAAACTTGTCTCCATCATTGGCAACTGGAGCAGGTGCTCTAGGATCTTTTGTGTAACAGCGGGCAGACCTCATTACAGATTCTGATTCCCCTCTGTTTTCTGTTTCATATAGTTAAGCCCGTCTGCCTGGGGATGTCAAAGCACTCTTTTTCAAAACCCTTAACTTGCATGAAGGAAGCCAGGCACCAAATGGTATGGACTGTGTGGTTCCCATTTCTGTGAAGTTCAGTATCAGGCAAAAGTAACTTATGGTGATGGAAGTCAAAAGAATAACTACCTTGAGAGGGGGCTGAGTCGTGACTGGCTTATTAAGGAATGTGTACAATGTGTTATACGTTTCTTTCCAAACATGTAAATCCCAATATCGTTACAGAGAATAGTTAAGACCAAAGAACGAAGATGGGCCAATTTTACAAATTTTTAAAGACAGTTCTGGAATAGCAAGGGCTGCTGACTTAATAAGAAGCTCAGGATGAAATTTACCCAATTGTGAAAAGCTGAGACGCAAGTATTCTGGGTGAATAGCAGAAGCAAGACAAGGGAATCAAGTATATATTGCGACTTTTTTTCTTAGGTTTTTGTGAAAACTCTACTGACTCTGAGAAGCTTAGATTTGATGCTAGCAGACCACTGGTAATTTTTGAAAAAATGCTGAACATTCGGGGCACCTGGGTGGCTCAGTCGGTTAAGCGTCCGACTTCAGCTCAGGTCATGATCTTGCGGTTCGTGAGTTTGAGGCCAGCGTCAGGTTCTGTGCTGACAGCTCAGAGCCTAGAGCGTGCTTCAGATTCTGTCCCCCTTACTCGCTGCCCCTCCCCCACTTGTGCTCTGTCTCTGTCTATCAAAAATAAATAAAATATAAAAAATAAAAATAAAATTTAAAAAAATGCTGAACATTCAGTAAAGTATGCAGATCTCCGCAACTTTTCACTTAGGCATGCATCCATTTGACTATTACCCAGATTAAGGGGTTAGATGTTTCTCTCTTGCAAGAGTTTCCTTATGCCTTTTGCCTAGGAATGATTCTGCTGTCCCTGAGTATTCTAAGTGTTCTTCTAGATTGGTATTTCCTGTTCTTAAAGTTCATATAAGTAGAATCATCCAGAGTTCACTCTTTTGTGTGTCTGGCTTTGTTTTCAGGCTCATGTCTCATTCACAGATTTTTCTGTGCCGATGTTGCAGAAACCAGGGTTCTCTGCCTCATGTTCTTCAGATCATAGCTCTCCGGCAGTGTGGGGTAGAATCTTTTGCCTCCTGTATTGAGTGAGAACAATCTCCAGTTGTCCTTCACAGACTTTCATACAATTCCCTGTCTTAAGTTCTTTCTTTGCCGGGGCAACAGATGGCTCCAACTTCTTAGCCTTTCTGGAGCTCCGCTGATTGAATTGGTCTGCTTCTTATAACTAATAAGTGATCTATTTTGGTCCAGCCATTATCTCCATGTAAAGAACTTTATATTAACTTTATATTAAACATGAGAGAGAAGAAAAATTTCTGGACTAAGAATTAGACAATCAGGGTATTAGTTTTGGCTCTGTTGTTAACTACAAAGTAACGTAGGGAAAATTATGTAGCTACTCTGGTTTGTAATTTGTAGTTCGTAAAATAAAGGAATTGATGTGTGGACAAGGTATGAAAACATATAAAAAGAGTTGATATTATAGGATAGTGCTAATAGTAAGAGTAACTGGTATATTATTCAAGGTCACATTGCTACTAAGTGGCAAAGAACCCAAGTTTGTCTGAGTGTCTATAAGGTGGTAGCGGAGAGGCATTTGGGTGGCTCAGTGGGTTAGGCATCCGACTTCAGCTCAGGTCATGATCTCACAGCTCATGGGTTTGAGCCCTGCATCGGGCTTTGTGCTGACAGCTCGGAGCCTGGAGCCTGCTTTAGATTCTCGGTCTCCCTCTCTCTCTGCCCCTCCCTCACTCACGCTCTGTTTCTCACTCTAAAAAAAAACAAACATTAAAAAAATTTAAAAGATGATAGTGGAATTCAGGATATTTAATTTTTTTCTCTTCTTAATAATTAGAATTTATTTTTTGTATTTATATGACACTTTTTAATTTGTTGTTGTTGTTGTGGTAACATACACATCCACCTAAAACTATATTAGCCATTTTAAGGGCACAGTTCGATGATACTAGGTACATTCACGTCGATATGCAGTCATCACTACCATGCATCTGCACAATGCCTTTCATCTTGTAAAACTGAGACTCTGTTCCTAGTAAAAAATAGTCTCGCGACTCAGCCTCTGGCAACTAGCCTTTCACTTTTCCTTGAAAGAGTTTTTCAATCTCCCCTTTTTCCCCACACCCCACCCCAGCCTGTGATAACAACTATTCTCTCCATTACTAATGTGTTTGGCTTTTTTTTTTTCTTTTTTGATTCCATGTATCAGTGAGATCATGCAATATTTGTCTTCTGTTTCTGGCTTATTGCACTTAACACAATGTCCTCCGGCTTCATCCATGTTGTCACAAACAATTTTCTTCTTTTTTAAGGCTGAATATCACATCTTCATTATCCATTCATACATCAGTGGGCATTTAGGTTGTTTCCATATCTTGGTTATTTTGAATAAGGCTGCAATGAACATGGGGGTGCAGATATCTCTTCAAGGTGGTGATTTTATCTCCTTTGGATGTATACCTGGAAGTCGGATGGCTGGATCACATGGTAATTCTATTTTCAAGTTTTTGAAGATCTTCCATATTTTTTTCTGTAGTGGCTACACCCATTCCCACCGACACTGCACAAGGAAGTGCTCCCTTTTCTCCACATCCTTATCAATATTTGATATCTTCTGACTTTTTAATAATGGCTTTCCTCACAGGTGGGAGGTGATATCTCACTGAGATTTTGATATGTATTTGCCTGATGCTTACTGATGTTGAGCGTATTTTTATATACCTGGTGCCCATTTGTATGTCTCCTTTGGAGAAATGTCTGTTCAGTTCCTTTTCCTATTTTTAACTGGGTTTTGATTTATTTTTTTCTATTGAGTTGCAAGAGTTCTTTATATGTGTTGGATATTAACTCCTTATCAGATACATGATTTGCACGTGTTTCCTCCCACTCCATAGACGGCCTTTTCATTTGGTTGATTGTTTCCTTTACTTTGCAGAATTTTTTTGGTTTGATGTATTCCCACTTGTTCACTTTTGTTTTTATTGCCTGTGCCTTTGGTGTTGGATTAAAAGAAATTATTGCCAAAACCAGTGGAGAGGGATTCTTTCCTTATGTTTTCTTCTGAGATTTTAATGGTTTAAAGGCTTCCATGTAAGGCTTTACTGAATTTTGAGCTGATTTTTGTGGAAAAAGATAGCGACCCAGCTTCAGTCTCTTCCATGTGGATATCCAGTTTCCCAACATTATTTGTTGCAGGGACTGTCCTTTACCCAGTGTATTCTTGGTACTTTTACTGAAAATTAGTTGACCATATATGTGTGGTTTTATTTCCAGTTTCTCTATTCTGTTCTATTGATCTATGTGTCTATTTTTATGCCAACACCATACTATTTTCATTACTGTATCTTAGCAGTATAGTTTCAAATCAGGAAGTATCGTGCCTCCAGCTATGTACTTTTTGCTCAAAATTGCTTTAACTATTTGTGGTCTTTGTAGTTCATACAAATTTAGGATTCTTTTATTCTATTTCTGTGAAAAATTTCACTGGAATTTTCATAGAGATTACACGGAATTTGTAGATTACTTGCGTAGCATGGACATTTTAATATTAACTCTTCTGATTTATGAACACAAGATATCTTTCCATTCACAGGTATACCTCAGATAGTTCAGTTCAGTGTCAGACTACTTTGATAAAGCAAATATCACAATCAAGGAAGTCAAAGGGATTGTTTTGTTTTCCAAGTGCATATAAAAGTTATGTTCCTACTATACTGTAGTATACAGTATTTACTATAGTATATACTATTAAGTATATGATAGCATTGTCTAAAAAACAATGTATGTACATTAATTAAGTAACATTAAATGCTAACCATCACCTGAGTTTACAGTGAGTCATAATCTTTTTGCTGGCGGAGGGCCTTGTCTTAATGCTGATGGGTGCTGACTGATCAGGATGGGGTTGCTGGAGGTGGGGGTGGCTGTGGCAACTTCTTAAGAGAACAATGAAGTTTGTGCACTGATTGACTCTTTCACTAATTGATTTTTCTGTAGTATGTGATGCTGTTTGATGGCATTTTACCCACAGTAGAATTTCTTTCAAAAATTGGAGTCAATCTTCTCAATCCCTACCACATTATCAACTGAGTTTATGTAATATTCTAAATCCTTTGTTGTCATTTCAAGAGTCTTCACTGCATCGTCACCAGGAGTAGGTTCCATCTCAAGAAACCATTTTCTTTGCTCGTCCAGAAGAAGTGACTCCTCATCTGTTCAAGTTTGATCATGAGACGGTAGCCATTCAGACCTATCTTCAGGCTCCACTTCTAACTCTAGTTCTGTTGCTGTTTCCACCACATCTTCAGTTACTTTCTCCCCAGAAATCCTGAACCCCTCAAAGTCATCCAAGAGAGCTGGAATCCACTTCTTCCAAACTCTTGTGAATGTTGGTATTTTGACCTCTTCCCATGAAGCACTAATGTTCTTAATGGCATCTAGAAGGATCAATCATTTCTAGAAGGATTTCAGTCGACTTTGCCCAGATCCATCAGAGGAATCACCCAGGCTTTGATGTTCTATATATAGAGCATAGGCAGAGTAGATTTAACATCATTCCTAAGGGCTCTAGGATTTTCAGAATGGTAAATGAACATCAGCTTCAATGGAAAGCCACCAGCTGCATTAGCCCCTAACAAGTAAGCCAACCTGTGCTTTGAAGCTTTAAAGCCAGGCATTGATTTCTCCTTTGTAGTTCTGAAAGTCCTAGATGACATCTTCCAACGCGAGGATGTTACACCTACATTGACAATCTATCGTTTAGTGTAGCCACCTTCATCAACTGCTTTAGCTAGATCTTCTGGGTAATTTGCAGCAGCTTCCACATCAGCGCTGGCTGCTTCACCTTGCACTTTGATGTCATGGAGACGGCTTCTTTCTTAAACCTCATGAACCAACCTCTGCTGGCTTTGAACGTTCCTTCCGCAGCTTGCTTACCTCTCTCAGCTTTCATAGATGTGAAGAGAGTCAGGGCCTTGTTCTGAATTAGGCTTTGGCTTAAGGGAATATTGGGCTGATGTGATCTTCTATCCAGACCACTCAGACTTTCTCCATATCTATAATGAGGCTGTTTCCCTTTCTTATCATTCGTGTGTTCACTAGAGCAGCACTTTTCGTTTCCTTTAAGAACTTTTGCTCTGCAATCATAACTTGGCTGTTTGGTGCAAGAAGCCCAGCCTTCAGCCTGTCTTGACTTTCACCATGCCTTCCTCATTGAGCTTAATCATTTCTGGCTTTTGATGTACAGTGACAGATGTACAACTCTTCCTACCACTTGAACATTAGAGGCCATTGTAGGGTTACTCATTGGCTTCATTTCAATATTTTTGTATTTCAGGGAATAGGGAGGCTCCAAGGGAGAGGGAGAGATGGGGGAATGGTCAGTTGGTGGGACACTCAGAACACACACATTTATCAAGTTACCAGTTTCAGCACAGTTTGTGCTACCCTAAAGCAATTACAATGGTAACATCAAAATCACAGATCACCATGATAAATGTAATAATAATGAAAAAGTTTGAAATTCTGTGAGAATTATCAAAATGTGATGCAGAGACATGAAGCGAGGAAACCCTGTTAGAAAAATGGTGCTAATAGACCTGCTCGATGCACGGTTGCGACAAACCTTTAATTTATGAAAAATGAAGTAGCTGCAAAGCACAATAACATGAAGTGCAAAAGAGTGAGGCATGCCTCTATCTGCATCTTTTTTCATTGCCTTCATTAATATCTTATAGTTTTCAGTGTATACATCTTCTACTTCCTCGGTTAAGTTTATTTCTAAGTATTTTATTGTCTTTAATGCTATTCTAAATGGGATTGGCTTTTTATTTCTTTCTCCGACATTTCATTGATAGTGTACAGAAATGTAACTGAATTTTATATATTGATTTTGTACTTGGAAATATTTTTGAATTTGCCAGTTCTAACAGTTTTTTTAGGGTATTCTCTACATAAGATCATTTCATATGCAAACGAAGCAGTTTTGCCTCTTCCTTTCCCATGTGGATGCCTTTTGTTTTTTCTTGCCTGATTACTCTGGCTAGCACTTCTAGGACTGTGTTGAAAAGAAGTGGTAAGAATGGGCATCCTTGTCTTGTTCCCAATCTTAGAGGAGAATCTTTCAGGCTTTCATGACTGAGTATGACTTTAGCTATGGGCTTGTCAAATATAGCCTTTATTATGTTGAGGCACATTCCTTCTATACCATGAGAGTGGAAGTTCTCCACTGATTCTTTATTTTGCTTCTGTGCCAGCTTCATTATTTCTATTATGGAAACATTATCTTACAGTCTCTATTTTTCTGGGTTGGATATGGAAATGTCTCATAACAATGTGACATATCAGTTCTTCCCTTCTGTGTTCTCAAGGAATTGCTCAAATGGTAAATTTAAATGCAAGTATGTGTGTGCCTTCCTAATATACAATTATTGCTTCTTCTTCTTCATTTCAGATTTTTGACACTTGAACTTATTCTTCTAATTTCAGACATAAGTCCCAGGCCATCAAATATTAACAACAAATCCCAAATTTCAGTGCTGTGAAGGGCCATTTAAATCCCTCAGTTTGTAAGATTAGGAAGCTAAGGTCCAGGAAGATGACATCTTTATGCTTATATGTGACATTATTGAGGTTCTTTTGATAGCACTTTCTTAAAATTTAAGTTCACTTGTTACCCGTACAATTTCATCAGTCAGTAGATACCTAAGACCAAGCTTTTGTCTTTCATTTGCATAAATGGGACTTTTATCTGAAAATACCTGGGCCCCACCTGCATTTTGCTAGTTCTTACTTTGCACATAATAAGCATTTGAATAATGGAAAAACACATGTCACATCTATTCACTTCCGTAATATTCAGTTTTACATGGACAATTGATCTGTCTTACAGCTCTTGAAAGGCTTCTTAAAATTTTCTTTAATGTTTATTTTTGAGAGAGATAGAGAGAGTGAGTGAGTCAGAGCATGATTGGGGGAGGAGCAGAGAGAGAGGGAGATATAGAATCCGAAGCAGGCTCCAGGCTCTGAGCTGTCAGCACAGAGCCCAACGCGGGGCTTGAACTCACAAGCCATGAGCTCATGACTTGAGCCAAAGTCAGATGCCCAACTAACTGAGCCACCCAGGTGCCCCTAAATTCTTCTTGATTATATCGGAGTAAAAGTGGCCTAATTGTGGCCCAAAAGTTCTATGCTATCCCCATTCTCTGATTTTACCTACTGCTATCCAGGCCTCCTTGCTATTCCCCAGACATACCGAGCCTCAGGAAATTTGCACTTTGGAATTGCTTTTGCTTAGAATATTCTTGCAGATACCCCAGTAGCTACTTGGCTTGCTTTATCACATCCTCACTTCAGGCCTCAAATTCACCCTATATAACCTGGAAAACATATACAAAGCTCCCCTTGCCCCCTCTTGAAGATATTCCTTTCCTCCATAATTCTGCTTATGTCAGGAACTATATCAAATCCTTCAAGAACTGTTCTGGCCCATGCCACTGTAACCACTGGTGAATGTATCCCAACTAAGAAGTTTCCATGTCAGTGCCTCCCTGTCCCCATCTTCCTACCACTGAATTCATCCTTCCAAAATGCTATCTATTCTTCCCCCACAGAGTATTTTAATTTTCTCACTGCATCATCATACCATGAGATCGTGACCTGGGCCAAAGTCAAGAGTTGGACGCTTAATGGGTGGAGTCTCCCAGGCGCCCTCTTTTACTTTATTTTTAAATGAAGAATCCTTGTTTTCATTTTTTGGGGGGCCTTCTGGGCCTTTCTTAAACTGAGCAGGAAATGAGTGGTGATGCAGACCTGGAGAAAGCTGAAGAGCCTCGGTTCGTCTCTATGAGAAAAGGTGAGAGACGATAGGAGGTAGAAAACCAATGACAGCCAGATGGCTAAGGAATGAGGAGTACTGAAGGTTTGCTAGATATAAGACAGCCACGAGAAGGACTGGAGCTTTAGGGAAAGGGACAGATGTCTAAATAAGAGGTTAGGGTTTCTTTGAAAATGTATGTGATGTAAAGCCTTACTTTGCCTCCTTGGAAGAGACCTTTGGTAAACATCTGTGATCTATTGAGAAATCCTCTTAGCCCAGACAAGCTGGGTGGATAACTGGTTAATTAATTGAAGAAAATATATGTGGTCATTGTGGGGATAGAAAACATGTTTCATGTAAGGGCTTTATTTTAAATTGAAAGGAAGTATTTGCTTTGAGGTAGGGCCAAGTGTTTTTAAATGAGTTCAAGTCAACTGATGAGATAACCTAAATTATCTTACTTGTGTAAACTCTGCGTATTATTAGTCAATTTTGATTTTAATTTTCTGTAGAGTGAGTTCTTAGAAGTGGCTGTGAAGCAATTTAAATGCAGCATAATTGTATGTTTTTACATAAATGCTAATCTTTAGTAATTGCCTCATATCTAACTCAACAGCACTATTTGAAACAATATTCATGTATTACAAAGCATTCCACCTTGTTTTCTTCTTCAGCACAACCAACAGCTCTTTTACTTTTTATACGCCTCATTTCACTGGCTTGTGTCATGAAAAATTAAACATGTAACCACTGTAACATGTAAAACTGATGTGAGCAGGTTTGGGAACAGACATTCATGACTCTGAGCAAGCAGAGAACTTGACTGGTGGCAGTGGAAACATGCCAGTGCACGGGACAGTGGCAGTGCACGCCGTTTGCACGCATCTAACATGCCATAGTTGCCATACGGTTTGATGCAGAAAATGATGAACGCCTGGGCCAGTTCAATGTTTCTTGGAGTCTGACTTGTGTTCCCTTTAGAAAGAATTGATTTCGAGTCCATCCGGCATAATTGGAGCTACACACATCTCCACCTCTTATAGCACAGAGGATTGAATAAGACTTCGGAGACCTGTCATCTCTATGCTTTTATCCTCATCATCCAGGCTTCAAACATCTCACAACTAGGTTTTGCAAAAGCAGAAATTAACATTATATTCCCTATTGCCACCTGTAGTCTCCATCAGGAGGGATATGACGGTGATAGAAGAAATGTTTCCCCTCAGGCTTCTAACTTCTGGCATAATTGTCTATTCCATGTTGCACTTTGATCTTTGTACAAGTTTTTCTCTGTTTTTTTTTTTTATAAATGATTTTTGAAATGGCTTGTGTTATAATAATTCTGGGGAAGGTAGCGTGGCATCATGGATTAAGTAGCCTTTATCCTACTTAGGCAGACTTCAGTTTGGATTTATGCAACTTTTGCCCTTTGATTTGGGGCAGCTTGATTGAACTTTGTTATGCCCACCTTCAAAATGGACAGTAATATAACCTAGATGGCAGAATTGCAAAAATTAAATGGCATAATATATGTAAAAGTTCTAGCACAGTGCCTGACATGTGATAGACCTTCGATCAATGCCAGCTATTTAAAATTTTTTTTAATTTATAATTTATTTTTAATTATCTTTTAAAAAATGGCAGCTATTATTGGGAATTGTCGTCCTCAGTCTTCAGTCCAACCCACTGATGACGTGAACAGTTTTCTATGTATGTTACGTATTAACGTCTGCTTGGCAGCCCAGTATTTGAAAATTACATTGGCAATGTGCCCAGCTGTCACATGGGGCAAAACAAGATCAAAGATGTGAGAATCCCCTTCCCACCTCTGACTTACTCAGGGGTTTGAGAAATCACCAATGACCTGCTTTAAAGATACCAATGAAATGATGCCTTACATTTATGTCCTTGTATGATTTATATTTTTGTTTTGGTTTTTTACTTTTTATAGTTTAAGTGCCTCCTCCTTTCAATGGATTCTGTTTGAAAAGAATCTGGTTGATTTTAAAGGAAAGCACTTGGGTTATTTCAAGGGTCTGCCGTACATCAAACACATCTCCAAGGCCAGTGTAGAGTGTGCTTCCTCATCCGCATTAAATAAAGCTTCAAACAGGCTGTGTTACTGGGCTCACTCAGCTTGCTCTCCACAGCCAGTTTCAATTTCACTAAAAGGAAAGAATTGGTAATTAATTATCTAGGCCGTGTAATGAGTTTCCATTACTTGGAATTCAATAAAGCTCTTTCATTGTGACCAGGCTGATCAATAGCACAGAAGGGCTAATAGAAACCATAGATACAGCTGGGATAATAGAATGGCTATAGGAAATTAGGCCTGGTCCCTGGAGCACTCTTTCTTCTCTCTGGGGAATGGAAGCCGCTCAGGAGATCCTTTTTTTAGAACACTCTGTGAGGCATTGTGAAACGAGGAGGCTATTGTGTTACTGCACAAGCTAATGGAAATTACCTTTACAGAATCCATACGCACTTGGAGCTGGAATGACTTTGGAAATTATTTAGTTGTGTTACTCATGGATCACCATGCCTTCTAGATGGCCATTTGTGTGTGTGTGTGTGTGTGTGTGTGTGTGTGTGTGTGTGTGCATGCGTGCACACACGCGTACACACCAGGTAATATCATCTTTATATTCAGTACCAACCTCCCCATCCCCTAATGACCACTGCTGATTAGATAAAGGATATAACTTAGAAAAAGGCAGCCAATCCTTGGAGTAGCAAGAGGCTTATGCGGTTGCCTCCAGTAAAAAGATGTGAAGGACTAGAAGGCATGGGTGGGGGGGGGGGGTGGGCCCAGTAATTGATTTTCTGTGGAATTTAATATGGAACTAGGAAAGAAGGTAATAGTTTAACTGGGGGGTTAAAACTGGTAGACTATATGGGGTGTGGACCTTGAGGGAGGGTTAGGATGATGAGTAAATCAGTTTCTAAGAACACCATGTGCCTGAGAGAAGAAAACCACACAGTCCAGCATTCCAAGAGGCCAGGGGGCAGAGCTGGTGTCCGAGAGTTGCCTGTTTTAGTGGCAATCTGCTGTGTTGTCCTACGAGAATTCTATTCTTAAGATAACTTGAATAAATCTCTGTTCTTTGTAGCTAAAGGACCCTAAGTAGAACCCAAGCCCAGTTCCTGTATTTTCTAAAAGACTAACTGCAGGTAGTTGGAGTGCCTTGGGTGCATTAATAAAATGTTGATGGCGATTCTGCCAGGGTGAGAAGCTGGACATAACAGGTTGTATTTTTCAAAGACAACTGCAAAAAATCTCTCCTCTCCTCTATGCTGTTCTGCAATGTGACCTTGCCTGTCGTCCACCAAGAGATAGAGCCTGCTTTCCTTCTCTACCAAATCTGGGCAGGCTGTATGGCTGCTTTGACCAACAGGGTATAGCACAAGTGATGGTGTGCCAGTTCTGGGTATAGATCTTGACTGGCAGCTTCTACTTCTCCCCTCTTGGAAGCCAGCATCATGCAGAAGTGTGAATTCCTTGAGCCTCTCGTGCTGTGAGAAGCCCAAGGCACATGGAGAGTCCCTGGATGATGAGACGCTTCAGAGAGAAAGAGAGAGAGAGAGAGAGAGAGAGAGAGAGAAAAGAAAAGAAGAGAAAAGAGAAGAGAAGAGAGAAGACAAATGCACAGCCAAGGAGCACTGAGATGTTAGTCACATTAGTAATAAGCCACCCCCACCCAGAAGCGAACCTTCTGATTTTGGTCACCCCAGCTGATGACACATGGATTAGAGACCAAAACTCTCAGCCAAGCCCTTTCCAAACCCCTGACCTCCAAAATCATGAGCAAAATGGAATAGTTATTTTAAACCAGTAAAGTTTAGGTTAGCTTGCTATGTAGCAGTGGAAAATCGAAACACGGGGTCACTTGGCTTTCAAATGAGCTTTCTGTCCATGGTGCCACAATTTTATTGGAATGGACCAATATTTTTAGCAACATAGCCAAACACGTTTTTAAGTTAATATTTTATTTGGTAAATAAAAAAGCATATGAGTGTCACCTTAAAGTCACAGGAAACACTTCAGGCAAAGACTCAAATTGTGGGACAGGTACAATTTCATTAATCTTCATGACAACAATAGGAGGGAAGGTATCATTAGTTCATATGAGATTGGAGAAGATTGGCAGTTTTGAAACACAGTCTCCAGATTTCACCATGTGTCAGTGATGCCAAATTTAAGATTTTCTCATTGATTCCTTATCTAGCTTCAATGCTGTGAGAGTGCTCTTAGCTGCCCATTCTATAAAACTGGTAATTCATCAGATTCCAATTGTGTCACCATCTTGTAGTAAATATCGTGTTGGTCATAAGGAACCAGCTTCCCATTTTTTGATATCCACACCAACACTTGTTATTGTCCATCCATTGGGTCATGCCCATCTCAGTGGATGCAAAGTCATACCTCTTTGTGGTTTTGATTTTGCTATTCCCTACTACCTAATGATGTTGGTCACCTTGACATGTGTTTACTGAATATTTGGGTATCTCCCGTAGAGGAATGTCTATTCAAATCTTTTCCCCATTTTCAATTGGCTCATTTATCTTTTTATAGTTGCCTTGCAAGAAGTTCTTTATATAATGCACATACTAGACTCTTATTATTTGCAAAACTTTCCTCTGTGAGACATTGATTCTTACACTTTTTGGTATCACATGCAGAATTAAGAGTCTGATGAAGCCATGGAATCTCATCCAGCAAAGTGGACCCTCATGGAATTTTACATACATTTTCAGGCATTTCAGAAAGCATCCTAAGGCCACTGCATGAAAACCCTAAGGATCTGTGTCTCTCCTCCTCTTCCCAGGTTTCACTCTTCTCGAGGATCATGCAGTTAATAGGACATGCATTGCAGTGAAATGAAAACAAAGACCTTTTTTGGCAAAAGGGGTGAGGATCATTCCATGTGGTGACAGAGTATCCTTGCTGGGAAATTGCCTTGATAAGTCCTCTTTAGGTTGGGTGATTTTCTGTAGGGCAAGTATGGTGGTCTTCAGACAAGAGACAGAAACTGTTTATGAGGCAAGGAGAGATTTTTTTTTTTTCTCTTTCTGGATAGAGGAGGGAGATGGGAGAGAGAGAACTTCGGCTAACTGAGAAGCTGAGGGAGTGAGGGAGGGAGAGAGAGAGAGAGGGAAGAGAACAGAATAGAACTCCTAGGGCATATCCTGATGAATTAGAAGCAAATGGATGTTTTCCTAGGGCTAATCAACAGCTCTTGCTTAACTACCTTTGTCATGTCTGCTTCTCAACTAGAGAGAAAACGATGAAGTAGAACAGTGACAGCTATTTTAACAGACAACTGGAAGCCAGAGGCTGGGGAACATTTAGACCTTTCTATTTTTTTTTTAAGTCTGTTGCTGGAGAAAAAAAAATTATCATGAATCTGAATACTAATTATTTGGACTTGTAAAGTTACTATTTAAGTCAAACTCAGTGTCTCATGACAAATTTCCTCTCCTCTAACATCATTATCTTTGCTTTTCAAAATTAATCAGAAAAATTGTGTTCATTAATTCAGAATCTGTCAGGAACTTCGAGGCATTGTAGAGGCAGCATTTAAAGGGGTCTAGATGTAAACCTCATACTAATTCCCTATTCATCGTGCCTGATAAAAGGGCATTTAGGTTTTGCTTGAAGGCTCCTGATGATGGGGAAGTCACCACCTCATAATAAGCAATTCAGTTGATCTGATCTTTGGGCAATGGTACTTCTTAAAAATTTCCTTCTTCACTTCACTGGAATGAGCCACTATCCACTATCTGTTGCTAGTTATGCCATTTGGAACCCAAAATACGAAAACTATAGATTCTCTTTATCCAGCATCATCCCTAAGCCACACATTTCTGTGGTAGGTGCTTTATATTATGATCCATTCCCAATTAATCATTGCAACTCAGGAAGGCAGGTACACCTTTTCCATTTAACAGGTGGGAATTCAGAATTGAATTCATGGCTACAGAAAAATAACCAAGAGGCTGGGATTTTAATCTTGGTCTATATCATCCCCGAACCTAAGTGATTTCCACCATGTAACACAAAGAATGACTAGTTCTTTTTTACCTGAAAGGTTTAAATAATAGAAGACAATGTGGTTTTCCATTGTGTCTATTCCTCCTTCAGCAAGAAAACAGCCTCAGTCTTCTAACCAAAAACATATATGGAATATTGTCTTCTTGCAACAGAGCTCTGTGTCAGATACTCTAAACAGCATTATTTTGAGTGGGAGCCTAATTTCTTGATAAAATAACTCACAACCCAGTAGCCACGACTGAAGGTCATCCTGTAAAGGTCTGTACTAGAAGAAAGAAGCACAATGGAAGATTGAGGATAAATAACCAAGTCCTTTAAATGCTTTTCCTTTGCAATTATTTTGTTCAGTTATACTTGTTCCCCCCTTTTCTTTATCTGAAATCAAGTTCAGTCTTCACTTTCTTGATGTTTCTCCTCTAGGGGAAAAAATGTTACACATCTAGTTGTTAGTGTGACAGATGGCCACATCTTTTTTATTTGTTCTGGTGGTCAACTAGATTTAAGTTCAGGCAGGCAAGCTGGGGAATTTCCATCTGTAATTGGGTTAGACTTGTATCAAGACAGATGCTCCTAAAGGAGAAGAACTGAAGAACTCTCCATTCCTGGTGACTTGAATCTGTAGAAACAATATAACCAATGAGGTCTCACTTTTAACCACGGATTTTTAAGCCTTAAAAATTAGTCTTTTCATCTTGATAGTTACAGAGCAGGCTGTCCAGGAAATAGTAAGTGCTGCTTAACTGTAAATGGATGCCTTGAAGACTTCTACAATGACCAGGTGTCGGATTTTTAAATGGAACTTTCTCTGGATTCCACATCCTGTGATGTGTAAGATGTATAATGGGGCCTTCAAACTAGGACAGGGGCATTGCAGAACATGATGGGACCCCTATGGAAACAAGAAAGTACCCTGAAAAAAAATATGCTTTTGAACCCATTATGGGCATATTCTTAGACTTTTGACTACAGATTAATTCCTCACTATTTAAATAGTATTTTCCCAAATCCTTTATGGATCTAGCATCATTCTGTTTATTTTTCTACCTTGTTATTTTATGGGTGCAGGAAGGGTTTAAAACCAGTGGGTTTTTTCCTAGGTTTGTTTATTTATTTTGAGAGAGGTGAGAGGAGAGGAGAGGAGGGGAGAGGAGAGGAGAGGATGGGAGGGAAGGGGAGGAGACAAAAGGAGAGGAGAAGGGCAGAAAGAGGGCAAGAGAGAGAATTTCAAGCAGACTCCTCACTGGAGCCCAGTGGAGGGCTTGAACGCACGAACCATATCATGATCTGAGCTGAAATCAAGAGTTGGATGTTTAACTGGCTGAGCCACCCAGGCACCCCCAAACCGATGTTTTTAATATATAGGTCTTGTACTGGTGAGCAAGGAATTAAGGACTGGGAACTCTCTAAGCACATGGGCCAGACAATGGAGGCAGGTTGCCTGTGACTGTGCCTGGGCTCCTAGGCTCGCTGTGCAGGTGCTGTAAAAGGGACCCGCAGACTGTGTTGGGAAGGTACGGGGACACAGGATCCTTCACTGGGCAGGTAAGAGGGAAAGGGAAAAAGGAAAGGAAGAGTGAGGCATGTGACAAAATCAGTTAAAATATTCATTTAGATATATATTTACAATTATTTAAAAATGTTTGGGCCTTCTGGAAGAGAACATTGTAATGCCTCCTTGGGTTGGACCAAGCTGCCTTCGGGATGTTGTTGATGAATGACAGTTTTTTCATTAGTTGTCATTAATTCATTCATTCTGCCAATACTTTCTGGGTGCCAGACGCTGCCCTAAATCTAAGGTTCTAGCGATGAAAAAGATTGACACATTTCCTTGCGGAATTCTAGCAAATAACAAAACAGTGTGATCTTGTATTTCACGAGGTAACAAGTAACCAAATTTCAGATGAGAGAGAGATTTTTTGTTTAAGAAACCTTGCCTTTGAAAGGCTACCTCACGCAGTGCCATAATATCATGGCATTTTAGTGTTGGAAGGGTCATTCATTTATGTAACAAATATTTATGAATTGCTGTTATTTCTAAGCAATGCTAGTATCTCAGCTAATATTGTTACAGTGGTCAAGAATTACTAGTCTGGTGTTTGCTGTTTCTCCTCAAGAAGGAGACTCTCTGTACCTGTGTTGTGCTTCTGTGTGTGTTGATTCTGGAACTTTTATCTCTGACGGATGCATCTGTCCTGTAATTTCTACATTCTGGAGAAAGCTTTAAGGTCAGCTGCAGGTCTTTACACTAGTTTGTTGGGTCTGGCAAGCGGGGGTGGGGCGGAAGCATCGCTAATGAGAAGGAGGAAAACGGAGGAAGTCTTAAAGGTTATTTATCCCTTGCTCTCACTTGGCAAACAAGTTACCTGAGCTCCAGGGAGCAGAAGATACACAGATGGACCGAGCCAGGTTGTCTAGTTCCCAGTTAAGTCTCCTTTGTAGCTCGCCCTCCTTGCATATGGGCCATTACAATATTTCTTTGGAATAGAAAGTGTCTACCATGATGAATTGAAGGCCTTTGTCTCCTTCATTCAGCACTGCATCCCTGATGCACTGATCCCTGCATTACTGAAAACCCTAATACCCCTAATAGTGCCTGGTATGTAGTAAATATGTAGTAAATACTCGAGACAGGAGGGCTGAATGAAACAAAGGCTATTTATCACAATGAAGAGTTTGAATTGTTCATTATCTTTACTTACCTTTACCATTAGTGCCTTATAGGTCCTCTGAACCAGTAGGTCCTTCATTGATCCCAGGGAACCTCCATACAATCAAAAATCATTCATTCATTCATTCATTCATTCAACCAACAGGCAGTTGGTCATGCAAAGGAGATCCAAGGGAATTCCCCACAAATAGATTCATTTTTTTAAAAAAAAATTAAATTTTTTATTTATTTTTGAGAGAGAGAGGGAGAGCAAGTGGGGGAGGGTCAGAGAGAGAGAGACACAGAATATGAAGCAAGCTCCAGGATCTGAGCTGTCAGCACAGAGCCCAATATGGGGCTCGAACCCATGTACTGTGAGATCATGACTTGAGCCAAAGTTGGCCACCCAACCCACTGAGCCACCCAGGCGCCCCACAAATAGACTCTTATTAAAAAACAACCGTGTGAGTTAGGAGAGGCCAAGGGATGGTTTAATTAATGTCTTGTACCCACCCTGGCCCACAGCCTCTTTCCACAGCTGGACCAACACTGCGGTATAAGAATGCCACTCGACATGGAGCAGGATGCCTGTGAAAAGGAGCCTGTTGTCTAGCTGGGGGACACAGTTGACAAGTAGGACGGAGGGTTGAGAAGCGGGCAGTGGCTCGGTTTCCTTGGGACACCCACGCTGGCACTTGAGGAATCTCTGTTTTAATTTTGTTCCTTTTATCCCATGACCCCAAATGAAGTATTTCTTGGCATACGCCCTTAAGAGAACAGTTCCGGCTTGTCCCATTTACCACAGAATTTTCCAGGTGTATTCCAGTACTGTTCACAGCAGCCAAAGAATGTTCGGGGTTATGGATTGAGGCAGTTAAAGAATGGCCTATTATTTCTGTACCTAAGTTAGCTGAAAGCAGACACTGAAATATATTTCAGAAAGGAAACTACTTTCCCTATCAAAGTTATCTAATGAGGTACAATTACACCCTAAGGTGATTGGATTTGATTTTGATAAGTAATAAGCTAGCACATACCCAAGCATCCTTCAAGAGACTCAGGCAATTTGGACGTGCAGCAAGACAGCTGTCTAGATGAATGAGTCAGGTAAGTCCTGATTCCAGGAAAATTATGACTGAAAACCCTAATACCCCTTTGCTAGCACAAGCCTGGTTTAACTGTTTAAAGATGGGGTCTGGTGTCTATTCTGCTATATTCCATGTGACCTCCGAGAAGCCACTTGGGTTCTCCATGCCTTAGTTTCCTTAGCTACGAAACCGAAATAAAAACCGTAGCAAGAAAAAGTATTATGGGTTATATTGTAACCCCCAAAAAGATATGTTGAAGCCTTAATCTATGGAACTGTGAATGTGATGTTATTTGGAAGTAGGGTCTTTGGAGATGTAATCAAGTTAAGATGAAGCCATTAGGGTGGGCGCTAATTCAGTTTGACTGAATTCTGTTTAACAGTGACATTTGGACATACAGACACAGAGAAGGCCATGTGAATGTGACCACAAAGGCAGAGATCGAAGTGATCTGTTTATGAGCCCAGAAACAGCAAGGTTTGAAGGCCACCCTTGAGACTATGAACATGTAGGGAAGGGTTCTGCCCAGAGTCTCAGAGAGAGCACAGCCCTGCCGACATCTTGATTTTGGTTTTCTAGCCTCCAGAACTAGGAGAGTATAAACTTTCATTGTTTCAAGCCACCTACTTTGTGGTAATTTGTTACAGGAGGAAACTAATATACTATTTAATGCACATGATATTATGAGGTAAAAAAAATGGTAATATTCATGAAAATGTTCCGACACCTATGGTACCAGTATAAGTGGCTATAGAAATAAAAAGTGGCTTAACCCTTTTATTTTTTTTTAATTTTAAAAAATGTTTATTTATTTTGGGAGAGAGAGAGATAAATGTTTATTTATTTCAGAGAAAGACCGTCCCATACATGCTCCCTGCTGTCAGTGCAGAGCCCAACGTGGGGCTTGAACCTCCGAACCGTGAGATCATGACCTGAAATGAGATCAAGAGCTGGATGCTTAACCGACTGAGCCACTCAGGCGCCCCCCCAAAAATGACTTTACCTTTTTAAATCTCAAGATACATCCCCAAACGAACTTCTGTGAAGCAGGCAGTGTTAAAAGAAAAAAAAAAAAAGCTAAATTGAAAACTCTGTTAGGGATGCTTTGTATCACTAAAAAATATTTCACACCAAGATTTTAGCCTTAACAAATTGTCTCTAGTGGAAATATGAAAACTCAGCACTTCGTAAACATTCTGGAACAGTCTACTTTCTGCCTTCTTTCATTTTTACGTGTTTAAATAATTTCTTTCTCTGAGTATATGAGTTTTTTTTTTTATTCAAGGAAATGTGAATACCTTATTCATTACTCTTAAAGTGTGGGCTTTCCCACAGCCTACACAATAACTGGAAAATAAAAACCTAGCAAGACTTAAAAAAATAATCTTATGAAATGTAGCCACTGAAATCCTATAATAGATCTGGTCCTCCATTCACCACCCCCAACCAGTCACAGAGGTGAAATACTACCAAATTGTAGTCGTTTTGCAATTTTCTGTTAATCCAAAAGACTGGTTCACCCAAAATGACACATTCATTGTGTCAAAAATTAAACAGGTATTATGCTTTAGGGAATAGCGTGGTGTATTGCCCCTTCTGTATATGTCTAGGAGAGGAGTGTCTTTCTACTTGTTTGATTATTATTATTAGTTGTTCATAGTTCCTCTTTGTGTTTCAGGACTCTCTTGAACGTGAGCAGATCTGAGCAGGAGACAAGAGAGAGTTAAACTTATCAGACTGAAACTCAGAAACTTTAGAGGTCATCTCGTTTAAATCCTCTTATTTTACAGATAAGGGAAGTGAAGCATAGCTCTTCAATGACCTGTGGAAGGTTGCACAGGGATTTGGTGACAGAATAGAATTCCAGTTGCCTAACTTCCAGTCTGGCGTTCTTCTCGAAAACCATGGTGGACATACAGACTTGGTATTAGTTCTTGGATCTCTCCTTTACTGGCTCTGTGACCTTGGGAAAGCCTCTCAAATTCTCCAAACATACCTTTTCTACTTGGGAGAATGAGAATTAAAAAGCCAGGCTGGTAAAAGCTGGAGTGCAGCCAAGAGAGAAATACCAGGACCACAGGGTATTACCCAGGCTGAGAGCATTTCAGATTCCCACTCCTCCTTCCTCATGCCATGTTCATTACTATACTACTTGTCGTAGTCGTCTCCTCCCCCTCCTCTTCCTCCTCTTCCTCTTCTTCCTCTCCTTCCTCCCCTTCCTCCTTCTCCACCTCCTCCTCCCCTTCCTCCTCCTCCTCCCCCTCCCCTTCCTCCTCCCCCTCCCCTTCCTCCTCCTCCTCCCCTTCCTCCTCCCCCTCCCCTTCCTCCTCCTCCTCCCCTTCCTCCTCCTCCTCCCCTTCCTCCTCCTCCTCCCCTTCCTCCTCCTCCTCCCCTTCCTCCTCCTCCTCCCCTTCCTCCTCCTCCTCCTCCTCCTCCTCCTCCTCCTCCTCCTCCTCCTCCTCCTCTTCTCCTTCTCCTCCTCCTCCTCCTCCTCCTCTTCCTCCTCCTTCTTCTTCATCATCATTATTTTTGAGAGAGAGACAGAGCGTGAGCCAAGGAGGGGCAGAAAGAGAGAGGGAGACACAGAATCCAAAGCAGGCTCCAGGATCTGAACTGTCAGCACAGAGCCCAATGCGAGACTTGAACTCACGAACTGTGAGATCATGATCTGAGCTGAAATTGGATGCTTAACCTACTAAGCCACCCAAGTGCCCCACTACTTGTCTTCTCTGTCTCAGATGTGACTTGCTGGGCCAGTTCTTCCTTGACCTCCAAAGGCTTATATAGGATCGTTCTGTCTGTGCCTGTGGTCCCTGGGCTTGTCCCTAGTATGAAAGCTCTTCCCTTACTCTACCCCAAGTTCCTGATTATTAGACTATAGATCTTTGACTTCAGGAACGATGTCACATTCACTATTCTACCTTAGCACTTCGTACAAAAAAACAAGTTTCTCAGTGTGTGATCAATGGCTGAATTGTTCTGTGCCCAAATACTGGGCGGAGGTGGGGGGAGAGGTTGGAGGTATATATTCTTGTGGAAGGAATCTCATCTCTTCTGCACAGGCTGCCAATATAAATGTTGGATGAGCTCTCATGTACTGTATGGTTGTTTTTTTTTCTCAAGTCTTTACCTTTTGGTTATGTTTTGCTTAGGATACTGCTATAATGAATTTGCTTCTATCCCCTGAGCACATACTAAGGGTGTGTGTGTGGTGGTGGGGGGGGGGGGCTAGGAAGCCCAGGGCAGCCACGTTTCACCAGAGAAAATGCAGTTTAAAATCACATCTTTACTAAGCATAAGCCACGGTGTACTAAGTTACCTGTAGATAAATTAAAGATTTCTGAAGTGTGAGAGGCAGTTGCAGCAGAGCTGAAAGAGCTCTGAGGCTGTTGTCAAATTTCCTGGGTCTGAGCCTGCGCTCTGGTGTCCTTATTCATAATGCAGAGATACCAATATCCGCTCCATATATTTGTGAATTTTTGTGAAGAACCACCAAGAAAATGTTCGTGGACACACTTTTTAGATGGTGACATATTGCATGAACGCAGGGATGTATAATTAGGACAGTGATCACTAAATAGGCAATCACCTCTGACTCCTCTGCTTCTTTTAGGATCTAGGACCAAAAAATGGAGGAAACTGGTTGTTTATCATTATCAAGACCTGGGAATCTGTTGACAGTGTGCAAGGGTTTGCCCAGCCATTGGTGCTCCGTGACTGCTGGAATGCCCAGTTTGAGCTCAGGATGCCGAAGGGTCTAAGAGGCCAGGAAGACCAGGGCATGGATAAGCATTAGTGGCTGGAACCTCTCATGCTAACGGTAGAGATATGAAGAGACAACAGGGTCCTCCCTCTAATCCTAGAACTCTGTTCTAACAGGCTTCTTGGAGGATACAAGTCTGAAATTCCCAAATTATTTCTTTTAATTTAATCTCCCGTCTGGATTGTTCCTGAACTGGGAGTCTAGGTTCATCCTAGGACACATACAGTTGAGGGTGATAACACCAATCACACTTGCTTGAGAAACTGACTCGAGTGTTATGAACAGAACTCTCAGCATGGCACCATGAATTGAGCCAAGGCCCCTGTACTTTCTGGAGGCAGCAAATATTTTTCCTTCTTTTTTTTTTAAATTTTTTTTTAACGTTTATTTATTTTTGAGACAGAGAGAGACAGAGCATGAATGGGGGAGGGTCAGAGAGAGAGGGAGACACAGAATCTGAAACAGGCTCCAGGCTCTGAGCTGTCAGCACAGAGCCCGACGTGGGGCTTGAACTCACGGACCGCGAGATCATGACCTGAGCCAAAGTCGGACGCTTAACCGACTGAGCCACCCAGGTGCCCCTATTTTTTTTTAATGTTTGTTTATTTTTGAGAGACAGAGACCGAGCACAAGTAGTGGAAGGGTAGAGAGAGGGAGACATAGAATCCGAAGCAGTCTCCAGGCTCTGAGTGAGCTGTCAGCAGAGAGCCCGATGTGGGGCTCGAACCCACGAGCCGTGAGATCATGACCTGAGCTGAAGTCGGATGCTTAACCGACTGAGCCACCCGGACGCCCCTGAAAAACTCTACTTGATTATTGTTAAGACTCTTGCTCCGTCCCTCAGCGAGTATTTTTTGAGCTCAGATAGAAGGTACCCTGAGAACGATCTCATTCAGTCAACTTCACAATCTCACACAATGACAGATTCCCTCCTATCTTTCACGCCCCTCTTTCAAGGATGCATGAGGACTCTGGACCAGTTTTCCCTTCTAGTGTTCTTAATTTTAACCCACTGCTGCAAGGCAGATGGTTTATGGATTGAGGAGAGAGCCATCATCACAAACATATACATTTAGCCTAAAAGGCTAAGGATACTTGGCTTGTTTTGTCAAGGATACGGGGCTTCCCATGAGCGAGGAGGCGACACCATGTAGGATACAGTGGGTAATAGTCTGTGGCCTGGGTTTTTCTCTTGACTGCACTACAGCTATAGTGAGCTATAGCTTGTCCTCTGACAAAGGCTTTTCTCTGTCTCCACATTCCTTGGTTACTGACGCATCCTATGGAGGTAAAAACACTCTTTTAGGATTGAGAAAGTAGATGAATTCTTGCTAGCTTTTGCCCTTTTATATCCAGGCATATATCTTTAGTATCTCCATTGTTGATGAACTTAATATTAATCCTTTGACTTCCATTCAAAAGAGTATTTTAAAACATCACATTCTTCTGACCCTTGAACCAGATGCATTATCGGGACACCCACGGGCTCATGTAGGTAGCAAGTGCAGAGTTCGTGTTAAAATACCCTTGAGCAAACCTGTCCACCTTCAGCTTCCCAGTGTCTTAGAAATCTTGTGTCCTTTGCACCTGTTGAGAAATACTTATTGGTTTGAAGCTCTAAGGATGACATATGAAGCACAGTGAACAGTTTTCCCACAAGTAGGATTATAGGGGTGACTATGGTTGCTTTGCTGTCTGTAGAGTGGCAACTTGGAGAAGGTACCGTCCCTCAGCCAGGATTATAGCTCCCAGCCCCGGGCATGGGGAGTGGACGTGCCATGGCATGTGAGGAGGTCAGTCTACTGTGTGGATAGACTCCATAGCTTAGAAGGTCACGAGGGAGGATTCTCTTTTCTATCTCACTAAAGCTCCCTTTCCTTCTTTTAGAGAAGGTGAAAGTTCAGGGAAGGTTTCCAATATATTAAAACTAATGTCTGTATTTTTCATTCATCTTACACAAGGCTCACAGAATACTTTAGAACCCAGAGAGAACCTATAGATTATATCATTTCTTTGTTTTATCATTTACTAATAAAGTCAAGTAGGTTTCAATATAAAGACTATTTTTTTATTAACATTTTTTCTTAATATTTATTTTTGAGAGAGAGAGAGAGCAAGCGAGAGAGCATGAGCAGGGGAGGGGCAGAGAGAGAGGGAGACAACAGAATTCCAAGCAGGCTCCAGGCTCTGAGCTGTCAACACAGAGCCCGACGTGGGGCTCGAACTTGCCGACTGCAAGATCATGACCTGAGCCAAAGTCGGACGCTTAACCGACCGAGCCACCCACGTGCCCCCAATATAAAGGCTACTTTTCAAACTTCTCTCCCTGTATATTTGACCAAGTGTTATATAAAGACATTTTTCTTTTAAAGTTACAAGTGAGTTATAGATTTCAGCAGAATTTTTTGAATGTTGCCTGCAATTTAATGATTTTAGTTATGACTTAATATTTGAACAATGTCATTGCTCTCCAAATTTTCCATAATTACAATTCAATTTGTCAAAATTTACTTAATAGCCATGTGCCTAAGCATAAGGGGAACACTTGGTCTGTTTAGCAAACCTTCTGTCGGAGCAGAAATACGGGACATTATAGCTGTTGATTACTGTTTTAGTGTGGGTAGGATCTGCCGTATGATGCAAGATGGCTCCTGCCAGCTAAGTCAGCAAAGGACTTTGTTTAGCTGAATTCTGTTTAATAAGAAAGAGTTTTGATAAATAGCCTTGTCTCAGATGGATTAAACTATTGATTTACCAATACCGTTCCTATCTCGACCCAGGGGGACTCTGTTGATGCCACTTAGAATATTACAAACTCTCTGCCATATGCATGTTGTCTAGCCCATGCTTCAACCCTATCACCTTTCAGCAGATTGCTTTAGACAAGAGATCTCATGGGCAAGGAATCTGCAATGCATATAAGCTTACTTGCTGATTTAATACAAGAGAGTCCTAGACATTGACCTTGTCTTGAGTTATTCTAACTTGGCAGGGCTGTAACACTGCAAAGACCTGAAAATCCCTTTTTAACAAGGCTACCTGAACCAAATGGCCCCAGTCCAAATACATGAAAATTTAAAGATGTCCAAGAGATCAGTGGCTTACAGTATTAAAGAGTAGGGAGACTGACATTGCACTTAACTCGGGTCTACTTATTTATCCAGTCAAGGATTCTGTCTCCAAGCATAATAGCTGCTCTGTTATCACTTTATAAATTGCTGTGCCTATTATTTTAGTAATGAACTGGGAGAAGGCATTCTGTCTGAAGATGTTAAAGGTACGAAATGCCCTGCTAAAATCCCCAGATGTTCAATTATTTGAAAGAAATTATTTCTCTTCTAAGCAGGTTGTATTTTTAATTTTTCCAAAAACAGCAGGTAGGATGGATATTATAACGTCCATAGAGCCCATGGTCCTTGAAGCACCCAGAGGTATTGCAGGCCAGCCAAAGCAGTTCTCAAGGCAAGAGGCAGGCCAAGAACCGGATGCAGGTGCTTATGATTCTGCTTACGAGAGTGCTTTCTTTCATTGGGGAAAAAAAAAACTTATCATTTTCCAGGGTGAGAGAGAAATTGGCAATACCTATCATCTTGGCACCAAGTAAGTCTAATTTGGCAAGATTTATAGTGTACCCAGTGCAGAAATGATCATATGTGTGCCTCATGTACCGTGTCTTAAATGGCAGCCTAATGTACTCTGTGCTACCGTAATGACAGTGTATTGAACACAAGGGCTCTGTGGGTTTTGCATGGAGAGTTCTCCCTTGGCAAACACATCTCCATTATGATGCGTCGAAAATATTAGTTGTCAAAATCGCAGGTAAGGAAGCACATGAGTGTGTGTGTGTGTGTGTGTGTGTGTGTGTGTGTGTGTCTATCTATCTATCTATACATCTCTGTTTCTGCATCAGGGCACTCTATAGTTCTGTCTTCCGGAGTTTTCTTATAGCACGGTCTCGGCCAAAAGCACCTAGCAAGAAGCAAAAAGAAGAGGAAAATTAAATGGTGCAAATAAAGGACCAGGGTCAGAAGCAAGGTTATTAGGATAGGAAACCGGAGGCCTGGGTCCTAGTGGGAAGTCCTCACTGTCATGCTCTGGCAAGCTTCTTTCTTTAGCTGAGTCTGTTTCCTCACCGCACCACAGTCCAGTTGAGTAGGTGATCTCTTAGTGTTTGTTTAGCCTAATTTCTTTTTCTTAAAATAGTTTTATTTATTTTTGAGACAGAGAGAGACAGAGCATGAGCAGGGGAGGGGCAGAGAGAGAGGGAGACACAGAATCGGAAGCAGGCTCCAGGCTCTGAGCTGTCGGCACAGAGCCCGACGCGGGGCTCGAACTCACAGACTCTGAGATCACGACCTGAGCTGAAGTCGGCTGCTACCCAGGCTCCCCTAGTCTAATTTAAATAGTAAATACAGTTACTCCAGAACAACATATAGACAGCCTTTAACGTCACAATTGTGTGCTTACACAGTGTCCATGCACTCAGTCCGTTGGCGTTCTTAGCTTGAAACGGGCCCTTATTATCATAAAGGCAGATCATTGTGGGTTCCTAAAGGAGTTGTTCTGTGCAAAGGGGTTTGGGGAGATACCGAAGGTTGGAGTACAAATGAAGACGGGATGTGTTTGCGTTTTGGGTTGGCAGGTACTCCACCCAAAAATGAAATAAAAGTGTAGCTGCGTTGGTGAATAGTCAGAGCTCTCCAGAGTACAGGCACAAGACAGCATAGTTTCCCTTCAAGCTGCCTTTTAGTCCCTGCAGGCCCTCTCTGTGGATTAGTTCTTTTCCTGCCCCTGGATGAACCCTTGGGCAGGTCTTGCATCTGAGAGGATAAACACACGGTCCCTTGTTTGGAGATTAAATCTTCAGTCTGATCTAATAATCACACAACTCCAGTCCTGTCCGGAATATTAATCAACACTTCAAATGTGTATCCAGGTAAACCCTCCCTACCTTGGGCCCGACCAGGGCCGCCATTCTAGAGTACAGAAAAATGTTGGCGGTGGGGGGGGGGGGGCATCTCTCCCTACTTCGTAGCTGTGGTTTCAGACGCCTCTGGCTTTGAAGGGGATAATGAGGGAATTATAGGGAAGAGTCTTATCTGCCTGGTGCCCCCATGATCTGCCATTGGTGCCACCTAGCCATGGCAGATGTCCAAAAGAGAGTCTTATCTTTCGGGCAGTTATGTACATTTGTGTAGTGTCCACTGCCTCTCTTTTGCTGGGGAGACAGTGATCCCCTTAGTGCCTGTGCTTTTCTCATCCCAGCCGCTGGATTGCAATCTGTCCCCTGGAGGGATGGAAACAAGACTTAGTGAATCAAAGAGTAGAGTAAGGTCTACAAGTAGGGGTAGCGGTTAGGTAGGAAAGAAACTATACATGTCCCTGACTTCATCATGTTTCTTCTCAGCCTGAAGGAGGCCTGAGCTAAGGGAGGGAGAATGAATATATATATATATATATATATATATATATATATATATATATAATTATTTATATATATAATTATTTATATATAATTATTTTTATATATATATAATTATATATATATATATTTTAATTATAGTAAGAACATTTAACATGAAGTTGGCCCTCCTAACAAAATTGTAAGTGTGCAACATGGTATTGTTTACCACAAGCATGATGTACAGCAGATCTCTAGAATTTATTCATTTTTTTTTAAAGTCCCCGAAGTAAGAAAACAAGATGTTTATTATCTAGAGTGAAAGTGTACTTTTACTTGATAAATAATGTGCCCTATTTTGCATTTGCCTTGTGTCAAAAGGAAGCGTGGCGTTTTCCGTTCTATTTGAACTGTAAAAATCGCTTGACTACCTAGTTGAGGTTAAGGTTCCTAAAATACATCTAAGGTTTGAATACCTTCTCTCTCATAGCCTTCATTAAACATCACTATTGACGATGCTTTCACTTTTTCTGTAGCGTAAGCAGCTTTTGTGCTTTCCACTGGACAGAGACCACTTTTCTGTGTGCCCGGTGGTCACTGAGGAAGGAGGTGAGAACTCGCAGGAGACAGGAATTGGTGGAAAGCATTTTGAAAAGAGGAACAGAGCCATCAGGGGCCTGGTACTCAGCTCCTTCACGCCCTGTCATCTGCTGTGAAGAATTGGAAGTGAGTTGCAGCAATGAGACGACACATTGTTTGAATGCCTTGGAAGGGGAGCATTTCTAATAATAGCGCCAGAACTGATGAGTTTCACGTTAATTAATGAAAGTGACAGTAGTTGAATCTTACTCAAATAACATGAATACAAATAAAAACATGCCCGGGCTTGCTTGTCACACTGTTGCACTGAATGCTATAGTCTGTTAAATAGCTGGGCGTCGGCCAACAAAATACCTGGAGTGCTTCATGGAATAATACCCAATAGTTCTCCAGTCGGTTTCTGAATAAATGTGAATGCTCCTTTTATGGCTTTAGGTACGAGAAATGAAGTGCAGGCTAGATGTCTATATTTGTGAAAGAAAAGCTTCTTCTGCAGTTTCCATATAATTCTGAAGCTCCATTATTGGGTGTTTTTCCTAACGCTGCTTTACGAAGGGTGGTGTCCTGAGATTTTTCTCAGAAGGCCAGTGAGCTTCTTCCAGACTAATCTTGGAGAGCACGGTAGGTCTCCAAATAGACAACTTTTGTCAAACTCTGAGAATATGACTTCTGTAATCCTTTGTGGACTATCTGGGGTTTGATAACACATGGTGTGTTAGTATATCAACATATGCAAACAGCCTGTGGTTGCCATGTTACATGTGCCGACTTTTGCAAGTTTTCTTTCAACAATTGGGTGGGACTCAGTAGGTAGAATTATAGCCAACTAATTATACTTTGTTCCTTTCCGGTATATATTCCCTCAACGAGTAGCGTTTTGATTCTGCGTTGCCAGAGAGGCTTACGGATCCCTCCAACCTAAGTTTCCTTAGAGCGGAGTTTCTCAACTTTAATGAGAAAAAACTCTCTAAAGGCCTGAGATATAAGAGAAGTCATTTTGAATTTCTTTCTAAAGCATGACTGTATAAAAACTTTGTTTAAACTAAAAACCTGATTTATGGCCCACCAAGTATACACTGTGTACCTGCTTTGTAAGTGAGTGTACCTTGAAGGAAAACCATCTAGACCTTGTAATAGGGATCAATGCTCCTCCTACACCCTGCATTCCTTGACGTTAAAACTTGTGGTTCCTACCTATACGCTAATCTATAATTTTTTAAGCCTTTACAAGGTATAAAAAGTATATAATACTATAAAAACTGTTCATTCTCCAGAACACTTTCTTCCCGTGCAGGGCATGTTTCCCTGGGAAGATGTCCTAACCTGGGCTTGAATACAGCTTTCTTTTTTGCTTTTAGAGATTCTAAAGGGTTTGTTCATTTTGCATGAACAACCTCGCCCCTACTGACATTTTGGGCGGGATGATTCTTGCTGTGGGGGGCTGTCCTGTGCGTTGAAGCTGTTTTGCAGCACCCGTGGCCTCTGTCCACTAGATGCCAGTAGCACCCTCCCCCAGTTGCGATGAGCAAAAGTGTTCACAGACACGACCGAATGTCGCCTGAGGGGCAAAATCACTTTCTAACCCCCTCCCAACTTAGGACCATTGCCTTAGACAAAGGGTCCTGTCTCCCATTTAAGGCCCGTGCAAAGAACATGAATAGAGCACCAATGACTCACATATAGTAGCAAACCTGCAAATACCCTGGTGTATCCTTGCGAGAGTCAAATTTTAAACTGTGAAATGTACATGATGCCAGTTTTCAGGAAGAATGTGCTGGAACAGATTCATTGAGATGAATGAACCATTGAAATATGGTTTCAACCTTTAAATAGGCAATGCTGTTTTTTAGAGAGCAGTTGTTTCTTAGTAACACGCTCCTGTTTTCCATTGATAACGACTGCTGATAATACTATTAATACTAATATTTTAATTATTCAGATACTACCCCTACTAAAATCCCTGAGTTAGATGCGTTAGTGTGAATCAGTCTTTTTCTTATAACAAATGCAAAGGAAAGAGAATAAAATGGTACTACTTGGGATTTTGTTCAAGGGTGAAAAACACGTATAACAGTTATAGGAACAGAGCTAGGTGATAGGCAGAGATAGGAAAAATGTAATCATTCCAGGCCTAGCATGAGATGATAGGCAGACAAAGAGAATAAAAGAGCAGAGTGTTCTAAAATCATTTCAAGAGCGGGGCGCCTGGGTGGCGCAGTCGGTTAAGCGTCCGACTTCAGCCAGGTCACGATCTCGCGGTCCGTGAGTTCGAGCCCCGCGTCAGGCTCTGGGCTGATGGCTCGGAGCCTGGAGCCTGTTTCCGATTCTGTGTCTCCCTCTCTCTCTGCCCCTCCCCCGTTCATGCTCTGTCTCTCTCTGTCCCAAAAATAAATAAAAAACGTTGAAAAAAAAAATAAAAAAAATAAAATCATTTCAAGAGAAAATGGTCTAAAATGTCCTTTTTCTTGGAGGTTCAGGTGAGAATCATTGCACACAGTTTAGTCTTGGGGAATTCACAGTTGAGAATGTATTTTCAAACCTCCCTCTCTTTGAAGAAAGAGCATTTAATGAGTGATTCTCGTTTTCATTATTATTTTTTCAAACAAAAGGTCTCACATATTTATTACTGAGCCCAACCTACTGGTGCAGAAGCAGAGGAAAGGAAAAATCATTTTCCCAATGAAACAAATCTATTGTCCAGATAGGAGTGATGTTTACAGAGTGAAATGAGCATGCGACCTTCACGCAGCATAAAGACATGTACCATCTTCTGTGCGATCCGTTAGAGACGCAGCTTGGTGCTCCAAAGTCTCCTCTTGGAACTGTTCATGATTTTGTTACCAGTTTTCATCCAAACCCACCGGGGAATGGGACAGTCCTGCTTTTGTTTCTTGACCAGGAATGGCTTGATCCTCAAAGTCTTGTGAGAAAACATGGTGGGGAATAGTCAACCACACACACCATGATGGTGAAGAAAGGGAGACTTAATGAGTATTTAAAATGCATTGCCATTGCCATCTGATTTATTAATGCTTCCCACAAGCCTAGAAAGTTCAGAGCTGCTTTCTTTTCTCAAGAAATGGTGAGTGAAGAAACTGGCATGCTATGAGCAGAAATCCTATGTCTAACATGAAAGCGAATGAAAGTGGAAATACAACAAAATGGCGTAAGTGTTCTGATTCCTTCCCAAACCAGCATACAAAGGCAGTGCCGATCTACTTGGGCTTTCAGTCACCGTCTAACCACTATGAAGTTTTTAATCATGATTGTTTGTAGGATATATCGTGATATTTTTAGAAACAAGGAACATGTTTAACTCAAAAAAACCAATTTTGCTTTCTTTGCCGAAAGAAGCTGCTTCACTTTGATATAGGAAACTAAATTTCTATGCCAAAATCCTATTTATAGGCTATTCATTTATTTTCTCGTGAAGCATTTCTGAAATGACTTTCCTTTCTAAAAATAGTTGGTGAACTCGAATGCATACTTATCAGGGCTCTGTCTTGGTCCCTGCATAAATTCTTAGAAGGCTATCTGCTGTGTATCACTGGAACTTATCAGATACCCACAAAGTTATTAGGGCTGAGAAGATGTCTTATATAATATGAATACAAATACACTATGGGCTGAGATTATAAATCTTTGTTGCCTAATTCACCCTTTAAAAATGATTTAAGAAGTTGGTATTTTATTTTCGTATGAAAATTTCATTCAGATACATCCAAATGCTATAGGATTAGGAACCTGAAAATCTTGAAACTCAATTTCAAGCAAGGAGTATGGTTTAATGGGAAAAGGCATTAAATTTATCGTGGGTCAAGGAACACGAATATAGGTGCCATTTCTCCCACTTTGTTGAGTGTGGTAGAAAGGGTACTGCCATGTTGCACAACTGTAGGCTCAGTTTCCTCATTGTGGTCTTTATGAAAGACCTTCCCAGTGAGATATTTAAGTTAACAGTGCTCATTCTCTGAGACTCCGTATTAGGCTAGTTCCTCCAAGCCTCCCTAGGGATTCTTGATACAGAATATAGTCTTGGCGCAACCTATATTATTTTATCTTTGTAGCTTTTTAAAAAAACTTAATTTTATTTTAACTCTGGTATAGTTAACACACAGTGTAATATTTTCGGTGTACAGTTAGGGATTCAACAATGCCATACATCACCAGGTGCTCATCAAGAGAAGTGGCCTCTTAATCCCTTCACCCATTTCACCCATCCCCCCAAACCCCCTCCCCTCTGGTAACTCTCTAGAGTTCAGAGTCTGTTTCTTGGTTTCTCTTTCTCAACCTCTCTTTCTTGTTCTTTCTCTCCCCCCTCCCCCACCCGCTTAGTCTTTTGTTTTGTTTCCTAAATCCCACGCATGAATGAAATCACATGGTATTTGTCTTTCTTTGACTTATTTTGCTCAGCATTATACTCTCTAGTTCCATCCACATCATTGCAAATGGCAAGATTTCATTTCTTTTTATGGCTGAGTAATATGCCGTTATATATCTATATATCTATACAGATATCTATCTATCTATCTATCTATCTATCTATCTATCTATATATGTCACCTCTTTTTTATCCACTTATCCATCGATGGACACTTGGGCTGCTTTCATAATTTCGCTATTGTAAATAATGCTGCTAGAAACTTAGGGGTGCATGTATGCCTTTGAATGAGTGTTTTTGTATTGTTTGAGTAAATACTGAGTAGTGCAATTACTGGAAGATAGGCTGGTTCTATTTTTAACTTTCTGAGGCATTTCCACACTGTTTTCTACAGTGGCTGTACCAGTTTGCATTCCCATCAACAGTGCATGAGGTTTCCTTTTTCTCCACATCCTTGCCAATACCTGTGGTTTCTTGTGTTGTTGATTTTAGCCACTGTGACAGATATGAGGTGATATCTCATTGTAGTTTTAATTTGCATTTCTGTGATGATGAGTGATGTTGAGGATCTCTTCACGTATCTGTTGGCCATCTTCACGTATCTGTATGTCTTCTTTGGAGACATGTCTGTTCATATCTTCCGTTCATTATTAAATTAGATTATATGTTTTTTGAATATTGAGTTTTATAAGTTCTTTATATATTTTGGATACTAACCCTTTATCAGATATATCATTTGCAAATATCTTCTCCCATTCCTCAGGCTGCCTTTTAGTTTTGTTGACTGTTTCTTTCACTGTGCAGAAGCTTTTTATTTTGATGAAGTCCCGATAGTTTATTTTTGCTTTTATTTCCTTTGCCTCGGGGATATATCTAGAAAAATGTTGCTACAGCCCATGTCAGAGACATTATTGCCTGCGCTCTTTCTAGGGTTTTTATGGTTTCAGGTCTCACATTTAGGTCTTTAATCCATTTTGAGTTATTTTTATGTTATCTTTTAAGTTTTCATTTTAAAATAATTTCAAAGTTATAGACCAGTTGCAAACATAGTAAAAACACTCCCATATTTCCCTCACTGAGATATCCCAATTATTGACATTGTATCAGATCTCCTTTATTGTCTTCTCTCTTCTCCCCTTATTCCTCCGATTCTTATGTATGTGTATGGAGACATAAACACAAACATATGTAGTATTTTTGAAACGTTTGAGAGTAAATTGCAGACATGATGCCCTTTACCACTAAACATCTTAGCATATATTAGCTAAGAATCATGTTTTCTTACAAAGCCATAGTACAAGTGTAAAAATCATAACATTAATATCATATTAATACTGATAATATACTAATAACTAACTTATAGACTTTATACAAATTTTAGCCATTATCTCATTTATGCCTTTTATGAAAGAATATTGTGGCCAGGATTCAATAACGAGTTGCATTACCTAGTCTGTCTTGTTTGCTTTACTCTGGAACAATTCCTTGATTTTTCTTTGCTTTTCGTAACCTTGATATATTTTGAGAGCACAGACCAGTAATTTTGTAGAATATCCTTCAATTTGTGTTTGTCTAGTGTTTCTTCATTATTAGATTTAGATTATGTATTTTTGCAAGATTGTCACAAAAGTGAAACTGTGTTCTCAGCAAACCATATCAGGAGGCCCATGAGGTCATTTTGAACATGACTGGATGACGGCAGTTTTTATCGCTTCATTAAGATGATGTTTGGTTGATGGAGGGTGGGAAGGAGGGGTAGGTTGGGTGATGGGCATTGAGGAGGGCACCTGTTGGGATGAGCACTGGGTGTTGTATGGAAACCAATTTGACAATACATTTCGTATTAAAAAATAGGTATATGTATCAAGATGATGTCTAATATGTTTCTCCTGTTACTTTTGGTGTTACTTTAAGGTTACTATTTTTTTTCTGTCATTAATAAGCATTTTGTGGGGAGATACTTTGAAGCTATGTAAATATTCTGTCCCTCATCAGACTTTCACACAGTCATTTCCGCATCCACTGATGATTCTTGTCTCAGGCAGTTTTACTCCAGTGGTTGCCAAATTATGATTTTCTAAGTCCATAATTCCATCTTTATTAATTAGCTCTGAATACTAGTTTCTAGTACGAGGAGACTATATTCTTGAAGAATGGCTGATTCCAGGGCTGGGGATGGGAAACTGCAAGAGAACCTTGGACTGTCTCAAGAAAGCATGGAGTTCCTTGAGAAAGATGGGGACCTGTCAAAATGACACTGGGACTGGCTTGAAGGAGTTCCCCTGGCTAAGCCTTGCACAGTTTGAACACCAAAACAAGTCATGTACTGGATTGTAACCCACTGAATAAAATAGAAATAATATAAGAATGTATGAGTCTATAGTGAATGAATGAATGAATGAATGAATGAATGAATGAAATGATTGTAGATAGAAAGCTCTTAGAGCAGACTGCCATTTTTTTCTTTTAAAGAGACATGGCTTGAAGGGGGTGTGTTGTCTAAAACTCTAGTCAGTAAGCCAGAACTTTATTACCTCCTCAAAAGAGATATCCAACACATTTTCCCTGATAAATATAGGGCACTTCTGCTAGAGAGAGAGACATGAGTTCTCCAGAAGTTTCTCCAGAAACAGACAATGCTGACCCCGCTGCCATTGGTTCCTAGGGGAATGACATAGCAAAATACTTCCCTCTTTTGATGACCAGAGAAAGACTCCTAATTTTATTCTTCCAATGAGAAACTACTGCTAAATATGTTTTATAAAACTCCAATCTGAAATTTAGAAAGGGCCCATGGGTGGCTTTCTCACTTGTGGACAAAGAGGCTCCCTGCTAGTCAGAACCCTCAATATGACTTAGTGCTTCCTGCTGACAGTTCTGTCTCAAATATTTGGAGCTTGGAGTAGAAAACCCACCCATTCTATGTCTAAATATTTTTAAAGTTATATACCTAGCTAACAAGTTTGCCAAATAAAATATGTTCTATTCTCCCACCTTGAAAAATGTACCATCACAATTACAAATAAAGGTATCAATGGGCTGTAGTATGATTAAAAATAAGCAACAGAGCAGAGTTGGCTGAATTTTATTATCGCACATATCTGAGTGTCCTCTTGCCTGTACAGTGACATTTCTCCACAAAAACAAGCCTTGAGGAAAGGACTTGGTATCAGTAACTTGTTTAGGATGTTATCCCAGGAAGCACAAGAGAACAAGGAATTGAGACAAGAAAGGGGAAAAAGCCAAAAAGTAGATGATTGGAAACAGCTCACCAATATGGACAACTGGGACTCACTCCCCTCTTGAAAGCATATCTTTAACTGAAAAACAAAAGAAAACAAGAAACAAAAAGCTAAACCCACTTTTGCCTTTGTACATGTTCATGATAAAGTTATTTCTCTTTAATATGTAGTTCAATTACAGGAAATTAATTTTCTATGCCAAAGGCACATTTGGAAGTTGATTAGTTTATTTTCCTCTGAAGCATTTCTGAAATTATTTCTCCTTTCTAATAAGAGCTGATTAACCTGAATGCATTTTCATTAGTGCCCCTCATTAGTGCAGTCCACATGTAAGAATTGTGCACAGTGAGACAGGAAGGCTGAGGGAATTTATTCACTGACGCTGACCCTCTTTAGTAGACGATTGTCTCCGAGAATATTAAATTCTCCATGCTTTGGGCTGTTCTGTGCACTGTTTGAGCAAGATCCCATGTCACTAGAGAAAGATCTCAGGCAGAGAAACAGGAAGTTGTGTAAGCCCTTGCATTGACCAGCTCCCCCTTACCCCCTACCCCCACCAAAATGTTTCGTTTGCCTTTATAATCAAGAATTTCACATAATATCTTCTATCCAGAGTAATAAACTAAATGTATTTTAAGTCCCCCAAATTTGTATTTTCAACAACTATAAAATTCAGAGTAAATATAAAATTAAAAGTATTATTTTCTGTTTTTAAATTTAAAAAGTTTACACAAGACAAATCACAAATTATACTCAATTAACGTCAAAACATTAAAAACAATTTTTAGAGTTGAATTTTTTAGTTTCCTATTTTTTAACTGCATCTAAGATATTTTAAAATAGCCTTTTTATTTTGTAATAATTTTGGATTTACAGTAAAGTTGCAAAGATAATCAGAATTCCCAACCCCCTCACCCAGTTTCCTAGTGTCAATATTCTACATTACTATGATATGCTTGTCATAATCAAGAAAACAACATTGGTATATTATAATGAACTGAACTTCATAATTTATTCATATTTTAGCAGTCTTTCTGTTCCTGTCCTTTTCTGTTCCAGGCTCCCATCCAGGTTGCTGTCTTCATGTGTCCTTAGCCTCTTCTGCTCTGTGACAGTGTCACAGTCTTTTCTGTTTTTCATCACCTTGGAAGTTTTAAGGGGAACTGGTCAGGTATTTTGTAGAATGCTCTCAGTTGAGTTTGCCTGATGTTTTTGTCATGACTGGACAGCAGTTATAGGTTTGGGAGAAGAATACCACAAGGCGAGGTGCCCTTCTCATCTTATCACCTCAGGGGGACACACATGTTACCCATGTGACAAGCTGGTATGTGTGGGTTTCTCCACTGTAACTTTTTTGGAAGTTCTCTCTCCTTTGGACGCAAACCACTAATCCCAGCCCACGTTCAGGAGGAGGGGAAAAATTAAGTTTCACTTCATATATTATTTGAAATCCTTTTATAGGGAAAATTTGGGTCTTTACCTCCATTAGGTATTTTTTGTAATCGTTTATTTACATCAGTATGGATTTACCTGTATTTATTTTATCTTTTGAATTATAATACCATATTGCACACTTTATTTGCTCAAATTCTTTCAGCTTTGGCCACCGGGGGCACTTTCAGGTTGGCTTCTGTGTCCCTTGACATGGCCCCCCGCCCTGGCTTTTTTGAGCATTTCCTTACTTGCTGGCCCTAAAAGATCTCTGGGCTCAGTTTATAATATTCCTGTTACAATCCTAGAATAAACTATTCATCGAAGAAGCTCTGGTTTCTGTCATTGTAGACTAGTATGTAGAAGCCAAGATTTGGGTTCTGGGTGTGCTCACTGTTACTGTGGTGTCACTCCTTCCAGGCCTTTTAAGCAGAATTATGAAATATATGGATGTAAATAATCTGTATATCATATCCCTAATTTTTTCTGCGTCTGTCATCTTTATATATAATAAACTATCATGAATGTATGTCTCTGGCTCTAATTCATTATGACACGGATCATTCTAGTTCCCTCCTACCCTTGATTATCTGCACCTTCTGTCTTTGACAGTGAGAAACCCGGATCTCACTACCCCACCATCCATTTACTAATCTGTCTTACTCCACTACGCATTTAAGGCAGTTTCCATATTGTTAACTCATTCCATCACGAGAAAATTTATCATTTAGATTACAGTCTTTATGCACAGTTCCTTCTGTCTGGACTTAACCTCACAGTTTCTAGTCAAACACTGTTTTCAAACTTACTTCAAAAGGTCAGCCTTTTTGTTCCCCATGACCCTCCAGTGAGGTTATTTATACATTTGTAACACAGATCCATTTGTCACACTCTGCATTCCACCCTGGGATTCCCCCTGACATCCTGTTTGACTTTGTTTTTCATACCTGTGTATTAATGTCCGCCCATTCTGAATGTATGTTTCCACAGGTTTTGGTGAGTGGGTTTTGGTCCACTACTCCAGAATCCTAGAGAACATTTCCATTACCATAAAAACTTCCCTCTGTCTCCCTTTTAAACCATCCTTTCCTATTTCCGTAAGCTCTGAGCTTTTAATTATTATATAGTCTTCTGTCGTATTGATGTAACAGCCTGTTTACATATTCACCAGTTGAAGGATTTCTCAGTTGCTTCCAGTTCTGGGTAATTATGAATAAAGCTGCTGTGAACATCATGTACAGCTTGTGAACACAAGCTTCTATTTCATTTGAACAAAGACCTAGGTACATAGTTACTGGATCAAATGGTAAATCTATGGTTCACTTTATAATAACCCACTAAACTCTCTTCCAAATGGCTATACTATTTTGCCTTCTCACCAGCAATGATGAGAGTCGTTGTTGCTCTGTATCCTCACCAGCATTTGATATTGTTAGGTTTTTAAAAGGTATTTTAGTTATTCTAATGAATATAGATTGGTATCTCACTGTGAGTTTAACTTTCAATTTCCTAGTGACAAATGATGGTGAGAATCTCTCAAATGCTCATTCACCCATTATTTGCCAAATTTTGGTGAAGTGTCTGTTTAAATCTTTTGCCTGTTTTTATTCTTTTTGTTTTCTTATTGTTGAGTTTAGAAGCTATTTATATATTCTGGATAAAAGTTATTTACCAAATATGTAATTGGCAAATATTTCTCCCATTCTGTGGTTTACCTTTCCATTCTCTGAACAGTGTCTCTTAAAGAGCAGAAGTTTTAAATATTAATAAAGTCTATCATTTTTTTTTTAATTTTAAGGATTGGGTCTATGAAGTTGTATTAAAAACTCCTCTCCAAATCATAAGTCATGCAGACTCTGTCCTATACTTTTTTTTTCAGAATTTTTATAGTTTTATATTTTACATTGAAGTCTATGATTTATATTGACTTAATTTTGGTATAAGGTATATGTTGAGGTTAATGTTTTTCTCTATGGACATCTAATTGTTCTAGTACTATTTGTTGAAGAGACTATACTTTTTCCACTGAATTGCCTTTGCTTCTTTGTCAAAGCCACTTGACTGTGTTTGTGTTTGTCTATTTCTGAACTCTACGCTCTATTCCATTGATCTGTTTGCCTCGCTTTTAACAATACCATGGCATCTTGGCTACGGTGGTTTTGTAAGTTTTTAGTAAGTGTTGAGATGCGGTAAAGTGAGTCTTTTGACTTTCTGCTTTTTTTTGCAATTGTTTTGTCTTTTCTGGTTTCTGTGCCATTCCTTCTAGTTACAATCATAATCCTGCTACGCCAGATCTTATGACCTAGGTGCTAGTACCAACACAAGTACTATACCATGTTATGATGACATTGTTCCTGTGTTTACAAATTGCCTAAGAGCAACTGGTATTATAAAGACACATGCTGTGGTAGAAGGACACTGTACTCAATGGATGTTAGTTGTAATTATTATTGTCAAATATATCTCATAGGTAATTGTCAAAAAACAATTCAATCATGTGTGGAGCTGCTTTGTAGACTGAAGTGCTATATGAATACACGTTACTTTTGAGTTTAAACTATATGATACTGTATTTTGTTGTCTGCATCTTCTGTGCATAAATGGACTATTGATCTGGATAAGGTTCATGTTCTTTTAGATGGTATAGGTGGATACCAGGGCCTTTTGGAGAAGTAAATAAACAAAATCTAGTAATGGTATGCCTAGGCACACCACTTCCTATTATTTCCTTCATACCGGGAGTCAGGCAATTCCTAGAAAATCATTTTGAAAATCTTCTCTTGGTATTATATATCTTTCAAGAGATGGGAGATCAGTGAGCACCAAAAGGATGACGCTTTGATTACAGCAAAGGATTCAGGCTTAATGTAGGAGCATTTTCCTTTTTCATTTCTTTGTTTTTATTAAAACCACAATGGACTAGCTTTACTTTCAATTTGTGTAGTGAAACTTAACCAAGACAGTAAACATTTATTAATACTAGTGATGATAAAAATAGAATGTGTACTTCCTTGCTGTCAGATTCAGTAAAAAATGTACAGCGGTCCTTACAATCTACTTTATGTTCATGGATGGAACATGGGAAAAGATTTCAAGATATTTTATGAGCCAATTCTTAGCAAAATTTCTTCACAGAAATTCATAACTTATTCATTGATATGAGTTAAATTGAAAATTAAATGGTGTGATACAATTCCCCTATGTTTCTTTTTTTATCATGTGATTTTATTAAATTGTATACATGTAACTAGTCATATATATATATGACCTATTCTCTCTCTCTCTATGTATATAAACAATGACAAGAGGGGTAAATAACCAAAAAAATTTTTTATCATCTTGTTTTGTTTCAAAATTGTACTTAAATTCTAGTTAGTTAACATATAGTATGATATTGATTTCAGGAGTAGGATTTAATGATTGATTACTTACATATAACACCCAGTGCTCAACACAAATGCCCTCCTTAATACCCATCCCCCACTTAGCCCATTCCCCCCATCTCCTCTCCATCTACCCTCACTTTGTTCTCTATAGTTAAAGCCTCGTGTGGTTTGCTTCCTTCTCTTTTTCCCCCCTTCTCTTATGTTCATCTGTTTTGTTTCTTAAAGTCCACATATGAGTGAAATCATATGGTATTTCTCTTTATCTGACCGATTTATTTCTCTTAGCATAATACACTCTAGCTCCATCCACATCATTGCAAATGGCAAGATTTCACTTTTTTTGATGGCTGAGTAATATTCTATTGTGTGTATATGCCACATCTTTATCCATTCATTAGTTGATGGACATTTGGGCTCTTTCCATAATTTGGCTATTGTTGACAATTCTGCTATAAACATTGGGGATGCGTGTGTCCCTTCAAATCTGGATTTTTTGTATCCTTTGCGTAAATATTAAGTAGTACAGTTGCTGGGTCATAGGGTAGTTCTATTTTTAACTTTTTTGAGGAACCTCCATATTCTTTTCCAGAGTGGCTGCACCAGTTTGCATTCCCACCAACAGTGTATGAGGGTTCCCCTTTCTCCACATCCTTGCCAATATCTGTTGTTTACTGTGTTGTTAATTTTAGTCATTCTGACAGGTGTAAGGAGGTATCTCATCATGGTTTTTATTTGTATTTCCCTGATGATGAGTGATGTTGAGCATCTTTTCATGTGTCTGTTGGCTATCTGGATGTGTTATTTGGAAAAATGTCTATTCTTGTCTCCTGCCCATTTCTTAACTGGATTATCTGTTTTTTTTGGGTGTTGAGGTATATCAGTTCTTTATAGATATGGGACAGTAACCCTTTATCAGATATGTCATTTGCAGATATCTTCTCCCATTCTGTAGGCTGCCTTTTAGTTTTGTTGATTGTTTCCTTTGCCGTGCAGAAGCTTTTATCTTGATGAAGTCCCAATAGGTCACTTTTGCTTTTGTTTCCCTTGCCTCTGGAGACATATAAAGTAAGAGGTTGCTACAGCTGTGGTCAAAGAGGTTGCTGCCTATTTTCGTCTGTAGGATTTTGATGGTTTCCTGTCTCACAGGAAATGTCTTTCATTCATTTTGAATTTATTTTTGTGTGTGGTATAAAAGTTCATTTTTTGCATGTGGTCCAGTTTCATTCTTCTGCATGTTGCTATCCAGTTTTCCCAACACCATTTGCTGAAAAGACTGTCTTCTTTCCGTTGGATATCCTTTCCTGCTTTGTCAAAAATTAGTTACCCATATAGCTGTGGGTACATCTCTGGTTTTTTTGTTTTGTTCCACTGATCTATGTGTCTGTTTTTGTGCCAGTACCATACTGTGTTGATGACTACAGCTTTGTAATATAGCTTGAGGTCCAAAATTGTGATCTTCCAGCTTTGCTTTTCTTTTTCAAGATTGCTTTGGCTATTTGAGACCTTTTGTGGCTCCATACAAATTGTATGATTGTTTGTTCTAGCTCTGTGAAGAATGCTAGTGTTATGGTGTTATTTTTCTAGAGATTGCGCTGAGAATGTGTAAATTGCTTTGGGTAGTATAGACATTTTAACAATATTTGTTCTTCCAATCCATGAGCATGGAATGTTGTTCCATTTCTTTGTGTCCTCTTCAATTTCTCTTATAAATGTTCCATAGTTTTTAGAGTACAGATTTTTTACCTCTTGGTTAGGTTTATTCCTATGGTTTTTGGTATAATTAGAAATGGGATTGATTCCTTGATTTCTCTTTCTGCATCTTCATTATTGGTGTATGCCTTATAATTTCAATTAAAAATTATCTCCAGCCTGTGTTTAAAATGTCCAGGAAGGCAAAATGAAGCATGATTTCTTGAGGAGTAAAGCAGTGTCAAAAGAACTTATTAACTTTCTTGCTTCCAGTAATGGTGGGATAGATTATATTTGGCCAAATTTCTTCCTAAGAACAGCTAGGTAAGCTGGTTAAGGAGGAAAATGATCTGTATGGGGATGCCTGAGTCACTCAGTCAGTTAAGCAGCTGACTCTTGATTTCTGCTCAGGTCATGGTCCCAGGGTTGTGGGATCAAGCCCCACTTTGAGCTCTGTGCTGAGCATGGAGCCTGCTTGGGATTATCTCTCTCTCTCTCTCTCTCTCTCTCTCTCTCTCTCTCACTCTTTCTTTCTCTCCCTATGCCCTTCTCCCCCACTTGCATGTGTGCACTCTCTCTCAAATAAAATTAAAAAAAAAAAGACAAAATTCTCTGTATGAAGGAACTAGAAAGTTATCAAGATATCTAAGATTTGAGGTTTCAGTATCCTAGAGAGAATGGGACATGCTTTGAGCTGCATGAAATTTTATCTTTTGTGCAGGTTTTCCATTCAAGAAAACTAGTCTGGAATTAGAAACAAGGATAGCTGATACCACAACTTCTATTCAACATCATAACATTTTACTGTAAGTCTCAGTACAATAAGAAAACTATTAAGACCTATTTCTATGTTATTCATAGAAAACATAATTAAAATGTAGAAAATCACCTGAAAAAATACACAAATAACCCATTTGAATGAAAAGGGAAATTCAGCAAGGTAAAACTAATGTATTTTTATATTCTAAAAGAAATTAAAGAATAAAATAATACATTTACAATAACAAAGATATGTCAATTCCAAGAAATAAACATATTGAAAGATGTTAAAAATTCTGCACAAAAAACCTATAACACATTATTGATATATATTTTTAAATCCCTAAATAAATTGAAGAACATGCCATACATACAGATTAAGAGATTCAATATTGAAGTATGTCAAATATCCACACATTGATCTATAGAATTAATGCAACAATAAGCAAAATAGAAGCAAGCTCTTACAGAAGTTTATAAGCTGATTCGAAAATTTATTCAGAATTTCAAAAACCCAGAATAACCAAAATAATTTTAAATAAAAACAACATATTTGAAATCATTATACTGCTACTTGTCAATTTTATTATAAAGCTAGTAGCATGGCAGTTTGATATTTGTGTAAAGATAGAAAAAAATAACAGAAATCAATAAAGTCTGAGGATAAATCCTAGAAAAGGTAGGGACAATTGGATATTTATATGGAAAAAATAATCTTTACTCCTTCCTCATACCATATAAAATAATCGATTCTAGGTAGATTATAAATGTATATGGGAAAGGAAGACATAAATGTTCTAGATGATATAGAGAATATCTTCAAGATTTTAGGATAATCAAAATTTTATTCAACAGTGCATGAAAAAATCTGACGATAAAGAAAAATTGATAAATGAATTACACTAGAATTAAGAACCCGTGTTCATTAAATCCATTATTAAAAATGAAAAACCAACAATAGAATGGGAGGCTATATAAGTATTCATATATTCCATAAAGAATTTGCATCGATAATATATGAAAACTTCTGTAAATCATTAAGGAAAATATAGATCACACTATAGAAAAATGGGCAAAATCTGAACCCACACTTTACAAAAGAAAATATACAAATGGTCCCAAAATATATCAAAAGTTGCTTGATATTATTAGTCATTGGGAGACCTACAAATAAAGCCACAAAGTGATACTATCATATACCTACCAGAATGACAAAAATGAAAAAGACTGATGATACCAAATTGAAATGATATAGACCAATTGGAGTTCCCATATAGTGCTGGAGGGAGTATACTTTGGTACATGTTGGGAATCCATTAGCGTCTACTAAAGCCAAATATATAGATATCTAATGACCAAGGAATTCTATTCTTATTTACATGTCCTCCAAAGTTCATTTATTTCTTCATCAAAAAGAAATGTGTAAGAATTTCCTAGTAGCCTTGTCAGCAATAGCTCAAAAGTTGAAACAACTAAAATGAACAAATTCGGTAAGTAGTTAGAGGGTGTAAATTACAGGCTTTCCTGTGATTTTATGTGGAAGATAGGAAAGAATGAGGAGTCAGTGATGAATGTCAGGTTGCTGTCTTGGAAACCAAGGGAAATTTGTTGCAGAAGAACGCAGAAAGGAGAGCTGATCTGAGATCTGTTTTAAAGCTATTGACTTTGAGGTGAGTGGGACATCAGCCAAATGCAGATATTTAGTAGACATAAGGGTCTAAATCCCAGAAGAGAAATCTAAACTGTAGGTACATGTTTTAGAGGTATGAACTTGTTGTTAGTAATTAAAATGAATGAGATCTCCCATAGAGATCATACAGATTGAGATGTTAAGAGGACAAATGACAGAATTGAATTGACATTTAGGGAAAGCACGGGAAAAAGTACCCAAAATGTATTAAAGCATCCAAAATTCAGAAACTACTGGAACAATCAATACATACAAGACACTGTTTCAGGCAACGGAGATACGCCAGTATACCAAACATAGGAAAATTCCTGCCTTCATGTGCTTTACATTCTAGTGGGGAGACACAGACAATAAACAAAATATGTAAGTAAAATACATAGTAGTTGGTAGTAAATGCTATGGAGAAAAATAGGACAGGAAAGGGAAATGTGTAATTTTTAAACTTTTGGTAACTGCAAAATATGCATAACATAAAACTTACCATCTTGACCATATTTTAAAATATTTTTTTAATGTTTATTTATTTTTGAGAGAGACAGAGAGAGAACAATAGGGATGAGCAGAGAGAGGGAGACACAGAGCCTGAAGCAGTCTCCAGGCTCTGAGCGATCGGCATAGAGCCTGACACGGGGCTCAAACTCACGAACCGTGAGATCATGACCAGAGCTGAAGTCAGGTGCTTAACTGATTGAGCCACCCAGGTGATCCCCTCTTGACCATTTTTAAGTGTACGGTTTAATATTGTTAAGTACATTCACACTGTTATGCAACCAATCTATAGAACTCATTTCATCTTGAAAAATGGAAACTCTGTATCCATTAAGCAACAACTCCTCATTCCTCTTACCCCCCCACCCCTGGTAATCCATTCTCCTTTCTGTTTCTATAAATTTGACTACTCTAGATACCTGACAAGAGTGGAATCATACAGTATTTATCACTGGCTTGTTTTAGCATAATATCCTCCAGGTTTATCCATGTTGTAGCATATGTCAAAATTTCCTTACTTTTAAGAATGAATAATATCTCATTGTATATTTATGCCATATTTTGTTCATTCATCCATCGGTGGACATTTGGTGTGCTTCCCACCTTTTGGCTATTGTGAACAATGCTTTGAATGTGGGTGTGCACATATCTGTACTAGTCAGTGTACCCAGAGTGTTGCTGTATTATATGGTAAATCTATATATATATATTTTTAAAGAAACCTCCATACTTGTTTCCATAGTGGCTATACCATTTTACTTTCCCACAAATAGTGTACTTTCTTCTCATCCTCATCAACACTTGTTATCTTCTCTTGGAAATTTGCCGTTTTAGATAAGGTGATGAAAGAAAGCTTTATTGGGTAGGTAAAATTTGAATAATAGCTTTAAGAAAGTGAGGGAATGTGCCATGTGGACATCTGGGGAAGAATAGGCAAAGGACAGGAGGAAACAGACAAGAAGGAGAAACAAAAATAAAGAGTCCAGTATTTATCCAACATACAAAAATGCTGATTCAAAGGGGCACACGCACCCCAATGTCTATAGCTGTGCTGTCAACCATGGCTTGATTATGGAAAGAGCCCAACTGTCCATTGACTGATGAACGGATAAAGAAGATGTGGTATATATATATACAATGGAGTATTACTCGGCAATCAAAAAGAATGAAATCTTTTGAAATAATTTATAGAATGAAATGATTTATGAAATCAATCCATATCATTGCAGTTGTTGCCATTTGCAACAATATGAATGGAACTAGAGTGTATCCTAGGCAAAATAAGTCAGCCAGAGAAAGATAAATATCATACGATTTCACTCATTTGTGGGATTTAAGAAACACAACAGAGGAACATGGGGGAAGGAAAGGAAAAATAAGATAAAAACAGAGAGGGAGGCAAGCCATAAGAGACTCTTAAATACAGAGAACAAACTGAGGGTTTCTGGAGGGGAGGTGGGTGGCGGAATGGGCTAGATGGGTGATGGGCACTAAGGAGGGCACTTGTTGGGATGAGCACTGGATGTTGTATGTCAGTGATGAATCACTGGGTTCTACTCCTAAAACCAATACTACGCTGTATGTTAACTAACTCGAATTTAAATAAATAAATAAATAAATAAATAAATAAATAGTCACATAAGCCAAGATAAGAGGAGAAAAAGGTAATGATGAACACTGAGAGACAAAATCAGTATTTTAACGACTGTCTTGATTTATCAACATGGAGATCAACTGGTGACCTCAACAAGATCCATTTTGGTGGGGCCGCAGAGGCGCAAACTCCATTAGAGTGGATGGAGCCATGAGTGGGTGGGCCCAGGGAGGAAGTTTGGTTGCAACAAAGGAAGAGTGATGGTGAGATTGCTGGAGAAGAATGTCAGTTGAACAATTCCTTTTGAAGACGGCAATGTCTTGAGCTTACATGGAGGTTAATGAAAAGGCTGATAGGGAGAGGTAGTGGCGAAAGATGGACGAATGAGAAGATAATCAATGGAGTGAATAGGTGTCTGGGAGGATAAGAGAGATTAAGATTTGGGTAACGAATTAGTCTTTGATGAAAGGTGCAAGGAAGAGACACTGGGTATTGTTGAAGTAACACAGCAGACGCTCCATGGCCTTTTGATGATGATATCTGTTTCACTATGAGGTTGGATGAGTCTCTTCCCCCCCACACCCCCGCTCACAGACTGCCAGTAGAGATGGTGGGATTCGATATTTAAGGTGCGGGGACAAAAAGCTTGTGAGTCTCTGTGTGTGGCTCTAACTGGAACAAAATGTAAGGATTTGTGACCAGCATTGAGGGTCCATTTGAAATCTGGAGCCATAGCTAAATGTTTATGCTAGCTATTTAATACAGAATTGTTTTTATAGGAAAATTATGCTTTGATGAATAATTTACACTTAATCACACCCAAAGAAGGCCTGAATCCTTGGTTCATGCATCCCTATCTCGAGGTAGAGACCTTTATTTATGTGATGATAAATACCTGAATTGGAGGAACAATGCTTGGAAAGAATCTGGTTCACGAGGCTCGATTTTTAAAAATCCTTTGAGGAAAGTGATGGGAAGAGCACAACGTGAGCTTCTAAGAAGGAGTACTTTGATTCATCATAAACATTTAGAATTTAAGTGAATATTTACCAGTTTAGAAACTGCACTCTGGAAACACTTCAGTTATCTTTGCTGCCATAGGAATTTCGTGGTGAAAGACTGAACCAGCAATGACAAACCTTACAGATGAGGAATGCACACGTCCCCTGCCTGGTATCTGTTGCAATTGCCCTTTAGTCAATCACCCACAGCTGGAGTAATTGGATCTTTAGGTACAGGTTAATGGGATAATTAGGCAAACACGATCAAACTTGTATACTATAAGGAAACGGATGGCTGCTGTCTCCCAGCCAGGGTGCTTTTGCAACTGTTCTTCATTTCTATGGGCAATAAAGTAGGAGATGGATTAGCTGGAAGTGATTTCGTCTGTCTGTAAGGGGAAGTGTGGTTTGATTTAAATGATTTTTTAAGAGGCAGCTACTGGAATAACTAGCTAGAGATGAAATGGATGAGGTATGCCTGCTTCACAAAAGCCAATGCAATTTGGCCCTGGTATTTCATAAAGTCTTTTGAATACCATCTCTCCCTAGTATATTAATACGATGCTCATCCGGGAGGCTGTTTTTGTCACAGGCCTTATAGAGGAAATAGAAAATGACATGATTTCATAGAAGAACTTAATAGAAAGCATACACCCAGCCGTGATCTCCCAGGTAGATGAAAGCCAATAGAATAGGAAAGGTCTATGACACTGCCTTCTGAAGACTAACGTAATTTGATCTTTTTCATGGCTATTTCTATGAGTTCTTACTGGCTGGCCGTCTGTATTGTGGGAAATCTGGTGACTGACTTCCCACTGCCTTTCCAGAAAGGTAAGACCTACTTTAGGTGCCCAGCTATACATAAGGGAAGAGAGACAGAGCATCACCTATCTTAATATGTGTGGCCGCTGAACCCCATCCCTCCCTATTGTTTGGCAGCCCCCCTATGAGAGTCTTTAAGGCATGAGAGCATCCTGCCTCCAAATGACCTGATGTGTCACTATGTTAACTATTCTTTTCCCGTTTTCTGTTACCATAGCTATTCTTATCAGATTAACTTGCTGAGTGCTGGTGTGTGGGATAGTAATATGGGATGGAGAGAGGATTCTGTTAACTGGTAACAACAAGTCCTGTTAGAGAAGCGATGCTGAGATATGGACACCAAGCTTAGACTGATTGTGTCCTGGAGTAAGAATTTAGGTGGTCAATTTGGCATCTCTTACAACTTTCATTATCTTTGTCTCTGACTCGGGTCAACCTCACTTTTGCAAGCATCTAGCAAATTCTTCTATTATTTTTATAGCAAATACATTGTGTTATTTTTTTAGAATAGGCTTTTCACCTTAGGACAGTTTTAGAATTATATAATTCTTTTGAACATTCTATGGGGAGTTCCCATGCACCCCGTAGTAATGTTCCCCTATTAATACCTTACGTAAGCATATTACATTTGTTACAATTCATGAACCAATATTAACATATTAATATTAACTAAAGTCCAGAAGTTATTAGGATTTCCTCAGGTTTTCCCTAGTGTTCTTTTTCCATACCAGGATCTCATCCAGGTACCACATTGCATTTAACTGTCATGTCTCCCTAGGCCCCTCTTGGTTGTGACAGTTTCTCAGATTTTTCTTGTTTTTAATTGGCAGTTTTGAGGAGAGCTGGTCAGGGACTTGGTTAGATGTCCCTCAGTTGGGAGTTTTCTGATATTTTCCCCATGATTAGACTGGGTTGTGGGTTTAGGAGAGAAAATCCACAGAGGTCAGATGCCCCTCTTATCATATCACATCAGGGGTAAATGCATCAATATAACTTGTCACTATTGATATTGACCATGATCACCTGATGTGAGGTAGTGTTTTTCAGATTTTCCACTAGGTTACTCTTTTTTCTCCTCCCTTTCCATGCTCCGCTTTTGGGAAGAAAGTCACTGTGTGCAGCTCACACTTAAAGAATGAGGGGTTATCTTCTGTCTCCGTTAAGTGTGAAAGAGCTACATCAATTATTCGGAATTCTTCCACCTGAGAATATTGATCTGTTCTCCCTGTTTACTTATCTATTCAATAACTTGTTTATATCAGTATGGACTCACAGATATTTATTTCAGTCTATGGGTTAAAGTCCAATATTATCAGTATTTATTTTGTTACTTAGATTGTCCCAGCGCTGGCCACTGGGAGCTCTTTCACCCAGTTGGTCCCTGTGTTCCTTGACACATTTGTGTTATTGTGGAGTTTTTATCTTGTTTGTTTTTAGCACATTCTAAGTTTCTCACACTATGAGATAGCCCAGGAATATCATGTGTAGTTCCTTCTCTAGTCTTAGAATCAGTCATTTCTCCAGATAGCCCTGTATTGGAGAATGGTACTAGAAACCTGTGTTGGGCACCAGATGGGCTGGTTGCTACTGGGATATCAGTATTGATTATCGGAGTAATAGATACTGTAGCAAGGAGATAGTTCTAAGCTTATTATCTAAAACTTTCAGTAGTTGGCCTTTTTGGATTAGACACCCCATTGTGATCACTCTGTGCCCTTCTGAGATATCCTTCATCTTTGCTTTCTGGCTATTCAGTTGCCAGTAAGACTTAGTGTAGCCAGATAGGGAATTTATTTTTTCTTTCCCAATTTAGGATAGTCCCATGATCACACTGAAATTGTACCATCCTAAAAGGTCAAATTTCAAGTCAGAAGGAAAGAAAACATTTCAAAATGAGCAAAAACTGCTACTTCGTCTAGAGTCTTTCCTGGGCTTTAAGGTTTCTTTCCTTTATTTTCTAGACTTTTCATGAATTCACTAATATCAAGTTTTTGACAACCCAGGAATACAAATAAGCGTGAACATTTGAGAGAACTATGGATTGAATAAAAAAGTGCAATTCCAAAGTTCATGCTACCTTCTCAGAAGTCTCGTATCTACATCGATGTGAGAGACCAAAAAGCAAGCCATGGAAACAACTCAGATAAGACTTATAGGTCAGTCGCTGAAAACTGTAAGGAGAGATGTAGTCAAGATGATTTGATGAAGACAATATTGAATGAACACAGGCAGGGATACTTCACATAAGATCTAGAAACTTCACTCTACTTCAATTCCTATTTTACCCAAACGAGAACAATAACACACTTACTTATGATCCATCAGATGCCGTATAGAAATCTAGCTGTTATTAATTGTTTCCAGAAGTCATACTGGAGCATTGAAATGCATAAATTGGACTCAGAATTCATGGCTGTCTTCCAAATAAACTCTCTTCTTCCCAATTCTTTGCTAGAGAAGGCGATTTTGTTTTTTTAGGAGTGGGGTTCTTGTCGTTAATGTCTTTCTAACTGCAGGGGGAGGCAGTGTTCTGTTACAGAAGATTGCTATTTTATTCTGCAGTTTGGGAAATCTGGAGAAAGCTAAGAACTGCTTGGAATACTGACTTTATAATAGTTCATCCAAGAAAGTTATCTTCCAATCCTGAGGACTTTTATGTATAAAAATGAAGTAAACGGCATCTTGGCATAGAATATTCTGTTCCACTTTCAAGTCCATTATTGCTGCTGTCACCCCAACAAAAAGTAAAATCAATACTAGGTTAGCCCAAAAGGGTACCAAGGGTATTTTGATTGGACAGGAGAGAAGATGGAGTATGGATTAATTGTTCAGAATGAGCTGTCTAGATTTAAATTTGTAACCAACCTCCCATTTCCTATTCTTATGCTTTTTAGGGCTATGAATTTTATCAGCTTTCTTAATGGTTAGTCCACAAAGAGAAGGTGTGATGGAGACCACTGACAGAAGGCTGATGGTCAAATCACAATGAGGAGTGGGGCACAGCCAAGTGCGAAAAGAGCCAGACAGCCTCTCCTAGCTGCATACCCAAACCCCAGTATTCATACAGAGAAGGGAGATGTGGAGAGGTGGATATTTAGCCATCATGGGAGAAATGCTAAATACACTGTGGGAGAAGTGCTAAATATGCCACACCATCTATGGGAGAAAGGACTACAGCAGGAACATTCTGGAAGGAGTTGTAGGAGGGCCGCTGCCTGGAACAGGGAAGGCAGAGGTAGACCCCGCCTTCCTTTCTCTTTCTCCTTTGTGCTGTGTCCATACAATCATGCAAAGTAGGATGGGATCTGAGCAGAAAAAGTGAGTAGGGAATCATCCTAGTGGGGATAAGGAGTTTGGATTCTGGGTCCAGTGTAGGATTTCTCAAACTTGGTGGCACTATGGACATTCTGAGCTGGTTAATTCTCTGCTTTAGGAGACAGGCCTGTGTCATGTGCGATGTTCAGCAGCATTCCTGGCCTCTACCCACTAGATGCCAGTAGTATCCCACCAATTGTGATAACCAGAAAGTATCTCCAGAGGTTGCCAGATGTCCCCTGGGGGGACAAAACTGTCCCCAAGCAAGAACCGCTGGTCTAAAGGCTTCTGAGCAAAACTTTATTTTGGACCATAAGCTGTTAAGTCCATAGTTGGTTCTTAGTACATAAGACAACTAAAATGAGGATAATGGGAATTCCTACCTCAAACTGCCTGCTTATCAAGTGTTTAGCAGATAGCACATGCTCAATTAGTCTTAGCCAAATACAATTTAATGCAGGGATTAAATGTTACAATGTATGTAAGAGATCTGCTATATAGTAGGCCTTCAATAAGTGGTATTAACTGTGTGCAACTCTAATTTTATTTTATTTTTTATTTTTTAACTTTTCTAAATGTTTATTTATTTTGAGAGAGAGAGTGAGCAGGGGAGGGGCCGAGAGAGAGAGAGAGAGAGAGAGAGAGAGAGAGAGAGAATGCTAAGCAGACTCCCTGCTCAGCACGGAGCCTAACACAGGGCTCGATCCACCAAGACCAGAGATCATGACCTGAGCCGATATCAAGAGTTAGGTTGAATGCTTAATTGAGTGAAACACCCAGGGGCCCTACAGCTTTCATTTTATTTAACAAATTACTATTTAAAAACTTAATATAAGTGCAGTCTGATATAATTATGTCACCTCAAACAGCATTTTAAGTGCTAAGAGGAAAATTAACAAAATAATATGTACGGATATATAAAGATGCATATTTGTTTTAAATCTAAGTATTTAGTAGTTTTAACAACACACACAGTATATAAATTTTAACTGTATAGTCTTTGTGTGGCCAAACACATATTTGTACCATGTACATGATGCCAACTGAGCCACCCAGGAGCCCCCACCATTTTTATTGGGTTGTTTGTATCCTTGTTATGAGTTCGAAGAGATTTTTTAAATTGTGGTAAAATACACATCACATAAAATTTATCATCTTAAACATTTTTAAAAATGTTTATTTTGAGAGAGAGAGAGAGAGAGAGCAAGCAGGGGAGGAGCAGAGACAAGGGGAGAGAGAGAGAATCCCAAGGAGACTCCTCACTGTCAGCACAGACATGGGCTTGATCCCACAAACTGTGAGATCATGACCTGAACCAAAATCAAGAGTCAGACGCTTAACCGACTGAGCCACCCAGGAACCCCCGTTTTAACCATTTTTAAATGTACAGTTCAATAGTCAGTACATTCAGATTGTTGTGCAGCTGATCTCCAGAACCCTTTCTATCTTACAAAACGTGTGAGGCAGCCATTTCTCATTCCCCAGCCCCCCATCAACCCCCCCCCCCCACACACACACTATTTCCTATCTCTGTGAATTTGATTATTTCAAGTACTTCATATAGGTGCAGTCATGCAATATTCATCTTCTTATGATTGGCCTGTTTCACTTTGTGTAGTGTTGTCTGAATTCATCCATGTTGTGGCATCTATCGGAATTTCCTTCCTCTTAAGACTGATAAAATGACTTTATTGTGTATACCACAGTTTGGTTACCTGTGTATCCTTCTATGGACACTTGTGCTGCTTCCACATTGTTGGTGATTGTGAAAAATGTTGCTGTGAATACGAGTGTACAAATATCTAGCTGAGTCCCTATTTTCAGTGTTTTTGGGGGGTATGTACTCAGAGGTGGAATCATTCTATTTTTAATTTTCTGAAATTTTCCTGATGGGTAGCAATTAATTCCTTCTGTTGCAGTCTACTATTTTGATGTTTTGTTTTCTGTTTTTCTCCTCTGGTTTTCTTCTCTTCATTTCCCACTGTCCTTCTCTCTTTTAGATTATTCGAATATTTCGAAATGTTTTGATTTACCTCTTGGCTTTTGGGGTTCTATTTCTTTGTGTTATTCTGTATTGATTGGTCTAGGGAATACAATGTATGTATCTAATCTTTCACAGTCTACTTAGGATTAAAATTGTACCATGTCATATACACGTAGAAACGTAGCGAAAGGTCCCGTAGCAAAATGTTGATGACGTCATCAAGTAGCTGTTCGAACTGGAAATCTCAGATTTATTTGTTTTTGTCATAAGCATCATTTCCCTTCATCAACTTCTATTGAACATTCTTCAGAATTGACTGTTGTATGTCCCATGTGTCTCCTTGACACCTTCTGTACCAAGTTGAGGTCCTCACCATCGTTTGGGTAGCTTCTTGTAACTGCCATGAATACAATTTACCTGCCTCCCAAACTTAAACTGGAGTGCTTCTGCACAGTATAGTGGAGTTGTTTAAAACCCTAATCTAGAGGTGCCTGGGTGGCTCAGTCGGTTAAGTATCTGACTTCGGCTCAAGTCAGGATCTCGTCTATGAGTTGGAGCCCTGCATCGGGCTCTGTCTGACAGCTCAGAGCCTGGAGCCTGCTTTGCATTCTGTGTCTCCCTCTCTTTCTGCCCCTCCTCTGCTTGCACTCTGTCTCTCTGTCTCTCTGTCTCTCTCTCTCAAAAATAAATAAACATTAAAAAAGCCCAAACCCCCTAATCTAATCAGGATTTCCCTTTTTTGACATAAATTGATCAGAGCGTCTTTCCTGACTTCTTTTTACCTTAACATTTTTATGACTTTTTGTACCTTAAAATTGGTTCCAAAACATTTTTTTACCCTACGCTGTGTTGCCTTTCTTTGTCTTGTTTTGTCTTCCCCTCTCCTTGACTATTATTGCAGTGGATCATTTTGAGTTCCCCGAATGCATCCTGGACAATCATATTCCTATACCTTTGTTCTTCGTGAGTTTTAGAATATCGGCGCTGGGTTTATTTTCCTTGGTCGATTGTAGATTAAGTAGGGTGTTTGTGATGATTTCAATAAAATATATTGGACATGACGCTGCTGGTAGGGAACATAATTGCGTATTATAACACCTTATTGCTACGTGACAATAAAATTTAACATATCTTTTGACCGCCTGTTCTTTCCTAAAATAAAATGTTCTTAAGACTGACAACTGTATATTTCACCAAAATCAAACTAGTAAATTATTCCTGCTTAACAGATTGTGGTCCTCAACAAAGAGCATAAAATGTGTTTAGCTTAATCAACTATTATTGGAAATGAGAATAATTTTCGAATCGCTCCAAAGGAAAACAAACCAAACAAACTTGTAAATACGCACTTGGCACAGAAATTCAGCTTAATTGAACTAAATTTTTAAAGAGAGAGAGTGAAAGGGAGCTGGAGTGAGAAGCATGCTTGATGAAGGCTAGAAAATCTACATGTCAGCAATAATAAACTTGTTATTTAATAAGGTTAATAATAGATAAAGTCCCCTAAAGATGAATTGTTATCACAGTTGACGACCGTTTTATTAAAATGTTAATGGCCTGAGGCAAAAGCAAACTGTTCTCTTAATCTGCCAGAAGAACTGCTTTTTCAGGAATTATCATACTCCATAACACATGGGATTTGAGCAAGCCATAATAAGCATATTTGAAATTTGGGCGAGACACAGCTCCTGAGATCTTAACTCAACTTGACTCAACTATGGATGCGTTTCCTGTGCTCATGCATGGTCAGACTTCTTCCTCTTAGTCGCCAAATATATGGCACTGGATTTTACACAGGGAAATCCATTGAAAGAAGTTCCTATAGATTAATTTTGTTTTTCTTTTCAAGGTTGAGGGAAATAACTGGTGAGATTTTTTTTTTCTCCTTCCCTCACCTCTGTGCACATAATAAGCAAGCAAGCCAAGGGCATTTTCCAGTAAATGCGATTGCCTGCATCATACAATGCACCTTTTCCATAATGGCTGGAATAAAAATAAAAGTATGCAACAGCACCTTCAAGGACAATCAAGTGAGTCAACCCAAAGCTGACTGTGTGTGAATGTGATGGATTGCATTGTGATTTGTTTGGACCCATAATCAGAACCCTGAAAGACCTCTGCCAGATAATGCTGTATTTCTACCAAGGTAATATTAGCTCAGATCACAAAAGAAACAGAGTTCAAATCCAATTCTTTCTTATCGACATTTTTCACAGATTTTTTTTCTTATGTAACTACACATGTATGCAGTGTATATCAGTGAAAATAAAATTGGAAATCATAAATACACCTCACTGTTGACTACAGTATTGTGTCTCTGAAAGAGGAGCGATAAGAAATATTAGGTGTCTTTTAAGTGACTTTAGGGGGCTGGTGACTTTAGGAGGTGGCATTGAGAGTTGGGAAAATGGTCCTAACAGGGCAAGGGAAGCATAGATTGAGGACAGAGAGGGTCTGGGATCTGCCTGATCTAGGGAGGTCTAGTGAGTGCCAACCATGTACCCATGCTAGAGTTTAAACACAGAAATCCAGTAAAAAAGAGAAGCAAAAACCGTCATTAAGGCCAAATGTGAAGAAAATATGGAAAATCTCCCCCCGCCCCTGGCCAAATGCAAGACTCAGGGAGGAGTAAGTACTCTATAATTAGTATTAGCAAATTGGACTGTGGTGTCTGATCCCATTCTATGCTTTGTATGGACTGAAGTAAGGGCTGGGCAGGAAACAGTTGGAAGCCGTATGTGTTTTCAATGATGATGACAATGATCTATATTTTCTTTGTGTTTTTTAAAAAAAAATGTTAATGTTTATTTATTTTTGAGAGACAGAGGGAGACAGAGCGTGAGTGGGGGAGGAGCAGAGAGAGAGGGGGACACAGAATCTGAAGCAGGCTCCAGGCTCTGAGCTGTCAGCACAGAGCCCGACCCTGGGCTCGAACCCATGAACTGTGAGATCATGATCTGAGCTGAAGTCAGATGCTTAACCAATGAGCCACCCAAGTGCCCCTATATTTTCAATGACAATATCTTTATTGTTGATTTTCTGGCTATAAAACTAGTGCCTTGTTTAAAAAAAATATTCAGAGTCTGGTTATGTGCTTTTCTCATAGAATAGTATTTCATGAATACTATACATAAATGAATAGTATTTCATGAATATGTTTCCATGTTAATAAAATATATCATTACATACTGGGTTAAAAACAAAAATCCAACCATGGTGTTTTTCAGCATCTACCAGCAAAAGGCAAAATTTCCACCCTTCCTTCCTCTCTCCTTTTTTCTCTTCCTCTCTCCCTTTTTTTTTTCTTGTTGGAATTATGATGTTTTAATTTAAATACCCATACTGAGGCGCCTGGGTGGCTCAGTCGGTTAAGCGTCAGACTTCGGCTCAGGTCACGATCTCGCGGTCCGGGTTCGAGCCCCGAGTTGGGCTCTGGGCTGATGGCTCAGAGCCTGGAGCCTGCTTCCGATTCTGTGTTTCCCTCTCTCTCTGCCCCTCCCCCGTTCATGCTGTGTCTCTCTCTGTCTGAAAAATAAATAAACGTTAAAAAAAATTTAAAAAAAAATAAACACCCATATTGTTGTTTGTTTAGTTTGTATTTTGCTTGCTCTTTGGAAGCTATAAATATATATTTTATTTGGATTTTTTGGTAAGACTTATGAAAAAAATTATTTGAAGTTGTAAATACAAAATTGTTTAAAGGAAAACACCACAAATGCTCACATACCCATTAACCAAAAATAAACCAAGTAATAAAATCTACTGATAGAGTTAAAGCCTCTTTATTGCTAGAACCCTCTTTGGATACCAGTTGCTTAGTATGCCACAATTCATTTATCCATCCTTTCTACCATCTGTTTGGTATTTGGGTTATATCCTCCACTGTTTAGTGTTTGCTTATAGAGCTGCTAGAAATTTTCTTTTTTGTGTATTCCGTCAATCTTTTAAATTGTACTCTTTCTGATTGATTTGTGTGTATTTTCTTGAGGTTTTGTTTCCCTCACACATAATGACATTGAGATCATATTCTTGAATTTTTGACCATTTGAATATTTTGCTTGTGTAATTTGCTAATTAAAAAGCATTGGGGGGGGCGCCTGGGTGGCGCAGTCGGTTAAGCGTCCGACTTCAGCCAGGTCACGATCTCGCGGTCCGTGAGTTTGAGCCCCGCGTCAGGCTCTGGGCTGATGGCTCGGAGCCTGGAGCCTGTTTCCGATTCTGTGTCTCCCTCTCTCTCTGCCCCTCCCCCGTTCATGCTCTGTCTCTCTCTGTCCCAAAAATAAATAAAAAATGTTGAAAAAAAAAATTAAAAAAAAAAAAAAAAAGCATTGGGTTGCTTAATTTTAGAAATTTAAACCTACCCCTCTCCTACCCTCCTGGGGTGCCTGGGTGGCTCAGTCGGTTAAGTGTCAGACTGCTGCTCAGGTCCCAGTCTCATGGTTTGTGAGTTTGAGCCCCATGTGGGACTCACTGCTGTTGTCACAGAGCCCACTTTGGATCCTCTGCCCCCTCTCTCTCCGCCCCACCCCCAACTCTCACATGCTCTTTCTCTCTCTGTCTCTCAAAAATAAACATTTTTTACTTTTTTTTTCAAGATATATTTTGTTTATTTATTTTTTTAATTTTAATTTTAATTTTTTAAAAATTTATATCCAAATTAGTTAGCATCTAGTGAAACAATGATTTCAGGAGTAGATTCCTTAGTGGCCCTTACCCATTTAGCCCATCCCCCCTCCCACAACCCCTCCGGTAACCCTCAGTTTGTTCTCCATATTTATGAGTCTCCTCTGTTTTGTCCCCATCCCTGTTTTTATATTATTTTTGTTTCCCTTCCCTTATGTTCATCTGCTTTGTCTCTTAAAGTCCTCATATGAGTGAAGTCATATGATTTTTGTGTTTCTCTGACTGGGTAATTTCACTTAGCATGATACCCTCCAGTTCCATCGATGTAGTTGCAAATGGCAAGATTTCATTCTTTTTGATTGCCGAGTAATACTCCATTGTATATATATACTACATCTTCTTTATCCATTCATCCATCGATGGACATTTGGGCTCTTTCCATACCTTGGCTATTTTTTTTTTTGTTTGTTTGTTTTTTGTTTTTTAAAAATTTTTTTAACTTCATTTTTTATTTTTTAAAATTTACATCCAAATTAGTTAGCATATAGTGAAGCAATGATTTCAGGAGTAGATTCCTTAATGCCCCTTACCCATTTAGCTCATTCCCCTTCCCACAACCCCTCCAGCAACACTCAGTTTGTTCTCCATATTGATGAGTCTCTTCTGTTTTGTTCCCCTCCCTGTTTTCATATTATTTTTTTCCCCTTCCCTTATATTCATCTGTTTTGTCTCTTAAAGTCCTCATATGAGTGAAGTCATATGATTTTTGTCTTTCTCTGACTGGCTAATTTCACTTAGCATAATACCCTCCAGTTCCATCCATGTAGTTGCAAATAGCAAGATTTCATTCTTTTTGATTGCCAAGTAATACTCCATTGTATATATATACCACTTCTTTATCCATTCATCCATCGATGGACATTTGGGCTCTTTCCATACTTTGGCTATTGTTGATAGTGCTGCTATAAACATGGGGGTGCATGTGTCCCTTTGAAACAGCACACCTGTATCCCGTGGATAAATGCCTAGTAGTGCAATGGCTGGGTCATAGGGTAATTCGATTTTAAGTTTTTTGAGGAACCTCCATACTGTTTTCCAGAGTGGCTGCACCAGCTTGCATTGCCACCAACAATGCAAAAGAGATCCTCTTTCTCTGCATCCTCGCCAACATCTGTTGTTGCCTGAGTTGTTAATGTTCGCCATTCTGACAGGTGTGAGGTGGTATCTCATTGTGGTTTTGATTTGTCTTTCCCTGATGATGACTGATGTTGAGCATTTTTTCATGTGTCAGTTGGCTATCTGAATGTCTTCTTTGGAGAAGTGCTTATTCATGTCTTTTGCCCATTTCTTCACTGGATTATTTGTTTTTTGGGTGTTGAGTTTGATAAGTTCTTGATAGATTTTGGATACTAACCCTTTATTTGACATCTCATTTGCAAATATCTTCTCCCATTCTGTCAGTTGCCTTTTAGTTTTGCTGACTGTTCCCTTCGCTGCACAAAAGCTTTTTATTTTGACGAGGTCCCAGTAGTTCATTTTTGCTTTTGTTTCCTTTGCCTCCAGAGATGTGTTGCTGTGGCCAAGATCAAAGAGGTTTTTGCTTGCTTTCTCCTCGAGGATTTTTATGGCTTCCTGTCTTACATTTAGGACTTTCATCTATTTTTAGTTTAAGAAATAAACATTTTTTTTAAAAAAAGAAATTGATTTGAAGCCTTATTTATATATTGAAATGCAAAAATTTACATTCTATCTAGTAAACTTTCTAAATTTTCAAATTAATGCCAATAGTTTTTCTATAGAGTTCTGTGTATTTTATCTAAGTTTTATTTTTTCTTCTCTTTCTTTTTCCTACCCCCCTCCTTTTTAAACTAGCTATTATTTCTAATCAAATTCCAAATAGATGTAATGATCTAGATCTGAGAGGGAAATTTTTCTGTATTTCACCATTAAACATGGTGCTCATTGTTTATATCATTTAGCTATCCCTATTCAAGTTAAGGGAGTTTCCTTCCATCTCCACACCCCCAGTTTACTAAGAGTTTTATATGCATGGGCAATTATTTTAAGTAACTTTTTATTAAAATGTAATGAATATACACAAAAATGAAACAATTATAAGGATACAACCTAAATGTACTAATAAACCCACATATCACTAAGACTTGGAATCATCTGTTATTTTTATTTTGGTATTATAGTGGTTGTGAAGAAGTTATGTAGTTTAGTTTGCATCTTCTTATTGAATGATGAAGTTAAACACAGTTTTTCTATGCTTATTGACCATTTGCATATCCTCGGTATGTAAAGAGAGATTTTTGCCCATTTTTCTGTTTGGTTTCATGAGTTTCCCTTATTGGTTTGTAGGTATTCTTTATTTATTCTCATTATTAGTCCTTTTCAGATATAGGTATCAAAAATTTCTACCTCCACCCTGTGGCTTGCCTTTATGTTTTTGTTATGGTTTCTTTTGATAAATAGCCATATTTTATTTTATAGTTATCTAATTTTTTAAATTTATGTTTATTAATTTTGAGTTCTGTTTTAGTTGACACCAGCATCGTGAGATTTTCTCCTAAGTTCCCTTTTATACCCCTACCCCTTTTTAAAACTTTTCACATTTAGACCTACAATCTATCTGTAATTTAATTTTTTGTGTGCAATGAGATAATAGTCAAAACATTTCCCCCATATTGATATCCAGTTAATCTAGCACCATTTATTAAGAAGACAATCCACAGCCTATTGGTCTGTATGGTCACCTTTGTCATAATATCAGGCGACCATATATGTGTAGGTTTGTGGTTGGATTCTTTATTCTGTCTCATTGGTCTATTGTACTTGCTACTTACTATGCCAATATCAAGTGTTCTTAATTATAACTTAAGAATAAATGTTGTTATCTTATAAAGTCCTCCTGCTTTGTCTTTCCTTTTCAATACTGCCTAAATACTTTGTTTTCTTTTTTAATTTCAGAATGTAACTATCAATTTAGCAAAAAACCCTATTGAAATTTTGAATGATTACATTTAATCTATGAACAGTGTGGATAGAATTGATGACTTTGCAATTCCAGGAAATCAAATATTTATAAAGCAAGAGAAAATATAGACAGTAGAAACGGGTATATGGGAGTTGAAGTCATGAGAATGTTCACCATGGATTTATATCTATTAAGATTCATATGTTCAAGAAAATAAAACATAAGGTGGAGAATTTGAGTAGAAAACCGGAAGCTTTAAAAAGTATTAAAACAAGGGGCACCTGGGTGGCTCAGTCGCTTAAGCATATGACTTTGGCTCAGGTCATGATCTCATGACTCATGAGTCTGAGCCCCACATCAGGCTCTGTGCTGACAGCTCAGAGCCTGGAGCCTGCTTTGGATTCTGTGTCTCCCTCTCTCTCTCTCTACCCCTCCCCTGCTCGCTCTCTGTCTCTCACTCTCAAAAATGAATAAACATTGAAAATATTATTAAGTATTAAATCAAAAGGAAATAATAGAAATTTAAAACTACAATAACTAAAATTAAAATGTAATGTCCACACAGAAGCTCTGCTGGGGAAAAAAAAAAAAGCTCAAACTGAAGCTCTGAAGAAAAGGGTAGAAAATCCTGAAGCCTGCTTTGGATTCTGGGTCTCCCTTTCTTTCTGCCCCTGCCCCATTCACACTCTTGTCTCTCTCTCTCTCTCTCTCTCAAAAATAAACATAAAAAAATTATAGTTTTCTCCCCTCCTTGGCATACAAGAACATCTTATTTCTTCTTCCTTTGAAATTAGCCATGAACATATGACTTGCTTTGGCCAGTGAAATATGAATGGAAGTGACATATGTCCTGGTTAGAACCAATTAAGAACTGCTATAATATTTTCTGTGATCTCTTTTCCCCTGCTTTTGTATTTGTGGAATCGTGCTGATACACAGTAATCTAAAGATCAAAGCAGCCAGAATACTGAGAAATGGAGAAGTAACTTGGATTGTTGCTCAGACCCAGAAAAATAAATTCTGTTGGGTTAAACCACTGAAAATTTGAAATTGTTTATCACTATCACTGTAGCATAATATAGCCTCTAATAAAGGATATGGACAAAGGAGTTCTTGCACTCATCTATGTCGTTAGCTAATGGATATTTTACACACTATTTCTTTTACTAAAAATGTTGAAAATAATCTTAAAAATATGGATACATTGCCTTTGATATACATTTAGCTCCTTAGAGCTTAAAAAAAGAGTAGGGAGAATAAAATTAATTGTCCAGGCTTTTGGGATGAAATTTAGCATTTTTAGGGAGCATATGTACACTTTATGAGCCACTCTTTGTCTTTACCAATTTGCTGAGTTACCCAAATGCAAATTAAATTAAATTAAATTAGATGTAATAGTAAAACAGTTACATATGCAGTTTGTTTTAAACCTTAGATATCATATTATGTCTCTATATGAATGCTTCCTTCAACCCCGTGTCCATGAGTATTCACACTCTGGGTCATCTTCCAAAAGTAACTCCTATCTCATTGCCATCAATGGAATCTTTTTCTCTTTACCCAGGGATCTTCATTTTCTGATCTTTAACAGCACTGTGAGTTCTATGAAATTTATCAACTAAAAATGTTTATTATTAAAATGTTCTCTAATTACTTCCTTAATTTTTTTTTGTTTTATTTATTTGAGAGAGAGAGAGAAAGAGAGCGAGCGAGCATGTGTTCCTACGCATGAGTTGGGGAGGGACACAGGGAGAGAGACAGAATCTCAAGTAGGTTCAGTGCTCAGCATTCAGCCCAACACGGGGCTCAATCCCACAACCCTGGGACCAAGACCTGAGCTGAAATCAAGAGTTGGACACTCAACCAACCCAGGTGCCCCAGTTCTCTAAGTACTTTCTATGCGACAATCTAAAGACTTGGATTACACCTGGCCAGCCTCTGGGATGAGGTGACACTTGACTGTGACTCTGAATGGGGAGATGGCAGGGAGTGAAACGTGGGTGAGGACTGGGGTTTTACAGTCCCCTGAGGATGAGGCCGGCATAAGGGACCACTAGCTCTTGGGGCAACCAGGTTTTTCATCCCAGCCTCCCCTCCCTGGTCCCCAGAGAATGCCAGCGCTCCAAGCCTCAGGCCTGATTCCATTCTCTGAGCTGCCCTTAACTTGAGGGATCCCGGCCCATCCTCTCTATGCCCCTCCACTAGGAACTGCACATAGTATACACTGAAGCCATGTCGTGCACCCTTTGGGCTCCAACTACACCCCTGCTTAGGAAAAGAATAAGGAAGGTGCGTATTTAAAAAGCTTACAGTTTTCAAATATCCAGGAGAGCGCAGAATATAGTCAGTTAATAAATGTGTTATAAATGAACGAATGAATACATGGTGAACAATTCATAGTGACTTAATCTATAGCACTTTGTACAAAAATTGGCTAGCGCACCCCTTTTCTCTACTTCTTTTAAAAAAAAATTGTTAATGGTTTTATTTATTTTTGAGAGAGAGAGAGAGAAAGAGAGCGTGCGCGCGCGCATGAGCAGAGGAGGGGCAGAGAGAGAGGGAGACACAGAATCTGAAGCAGGCTCCAGGCTCTGAGCTGTCAGCACAGAGCCTGATGTAGGACTCGAACTCAAGGATCGTGAGATCATGACCTGAGCCGAAGTTGGACATTCAACCGACTGAGGCATCCCAAGCACCCCTCTATTTCTTATAAACAATTTTCCATTATCTAGAAGTTGGATTTCCTGTGTGAATCTAGTTCCCTTTCATCAGGATTGAGGTGGTCTGTGTAGAAAATTAGAGTGTCCACTAAAATGTCACAGTAGTAATTCTGAATAGAAGCATAAGGGGAAGAGCTCTGTAGGTCATATGTGCAGGGCAAGGCCCTTACCCTGTAATATTCTATTTTGGGGAGCCCATAGCCTTTCGAAAGGTGACAAGGAACATTCCCTGAAACCTTCTGGACTCTAAATCTTGTGCTAATGAACTCCTTTACATGAATTAACTAACTTCAACTTCTTAACAACCCTGTAATATGTATATATTACTGTACTCCTTCTGTAAGAGAAGGATATGATGTTTAAAGTAATTTGAAAACTTGTCTAAATTCAAAAGTCATGAAACTTAAATCTGAGATCTTGTCTAAAAACCCAGATTTATTTTCACATACATCTGAATCATCTAGGGGTCTTGTTACAAATTCAGATTCTCACAGGGCACCTGGGTGGCTCAGTCGGTTAAGTGTCCAACTTCAGCTCAGGTCATGATCTCGTGGTTTGTGAGTTTGAGCCCCGCATCAGGCTCTGTGCTGACCGCTCGGAGCCTGGAGCCTGCTTCAGATTCTGTGCCTCCCTCTCTCTCTGCCCTTCCCCTGCTCACACTCCGTCTCTCTCTCTCTCTCTCTCTCTCTCTCTCTCTCTCTCTCTCTCTCTCAAAAATAAATGAACATTAAAAAAATTTGTTTTTAATTTCAGATTCTGAATCAGGGTGGAGTGCAAAATACTGCATTGTCAAAAACCTCTGGAGGTGACCCCAAAGCTTTAGGTCCAAGGACCCCATTAGCTGAAAGCAGTTTACAGAATTAATAAAATGTTTGGAATGCTAAGTAGCATTTCTGTTAGAGTCCTAAACAAAAATTATAAAATATATAAAGTAAATGTGTTGAGTACATACAATTGTTATATTTAAAAACTCAGGTGTTTTCCCATAATTTTTGAATTGTCTTTACGATTCTAGGGGTTAACTGCTCTAACAAGTCAACGTTTGCTTAATCACTGCAGGTCATGGATTTTTTTTCTTTTTCTGGTGCATCAATGGAGATTCACCTTTTAATTTTCCATCATTGACCTAATTAGGAATGATCATTTGCCAAAATAAAAGTAAGGAGGAATTTTTAAAAAGGACCGAGTTTAGTAACTCAGGAATTATTATAGCACCAACTATAGGGGGAAGGAACGTATCCCTTAAAAGAAATATTTTACCTTGAACTTCTTACAAGTTGCTGTTACATATTGCCTAGGGATCACTTTTGAGTTGAGAAAGTAGTATTTTTATATATAGTAACCCGAGCATCACCCTGACCCCTATTCCTCACAGCTAAATAAACGGCAAAGCATGTGGTCTTTGGTGTTCCGTCGGCAGGAGCATTAGGATAAGAATTCCTACTATGAACAGCGTGTTATCCTTTTTGCCACTATCTACTGATTAAACCTCCAAGGCCCTTTCAAACTGACAGGAAAAGCACACACAAGGCGTTCTATGTGGATATGCATGGCAGGGAAGGACAGGGAGTTCTTGAATTCTACATTTTGTGAATGCCTGACTTTCATCCTTAAAGCACGTGGGTCTCTTCTTTTGGATGTAGCACAGGACTGTGCTGCTAGGAAAGCTTCTAGCAATAAAGGAAACACCAGGTGCATGCTGTAACTAGAACTCAGGGGAAATTATTAGACTCTAGCATCTGAGGCAGTTGAGGGTCGGGACCAGGGCTAAATGGAAGGGGGCTTGGAGTCGATTAGCAAACAAACAGCTTAAACCTATTGGGTCACAGGTGGCAGGAAGCATCTATTATCGGCAAAGGGAAGCTGTGTATCACAGGGGGAACACTCACAAGTGGAATCTGTGATACTGTTTCTCAGGTCGGGAAGTGTCTTGTGGAGGTTAGAGAGAACAGAAGATACGCATTGTTCGCATGCAAATGATGAAATGTTAACCACAGATCTTGATCAGACTCCCCAAAGTGCCAGTGGATTCGAACACAAGAAATATGCTTTAGAAACCTCCATCATTTAATGTCATGAACCAGGTTGGGTGTGCTGGTGGAGATCTGGGTATGAGGATTCCTGATTCCTGGAGAGAATAACCATTTTTTAAGGACGTCTGCCTGGTGGAGAAACATTTCCTGAGAGCTCGCTTATCTAGAGATTATTCATGATTTCTGAGGTTTCTCTGCTCAAAAGTCCTGATCAGCCAGGTGTGATTTCTAGAAGGGGTTACTTTACTGGGAGTTAAGGAGAAAGACAACGTATTCCTGGATAACACCTTGATGTTCTCTCACTAACGAGGCCCTGGTGGCCCTGCCGTGGTTATACCACGCCCTAAAGCAGAGTCATAGATGATGGGTCCTTCCTTCCCCAGGGGCTTTGAAACAGACATGAAATTGTATTTATTGCATGGCTTTTCTTCTTCTGGATTTCCTAACAAATACTCTGCAGGCATTGCTCATATTGCTTCATGCCGCCTGAGGAGGCGACATCAGGGAAGAAGAGGTCTACTCTTTTTCTCTCCCAGAGGTCAAGCTACATACTTGCAGAGAAGCAAAAAACAAAACAAAACAAAACAAAAACAAAAACAAAAACAACAAAAAAAAAACCCAACCACTGGTTGTGGAAAATGGCTATGAAAATGACTGTATCTAGGGCGCCTGGGTGGCTCAGTGAAGCATCTGACTCTTGATTTTGGCTCAGGTCATGACCTCATGGTTTGTGAGTTCGAGCCCTGCGTTGGGCTCTGTGCTGACAGTGAGGGGCTTGCTTGGGATTCTCTCTCTCTCCCTCTCTCTCTGCTCCTCCCCTGCTCTCTCTCTTTCTCTTTCTCTTTTAAAAAACGTGAGTATATCCAACACAAGACAGTTTTCCTCAAACTCATTAAGGTGTTGAGTTCTGGTTTAGGGTTTTTTCACCTAATTGCTACTGTCTTGGTCCCTACTGACAGCAATCTTAAAGGTGGAAAGGCTGTAGATACGATCTATGTCAACAGTGGTAAAGAGGGTTCAGATTGCATGCCAACTTCTATCAGTTGGTTGCAGCTTTTGAGAGCTGTGGACTGACAAGCCTTTGTTCCTTTGCAACTCAATTGAGAACAAAAATGTCATCAGTTAACATAGTTTTTTTTTTTTTTTTTTATAGACAGAAATGGGAGAAATGGTGGTGTACATCCTTGATCTTGACCAACCCTATCATTTTGCAGTTGAGAAAACCTCAGATTAAATAGTATAAAGGACTTGCCAGAAAGTAAAAGAGATAAAATTAGAATGTGGGGAGCCTTACTCCAATTTCTGTGTTCTTTTCATTGCACTCTCTAACCAATACCTGTTATTTTTTTTAAGTTTATTTATTTATTGAGAGAGAGAGAGATAATGAGCATTGGAAGGCAGAGAGAGAGGGAGAGAGAGAATCCCAAATAGGCTCCACAATGTCAGCACAGAGCCTGACGTGGGACTCGTACTCATGAACCATGAGACCATGACCTGAGCCAAGATCAAAAGCTGGACACTTAACTGACTGAGCCACCCAGGTGCCCCAATACCTTTCTGATGATGGTGTAGAAAATGAGGTGATGAATAAGTAGCCATTATACACTAATGGGAAGAGAATATGGGGTCAACTCTTACATACATCTTTCCCCTTCATTCATCCATGCACTTTCTCAGTGAAGTCAAATTATATTACCTGGAGGGAATTATAAGTGCCAAACGTGATCTGGAGACAACAGTTTGATATCGGAATGAAATAGTCATTTTTGGGTAACATTTTAGAAGGTGGGTGGAAACTCTAGTTTTTTGGACCCACTGATTAATGGTTCACTTCATGACCACATGTAGGTATAAATAAGAAAGCAGAATAGTGGAAAACACATTGGACCAAACGGATGTAGGTCCCAACCTCATCTGTCATGTGGTTACCTCCAAAGCTTTAGGAAAGTTATGAAATTTCTCTGAACCTTGGATTCCTTATCTGGAAAATTTTGCAGTAATAAATTCATGCCTTTATAAAGGTTGGAATAATGTATCTTAAGCCCATGGTGATGTGACTATTAAAACATAGCTAGTCAATAAATATAACTTATGCTATAAAAGTTTTACATAAAATCGAATAAAAAATAAAATTCCTATTACATGAATTTGTAGAGCTATAGTTTTTTTTTTAAGTTTATCCATTTACCCAGAAAGAGAGTGTGAGGAGGAGAACAACAGAGAGAGAAAGAGGGAGAGAGTCCCAAGAAGGCTCTGTACTGCAGGGCAGAGCCCTGCATGGGCTCAACCCCCGAATCGTGACCTCATGACCTGAGCTGAAACCATGAGTCAGACGCTTAGCCGACTGAGACACCCAGGCGCCCTGCAGCAGCTATAATTTTGTCAACTGTCCTGATGCTGGGATATAACAGCCACTCCTAAGTACATTTAGATGTTTTTTATGTTCATTTATTTTTGAGAGAGAGCACGAGGAGGGGAGGCTCAGAGAGAGAGGGAGACACACAATCTGAAGTTGGCTCCAGGCTCTGAGCTGTTAGCACAGAGTCCTACATGGGGCTCGAACCCATGACCTGAGCCAAAGTCAGATGCTCAACTGACTGCACCACCCAGGCGCCTCATCCTAAACACATTTAAGACGCTGTTTCCAGGGTCATCATGGAAGCCTACTGCATTCCTACTTGGGAATCTCATCAAAAATGAAGATTTCCAAAAGTTGTCGTACCCTAGACCCACTAAATCAAAACATTTGGGAATGAAATGTAATTACCTGTGTTGTTTAACCAACTTTATTCTCCTTGGGAGCTTCAATGACCCTCTTCATCTTCTGACTTCTAAATCAGTTGAGAAATAAGAAAAAAGAACTCGCCATACTGCACTGACTCCTTTTAAGATTTAAGCTGGAGGAGATAATTTATATCCGTGAGTAAGCCTGCTTTCCAACACTGAGCCCCAGAATTAGAAAAGCATCCCCTCGGTCACAGGCAATGCTGGGCAAGGTGAGCCTCACCCCAGGTCTGCTGACTTTGGGAACGGAGGAGGGGGTAAGTTCTCTAAGGCCATCTCGATTCCTCGAGGAAGTGGCATAATCATTTGGGTTAATGCGCCGTGTTCCTCTTCCTCCTCCTTTCCAAATCACTAGTAAGTGACTTCATTTTCTGCTGAAAAGCAAAGGGTGGGGGTGCCTGCCGGGAATACCTCTGTACGCTATAGAACTCCGTACGAAAGGGGACCTCATTGTGAGAGAAAAGCTCTACTACACCACCTCACGCACATCCTGAATGCTTCCTATGCATATACTTTTTAAGACTCACTGGTCTGGAGTCTACGTTTCTGTTCAGGAACCCTCCATAAAGTATACAGCGTAACCCTAACCCTAACATAGGCTACATGACATCATATGCTGGAAATGGTTGTGTGTGTGTGGCGGGGGGGGGGGGGGGGGGGGGGGCGCGGAAAGTAGATCCAGTGCAATACAGCCGCTGGGGGCCTAAACTAGGAGAGTGTGGAGTTATGTTCCTCCTCGCAGGAACACCTGTTCTAATCTTCTCCGAGAATTATGAGAGGCTGTGGTGAATGAGGGCTTGGCATGCCCTTGTCACCTGACCAGCTTTCAAAACACCAAGAGCTTAAAAGAATAAGGACAGTGAGAATTGAGAAAAAAAAATCGACAAATACATAAAATAATAGGTATGAGAAAAAAACAAATTAATATTTCACAACACAAATGACATGGGAAAACCCAGATAATCTTTGGTTTTCCATCACCTAAAAAGCCATAGTATGCCAAGCATGTACCTATTATAATTTCCCATTTGTGGGATTTTTCTTATGCAGAATGGTTGTAATAAAAGGCCGTGTTATGCCTACTATTGCCATTACCGCTAATGCTATGAGTTATAACATAAGACAGTAAAAAAGATTATTTTCTGTTTGAAAAAAAAATCTAGAAATATAAGAATAGAGTGTTTCAGAGGTCCTAGAAAGGCAAGGAAATGAGGGAGCCACATGTCTGTTACTTTCAACAATGTGTCTTTCACTGACTAGAATCTCTCCCATAGTAGGCAAGTATGAATGATTTAAAATAGAGTTTGGCTGGGTGCTCGGTTGCAAGGAGCTATTCACAGCATCTCTGATAGAGGATTCACCGAAATATGTAAGAAATAGTTACAAAATATGCGAAACAAGAAAATCCTATAAGTGGGCAAATAATCAGTTTACAAAAGAGGGACCTGAAGGGCTGAGGAGTATGTGAAGAAGTGTTCGGCTTCACAGGTAAAGAGATAAATTAAAATAAACACGAAGTGCCAGCTGGCATCTATGCGATTGTCAAAAGAGAAATCGGGACAATACCGAGTGCTGGTGAGTTTGTAGAGAAGCTCATATCCTCGACAGCTGCTAATTGTCATGAGGTCTTGGTGTAGCCCTTTTGGAGAGCAATATAGTAAAACTAAGGCAAAAATGCCCTGTGCTTCAACAATTCTCTTCTGCATTTTTCTACGGGGAAGATTTTTACAACGGTTTTCTTTTCTTTTTTTTTCTAGTTTCCATATATTTCTTTTTTTTTTAATATAAAATTTATTGTCAAATTGGTTTCCATACAATACCCAGTGCTCATCCCAACAGGTGCCCTCCTCAATACCCATCACCCCCCCCCTCCCTCCGACCCCCCATCAACCCTCAGTTTGTTCTCAGTTTTTAAGAGTCTCTTATGTTTTGGCTCCCTCCCTCTCTAACCTCTTTTTTTTTTTTTTCCCCTTCCCCTCCCCCATGGTCTTCTGTTAACTTTCTCAGGATCCACATAAGAGTGAAAACATTGGTATCTGTCTTTCTCTGTAGGACTTATTTCACTTAGCATAATACCCTCCAGTTCCATCCACGTTGCTACAAAAGGCCATATTTCATTCTTTCTCATTACCATGTAGTATTCCATTGTGTATATAAACCACAATTTCTTTATCCATTTATCCATTGATGGACATTTAGGCTTGGTTTTCTGCAAGAAAACTTTAACTTTCCGTTAAAGTGCTATTGATAGAAAGTATCAAAGAGTTGAAGACAGTGTAGGCAGCCAGCCACCTTGTGAGGAACAGAATAGTGAAATATGAAGTGTGCACAAAAAGGAATAATATAAAGGCAGAATGAACTAAATCTAGGTATGAAAACACAGACAGATTTCAGAAGCATGTTGCCATCATAACAGATAAGAAATATAGGATGAGCAGCAAAATAAAATTTATTTACATTAAAAGTACACAGACTGTAATGTTATATATTTTCATAGCTACTTATATAAGAAATAAGGGCCTGAAATTTACATTGAATAAACATATGCTAAATACTTGAGAATGGGTGTCTTAGGGGAAGGGGATGGGATATGATAAACGAACATGCAGCAAAGGAGGTGGAGGGAGAAGAAGAAGAGGAGGAAGGAGAGGAAGGAGGAGGAGGAGAGGGAGGAGGAAGAAGAGGAGGAAAAGAGAGGAGGAGTTACATCAACTGATAGTAGCTAGCCAGGAGCGAGAGGTATGGTCGATGTGATTCTGTGTGTCTATGGATCACAAACATATGATTACACTTTATGAATTACACAGAGAATATAAATCAGAGATCAACTGACATTCCTTGACACAGCAACTCCCAGTTTTCCACTAAAATACTAATGTGGGCAAAGAAAGACAAAAACACAACAGAAAACCTGTTGCCAGGGCCTGGGACGCATTTCGACTAACTCTCAGGCCAGAGAAGGTGGAACATGCCTGGATTATGGTCTGGTCGTGGTTGGCTCCATGGGGCAGGGCATCCTTGTTCACCTGACGGCAGTTAGGAAGCTGTTTGACCTGTCTCTCCAGCCCTGCCCCCCATCTCTGGCTCCTCATCGAATGACTGGCATGTGTATTACACAGAAAACTGGCCCAATATCCTCTGGTCACAAGGGGCCTGACAGTAGAGATGACCAGATGACCAGTAATCTCAGTTCACACTCTCTATATAAGATGCAATCAAGAAACAGACCAAAAAAAAAAAAAAAATCAGTTCTCTTTGCCGCAGCCTGATTTTTAATACTAGCAGACTGAACGTTATCTTCAGGCTCCGTGGTCAGACAAATCATAGCACAGCCACACACTAGTGTATAATATACCCAGTATAATCAGGCTTTGGAAGAATAAGGGAATAAGAAACATTCATAATACTGAGTGACAAGAGTAGCAAGAGAAATTATATAGTATGGTGCCGTTTTTATTGAAAGAGCTTACTCTCTGTGTATATACCACATATCGGTACATTGCTGACTATTTCAAAATATTTGGACTATTTGGACATTGGGAGTACATATGGTTTCCACTGTCGTCTTTTCTCTATTTCTCCAGATTTTTATAATGATCAGCGATTCTTTTACACAAGACAAAACAACCAACCAACCAACCAGACAAGAAAACAATAGTAGCGAGTGTTTACTAATTGCTGACTCTGTGCTAGACACCATTCTCAGTGCTCCGTGTGTACAAACTCTTTGTATCCTCACAACAGCTCTGCGAAGTGGGTACCATAATTGCATCTATCTGTCTTGCACTCGGAGGTCCCGGCGACAGAAGCTGAAACGGTTACTCAACAGCACTTTGGCTTCGGATTTGGAGAATAACCCCGATGCATGCTGTCTCCCCAGCTTCCTTATTCCACACCTGGAAATAAGGCTTAATGCCACTTCAGAATTTAATATGGTGGTATCTGGATAACAGCTTTGGGACCAGCGAAGATCCAGTAGAGTACCAGGTGAGGCAACTAATGGAGGAAATGGGAAGCAAGAGTCTGAAAGAGAGAAAAAGCCTTTTCAAAGCAATCTCCTCAGTTCCACAGGCAAGTCATATGCCCAGTTGCTTGATGGAGGGAAAATAATTATTCTACGGTTTTGTGTTGCCTGCTTCCTCTGAGAAGAGACCATGTGGAACAAAAAAGACTTATGTTAGCTCCATGGCTAACCCTCATACCTCTGGGGGCCGGATGCTTTGTTAGACACTAATAATGGTTCTTGAAGGGCATACTTGGTGGGGGTCTTACTTAGGAGAGATCACTGAATGAGAAGCTCCTCACCACTGGGGTGACAGGTGGGCAACAGGCCTTCATCTTCAGTGAGATACTGGCATCAAGATGGACCAGTGAGACTATGTCTCCCATCCTTCTAGCTTCCTTCCATTTGTAAAAATCTGTGGTGAAGCTACGGCTCTTGTGGCTTTGCTTCCTTTCTTTGCAGTGTTGTGATGGGAAGCCTTAGACTGTTAGCGTTCTCCAGAGAAACAGAACCAATAGGTTGTATGTAAGAAGAGATTGACTACGGGGGTCGGCTCACACAGTTATGGAGACCAAGAAGTCCTGTGCTCTGTCATCTGCAAGTTGGAAAAACCGTATGTATTCTCAGTCCCAGTCTGAAGGCCTGAGAATCGAAGGGGCTGCTGGTGTAAGTCTGGATCTGAGTCCGAGCTGGAGAACCAGGAGGTTCTGAGGGCAGAAGAGATGCTCAGACAGAGAGAGAGGGCAAATCTGCCCTTCGTCCACCGTTTTGTCCATGCAGGCCCTCAATGGACTGGATGATGCTCACGTACGTTGGCGAGGGCGGTCCGCTTTCCTCAATCTCCTGATTCAAATCCAATCTCTCCCAGAGACACTCTCCAAGACACACCCAGAATTAATGTCTTACCTGCTCTCCGGGCAGCTCTCAGCCCAGGCAAGTTGAAGCTGGCGCACACCCGGTAAACGTCAGGATCGTACCAACAAAGTGACACTAGATACACTAACCAATCTGATCAGAGCTTGTCTTTCACACCCGAGTGATGATCCACTGTCAGGGTTCAGACCCATTCACTGCTCCTTCAGCAGTTAGGTATCATTGAAAGGGTTTCTGTGATCCTCACATATTTGGTGACCTCACTCTGTCAGTGTGAGAGCTGTCACGCTGTCTTTCTCCCTCACCGCCCAGGCCAATTCTATTTGCATCAAGCTCAGACCCTGTGCTCTTTTACTGCCCCAAGAACCTGATTAAACTTTTAGACCTTTCACTGGGGCTGTAGGCTCTTGTCAACACTAACCTGTTATGGTGTCCTTCGAATTACTTTCTCTCCAGTGTTGTGGTGAACTGGGAAATCTTATTTAGCATTTATTAAATAGTAAATAGCTAATTACTCAAAGTAGCTATTTACATATTGAATTTATTTTTCTTGGCATCTTTAATATCTGATTAACATTTTCTTCCTACAGCTGGAAGATACTTACACAGAATAAAACATTCCCTTATTTAATCTCAAGTGGAATATACGATAAGTGTGATCATTTTAATTTGTGTCATTTATTAGCAGGAGAGAGGTATCGTACAGGTGGGATGCTCCATCACATGCCAGTTAGCAGGTGGCTTACAGGGCAAGAGGGAAAACTCCTTCACCAAGGGGATTATAGAAGTCACAGATGTAGAAGTTCAGCTATAGGAAAAACAGAGGAAATGACATTGGGGTGTCTGATTTTGGAGGCTGGGGACAGAGGTTGCAACAGTAGTGGTAACACTGTACAGATATCCTAAGAGAATACTCAAAATAGAAAGTCTGGCACCTCCCCTGTAAAAATCACAATTCCTTTTTCTAATCATATGAGAACCACAGAAAGAGCTAAAGGAAACCTTACCAATTTAAGGTACATTATTCAGATGAGGAAACTGAGGCACAGAGAAGTGTTGCCTCAGTGTAGTTTAAGTTGGTACGGTGAACACATGTAACATCCAAATCTGCAGTCTGCTATTCCACTGAATTTTTCAGAAATCAATGTGGTAGCGTTTCTTGCCTCCAACATGCTTTTCCCAGTGTGTTTCCTGATGGGCTACATCAGGGTGTTTTATGACCCTGCACTCCCATCAGGGAGAAGTCCAAAGTATGTTTTAAAAAGAGGATTATGGGAGGCTCACAAATGGAAAGAGAGAGTAAAATAGAATAAGGTCACAAGGCAGCCCATGGCTTCAGAATTTGGAAATATCTTTGTGGGAAAATGCAGTTAAGCGCAGAAGGGAAAAGGAGGTTTTGCTAGGGGGCAGCACGGTAATTCTCTGTTAATCTAGTTGCCCTGCTGATCCTCCTTCATTCTTTCGTTCCTGGTAGCAAATAGTTTCATGTTGAAAGGGTTTGCATTCGATGACATGATACTCTATGTGGAAAACCCAAGACTCCACCAAAAATCTGCTAGAACGGTATGTGAACTCGGCAAAGTGACAGGATATAAAACCAATGTACAGAAATCGGTTGCATTTCTATATGCCAATAATGAAGCAGCAGAAAGAGAAATCACGGAATCAATCCCATCTGATACAATTGTATGAAAAACCATTAAGATATCTAGGAATAAACCTAACTAAGGGGGTAAAAGATTTGAAAACTATAGAAAGCTTATGAAAGGAATTGAAGAAGACACAAAGAAGTGGAAAAACATTCCACATTCATGGATTGGATGAACAAATATTATTAAAATGTCGATACCACCCAAAGCAATCTACATATTCAAATAAATCCCTATCAAAATAATACTAGCGTTCTTCACAGAGCTCAAGCAAATAATTCTAAAATTTGTATGGAACTAGAAAAGACCCTGAATAGCCAAAGCAATCCTGAAAAAGAAAACCAAAGCTGGAGGCATCCCAATTCCAGACTTCAAGCGGTATTACAAAGCTGTAATCATCAAGACATTATGGTACTGGCACAAAACAGACACATAGATCAATGAAACAGAATAGAGAACGCAGAAATGGACCCAACTAATCTTTGACAAAGAAGGAAGGAGTATGCAATGGAAAAAAGTCTCTTTAGCAAATGGTGCTGGGAAAACTGGACAGTGACAGGCAGAAGAAATAACCTGGATCACTTTCTTACACCGTGTACAAAAATAAACTCAAAATGGATGAAAGATCTAAATGTCAGGCAGGAAACTGTGAAAATCCTACAAGGGAAAACAGACAACAGCCTCTTTGACCTCAGCCACAGCAACTTCTTGCTGGACATGTCTCAGGAGGCAAGAGAAATAAAAGCAAAAATGACCCAAGGTAAAAAGCTTCTGCACAGTAAAGGAAACAATCAACAAAACTAGAAGGCAACCAATGGAATGGGAGAAGATATTTGCAAATGACATATTGGATGAAGAGTTAGTATCCAAAATTTATAAAGAACTTATCAAACAACACCCAAAAAACAAATAATCCAGTGAAGAAGTGGGCAGAAAGACATGGATAGACAATTTTCTAAAGAAGACATCAAGATGGCTAAAGACACATGAAAAGATGCTCAACATCACTCATCATCAGGAAAATACAAATCAAAACCACAGTGAGATATCACCTCACACCTGACAGAATGGCTAAAATTAACAACTCAGGCAACAACAGATGTTGGCGAGGATGCGGAGAAAAGGGAACCCTTTTACAATGTTGGTGGGATTGCAAACTGATGCAGCCACTCTGGAAAACAGTATGGAGGTTCTCCCCAAAAATTAAAAACAGAATTACCCTATGACTCAGTAATTGTACTACTAGGTATTTATCGAAAGGATAGAAAAATGCTGATTCAAAGGGGCACATGCTTCCCAATGTTTATAGCAGAGCTATCAACAATAGCCAAACTATGGGAAGAGCCCAAATGTCCATCAACCGATGAATGGTTAAAGAAGATGTGGTGTGTATACACACACACACACACACACACACACACACACACACAATGGAAAACTACTTGGCGATCAAAAAGAATGAAATATTTCCATTTGGAACAATGTGGATGGAACTAGAGAGTATTATGCTAAGTGAAATAAGTCAGTCAGAGAAAGACAAATATCATATGACTTCACTCATATGTGGAATTTAAGAAACAAAACAGATGAACATAAGGGAAGGGAAGGGAAAATAAGATAAAAACAGAGGATACAAACCATAATACTCATAAAGACCGAGAACAAACTGGGGGTTACTGGAGAGGAGGTGGGTGGGGGGATGGGCTAAATGGGGGATGGGCATTAAGGAGGGCACTTGTTGGGATGAGCACCAAGTGTTATCTGCAAGTGATGAATCACTGGGTTCCACTCCAGAAACTACTACTACACTGTATGTAAACCAACTTGAATTTAAATAAATTAAAACAAAAGAGTTTGCATTAGGATTAGCTCAGAGTTTAGTTTATGGTTTACCCAAACCATAGCCATTTATTGCCACTGCTAGCATATATGGAAAACTAAAATATTACGAAGTAATTTTTCATCTTGGTATATGGTAAGTACTTAATAAAATTTCTTGAGTGAATGAATCAATGAATGAATGAATGCAGAGATGCCTTTTATGATTATGCAGGTTGTATCCTACCTGAGAGGCCCACCTGACGGGCGCAAATGGGAGCCGAAGTTCATCTTGCCTGTGGTTGCCTGACCCAGTACTCTGGCAGATGGCTGCTTGCACCCTGGAAGAGGTATAGCCTCCTAACTGGTCTACCCATTTTTCCTAATTTGCTCAAAGGCGCTCTCTGCACTAACTACAGCGTTGAAGGAATGTCTGAAGCCTAGATGAAAGGGGCGGGGACTACGAGGTCCAAACCCTGCTATGCAGCCTTTCTAAAGTTGCTGTGGCAATACGCAGTGACAGATAGGGTTTCAGGTATGGTGCCTGGGAATGGTTGACGTCTCCTTCCTGTGCAGTATCCCTCCACTCCTCCTCTTCTACGAACTCATAAAGTTCCTAGAGTTCGTACTCCATCTCTCCTCTTCTACGGACTCATAAAGTTCTTAGAGTTCGTACTACAACATCTAATAATAACTTTTTTTTTCTCTCGAAGATTTTCAAGTGAATCTCTTACTATTATGTAATACCTTTAAGAGCACAGATGTAATATATCTCCTATCTTAACATATATAAGACATTCAACAAATAATTTGTTTAATCATTTGGACAAACTAGATTGTAAGAGTCTCGGAAACAGGAAGGATGCCAGTCTCTTTAGTTTCTAGCACTGAGTGAGCACAGAATAAATGTTGTTAACTCTTTGAGGACGTAGGTTGGACTGACCAAATCCAACATTGTTCCTGGACACTCTTGGAGACTGCAGCCTTCTTCCCTGTGCTGATGTATTGTGGAATGATTTTACTTAGTATGCTGTAGGTTTTCAAATAGGGTTCTGACACTTAATAACTTCTGTTGGATTCTCTGCCTTCTCTCTCCTCCCTTCTCCACCCTGTGCAACGGGAGGCTGATTCATGTGAACTGCACAAGGGAGTCTCCATGCCCTCTGGCGTCTGGTCAGGTTCAGTCAATGGGAGTCCTGGCGGGAGATTAGAAGGAGGAGATTGAGGTCTGGTTATTTATTCCTCTAGCTTCCTCCTCGACAGCTACTTCAAGGTTGTCTGTGTCCCTCAACATAAGGTCTCAGGTTCTCAAGGTGGCGTTCTAACCACTATTCACTGCTTCTAAGTACCCGTGACTGCTCCCTCCCCTCGCTCCAGGGAGCCCTGGAGTCTTGGTGGCTGTGCTATTGCCTCTGGCGGGGTATTGTGCTATTTCATGTAGTTTTCTTACATCCTACTCACATCTTTACAAATAGTTCCTTTATTATGCCTTTTTCAGATTAGCCTAGTGGGTCGGCTGCCTCATCTTGGCCCCAGTGCCTGACTAAGTAGCACCACAGTAAAGCATAAGTAAAAACTCTCAAGCATCTGGAGTCTCTGCCCTGCATCTTTGCCCCACTCTGCTGCTCTCTCTCCCAGCCCTCTGACTCACCCTTCTGGCTCTTCTCCTTCTCAACCCCGTCTTTAGCCTTTACATCTTGGTTTACTGGCTTTTTTTCATGTTACCCTCAGCTCTGAGGCCTGGTGCAAAATTAGCTGCTTCCCCTGAGTTCAGTCATGCTGGGAATAATTTCACTTTGCTTCCATGTGTTTCTGGAGGACATTTCCCAGAGTTCCCTGAGCCTGCCTCCTTCATGGGACCAGTCCCAGAAGATAGCTTTCCAACAAGTTCCAACTGCATTAAGAGTGACGAACTCACATGCCCCTTTTCTTAGTTACAATAGGGACATTGTTGCAAGTGAGTTCTCCCTCTTCCGTTTATGAGAAAACCATTTTCTCCTCTATTGTATCAGCTGAAACTTTGATCTGCTCTCTGCCACTCAAGGTTGGTGTCTTGGCATACATATTTCATGAAGTTACTGGCCCTTAGACTAACATAGTAATAACTTTAACAGATGAATTCCTTAAGTTTGGGACCTTGGGTTATATAAAATTAAATGAGTTCCCTGATGTTGTCAGTTCTATAAATCCAAAGTTTTGTTGTATTTACATAAAATGAAGGTTCATTAAATTTTATCCTTTTTGTACTCTATCCCCAAAATGGTATTATAAATTTTCTTCTCCTGGAGTTCTTAATGATCCAAAATATATTCTTTAAAGAGATCTTCTAACAGTTTCCTGAAACAGAAATGCTGCCCCTACTGTAGATTGTCTTGAACTCTGTGCACATAAAATAATAAACAGTAAATGTTGGGACATGGTGCATAAAAGTATGTATGTCTGTCCATCTTCATGCCTGGGGAGAGGCCTTGCTCAGGAAATATTCATGAGAAAGTAAAAGGCTGTTGAAACAGGGTTCATAGGCTCCTTAAATGTCAATTCAGAAACAATAATAGCACTGAGACTTTATCTTAGTAGGGACAGAGAATAAAAATTGGACATTCTCCAGTGTAGCCTTCTGAAGGGAATGAATGGGGGAGTAATTGATAAGGACCTATCAATAAAGCATACCATTTGTTTTGAGTTTGAGTATCAAACTCAAATTGTTTGACATTGAAGAGTGAATCTCTAAGAGACATGAAGACAAAGAATCTGATGGAGATATCACTGAGGACTGTCATGAGTCACAGCTGCCCTCCAAGAGGTTGTGTGATTCAGAAAGTGTCCCCAGGTTCACTGGCCTGTGAGAGGAATATCCTCTCAAGAATAGGTCGCATAGGGGTATGTGGGAGGCTCAGTTGGTTAAGCGTCCAATTTGATCTCAGGTCATGATCCCACAGTTTGTGAGTTTGAGCCCCACATCAGGCTCACTGCTGTCAGTACAGAGCCTGCTTCAGATCCTCTGTCTTCCTCTCTCTGCCCCTCCTTTGCTTGCACATTCTCTCTCTCTCTCTCTCTCTCTCTCTCTCTCTCTCTCACACACACACACACACACACACACACACACACACACAAATAAAAAAACATTAAAAAAATGTAAAAAAAAAAAAGGTCAAGTAAATTTCAGGCTACTGGTAAACTACCCCATCATCTAAAACACTCCAAGGCATAAAGAACGTCCCTAAAATGGCTCCTTGAAAGTTATCAGAGCTTGAAACTGTAGGAAAACATTTTAACCTCAGAGGCTTCTGAGCATTGTTTGGGAGAGGAAGGAAAACACCCAACTATCTGCCTCTCAATCTAAGAAAATGCATTACAATTTTATAAGGAGTAGTTGGGATTTATAAGGGTGAGTATTAGTTTGCTGGGTCTCATCATGACAGTTGGTTAGAGAGTTGAAAAACATGACAGCCCAGGGAACAGGCTGATAGTGACATTGCGAATGGCATGCTTGGATCAGGACTCAAGCATATGGCTGACTTTGGAATCTTTTTATTTTTTACTAAAACGAAGTAAGAGACAACATCTTACTAGCAGCTTTGTCCAGGTCTCTGAGACGGCCATTGCTAAACCCTATGACTTCCCATCTCTGCAGACCTGTGTCCAGTCCCTCCGCTTCTATGGAACTTGTCCTGACAAACCTCCTGCACACTCCCTGCTCCCATCGTGGGGACTCTCCTTCAGCACTTATTTTCCTATCTTGTACATTTAGATAATTTACAATTAGATTATAATATCTTGGAATGAGGGGCAGCATTCCTTAGTCTTTTTTAATTCTCCAACATCAAGCTCTGAATCTTCCTTAAAATAATAGATCCTCAATAAAATACCCTGACTGACAGGCTGCTACAATAATGCTTAAAATAACACACTGGTTGTTAGGTTGATTCTGATATTACTATCGTATTCTAGAATATTCCCAGCTAGTGAAGTCAGGGTATTTTGGCCATAAACATTGCTTCGTTCTCTATTTGTCTCTTACTAATATTGTATCAGGTATTTGACCTTAGGGAGGCACCTGAAACGAATTGTACGTGTATTTAGTTTTTCAGGTGTTTTCCAAAATCTGCTATTTCACTTACATACATACATATTGAATTATTGAGGAAAGATGGATGCTTTTCTAGAATGACTTCCTCTGCAAATGAGTATTGGATGAATAAATGCAGAAAGGAAAAAATGAAACATTGAACTGAGGGCCCCGTATCCCTCCAATCCCTCTAATCTTTGGAACTAAGTCTCTCACACTCTAGGTGGAGGCTCATGCTGGACTGACTGACTTTCTTTCTTTCTTTCTTTCTTTCTTTCTTTCTTTCTTTCTTTCTCTCTTTTATCATCTAGGACAGGGAGTAAAAGAAATCATGTCAGGAGATCTAGCTCAGCATCAAGCTGATCCTTTGGTTAGTCATGATCTGGACTGGTGGCCCTATTTTCCAGTAACTCATACTTCTGTAATGAACTCTTTGTTCAATGCTGTGCCCCAAACTGGATTTCCTTTCTTTGAACTTTAGGCATCTTTTGATGGGTGTCTGATTCCTGATGCTACGCTTCCTACTGCTGTGTTCACTCATTTAAGGGGATTAGGTTTAATCCTAAAGCCACTGAAAAGTTTTTAATTTAATTGTGTCAGCAATCCTTTAGTGAAAGCCCAATGCTGGGTAAATTCCAAGCTCCTCAGTGTGGCACAGAAGGATACCTAGAACCCAGCTAATGCCAGTCTTTTCTGCTTCTTTCCTTGATGCTCCTCACAAAGGGTCTACATCACTCCTAGAATTACCCATGATCCTTCACCTCTGGTTCCTTCTCCTTGGAACAGATTTCCCTCCCCTCTTCTCTTGCTTGACTCCTATTCAGTCTTTGGGTTTCACCTCAGATATCACTTCCTCTGCTCAACTCCTGGTAGTAAACCCTCCACTATGGTCCCAAGGCACAACATACCTGCCGTATAAAACCTAATATCAGACTGGATGCCTTACTAGATTTCTGTTTTCCTCATTTGATGCCAAGTTTCATGAGAGCTGAGACCACAACAGTCTTCTCTACCATTTTATCCCCAATGAACAATATTCTTTTAAATGAGAATGAATATATGAAGGGATGGATGGATATCAGTCTCTCTTACTTAGATCTCCTCTGATTGTATTTTGGATTCCTGAGATAGTATAGAATCCAGCCGTGATCCAAAATGAGGGAACCTATGTAGCTTTCTTTGTAGGCTTTTGGAAGGAATGGTCTCTCTCTCTCTCTCTCTCTCTCTCTCTTTCTCTCTCTCTCTCTCTCTCTCTCTCTCTCTCTCTCTCTCTCTCTCACACACACACACACACACACACACACACACACGAGAGAGAGAGAGAGAGAGAGAGAGAGAGAGAGAGAGAGAGAGACCATTGCTTCCAAAAGGTCTGTGTTTCACACACACAGAATGAGAGAGAGAGAGGGATGGAGGGAGGGAGGGAGAGAGAGAGAGAAGTTGGTAGGGGTGGGTGTCAAGAACTTAAGGAAAAGTTTGTCTTAATAGAAAATACATTTTCTGTAAATATTCTTGGTAAAATGAATTGTTACTAAACTAAATGCAGTTATTTAAAATCAAAGGTCACTTGACAGATTCATGTAGTGTGGGTGATTCCCACCTAAGCCCAGGTGCCATCTTATTTGCCCGTTTTCTCAACGTGTGAAAAGCATTTAGAACACTCGCAGCTTGCCAAATGACGGGATCCACTTGGTTTGGGAAAAATGTTCGGATCCCTAAGTTGCAGAGCCGTGTTTCTTTAATGAAACAAACAAACAAACAAAAAATCTACTCCTTTCATTTGCAAATTGGGAACTTTGTAAAACGGATTTTCATGAGGGGCTTATCCATGACTTAAAAAAAGCTTGTTGATGGAGGCGGGAAGGTTGAAGATGAAGAGGATGTGAGGAGCAAGCAGGGACGCACTAGCCTCTTTGGGTCTCCTGACGACGTCACAGAGCAGAAGCTCGGATGGGCCAAACCAGGCATTCTCCCCAAATCCTTACTTGCCTCTGGAACACAAAGTTCTTGAAAACAGTGTGTTGTCACATCTTGGGTATTCACAGTGTGTCGGGGCCTGGTCTTTGTAGGAAAGGGAGTGGCTTCTGAAAGGAAAGGGAATTGGGAGTTTGCCTTCTTGGCTGGCTGGACAGCATGCTTCCATTTCAGAGGACTGCCCTGTAACCCGTGCAGAGCAACACTGTTGGCAATCGTATAGCCTTCAACAGATGCGACTCTGAATATGGCTGTCTTCTCAGCTTTCAAGAGAACAGGTTTCTAAAACCCACCTACCTGTCCTTCCTCAGCTGGTGTATACAGTACACATAAGCTGTTGAAAGAAAAACAGAATATCCTGAAGGGAAAATAAATTGATGTTTTGTTCTTTGGGATATTATACGACTCTCACATCCAGGATGTTAGAAACATCGTGTTTCCCAAACACTTCTCACTGTGAAATATATCCCTTGGCCACGCCGAGGCCCTTCAAGCGCTGGTTTTCCTTTTTTGACTTGTCATTCTCATCTGCCATTATATGAGGTGTGAACTTGGGGACTTGGCTGAGACATGGGGGTACAGGCAGCTCTTAAGTCGTCAGATTGGCTGAAAGCCAGTTCCTTTCCCTTCCTCCACTGCTGCTCCGAACTTAACTGCAGGCTGCCATCCCCTAGGGCTAAAAGGGGGAGCTGTCTCCATCCAGCACCTTGACTCTGGGACCCTTTTGCTTTACCATCTGGAACCTTTCCCTACTCAGGCCACACTGTTTGCTCCTGCAAGTGATTCTAGTTCAAAAATGTGAGGGAAAGTCAGCATTCTGTGTATATACAATTGAGGTGAGTTGAATATAGTGTCTCATGTCACCTAACACTTGTAGTTTGGGCTTAAGGTATCACACTTGTCCCTTTCGTTTTCAGTCCTTTTGATCTTTAGACGCTTCTCTCAGTTTCTAGCCCTGCAGGGGAAGATCAGGTCAGTTAGTCTACTTTCTCTCTCTCTCTATTCTGAGGCTGCCTTTAATCCCATTTTAGCTTCTGGAGGAGTAACGTCATTTTGTATTGGGTACTACAAATTGTGGGAGTCCCTGAGACACCCTGTCTTCCGACACTAGGTGCGAGTTCAGGGATAAGCAAGACCACCCTTAGGTTCAGTAGTTTGCAAGAAGGACCTGCAGAACTCACCGAAAGCTGATATGCTCACAGTTATGGTTTGTCACGGTAAAAGGATGCAGATTAAAGCCAGCCAAGGGGAGAGGGCCATAGAGCATGACCTAGGAGAGTCGCAGGTAAGGATCTTCCAGTTACCCTCGTTCAATGGAGTTGTGTGGGCAGCATTAACTTGTCACAGCAACGATGTGTGTTGCCATACACAGAGTATTGACAACGAGCAAAGCTTACCCCGGCCTCTGTGTCCAAGGTTTTAGTGCAGCTCAGTCATGTAGACATGGTCGACCACCAGACTCCAGCCCCTTCCAAGGCTGAGCGGCTACTGCATGGCCTGAGACCCCTCACCATAAGTCACAGTTTTAGTATAGGCTGTCTGGCATGGTCCAAGGTTGTAAACAGATGCTATCATCAGGCTCGATGATCCAAAAGCTTAGACATTACCTTTCAAAAGCCAAGGGCGAGAGTCAAACTTACCTTTGGGCAAGATTAATCCTTTGCTGCATAGGTTCATTATGCTTCCAGTTGAAAACGTTGTCTGGTTGTCTGTTTCACTAATTCAACTGTTACCTGCTGCTTTGTTCCTTTCTTTTTAGAATTTATTTTTACTTTAGGGAGAGAGAGAGTATGAGCACAGGAATATGGGCAGAGGGAGAGACAGAGAGAATCTTAAGCAGGCAGCACGCTCAGCAAGGAGACTGACTCGGGACTCGATCCCACAACCCGGGGATCATGACCTGAGCAGAAATCAAGAGTGGGCACCTGAGTCGCCCAGACGCCCCTCTTTCTTTTTTCACTTTTTTATCTTAGCCTTTGTTGGGAGATGATTTTAGTCTTTTCCCAAATTTTAAGAGTTTTTTTTTTTTTTTGTAACAAGCATTTTTGTTTGAGATAAATGAGGATTTCAGAGCCTTGCTACTGGATGGTGTGTGTCCAAAGCCAAGTTTCAGACTGAATTCTGTCACTACATACAAAGCCTTATTAGCAAGGAGGCAAGAAATAAAGTTTTAAACATGCAATTTTTTAAAAACTTGGCAGACATTTATTTACTTTTCCCATATCACCAGCCATGAATATGAGTGGCTAAGTCTTCTATTTCCTCGGAAAAAGATAACACTATTGAGTGACTACTATTACATCCTATGGAGAACCTCAGGGTTAAGAACTCTTGGTTTTGGTCCCACAAGCCCTCTTTGAAGTGACCTAGCAAAAATGTTTAAAAAAATTTTTGGGGGGGGGGGGCGCCTGGGTGGCTCAGTCGGTTGAGCGTCCAACTTCGGCTCAGGTCATGATCTCACAGCTTGTGAGTTAGAACCCTGCATCGGGCTCTGTGCTGACAGCTCAGAGCCTGGATGGAGCCTGCTTTGGATTCTGTGTCTTCCTCTCTCTCTGCTCCTAACCCACTCACATTCTGTCTCTGTCTCTCTCAAAAATAAATTTAAAAAAAATTTAAAAATTTTTAATAAAAAATTTTTTAAATCTTTTTTGAGAGAGAGAGAGAAAACACCAGCGAGCACGCATGGGGGAGGGGAAAAAAGAGAAGAAGACAGAATCAGAAGTAGGCTCCAGGTTCTGTGCTGTCAGCACAGAGCCTGACACAGGGCTCCAACTCCTGAAGCTCCAGATCATGACCTGAGCCAAAGGTGGAAGCTTAACCGACTGAGCCACCCAGGCATCCCAATTTTTTAAATTCAACAAAGTCTTGGCTCTGTCCTTCTGAGGTGTATTGCCAAACTCAAGCAAAAAGTCCACTTGAGACAGATGTGAACAGATCCTGGCTTCGTGATTCAGGTATGTAGCTAGTGACAGTGTCATTATGAGTCAGAACACAGGGCCTGGAGTCCCCCTTCTAAAGTTTGTAGGTTGCCTTTGTCCTCAGATCCTTACACTCTGTCCTGCAAAGGCAGAGATGCCTCTATGATATTCTGCCAACCACAAACTCGTCTCACCAGTGGAAAGCCATTTCTCGTGCTAATTATGAAACCCTTCAGTGATGGCAAAGCCTTTAAGAGAGTTGAGACTGGTTAACTCCCCAGGAGTGTAGACTCTTGATTATTCTTTCAGATGCTACCTAAACACTCTGTAGTGAGTATCCTAATGGAAATATATCAAACGTTGATTAATCGCCCCTGGGATATACATGAAAACTAACCCGTGACTGTAATATACTGTCTATGCTGAAATATTTTAGGGTACTCTTTAGACCATATAAAAGGCCCTTCTAGAAAAGGTGTTGATTCAACACTGATTTCAAAGGTTCACCTGGATTCGTTGATTTTCTTTTTTAAAAAACCTGCTGCTTTTGTCAAAAGACCCTTTGGCTCCTCATATCTACTTTCTCTCACCACGGCTTTGCTGGTCCAATCTAGGCCTCTCTTACACAGGACCTGGGAGGTATGTACAGGTGGGAAAGCAATACTGATTCTGGCAAATTTGACTGGCGGGTAATCCTTAATGCGCTTAAAGCATCACACACGTATAGCTTCTCTATTCACTCAGCAAATATTTATAAGAGCCTACTCCTTGTCATTCTGTGTGTGTGTGTGTGTGTGTGTGTGTGTGTGTGTGTGTGTGTGTTTTAAGGACAGTAGTTCTCAAAGAGTGGTCCATCCATCCCTGGTGGTCTTTGAGACATGTTTAGAGGATCTGCAATATCAAAATTATTTTTATTTATTAATTTTAATGTTTTTAATGTTTACTTATTTTTGAGAGACAGAGTACAAGCCGGGGAGGAGCAGAGAGAGAGGGAGACGCAGAATCCCAGACAGGCTCTATCAGCACAGAGCCTGATGCGGGGTTCAAACCCATAAACTATGAGGTCATGACCTGAGCTAAAGTCTGATGCTCAACTGAATGAGCCACCCAGGTGCCTACAAATTACTTTTATAATAAGGCTAAGATATTATTTGCCTCTTGCAAAGTATTGACATTCGCCATGGTGGTAAGGAAGGAATGGTGTATAAAAGGTCTAGCACCTTAACAATAACCAAGGCAGTGGCCCCAAATTGAGAAGGTCTTTGTAGTCATCAGAGTTAAAAAGGAAAATACAAGCCAGTTTCTTTTAAAAATGTCTTTAACGAAGGAATATGATTTATTAATTTTACTAAATCTTGACCCTTCAGTAAACATCTTTTTTAACTTTTTTTAATGTTTATTTTTGAGAGAGACAGAGCGAGGGAGCATGAGCAGGGGAGGGGCAGAGAGAGAGAAGGAGATACAGAGTCCGAAGCAGGCTCCAGGCTCTGAGCGGTCGGCACAGAGCCCGGCCCAGGGCTCAAACCCATGAACCACGAGATCGTGACCTGAGCTGAAGTCGGATGCTTAACAGACTGAGCCACCCAGGAGCCCCAAACATCTTTTTTTTTAAGTTTATTTATTTTGAGAGAGAGAGAGAGAGGGAGGGAGAATGCCCATGTGAGTGGGGGAGGGACTGAGAGAGAGAGGGAGAGAGAGAGAGAATCCCAAGTAGGCTCCGCACTGTCAGCGCAGAGCCTGACGCGGGGCTCCAACTCACGAACCGTGAGATCATGACCTGAGCCGAAACCAAGAGTCAGACGCTTAACTGACCGAGCCGCCCAGGCACCCCAGTATACATCTTTTTAATGTTTTGTCTAACAAAATGGGAAATATTCATAAAGCTTCTCTGCTTGCTACCGAGGCTATCTTGAGTTAAGTTCTGAGCTGAACTATTGGCCTTTTGCCTGCAGTCCCGTGTTTCCCTGAAAGAACCACTGACACACCAACTGTCCTTCAGATTTGTGTCTTTCACAGGTATTTCCTCCAAAATGCCAATTCAAAACAAAAACAGAGACAAACTACAGTATTTGTTTCCAAGGAGAAAATTTAAAATCTCGGGTGAAAATTTAAATTTTTGAAAACTTGTATCTACCCTTCATGAGCTTGAGACCTTCCCAGTTCTTAGAGATTTCTTCTGATGAGCCCAATGGTGATATTAACAAATGTAACTTTTTGATGCTGTATCGTGAAATGTGTGAATATTTGGAAGATCATCATTACTCAGTAAATCAATATATTCTAAACTATCAATGAACGATGTCATAAAACCTTATGTGGTAAAGGCACTATTCGCTGTGTGAGATAAACCAATGTATCTTTTTTAATGTTTATTTATTTTTGAGAGAGAGAGAGAGAGCTCGTGTCCTGTGTGCGAGTGAGTGGGCGAGGCGCAGAGAGAGAGAGAGAGGGAGAGAGAGAGAGGGAGAGAGAGAGAGACAGAGACAGAGGATCCAAGGATATGAAGTGGCTGACATCAGAGAGCCCGATGTGGGGCTCGAACCGTGAGATCATGACCTGAGCTGAAGTTGGACTCTTAACCAACTGAGCCACCTTAGAACCCCTAAACCAAGATATTTTAATATAATAGAATAAAAATGTTTACTTAGATGATTTAAGATTCCACATTGTAACTAAACTGAAAAAAATCCTTCATTTTACTGAGTTTTTGTGTAGTTTAAAAAAAAATCATATCCACAATTATCTGAAGGGCTATTAAAAATACTACTCGTTTCCTCAAGTATATATCTGTGTGAAATCAAAGATTTTTCATATACTTCATCCAGAACAACATAGCTCAACAGATTGAATATGGGCACATAGATGAGGATCCACCTGTTTCGATTAAGCAGATATTAAAGACATTTATAAAAAGGTAAAGAACATGGCATGGCCACTCTTCTCACAAATTATCATTTCTTTAGGGCACAGAATTATTTTTCATAAAAATATGTCATTGAAAAATAATGGGTTTATCATAATTCATTTTAAATAAATATATTTAAAATTTTTAAGTTTTAGCTACTAATATAGTAAATAGTAACAATTGTAACCCATATAAACAAAACTCTCTGGGGCCCAGATAATTTTTAGGCATGTACAGGTGTCCTGAGACCAAAATTTTGACAACGCGGTTTTCAGAAACTGCGTTTAGTGGTGCATTGCCACCCAGCTCTTAAGAGGAGAGAATGGCTCGGTTTCTTACAGGTTGACTGTGATTTCCTAGCTGGAGCCTCAATGTGTTCAGAAGAGAAATAGCAGACAAGAGTGACTAGAATATGGGGTTCCTGGCTGGCTCAGTTGGTAGAACGTGTGACTCTTGATCCCAGGGTCATGCATTCAAGCTCCGTATTGGGTGTGGAAACTGCTTAAAAAAAAAAGTGACTGGAATCTCACACAGAAGAGATTTTGAAGATTTTTTTTTTTTACTTATTGTTTTTTTACCCTTACATAGCAATCTTTTTTGGAAGAATTTCATTGTTTACTTACAAAATGATTTCTTCCAAACTATATACACATTTTGACCCCATTGAAAGTCACCTTTAACCAGTATGGATGTTTCTGTACTTTTTTCTACTCCTGAACACAAGACCCATCAAGCTTTGCCTCTCTCGTGACTATTTCTCCCAACGCATTTATTTCACCTTTTTATTTTGCTTTTTATTTTAATTCATAATATTAATTAACATTACTGATGTATTTGATAAATTTCTGTGTTGACCATTCCTCTTGTCTCTTAGGGTTCCAATTTCTTCTTGATGGATGAGTTAAATCCTTTCCTAACTTTTTCAGACAGGTTTGACTATGGATAATAAACTCTCTTAGTCTTTGTATGCTTCCCAAGTAAAGGATAATTTAGTATGTATTTTATTTTCACAGTTAGTTATTACTTTATATCTCTATTTTTGCTGATAAGAAATGTAATTAGTATTTCCTTTAGACACTCTGCTTTCTTTTGCATCTGAATGTAGGCAATCCAGGCACAATAGCAGGGTTTAGAGAAAAGACATATTTGGGGCAAGTGATCCTTCCAAATTTCACTGTATAAGCAAATGTCAACTTTGCTTCTAATTCAGGCTTATGTCCCTGAGCCTCTCACCATTCCCCACCAATAAGAGATAGTCAATACAATTGTTGTTGTTGTTGTTGTTGTTGTTGTTTTACTTTGTTTTTTAGCTAAGTGTGAGTGAGTGAATGACAACTGTGTTGGCAATTAGTATAAAATTCAAACCTATTGATAGTGGAGATATTGCTGAAGAATGTTAATCTGGGAGAATTCTAGACTCCAAAGTTTCGTGGATCACAGAAATAAATTGGAAAGTCAGCTTGGTGGTTAGCATTGGTAGAAACCTCATATCCTCATGTTTCCTCTTACAAGGGCTCAGACATTCATGCTAAATTTTGCAGGCTGGGCTGAAGCAGGCTTCTGACCCAGGGTGGTCAGAAATGGTGTGGTTTTAGGTGCCACTATATATCATGCCGACGAGTCAAGTTGTCAGGAATATTTCGGGACTTAGGGTCAAGGCTTGAGTTAAAGGCCACAAGTCAGGAAGAGCAGATTAGAATCCCATCACTCAGTGAAACACAAGTTGATGTGAGAGAAACAGGTCTAGGTCTTTTAGAGAAAACGGTCTTAACCAAAATAAGGGTGCACGATGTGGGTACTAGTCGCTTGGTCCAATGACAATGTCAGATCAGATATGTTGGCGAATTTATTGTGGTATCATAACAATATACTCTGCAAACTGCATTTACATTTAGAAAAAAAGTGTTCTTAATATCACTTTTCTAAAAATCAACATGTGTGTAGGTGGTCAACACCAGATGTTAGCAAAATCCTATTATCTGATTCTGCTTGTTAGAATCACACCCTAATTCTGGTATCTTGCTCTGTGTACTTTGTAGGGAATATTGTATGTATTGCCATGCTTTTTAAAATATCTTTTAACCACTGGGGATATGTAGGCTTTTGTATTCACTGCTTAAATCACACACACACACACACACACACACACACACTCACTCACTCACATAAGTACTTAAAGAGGGGTCTAGGGAGATGTCACAAGTGGAGACTCAAAGCAAATTCTTTGAGGTCAATGAACTAAGATGTCTGCAAGAAAGGAAAAAAAAAGTTTATAAAATTTAAACCATTGAAAAGAACACCCCCTTTCCTTTCCTCAGACCATGCAACTGCCTAAAAGCCAAGCCATCTTGAATTCCATCTTCTCGGGTGGGTTGCTGTGGATGATTGAATCCTACTACACTCCTCATCAGAATTCTTCATCTCTAAGCTTTTCCTTATAGTCAAGACACTTGTCCTCACCCCGCTGATGTGGACAGGGGGTGTCATTCTTTTGTAGCATTTGTGTTTGTGATTGTTTTTGACTCTACTTTTCTCTGAGTCGTAAAGTCAAACACGGTTTCCTGGCTTTGGTGCAGTCTGGAGGTGGCAGTCTACATTTGCTTTCAAATTCCTCACCAGGCAAACCTCGGTTTTTCTTCGAAGCTGGCCAAACCCGCCCCCGTCTTACACCTGCTTCCAGCTGCCACCTTTCATGAGCCTGCTGTGTTAAAACACATTACAATAGCAGGCACTGACAATTTTACATAGTCCTGAAAGCCAGGGAAGCTGGCTCGGAAGAAGGTTTACCTGTGAAAATCTTGCTGAAGGAAAGGGGAAAGAATTCAGCTCTTTATTAGCAGTTTTGAGTTCTCTTGCCTTGAGGAGCTGAGAAAGCCTGCCTCCCTGAGTCTGAAACAGAGAATCAGGTGCTGTGTTCTAAGTGGTTGGTAGTGGGATTGAAATTTATAGGCAAAACTCAAATGTGCAGAAAGGTGGCCATATTTCTCCAAACCTGGAAACCGTTTTCTCCAAAACTTCTAAGTCAGTTTAAAATCCCAATCAGGGAATTTTCCTCTCTCACGTATTTTCCTCTCCTCTTCTTCCGGGATAGCGTGTGGATAGGGCATTGGAAGTCCCATGGCAACAAGGAGGAAGTATCTCCTTTGCAGATTGTGTCCTCGTGTGCTTATTGGCCTCTGCCTAGACACCTCCTTTCTCTGAGGCTGTGTTTCACAGGCTCTGGCTCCTACACGTCCCCGGCTGATGGAGTGCATTGTTGTTCCCACCCAATGCACCATGACTGCTCCGGGCTCGTGGGCCACCTGCTAACCAGGTAGGTGCTCTTCTCAGTTCTCATGTACTCTTTGAAGCTCAATGACATTATCCATCTGGCTTCTGGATTTGAATTGAACATCCTGCATCCTCTGTTATGAGCTACTTCTGCCCCTTGGTGCAGCAAATGTCTGGTGAGAATCATCTTCAAATTCTTAGCTAATTCTCTACCCATCTTGGGCAGCTGGGTGGAGAGGGCAGTAGGATTTTCTCCAAATCTTGTTCTTGCCTTGCTGGTATCATAGGAGACCTAGGAAAAGTATGTAGGTGGCTTTTTCAGGCCCGCTTTGCCCATACCTGCCTTCCAATCAACATCTAGGCTGCTTGCTCAAGGCTGGGTGAGGCCGCTGGTAGAGGTGAGGGCTAACTGTGCTCTGCCCACTTACCAGCAAGATCTCTTTGACCTACTTTGTTTGGCTCGATGGGAATTGGGAGGGGCAGACTTTGAGCACAAGAGGAGTAAGAGTTCCTGGGACTTTCTCAAACAGAAAGTTCCATATCCATGCATACATCATAACTATTGTATTTTCTGAATCCTCTAGACCAACATCCACCTTAAATTCAAGAATTTTACATTCCTAATATCCCTTAGTGGTTTGCTTTAACTTTAAATACTTAATTTTCCTTTCTAATGCATTTCAGTTATCAATGATTTGGTCATGTACCATTTTTTAAAGACAATGAAAATATTTTAAGGCCCTGTATGTATGATCTAGAAGGAAAATTAATTTCTGATAAACTTGGTCACTTGTATTAAGCCATTTTTCACATGATTGGTTATATAAAATAATTCATCTCAGTGGTAATGTAACAAGAAAGATCTGGTGCAAATAACTAAAGTAGAGAGATGAGGAAATGTAGAATTTTTAGAAGCTGAACATCTGCTTGGTGTCCCCCAAACCTGCAAAACATAGAGTTTCCTATTTGGACTCTTGTCCCTCTTGCTGGGTACCCCAGCAAGCCGTAAAGACAATGGTTTCTTTCGACTTGATAAGGTTGGCCTCAGATCCTGACCGTGTTCAGGAAGGATGTACAGTGAATTGGGGAGAAATGAAACATATACCGAGAGAACTGTCTTCAGTAACCATAAATTACTTTATATATGTGCATGCATATGGTAACTTTTATTTGGTAATAAGGTACTATTATTTCTTTCCTTGCCGGATGATAGAAAATACAGGAAATGCATGTGAAGGTGTGAATATTTGTAATTGTGAATCTAAGGGTGCATTTCTTCTGCGTTAAGGACCGCCGTGTTCATTGCAATTAGGAAAGTGACCACCAGGTGAGAACCAAGTCAGAACTAGACTTGGGATTTGTATAAGTTGTGATTATAAGGAGCAGCATATAGTTTATAAAACATTATTGCTTCGTGATTCTCAAAGGAAGAGTTATATTCTTCCTAATGTCTAGTGGACCCAGCTGTTAAGGTACTTTCACAAAGTAAATCAACGAGGAAATAAAGCTGGGATTTACATAATAGTTTTTTCTCTTTCTTTTTTTCTTTCTTTCTTCTTCTTCTTCTTCTTCTTCTTCTTCTTCTTCTTCTTCTTCTTCTTCTTCTATTTTTAGTTGATCAACTCCCTAATGATAGGTCTTCAGGTGCATTTATAAACATCCTTTTATTTAATATTTTATTTATTTATTAATTTATTTATTTTTATTTTTATTTTATTTTATTTTTTTTTTATTTATTTATTTATTTTATTTTATTTTTTTTTTTAATATATGAAATTTACTGTCAAATTGGTTTCCATACAACACCCAGTGCTCATCCCAAAAGGTGCCCTCCTCAATACCCATCACCCACCCTGCCCTCCCTCCCACCCTGCCCTCCCTCCCACCCCCCATCAACCCTCAGTTTGTTCTCAGTTTTTAACAGTCTCTTATGCTTTGGCTCTCTCCCACTCTAACCTCTTTTTTTTTTTTTTTTTTTCCTTCCCCTCCCCCATGGGTTTCTGTTATGTTTCTCAGGATCCACATAAGAGTGAAACCATATGGTATCTGTCTTTCTCTGTATGGCTTATTTCACTTAGCATCACACTCTCCAGTTCCATCCATGTTGCTACAAAAGGCCATATTTCATTTTTTCTCATTGCCACGTAGTACTCCATTGTGTATATAAACCACAATTTCTTTATCCATTCATCAGTTGATGGACATTTAGGCTCTTTCCATAATTTGGCTATTGTTGAAAGTGCCGCTATAAACATTGGGGTACAGGTGCCCCTATGCATCAGTACTCCTGTATCCCTTGGATAAATTCCTAGCAGTGCTATTGCTGGGTCATAGGGTAGGTCTATTTTTAATTTTCTGAGGAACCTCCACACTGCTTTCCAGAGCGGCTGCACCAATTTGCATTCCCACCAACAGTGCAAGAGGGTTCCTGTTTCTCCACATCCTCTCCAGCATCTATAGTCTCCTGATTTCTTCATTTTGGCCACTCTGACTGGCGTGAGGTGGTATCTGAGTGTGGTTTTGATTTGTATTTCCCTGATAAGGAGCGACGTTGAACATCTTTTCATGTGCCTGTTGGCCATCCGGATGTCTTCTTTAGAGAAGTGTCTATTCATGTTTTCTGCCCATTTCTTCACTGGGTTATTTGTTTTTCGGGTGTGGAGTTTGATGAGCTCTTTATAGATTTTGGATACTAGCCCTTTGTCCGATGTGTCATTTGCAAATATCTTTTCCCATTCCGTTGGTTGCCTTTTAGTTTTGTTGGTTGTTTCCTTTGCTGTGCAGAAGCTTTTTATCTTCATAAGGTCCCAGTAATTCACTTTTGCTTTTAATTCCCTTGCCTTTGGGGATGTGCCGAGTAAGAGATTGCTACGGCTGAGGTCAGAGAGGTCTTTTCCTGCCTTCTCCTCTAAGGTTTTGATGGTTTCCTGTCTCACATTCAGGTCCTTTATCCATTTTGAGTTTATTTTTGTGAATGGTGTGAGAAAGTGGTCTAGTTTCAACCTTCTGCATGTTGCTGTCCAGTTCTCCCAGCACCATTTGTTAAAGAGACTGTCTTTTTTCCATTGGATGTTCTTTCCTGCTTTGTCAAAGATGAGTTGGCCATACGTTTGTGGGTCTAGTTCTGGGGTTTCTATTCTATTCCATTGGTCTATGTGTCTGTTTTTATGCCAATACCATGCTGTCTTGATGATGACAGCTTTGTAGTAGAGGCTAAAGTCTGGGATTGTGATGCCTCCTGCTTTGGTCTTCTTCTTCAAAATTACTTTGGCTATTCGGGGCCTTTTGTGGTTCCATATGAATTTTAGGATTGCTTGTTCTAGTTTCGAGAAGAATGCTGGTGCAATTTTGATTGGGATTGCATTGAATGTGTAGATAGCTTTGGGTAGTATTGACATTTTGACAATATTTATTCTTCCAATCCATGAGCAGGGAATGTCTTTCCATTTCTTTATATCTTCTTCAATTACCTGCATAAGCTTTCTATAGTTTTCAGCATACAGATCTTTTACATCTTTGGTTAGATTTATTCCTAGGTATTTTATGCTTCTTGGTGCAATTGTGAATGGGATCAGTTTCTTCATTTGTCTTTCTGTTGCTTCATTGTTAGTGTATAAGAATGCAACTGATTTCTGCACATTGATTTTGTATCCTGCAACTTTGCTGAATTCATGTATCAGTTCTAGCAGACTTTTGGTGGAGTCTATCGGATTTTCCATGTATAATATCATGTCATCTGCAAAAAGCGAAAGCTTGACTTCATCTTTGCCAATTTTGATGCCTTTGATTTCCTTTTGTTGTCTGATTGCTGATGCTAGAACTTCCAGCACTATATTAAACAGCAGCGGTGACAGTGGGCATCCCTGTCGTGTTCCTGATCTCAGGGAAAAAGCTCTCAGTTTTTCCCCGTTGAGGATGATGTTAGCTGTGGGCTTTTCATAAATGGCCTTTATGATCTTTAAGTATGTTCCTTCTATCCCGACTTTCTCAAGGGTTTTTATTAAGAAAGGGTGCTGGATTTTGTCAAAGGCCTTTTCTGCATCGATTGACAGGATCATATGGTTCTTCTCTTTTTTTTTGTTAATGTGATGTATCACGTTGATCGATTTGCGAATGTTGAACCAGCCCTGCATCCCAGGAATGAATCCCACTTGATCATGGTGAATAATTCTTTTTATATGCTGTTGAATTCGATTTGCTAGTATCTTATTAAGAATTTTTGCATCCATATTCATCAGGGATATTGGCCTGTAGTTCTCTTTTTTTACTGGGTCTCTGTCTGGTTTAGGAATCAAAGTAATACTGGCTTCATAGAATGAGTCTGGAAGTTTTCCTTCCCTTTCTATTTCTTGGAATAGCTTGAGAAGGATAGGTATTATCTCTGCTTTAAATGTCTGGTAGAACTCCCCTGGGAAGCCATCTGGTCCTGGACTCTTATTTGTTGGGAGATTTTTGATAACCGATTCAATTTCTTCGCTGGTTATGGGTCTGTTCAAGCTTTCTATTTCCTCCTGATTGAGTTTTGGAAGAGTGTGGGTGTTTAGAAATTTGTCCATTTCTTCCAGGTTGTCCAATTTGCTGGCATATAATTTTTCATAGTATTCCCTGATAATTGTTTGTATCTCTGAGGGATTGGTTGTAATCATTCCATTTTCATTCATGATTTTATCTATTTGGGTCATCTCCCTTTTCTTTTTGAGAAGCCTGGCTAGAGGTTTGTCAATTTTGTTTATTTTTTCAAAAAACCAACTCTTGGTTTCGTTGATCTGCTCTACAGTTTTTTTAGATTCTATATTGTTTATTTCTGCCCTGATCTTTATTATTTCTCTTCTTCTGCTGGGTTTAGGCTGCCTTTGCTGTTCTGCTTCTATTTCCTTTAGGTGTGCTGTTAGATTTTGTATTTGGGGTTTTTCTTGTTTCTTGAGATAGGCCTGGATTGCAATGTATTTTCCTCTCAGGACTGCCTTCGCTGCATCCCAAAGCGTTTGGATTGTTGTATTTTCATTTTCGTTTGTTTCCATATATGTTTTAATTTCTTCTCTAATTGCCTGGTTGACCCACTCATTCGTTAGTAGGGTGTTCTTTAACCTCCATGCTTTTGGAGGTTTTCCAGACTTTTTCCTGTGGTTGATTTCAAGCTTCATAGCATTGTGGTCTGAAAGTATGCATGGTATAATTTCAATTCTTGTAAACTTATGAAGGGCTGTTTTGTGACCCAGTATATGATCTATCTTGGAGAATGTTCCATGTGCACTCGAGAAGAAAGTATATTCTGTTGCTTTGGGATGCAGAGTTCTAAATATATCTGTCAAGTCCATCTGATCCAATGTATCATTCAGGGCCCTTGTTTCTTTATTGACTGTGTGTCTAGATGATCTATCCATTTCTGTAAGTGGGGTGTTAAAGTCCCCTGCAATGACCACATTCTTATCAATAAGGTTGCTTATGTTTATGAGTAATTGTTTTATATATCTGGGGGCTCGGGTATTTGGCGCATAGACATTTATAATAGTTAGCTCTTCCTGGTGGATAGACCCTGTGATTATTATATAATGCCCTTCTTCATCTCTTGTTACAGCCTTTAATTTAAAGTCTAGTTTGTCTGATATAAGTATGGCTACTCCAGCTTTCTTTTGGCTTCCAGGAGCATGATAAATAGTTCTCCATCCCCTCACTCTCAATCTAAAGGTGTCCTCAGATCTAAAATGAGTCTCTTGTAGACAGCAAATAGATGGGTCTTGTTTTTTTATCCATTCTGATACCCTATGTCTTTTAGTTGGCGCATTTAATCCATTTACATTCAGTGTTATTATAGAAAGATACGGGTTTAGAGTCATTGTGATGTCTGTATGTTTTATGCTTGTAGTGATGTCTCTGGTACTTTGTCTCACAGGATCCCCCTTAGGATCTCTTGTAGGGCTGGTTTCGTGGTGACAAATTCCTTCAGTTTTTGTTTGTTTGGGAAGACCTTTATCTCTCCTTCTATTCTAAATGACAGACTTGCTGGATAAAGGATTCTCGGCTGCATATTTTTCCTGTTTAGCACACTGTAGATATCGTGCCAAGCCTTTCTGGCCTGCCAAGTTTCAAAGGAGAGATCAGTCACGAGTCTTATAGGTCTCCCTTTATATGTGAGGGCACGTTTATCCCTTGCTGCTTTCAGAATTTTCTCTTTATCCTTGTATTTTGCCAGTTTCACTATGATATGTCGTGCAGAAGATCGATTCAAGTTACGTCTGAAGGGAGTTCTCTGTGCCTCTTGGATTTCAATGCCTTTTTCCTTCCCCAGTTCAGGGAAGTTCTCAGCTATAATTTGTTCAAGTACCCCTTCAGCACCCTTCCCTCTCTCTTCCTCCTCTGGGATACCAATTATGCGTATATTATTTTTTTTTAGTGTATCACTTAGTTCTCTAATTTTCCCCTCATACTCCTGGATTTTTTTATCTCTCTTTCTTTCAGCTTCCTCTTTCTCCATAACTTTATCTTCTAGTTCACCTATTCTCTCCTCTGCCTCTTCAAGCCGAGCCATCGTGGATTCCATTTTGTTTTGCAATTCGTTTAAAGCGTTTTTCAACTCCTCGTGACTGTTCCTTAGTCCCTCGATCTTTGTGGCAAGAGATTCTCTGCTGTCCTGTATACTGTTTTCAAGCCCAGTGATTAATTTTATGACTATTATTCTAAATTCACTTTCTGTTAAATTATTTAAATCCTTTTTGATCAGTTCATTAGCTGTTGTTATTTCCTGGAGATTCTTCTGAGGGGAATTCTTCCGTTTGGTCATTTTGGAGAGTCCCTGGCGTGGTGAGGACCTGCAGGGCACTTCCCCTGTGCTGTGGTGTATAACTGGAGTTAGTGGGCGGGGCCGCAGTCCGACCCGATGTCTGCCCCCAGCCCACTGCTGGGGCCACAGTCAGACTGGTGTGTGCCTTCTCTTCCCCTCTCCTAGGGGCGGGATTCACTGTGGGGTGGCGTGTCCCGTCTGGGCTACTCGCACACTGCCAGGCTTGTGTTGCTGGGGATCTGGCGTATTAGCTGGGGTGGGTAGGCAAGGTGCACGGGGGCTGGAGGGGCAGGCTTAGCTCGCTTCTCCTTAGGTGATCCACTTCAGGAGGAGCCCTGTGGCAGCGGGAGGGAGTCAGATCCGCTGCCGGAGGTTTGGCTCCGCAGAAGCACAGAGTTGGGTGTTTGCGCTGCGCGAGCAAGTTCCCTGGCAGGAACTGGTTCCCTTTGGGATTTTGGCTGGGGGATGGGCGGGGGAGATGGCGCTGGCGCCTTTGTTCCCCGCCAAGCTGAGCTCTGCCGTCCGGGGGCTCAGCAGCTCTCCCTCCCTTTGTCCTCCAGCCTTCCCGCTTTCCGAGCAGAGCTGTTAACTTCTGACCTCCCAGACGCTAAGTCGCGCTTGCTGTCGGAACACAGTCCGTCCGGCCCCTCCGCTTTTGCCAGCCAGACTCGGGGGCTCTGCTTGGCCGGCGAGCCGCCCCTCCGCCCCGGCTCCCTCCCGCCAGTCCGTGGAGCGCGCACCGCCTCGCCGCCCTTCCTACCCTCTTCCGTGGGCCTCTGGTCTGCGCTTGACTCCGGAGACTCTGTTCTGCTAATCCTCTGGCGGTTTTCTGTGTTCTTTAGGCAGGTGTAGGTGGAATCTAAGTGATCGGCAGGACGCGCTGTGAGCCCCGCGTCCTCCTACGCCGCCATCTTCCGGAACCTCCTTTAATTTATTTATTTTTAGAGAGAGAGACAGAGATCATGAGTAGGGGAGAGGGGCAGAGAGGAAGAAAGAGAGAATCCCAAGCAGGCTCCATGCTGTCAGCATGGAGCCAGACATGGGGCTGGATCTCACAACCCTGGGATCATGACCTGAGCCGAAATCAAGAGTTGGACGCTCAACCAACTGAGCCACTCATGTGTCCCTATTTAATATTTTTAAAACGCTGAAATAGTGTCACCTGTGTAGTTGTCAATGTAGCTTCATTTGCTTTAATTTTTTCACTAGGACATTTTCAAACCTATAGGGAAGTAAAGAGAATAGTAATGGACAACTCATGAGCTAAATTTAATAATTAATTGCATCCCTTTTACTATATTTGCTTTATACATTTTTTGCTGAAATATCTAAAATAAATTATAGGCTTTATGGTATTTAATCCCGAGAATGCCCTAGAAGGCATTCTCCAAAAATGAAGACATCTTCCTAATTAACCACCCACTTAAATATTACGTGATCACACCAACATCCTTAATATTAACTAATATCCTATTCCTACTCAGATTTCCTCCATTAGCCTTTAGATGCCTTTTAATGTTGGTGTGTTCAAAGTAGGGTCTGGTAAGGTCCACCCATCACACTTGGTTGTTACATCTTAGCAGCTTTTCACGAGGAGTCGGTGCACCTTTCCTTTGCCCTTTCCTCGTGTGCCATGTACCTGTTGAGTAGAGCTGGCTGGTTTTCCCGCAGAAAGTTCCACCAGCTGGATTTCTCACAGTGCTTCCTTGTTCAACTTGTTCCTCTCACAGCTGTTCCTGTTCAGAGAAAATTAGATCTACAATTTCAATTAGGCTCACATCACTCATTTTTAGACTCTTTCAGGGGTGAGACACAGGAAGTATGTCCAGTTAACCCACCCTTAGTGATACTGATGTCGGTTACTATGTGTTGGGTACTATGTTGGTTACGAGCCTCACTTGCTTCTAAACTAAAAGACTGTATATGTTATTGTGAAATAGATTTTATGCTTCATAATTAATTTGAATTAATTCTGGACTCTAACTTGGACATGGGTACTCATCGAGTTTCTTGGATTCCAGAGAATAGTGAATGTAGGTATTTAACCAATACGAAAAGATACAAGATGCTTGGGGGAGTGCAGTCAGTATATCTTGAAATTAAACTGAATTTGCTATCATTTGCTAATGAGACGTTGTTGATTAAAGAAGAAACAGCCACATCAAGACTGCTCCCTTTTGATTCATTCTTTTCCCCTCAGTGACCTTCTATTTCTTTCTGTCTCCCTGTATTCCCTGGGAACCTGTGTGTGCCCAGCACACCTTACCAAAACTTTGGAGATCGTAGGAGCAAATTCAAAGATTAAAGGTTTTCCTCCTCTTCCTTACTTTCCAACACACATAAACACACACATATACACGTACAGAGAAAGAGAATGGAGAAATAAATGTCACTCCTTTACTCATTTTATGACACATTTTTCACATAACACTGATTATTAGGCTGAGTATCTCTATCCATGAGTATATCATTGTGCATGTGTGTGTGTGTGTTTGTGTGTATGTGTGTGTTTTCAAAAGCAGATTTGAATATAAGGTGAGCCTTGCAACTGACTGCATTTTAGAATCACAGGCATTTGTGAGTAAGCCTGCACGAAGCTGATCGAGATGTTATAAAGAAAAGTCTCTTCTATATTGTGTATGCTCACATTCTCCTCTACACAGTGGTCTAGCTCTGTTAATAATTTTTAAAGTAGCTTTGTTTTCACTGAGAGTAGCACTTTTAAAGCTCTTTGGTGGAGGGACATGTGGCCTGGCTTCACTGATCTGCAAACAACACCCCCTCTGAGGACTATTATCATCCAGACGGTTTTCTTACTGAGCAGTTATGAAGGTTTATGACCAAGTTATAAACAGGAGAAGGGAGCTTATGTTAATGAGGTCAACACTGTTTCTGTTATGTCTTTGACTTATTAAACAGCCCCCCAAAGGGAATACCTTTTCCAAATGGGCTAAAGAGAGAAACTTTTGCCAGCTGAAGACTTGCACTGCGAGTATGCTTAATGATGTACAGCTGGACCTAAATCCACGTGGAGCCATTCAGTGCTGCCCTATCCCCCAGCAGCTGTAACGTTAGTATTTACCTATGTATTTGTCTACATGGTCACTTCTACAATTATTTCTTTGTCTCAGTCCACTCGAGCCACCGTAACAAAATACCAGGGGCTGGGGGACTTAAACCACAGGAATTTATTTTCTCACAGTTGTGGGGGCTGGGAAGTCCAACATCAAGGCGCAGGCAGCTTGATTTCCGGTGAGAGCTCTCTTCCTGGTTTGCAGGTGACTGCCCTTCTCATTGGGTACCTCTATGGCCTAGAGAGAGAGAGAAAGCAAGCTCTCTGGTGTGTCCACTTCTAGAAGAGCGCCAATCCCATCATGAGGGCCCCATTCTCATGACCTCCTCTAACCCTAATTAGGTCCCAAAGACCCCACCTCCAAATGCCCTCCTGCTGGAGGTGAGGGCTTCCACATACGAATTTGCGGAGAGGGGGACACTCAGCCTGGTAACAGTCTTCACATGGAGAGTGAGTGCATGAAGGAAAAAATTATATCTATTTTGTTAGATCATTTGGTTTACAAATCAGCCTCTGAAGATTTAGGTTGTTTGTGCTTTATTCCCCAGCTGCTGGGTTTGGTGTCAGAGGAATTGTTTCTGTTATGGTCTGGTGATAATACTTGCTCGGATGAGAGCGTACATATCACCACTGAGTCCAAATAAAGGCAGGCATCACAGAAAAGTTCACATACCGTGTGAAAGGCGGGTGGTCGATATAGCTCATTCTAGCACAAGGGGTAAGGGTGTACCGGTTACGGTTTCATAGTCAATGTTTCAATGTTTCAATGTTTTATCAATTTGCAATTATAGTTTTAGCTCCAGATTTGTATAGCCTTTGATAAGGAAGTCACCAGCTTGTGGTGGGGTGGGGTGGGTAACCAGACAGCTGCTCATGCATACCAATGAGGGTTTTGTCGATGCAAATTTGGAGAGCCCTTTTAAAAATTTAGCCCTAAGTGTCTACTTTGAGCTTCGGTGTGATATGTGATACGAGACCACTTAACCAGCAAGTTTACCTCTAATTTTAGCTTCACCTGAATTAAAGCTGGCGTGATATTGCATACCGCTACAGACATTAGCAACTTGAAAGTGCAGAAAGAGAGAGCCTGAAATTAGCTGCAGTCCAAGGGAAGAATCACCGCAAAGTCACTGATGGTTTTGTGTTGTGTTCGAAATTTCAGGAAATCTCTGATGAATATTAGGGTAAAAGAGATAATTTGCTTCTTCATAGGAACACATTTTTAATGCCATTGATTTCCTGCTTTGGCAGCTTAAGACAATCAGCCCACACACAAAGGAAGCCAAACAAAACAAAACAAGCTGTTTGGGGAATGGATTCTCTAACAGATCCCTCTCAAATGAGCCCAGGTCCCCAGTGAAAAAGGATGCTTTCCAGCTCCTGCTTACTCCTCCAGTGTCCCACCACTGGGCCACTGACATGTTCTACCGAGCGAGACGGCTGAACAGTCACGGTACCATTTTGTTCTGGACATGGGGCCAGCCCAGGCGTGTAAGTTTGTTCTCTGTGTGAGGGGAGAGAGAATGGCAGCTACCCATATCCTCTCTTAGGTAATCCAAGTGGCCGCTCTACGTATCAGCTTAGCATTACTGCATCTCTGACTTTATCTGCAGTGACAACAATGTTCACACCCAAGTGCCAATCACATGAATTGAGACTACCTGTTCCCGTTGACTGTCGCTGATGCAGGAGGACAGTAGATCGAAAAGGGGATGGTTACACTTAGGATAATAGTCGCAAAGCAACAACATAAAAAAGTAGCCAATGGGTGAGGGCTACCTATGCAGGAATTTATGGTATCAGTCAATTACTCCAACAAATATTTATTTTGTGCTGGGAGGTATTATAAGATTTAAAGTATTATAAGATTTAAAGTTAAGATGTTGTCCTGACGTTAGAGGGGTTGGCAGAGAGGAAGATCGATATGCAGATGAGTAAAAGTATTATGCACACTGTCGTATGAGTTTGTCTCATTAACCACAGGGGATTCTTAGGAGTGAGCCACGTCTTTTACTGGGGAGGTCAGGAAAGGCTTAAAAAAAGGCAGAGGAAAAATGTTGGGGGGAAAAATCACAAAAAATAGGGCAAGGCAGTATAGAGCAAATAAAATGAGGGAACCAAACATCTACCTAATAGGAGCTTAGAGAAGGGAAAATTAACTTGTTTAGAGTGGAAAGGAAAGATAAGGTAAGAAAGGGAGTTGAATAATATTTGTTCTGTCCTTTGAAGGTGGTGGGGTTGTAATACCCGAACTCTGCTAACATCGCCTTACCCCCTCCCCCTGCTTGTGCGTGGAATCTTTGGGGGCCAGGCCTGGGGGCCCTATGGTACTTGGGGCAACAGAAAGGCATAATTTTCTTAGTGTATCTGGAGATGGGAAGATAGGGCTAAATCAGCCCAAACGGGCTTGCAATTGCCATTTTGTTTCCATTTTACACAGTATTTTGTTGCTGTTTTTTTTTTTTTTTTTTTTTAACTATAACCTACTGGAATAGAAATACATAGAGAGCTAGCTGCTTCTCCACAACAAAAGAGCTCCCTATGAAACAGCAAGAGGTAAAAAGATATGACAGGCAACAGTATGGTACTAGAGAAGAAGAAACTTCCTAGAGAAGAAGTTTATTCCCTTTAAACATAAATTCAGGGAGGAAATCTCAATTTACACAAGAAATAGATTCTATAGCTCTTAGACTATCCCCAAGAAATGTTTGAATAAATATCTTGGGATTCCTGAAAGAATGACTTCCCTTCTGAGTGGCTGGTGGCATATTCTTACCACTGTGTAATGAACAGATTCCTGGGGGTCACCTGACTGGCTCAGTCGGTTAAGCATCCGACTTCGGCTCAGGTCATAATCTCATGGTTCGTGGGTTCGGACCCCGCGTTGGGCTCTGTGCTGACAGCTCGGAGCCTGAAGCCTACCTCGGATTCTGTGTCACCCTTGCTCTCTGCTCCTCCCCCACTCATGCTCTGTCTCTCAAAAATAAATAAAAACATTTACAAAAATTTTTAAAAAGACTGGATTATTGGTTGGGCAGAGTGTGATCTTAGTGATTACTGATGCACTAGTTTTTAGTTTGACATGAGAGAAGGGGTAGGCTGGTCATATTTCTTTAAAGACGTCTATTTCCAATCGAGGACATTCTTCATGCTTTGGCAACCAGCAACCCACATGTGCAAGCCCCAAGTAGTAATGTCTGAATGTGGGTGTGTGTCTCTTCTGGATGTGTGTGGCTTTCTGTGGACACAAAAAACAAAAAACAAAGAGCTATAAATGGTTTGATGGAGTAAAAAGATGCCTAAATTGGCGTATGGCTTAGTTACATTTTTATCAATTCTTCCTTTTCAATCTTAGCGTAATTCTTTCATAAGGCAACTCATAAAAGCTCATAATGTGAGCTTTGTGGGAAATTTTGTTGTGTGATGGAAAGACCCCAGAGTTATAAAGATTGGAACCCTGGTTCCTTAGCTGTGCCTTGAGACCCCAGATGAGTCCCTACATTTTGAGGAACATTGTTTTCTTCCTTTTTAAATGGAGTGACTTAAATCAGTGATCTATACAAATCCTTCACATTCAATACTCTAGGATTCTTGATTCTATGAATAAACCAGAGTGATCTTCGTTTCCGAAATCTATTGATAGGAACATTCGTGTCACTTGCTTCCTACAGTGCCTAATTCAAGCCGACCACCAGAACACAGATCTCTGTCATGTCGCTGGGAGACTGACACTCGGTGTGGCAGCATTGCCTGGATTTTGAACTTGAGTCAGATAGAACACAGATGAGAGGAGAGGATTTATGTAAGGTCGTCTCGGTCACATGTAACAAAATCTGTTCCAGGAGAAAGCCAGCTTTTTCTGGAAGCTTCTAGCTACCTAGGAGGAGTTTCGGCACCACCAGCATTTCTACTGTCTGAATCTGCCTTCTGATGGCAGAGACATTAACAGGCAGTTATAACTCCCTGATAAGTTGGGGGCGCTTTGTTGTGTGTTGGTAGGGAGCTAAGGCTGTCAGGTTGAATTCGGACCTTTTATTTGGAGTCCTGTGGGGAGCTAGTTTATAAGATTCTTCCGTTCATACTCTGCTTAATTTCATATGTATTTGACCAGGTACATCCACAATTGTTTTCACTCTAAAGCATTGATTCCTTGCTGTTATTCCTTGCGAGGTCTTGTTTTAGGCTTTAGGGGAAACACAAAGATGGTCCTTGGTCCTTTTCCTAAAAAAAAAAAAAAAAAGAAAGAAATCAAGTGAGGGAGAGTCAGTATATGTCAGTAAACATTTATTATTATTGAATACCATAACTGTCATTTGGGTTTTGCAAAATAAATGCTAATTACATTGTTTATATGGTAAAATAATACCTGCCAGACCTCCAACACACCATGACTCTGTTTGGGTTTTTACTCATAAGTGATATTAAACTTTGTGATGGGAGATGACCAGTTATGCTCAGAAACTTAATCTAGTTCATGCCTAATGGATAGAATCCCAGGTGACTCACAAAAAATATTCGCATTGTAGAACTGCTTTTTTCATTTGATAGGGAAATGGCTAATTTAATTTTGCCAAGTTGAAATATGTAGGACACATTATAATAGACCATTTTACTTCTTAAGAAATTTTAATTATTTGACTTATGTGATACCCTATCATGTAAAATGTCTTCACCCTACAGCTCTTCAGTTGTCCTAATTCAATTTAAAGTCAGAGCATGAGGATGTTGGTACTTTTGATATTGATATTTCAATTAAGGCTGAGGATGTGGACAATGATGAGAAACTAGAGGTATAATTTCTTTACTTGTAAATGTAGATTAATATTTGAACCTGACTCCGCAGTTCAAAGAATCTTGCGGGAGAGTAAAACTCCATGCCCTATAAGCATGAAGGACGTCATGTTTCCCAGGTAGTTTGGAAGAGATAATGACTATGGTTACAAGGCCTTTTAATCCTTTGATTCTCTTTACATTCTCCATTTAAATACTATGGAGGGAATTCCTAGCCTTCCATTCTTAATTTAAATACGTCTGAAAATATGTAAATGAGGTGGTGGATAATTCACCTAAACCGTTGGAATGATTTATGCTTTAAAGTTACGGTATGTAAAAATCTGGTCACCTTCATTCACCGGGTTCCAAGAAGTACTTATTTATAGATAATGAGGTTCTGAAGCCATGCTAACTTCTGTGGCCTCCCAACTGGTTTTGGCAGGTTCGTTTTTCTACCGGAGAAGTAAGAGAAACTGAAATTTATGCACAATTTTTTCATTGCTTATTTTTTTCTTCTTCCTTCCTTCCTTCCTTCCTCCCTCCCTCCCTCCTTCCTTCCTTCCTTCCTTCCTTCCTTCCTTCCTTCCTTCCTTCTTTTTTCTTTCTTTCTTTCTTCCTTCCTTCCTTCCTTCCTTCCTTCCTTTTCCTTTCTTCCTCTCTTTTTAACTTCCTTCCTTCCTTCCTTCTTTCCTCTTTCTTACAAAATACCACCCCATTAAACTAATAGGAATTCATTGAAATCTTTTTTATTTTCTTTGCTTATGTAACAACAGACCAGGTATAGAGTAATACTGATGAGGTATAGGTGAAATTGATGAGGGAGCCTCAGGCAAGCTGACAGGCCGCACCCCCCCCCCCCCCACAAGTGGGATGTGTGTGATATTCCTCAGACATTCCTGGCTGCCCAAGAACAAAGGAAAGGGTAAACAAATGGTGAACTGATAGAGATCCTAGTCCTGCAGGCCCTAAGTCTCCGTCACCCCTCCATAGTGATGGGAAACAAAAGCAGAAGGAAATGGCAGGTAGAACTAAATGTCCTTATAACTTGCAGCCCATTGACAGATACTTGAGGCTGGCAGAGTAAAAGGTTTCTCCAAGAACTCCTTACTGTCTTAATGCTAATGTTTTGCTAGAGGGCAAACCACCTTAGCTTGGAAATAGCCAGGCCTCCAGTATCCTCTGAGTCTTTTTTAGCATATGAAAATCTCACTGGAACCTTCTCCTGGACATTACCTCCCCCAACCCCATAGTATACAACCAGTCTCTCCTCATGGTCCTGGGGCAGCTCTTCCTGCCCACAGGTCCTGTCCCCGTGCTTCAATAGAATCCCCTTTTTGCACCAAAGATGCCTTTAAGAATTCTTTTTTGGTCGTCGGCTCCAGACCCCACGAACCCCACGGTCACCCCAAAAAACCTCATCAAAACAAGTACCCTTCTTAGATAGTGATTCAGAAAACTTTTCCATCAACTTTGTCTCATTTATGAAGGTGCGCTGGGCCTTCTGCTGGCTCCTGGGGTGATGTTGCTCCCCTCCGACAACAAGAGTTTGTAGTCTTTGACAAGCTCCCTGTGGAGGCCTGGCTGTCAAAGGGGCCTCTCTTCCAATCAGCCCTGTGAGTAACCATGGAAGGAAGGAATATTCCACCACCTTTCCATGACACAACATGTCCACTGAGCAAACTCTGTTCTGGGGAAGATTAAATGAAAAAAAGAGGCAATCTATCGATAAAAGTATTTGAAGAATACCAGATTAAATAAAGTTGATAGGTATACCCATGCTAGGACTTCTCTGAGTAGTTAATATGCTAATTCTCATTATGAATATCCTGGTAGGGGGGAGATATTGTGGGAAGGGTCTTCTACGTGTAGTGGACCAGGGAGCCCTCTTTCTGTTAAACAGCTATTACATGTTGTAAAAGAGGCAAATTTTGAGGACAAGAGTTTGGACAAAGCTGTCTCAGCAACCACCAATGTCCCTGCCTTTGTGAGGAGACAGGTGTGGGGGGAAGGATGCAGAGAGTTCTATAGGCTCCCTAGTGGATGCGCGTCCCTTCCGTGGAGGCTTCCCGAAGCTGGGCTTCTGCGTCTGCGGCTGCCTTAACATCATCTGCTGCCTTTCTCCGGTCTCCATTGGCTCAGGAAGTAGAAACTCCTCCATGACTCAGCTTTTCTCTGAATTCTACCTCCTGTCTTGAGACTCACGTGCACGCTCATGAAAATGGAGGCACCATGTATTTTGCCTCTCTTGTCCCTTCCCTGTCACACCCTTCCTTCCTTCCATCTCCCATTTTCGTCCGGGGCCCTGAGAATCTTCTTGCCAGAGACATTTTTAATGAGTTAAAATTAAAAGAAAGAAAGAAAGAAAGAAAGAAAGAAAGAAAGAAAGAAAGAAAGAAAGGAAGGCATTTAAAACGCTTATCTGAATTCAGAAAAACCGTTGTTGGCGGTGTTCTGTCCCCAATAAGCATGTTTTTGAAAGTGTTCCCTTTTTCTTTTGATGCCAGGTCATGAAATCCAGAGCCGCAAATGTGAGTGGGTTCACACCACGTTTCCAGTGACCAGGAATGCACAGCGAGGTAAGAGCAAGAACGGTTTCCGCTTGTGTCTGCCCTCCCCTCGCAAACAAGGCATCAAAGGCATCAAGGTGTCAAAAGACAAGTCCCCTTTGACTCCAGGATTCTGCCCGTAGGGAGGCCTGTAGCCTGGCAGAAGGTAACCTCTCCGCGCTCAGCTTCCCTCCATGAGAAAGAAGGGTTAGACACCTGGAAAGCAGAGGGGAGTGGGTGTGGCACACCACAGGCGTGGCACACCACAGGCGTGTCACTGTTTTGCCCGCAGCGGCCACCTTGCAAAAGAAGCCTGGGGTTCTTAGCAAAAGGATTTTGTAAGTTTCAAAGTCAGCTCAGAGCCTCCGGAGTCTGGGAATGCAGCTGATCTCTAGCCGGGTGCCCCGAGGTTTCTTTGTGGGCAAGGGCTTCTGTAGATGTGTAACGTGGCCAGGCCACAGCATGGCTCGCAGGACACAGAATCGAGGCACGGATTCATCAAGGCACCTGTGAGGGAGGCCCGGCGCTCTCAGACTGAGGACTGACAGTCAGAGTTGTGGTCATTTCATTCCACTGCTGCTGCGGGGTCTCCGCACATTAAGCTGTCCTTTCACTGCAAAGACGTAAAGGTACACACAGGTCTGACATATCTGAGACCAGCCAGAGGGTCTGGGCTTCCTCCTCCAATGGGCATAAAGGTGTATTATTTGTCACTTCTTAAGTAGGACATCTCAAACTGTCTGAGGTTTCATGGAAGGTGATAGCCAGGATTCTTCAGTCTAACACAAGCAAAATATATATACCAGCTTTTCCTGTAAGAGATTTTAGTTGCTCACCCTCTCTCCCTCCCCTTCCCTTCCCTTCCCTTCCCTTCCCTCCCCTCCCCTTCCCTTCCCTTCCCTTCCCTTCCCTTCCCTTCCTCGTCTTCCCTCCCTTCCCTTCCTTCCCTTCCCTTCCTCCTCCTACCCCTCCTTCCCTCCCTCCCTTCCTTTTCCTTCCCTTCCCTTTCCTTCCTTCCTTCCTTCCTCCCTCCCTCCCTCCCTCCCTCTCTCCCTCCCTCCCTCCCTCCCTCCTTCCCTTCCCTTTCTCCTCCCTCCCCTTCCTTCCTTCCTCCTACCCCTCCCTTCCTCCCTCCCTCCTTCCTTCCCTTCCTTCCTTTCTTCATCCCTCCCTTCCTTCCGTCCTCTGTGCCCATCCGTTCTGTTTCTGTCTTTCCTCATCTCCCTCCCTCTTACATGTTTCCCTTCCTCCCTCTGTCTTAGGACATGAAGGCACCATTTAAAAACCTTCTGTCTGGCAACATTTGAAAAGGGATATTCTTTTCCCTGTAGTTGTTACTTACCAAGCATCACAAGGCACGCAACACTTTTCCTGTGCCCAAGAGAAAATAGGTAATCTTTTTGGAAAGAGCCAACTTTTTGAAAATAATAATTTTCATTTCTATGGTGCTCCTGTACCGTTTACAAAGAAGTCTCACATGTCTAATCTCATTTAATCCTCTCAAATACTGTTATCATCCCCACATTATAGATGAGAAAAATTTAGGGATTTAGGGAGGGCTAAATGAAGAAATTTAAGTGAAATGTCTTAGCAATAGGTTGGAACGTGGTAGGTGGCCCTGAATTCCCTTTGTCTTTCCTTAGCTAGCAGGAATAGTCTCCATCAACAGTCTTTTTACTCCTAAAACAGACTCTTTCCACTTTAAACCACAACCCCTAGGACAGAACAGTTGGTGGAGCCGTACATTTCTGGAATAGAAGGGAAAAGAGGCCGGCTCTATGATTATTTCTCTATTTCCCTGTGCCTGCTGTCAGAGAACATTTCTTTGTATAGAAAGGGTGAGAAGCCCTATAAAATGGCAATTTGGTAGGACAGAGAAAACGTACTCTTCTGCTTTTGACTTGCTCGTAAACTTTATTTATTTTTTTTTAACATTTATTCATTTTTAAGAGACAGAGCATGAGCCAGGGAGGGGCAGAGAGAGGGAGACAGAGAATCTGAGCAGGCCGCAGGCTCTGAGCTGTCAGCACAGAGCCCGATGTGGGGCTTGAACCCACGAACCAGGAGACCATGACCTGATCTGAAGTCAGATGCTCAACCGACTGAGCCACCCAGGCGCCCCTTGATTTGTTTATAAACTTCAAATTCCAGTACATACATCTGTAGAAAAGGCTAGTTTGTGTTTGTTTTTGTTGGCTGCTTTCCCCTCTACTCACCTATCTTAGGAGAACCACCATGCAGACAACACAATAAACTGTGCTGGCCTGCAGGGCCCTGATTCGGAGGCACACGTGGGCATATGAGAGCCCCAAACACCAATACAGTGCAGGCAGCGGCACAGAAGAGTGAATGACAAGTGGTCATTTTGTTGGACTGCTTCACAGAACAGATGGGCTTTTAGGAGTTTTCTGAAGTTTGTGAGTATAAATCTAAACCGTTCTGAGGATTCTTTTCTTCTATATACATTTTAATATCTCTATTCGTATTTGGTGCTTATGAAATGCAAGAGACCAGGCAGAGAATCCTCTTAGAATGGGGCCTGTCAGGGCATATAAAGTTCCCTCGTTAGGCGCGCCAGAAATCCTTGCCCTACCCATTTATCTGTGTGGCTGTGGGAACAGATTTAATAGGAGAGTGCGTGACCCAATCTGAGGCATTGTTCCGGGAAGGTCATGCTACCAAATCAAGTGAACTGCCAGATCTCATAATACGTCCAACGTTTCTTTCTTTCTTTCTTCTTCTTATTTTTTTTAATGTTTATTTATTTTTGACAGAGAGGGACAGAGTGTGAGTGGGGGAGGGGCAGAGAGAGGGAGACACAGAATCCGAAACAGGCTCCAGGCTCTGAGTTGTCAGCACAGAGCCTGACATGGGGCTCGAAATCTTGAGCTGTGAGATCATGACCTGAGCCGAAGTCGGACGCTTAACCGGCTGAGCCACCCAGGCGCCCCATTTTCTTATTTTTTAATGTTTATTTACTTTTGAGAGAGAGGAGGGAGAGACTGAACATGAGTTGAGGGAGGGGCAGAGAGAGAGGGAGACACAGAATCCGAAGCAGGCTCCGGGCTCTGAGCCGTCAGCACAGAGCCCGACGTGGGGCTCAAACTCACGAACTACGAGATCGTGACCTGAGCAGAGGTCAGACGCCTAACCCACTGAGCCACCCGTGTGCCCCACAATGTTTATTTCTTGCTCACACATGCTAATGCAGGCTGTGGGGGTCCAGGAATGGGGGACAGTGCTGTCCTCCTCCACATGGTCACTCAGGACCCAGGCCGACACAGGTACTGCCTTGCCACATGAGGTGTGCTGGGGCAAGAAAAGGAAGAACCTGGAGAATGACAAAGGGGATTTTCACTAACATAGCTCAGAAGTGACACCTATCGGGGCACCTGGGTGGCTCAGGTAGTTAAGTGCCCGACTCTTGATATCGGCTCAGGTCATGATCCCAGGGTCCCGGGATGAAGCCCCGCAAGGGACTCTGCTGACAGTGTGGAACCTGCCTGTGACTCCCTCTCTCTCTGACCCTCCCCCATTCACTCTTGCCCTCTCTCTCTCTTTCTCAAAATAAATTACACTTCAAAAAATATATACAAAGGAAGAAAGAAAGAAAGAAAGGAGGAAAGAAAGAAAGGAAGAAAGAAAGAAAGGAGGAAAGAAAGAATGGAAGGAAGGAAGGAAGGACACATATTTCTTCCCAAATTTCATTGATCAGAACTGGTCATGTGGCCTTGCCTACCTGCAAAGGGATTGGGAAGGACAGTTTTCCAGAAACCAGGAAGGAGGAATGGAAATGGAATTTGAGGAACCCAGAGTTTTTTCTCAGCCTTATTAGATATTTGTAGAGATAGCCAAGTTCACCATTATTGGAGATATTATCATGGGCATATGATGTACAGCCTCCTCCTTTATTCAAGAAAAAGAACAGAAATACATGAAATGAACAATTAGATAATAAAAAATATTTATCTTTGCCTTTAATTAAAATACTAATTATTTTATATAGATGACTAGAATGTCTGCATGACAGTCACCTTCTGGCGACCGTTTTCTTAAAGAAAACAACCTTATGTTGTCTAAGCACACATTAATATTGAGCCAGAAAAGACCCTAAAATTTGCCAGGTGGGTCAGACAGGTCAGCGTGGCATGAATTAGACATGTCTTTGGTATCAGGACTCTAGAGTTTTAAAATTTTAATGTGATGGAATTTGAAATAGCAGTTTTTGGGATTTGCTTTGCTGCTTTTGGCTGACAAGGGCACTTGTTAATAGTTTTTAATGCATATTTCATCTACTTTTAAATATAAAAAAAATAAAGGCAAAGTCCAAACATTTGAAGGTGAAAGGAAATCACTCATCTTGTGCATTTCTGGCAGCGTTATAAATTAGTACAGTCCTTTGGGAAAATAATCCAGCAGAATGTATCAAAGGCTTTGCAAGTACAGTATTGCTACCAGTATGTCAAGAGTCATAAAAATGCTTATAACCTCACTAATCCCACCTCTGGGAACCTAACTCAAAGAAACATAGGTATCCCCTATCACTCATCTCAGGTAACATTCATGAAAGGCAACGGGGTTGGCTGCTACCCCAAGAAACTTCTTTGATAAGGTCATGATTTGATCAAAATGAAGGGAGTAGGAATAGAGATCATATAGCATTCAGTATATAGATTATTCTCAAAATTAAATAAGTAAACATTCTAGAAAGCACCTGCTAACATAAATAAACTAAATTATTTGTCATAAAGTCCAGGTTCTTCCATTTTTCTGCAAGATCACTGTTGACTTTGTGAGCTCCTCTGGCAGAGCATCCCAGAAGTTTTCTATTCTAATGCCTGTGTCTCTGTAGTTTCCAAATAAACACTTACAGCCTGGAAATCTAATATCTTTATCACTTACATTCTTTTCTTTTTAATTTTTTAAATGTTTATTTATTTTTGATAGAGACAGAGCGTGAGCAGGGGAGAGGCAGAGAGAGAGGGAGACACAGAATCCGAAGCAGGTTCCAGGCTCCGAGCTGTCAGCACAGAGCCCGACGCGGGGCTTGAACTCACAAACTGTGATGACGAAGTCGGGCACTCAACCGACTGAACCACCCAGGCACCCCTTTGTCACTTACATTCTTGTGTGTTTTACATCTTAGGTGTTGGCAAAATACTTGAGTAACCAGGTGGTTTTAAAGAGTATTTCTGCTTCGAGGAGCCTGGGTGGCTCAGTCGGTGAAGTGTCCCGCTTGATTTCGGTTGATGTCATGATCTCACACGGTTCATGAGAACCAGCCCCGCACGGGACTCTGTGCTGACAGCTGACAGTGCAGAGCCTGCTTGGGATTCTCTCTCTCTGCCCCTTCCCAGCTCTCAAAATAAATAACCTTAAAAAAGAATTTATTCATGCTTCATATTGGCAAATTTTTCTAGGTTTGGTCTCCAACCATATATTTAAATTTTGTTGATTCAAACCAAGACTAATTAAAATACCCTTACCCCTAGTTACAATTGGAAGCCATGAAAGCAGTTCTCTGCAAATTCCAAAAAGAGAGTTTTATCTCTTAAAAATTAACAGTGGTGTCCACAGATTAGGGAGAATATAATGTACCACAGACTCTTTGAACAGACCATCTACGTTTTCTAACTAATACATATTATGTACAAAAATACACTTGATGTGGGGACCAAGTAGTGTCGAGGAGGAAAGCGTATGATATATGGACTTTTTGTCTTTATGTTATGTCCATAATCAATTACATAAAGACAAGAAATCATCTTGTTTTTTTTTTTCAGTCTGTTTGATTTTTGTTTTGTTTTGTTCTAGGAGATTGGTTTGAATGGGCTATTTGCAGAAAGAATGCCAGGCTTACATTTTTGTTCATGCCTACACTGCAGTTTGTAAGAAACCACTATTTCATAATTTGGGCAAAAAAGGCAATTTGTGTAAAGAGCCTCTCAGATTTATTTCAGCATTATTTACTTCAAAGAAAGTGAAAGTGTCACCCAAATAGATAAAACACAAAAAGAAAGCAAAATAATATATTATCCACTACATGGAATATTATGCAATTGAAGATAATTGTTGTGAACTCTATGAATCACCCCATTGTAAAGTAATTTTTAGAGAATAAAAATAAGCCACTTTAATTGCCATCCACTCGGTGGCAAGTGTGCTGTCTCCTCCCCTACTCCCACGCTAATGTCAGACATTGATCCTACAAGAAATTCCCCACCAGGCTGACAGGTCAGAGGTGAACGTACCTAGGTTTGGGGCAGTGTTCCTCCCTCCTGAGCTTTCCAGAGCCACTCCCCGTTTAAGTCTTCCTGGATTCTAAATAGCTCAGGTACATTGTGAATGCAGCGTAGGAGAGAACCAGTTCTGCATGTACCCTTTCCCTGGCTCCCCACCCAACTGTAACCCTGAGGCCACATCCCTGAGAGAGCTTAATGAATGACTAGCTGAGCAACTGGGCATCGGTTGGCCACGCTGGCTCCTGGAGGAGGTATAGGACTCAGTGTGCGTGTTTGTGTCTGAGGGAAGACTAGGTTTGGACAGGAGCTACATCAGTGCAAGATGGCTGTAGTAGGACTCTTTAGAAGCTAACCCAAGCTGTTTTGTTTTGGTTTAGTTTGGGGTTGTTTTTTTATGAAGTTAATGATTTTTTTTTCAGTTTTATTGAAGAATGTTTAACAAATGAAAATTGTATGTATTTAGGTTGCACAACATGATTTTCTAAGGTGTAGGATGTGATGATTTAATACATCAATACATTGTGAAATTAACACAATCAAGATAATTCACACATCCATCACCTCACATAGTTATCGTGTGTGTGTGTATGTGTGTGTGTGTGCTGAGAACACTGAAAATCTACTGTTTCAATTTCAAGTGCACAGTGTAGTATTATTAACTATAATCACCATGTTGTACATTAGCTTCCCAGAACTAATATTCATATTCATCTTATGCCTGTAAGTTTCTACACTTTGACCACCATCTCCCTATGTTCCCCACACCCCCAGCTCCTGGAAATAACTGTTCTACTCTGGTTCAATGAGTTTGACTTTTTTTAGATTCTGCATATAAGTGAGATCATACAGTATTTGTCTTTCTGCACCTTAACCCAACCTTTTTGAATAATTCATGATGTTAACACACACACCAAATTGAATTGTTTAAAAGGGTTTATTTATTTATTTTGAGAGGGAGAGAGAGAGCACGCCTGGGGAGGGGCAGAAAGAGAGGGAGAGTGAGAATCCCAAGCACGCTGTGCCCTGTCAGTGCAGAGACTGACACCAGGCTTGATCTCATGAACCGTGAGATCATGACCTGAGCTGAAATCAGGAGTCAAATGCTTAACCAACTGAGAAACCCAGGTGCCCCCAAAATGGAATTTTTCAACACAAAAATGGACTACTGTAAGCTAATTAATTGCAACCATACACATACACACAATAAGTCTGAATAGCTTTCCTTCTGTAAGTATCCATGGGTCTCTTTAGTTTCTCTGGATATGGTTTTGAAGAGATCTCATGAAGTTCCTGTGAAAACCTTTGTGTATATAGGCTTCTTCCAGCAGATTTTCAAAAACCTCTGTGATAAAACCTTCTCACCAATGTTTAAGGATTATGTGTCATTATGTCCTAACTCTTAAGTAAGTTTCATTTCATTCATGAAGAACAATGCAAACACCAATGTCTGATTGTGATCTCATTTTTATTAAAACAATTTTTTTAATCTTGATTTATTTTTGGGAAAGAGAGAGAGAGAGAGAGAGAAAATGAATGAGCAGGGGAGGAACAGAGAAAGAGTGAGACACAGAATCCGAAGTAGGCTCCAGGCTCTGAGCTGTCAGCACAGAGCCTGACATGGGGCTTGAACTCACAAACTGCAAGATCATGACCTGAGCCAAAGTCAGGTGCTCAACTGACTGAGCCACCCAGGTGCCCCATGATCTCATTTTTATTTTTTTATTTTTTTTATTTTCTCATGATCTCATTTTTAATGCAGATTTAACTACCTGAGTCACAGACTCTCCTTCACGACAGCTAAGGATTTCTAACTTGGGAGTTAAAATAAGAAGTTCAGACTTGATGTTTCTGTTAAGGCTGGTCATCCTGATGGTTTCCTCTAACAATGAGGAAGACATTGAACCTTAACACACATCACAGATTTATATAGTTCTTCCTAAACCATATACCGAAATAATTTAATTCAGATTTATTTATCATGGGATATATAAAAATGTTGACATTTCTTTCGATGGTTTCCCCAGGAAAGAAAATATCTTTGTCTCCTTCACATTCTCCTCTGACTCCAGAACTACCACAAACTGCATCAAGAATGTCTCATTTAGATAATTTACTTGGAATTTGGTACCCTCCTATGCAGTAAGCCCCTTCTCCCCATCTCCCTATAATTTATGTTTCCATGAAAACTCTGGTCTGTAAAGATGCATGGTGTTACAGAGCCTTGGCGCTCATAGTAAGCTGAAGGGAGAAAATATGTCCAATTAACTGCTTTCCTATTAGAAAACAGAGAGGCATGAGCATTTCTTTCAATCGAGAAGACATAGAACCGTCAGTGCAATTAGAATGGAGGTAAAGTGGTGAGTTGTGTGTATAAATCACAAGATACAGATTCTCAAGGAAGGAATCATATTTTATTTCTTTTGAAACTTTTTGAAACCCAGTGCCTAGATAAGAGCCAGACACCTGGAAAGCATTCAATACTTGTTGAACAAGTTCAACATTCAATGAATGTTTGATCCAAAGATTCATAAGCATGGCATTGATGACAGGGGGTGTGAGCATACCAGATACACCAAGGTAGTTATAATCAGTGTAGATGTGTGTTTGCATTATTTGTTTTATTTTTTATTTATTTATTTATTTATTTATTTATTTATTTATTTATTTATTTATATTTTAGAGTGAGAGAGTGCAAGAAAAGGAGAAAGTTAGGGGGAGAGGGAGAGAGAGAATCTTAAGCAGGTTCCACACTCAGTGCAGAGCCTGATATGGGGCTTGATCCCTTGATCTTGGGATCATGACCTGAGCCAAAACCAAGAGTTAGACACTGAACTGACTGAGCCACCCAGGCATCCCTTTTTGCATTACTCTATTTTATTTTTTTTAAATATAATTTATTGCCAAATTGGTTTCCATACAACACCCAGTGCTCATCCTGACAAGTGCCCTCCTCTATGCCTATTACCCACTTTACCCTCTCCCCCACCCCCATCAACCCTCAGTTTGTTCTCAGTATTTAAGGGTCTCTTACTGTTTGCTTCCCTCCCTCTCTGTAATTTTTCCCCTTCCCCTCCCCCATGGTCTTCTGTTAAGTTTCTCAAGATCCACGTATGAGTAAAAACATACGGTATCTCTCTTTCTCTGACTGACTTATTTACTTAGCATAATACCCTTCAGTTCCATCCACATTGCTGCAAATGGCCAGATTTCATTCTTTCTCACTGCCAAGTAGTATTCCATTATATATATAAACCACATCTTCCCTATCCATTCGTCAGTTGATGGAAATTTAGGATCTTTCCATAATTTGGCTACTGTTGAAAGTGCTGCTATAAACATTGGGGAACATGTGCCCCTATGCATCAGCACTCCTGTATCCCTTGGGTAAATTCCTAGCAGTGCTATTGCTGGGTCATAGGGTAGATCTATTTTTAATTTTTTGAGAAACCTCCACACTGTTTTCCAGAGTGGCTGCACCAGTTTGCATTCCCACCAACAGTGCAAGAGGGTTCCCATTTCTCCACATCCTTGCCAGCATCTATAGTCTCCTGATTTGTTCATTTTAGCCACTCAGACCGGCCTGAGATGGTATCTCAATGTGGTTTTGATTTGTATTTCCCTGATGATGAGTTATGTTGAGCATCTTTTCATGTGTCTGTTGGCCATCTGGATGTCTTCTTTGGAAAAGTGTCTATTCATATTTTCTTCCCATTTCTTCACTGGATTATTTGTTTTCTTGGGTGTGGAGTTTGGTGAGTTCTTTATAGATTTTGGATACTAGCCCTTTATCCCATATGTCATTTGCAAATATCTTTTCCCATTCTGTTGGTTGTCTTTTAGTTTTGTTGATTGTTTCCTTTGCAGTGCAGAAGATTTTTATCTTGATGAGGTCCCAGTAGTTCATTTTTGCTTTTAATTCCCTTGCCTTGGAGATGTGTCAAGTAAGAAATTGCTGCAGCTGAGGTCAAAGAGGTTTTTTCCTGCTTTCTCTTCTAGGGTTTTGATGATTTCCTGTCTCACATTCAGGTCCTTCACCCATTTTGAATTCATTTTTTTGTGTGATATAAGAAAGTAGTTTCATTCTTCTGCATATTGCTGTCCAGTTGTCCCAGCACCATTTCTTAAAGAGACTGTCTTTTTTTCCATTGGATACTCTTTCCTGCTTTGTCAAGGATTAATTGGCCATACATTTGTGGGTCCAATTCTGGGGTCTCTATTCTATTCCATTGGTCTAATGTGTCTGTTTTTCTGCCAATACCATGCTGCCTTGATGATTACAGCTTTGTAGTATGGGCTAAAGTCTGGGATTGTGATGCTTCCCACTTTGGTTTTCTTCTTCAATATTACTTTGGCTATTTGGATCTTTGTGGTTCCATACAAATTTTAGGATTGTTTGTTCTAGCTTCGAGAAGAATGCTGTGCACTTTTGATTGGGATTGCATTGAATGTGTAGATTGCTTTGGGTAGTATTGACATTTTAACAATATTTATTCTTCTAATCCATGAGCATGGAATGTTGTTTTCATTTCTTTGTGTTTTCTTCATTTTCCTTCATAAGCTTTCTGTTGTTTTCAGCAACAGATCTTTTACATCTTTGGTTAGGTTTATTCCTACGCATTTTATGGTTCTTGGTGCAATTGTGAATGGGATCAGTTTCTTTATTTCTCTTTCTGTTGCTTCATTTTTGGTGCGTAAAAATGCAACTGATTTCTGTACATTAATTTTGTGCCCTGTGACTTTGCTGAATTCATGTATCAGTTCTAGCAGACTTTTGGTAGTGTCTGTCGGGTTTTCCATGTGGAGTATCATGTCATCTGTGAAAAGTGAAAGTTTGACTTTATCTTTGCAAATTTTGATGCCTTTTATTTCATCTTGTTGTTTAATTGCTGATGCTAGGACTTCCAACACTATGTTAAACAACAGTGGTGAGAGTGGCCATCCCTGTTGTGTTTCTGATCTCAGGGGGAAAGCTCTCAGTTCTTCCCCATTGAGGATGATATTAGCTATAGGCTTTTCATAAATAACTTTTATGATGTTTAAGTATTTTCCTTCTATCCTGACTTTCTTGAGGGTTTTGATTAAGAAAGGATGCTGTGTTTTGTCAAATGCTTTTTTCTGCATCTATTGGCAGGATCATATGGTTCTTATCTTTTCTTTTATTAATGTGATGTATCACATTGATTGATTTGTGAATATTGAACCAGCCCTGCAACCCAGGAATGAATCTCACTTGATCATGGTGAATAATTCTTTTCATATGCTGTCGAATTTGATGTGCTAGTATCTTGTTGAGAATTTTTGCATCCATATTCATCAGGGATATTGGCATGTAGTACTCTTTTTTTGCTGGATCTCTGTCTTGTTTGAGAATCAAAGTAATGTTGGCTTCATAGAATGAGTCTGGAAGTTTTCCTTCCCTTTCTATTTTTTGGAACAAGTTGAGAAGGATAGGTATTATCTCTGCTTTAAATGTCTGGTAGAATTCCCCAGGGAAGCCATGTGGTCCAGGACTCTTATTTGTTGGGAGATTTTTGATAACTGATTCAATTTCTTCACTAGTTATGGGTCTGATCAAATTTTCTATTTCTTCCTGTTGGAGTTTTGGTAGTGTGTGGCTGTTTAGGAATTTGTCCATTTCTTCCAGGTTGTCCAGTTTGTTGGCATATAATTTTTCATAGTGTTCTCTGATAGTTGCTTGTATTTCTAAGGGACTGGTTGTAATAAATCCATTTTCATTCATGATTTTGTCTATTTGGGTCCTTTCTCTTTTCTTTTTGAGAAGCCTGGCTAGAGGGTCATCAATTTTTTTTTTATTTTTTCAAAAAACGAACTCTTGGTTTCATTGATCTGTTCTACTGGGTTTTTTTTTTTTTTTTGATTCTATATTGTTTATTTCTGCTCTGATCTTTATTATTTCTCTTCTTCTTTTGGGTTTGGCGTGCCTTTGCTGTTCTGATTCTAGTTCCTTTAAGTGTGCTATTAGATTTTGTATTTGGGATTTTTCTTGTTTCTTGAGATAGGCCTGGACTGCAATGTATTTTCCTCTTAGGACTGCCTTTGCTGCATCCCAAAGGGTTTGGATTGTTGTGTTTTCATTTTCATTTGTTTCCATATATTTTTAATTTTTTTTTCTAATTGCCTGGTTGACCCATTTGTTCTTTAGTAGGATGTTCTTTAACTTCCATGCTTTTGGAGGTTTTCTGGACTTTTTCCTGTGGTTCATTTCAAGTTTCATAGCATTATGATCTGAAAGTGTGTGTGGTATGATCTCCATTATTTTATATTTATTGAGGGCTGTTTTGTGACACAGTATGTGACCTATCTTGGAGAATGTCCCATGTGCACTTGAGAAGAAAGTATATTCTGTTGCTTTGGGATGTAGAGTTCTAAATATATTTGTCAAGTCCATCTGGGCCAATGTATCATTCAGGGCCCTTGTTTCTTTATTTATTCTCTGTCTAGATGATCTGTCCATTGTTGTAAGTGGAGTATTAAAGTCCCCTGCAATGACCACATTCTTATCAATAAGATTGCTTATGTTTGTGATTGTTTTATATATTTGGGTGGTTCCAAATTCGATGCATAGACATTTATAATTGTTAGCTCTTCCTGATGGATAGACCCTGTAATTATTATATAATGCCCTTCTTCATCTCTTGTTACAGTCTTTAACTTAAAGTCTAGTTTGTTTGATATAAGTATGGCTACTCCAGCTTTCTTTTGACTTCCAGTAGCATGATAGATAGTTCTCCATCCCCTGACTTTCAATCTGAAGGTGTCCTCAGGTCTAAAAGGAGTCTCTTGTAGACAGCAAATAGATGGGTCTTGTTTTTTTTTTGATCCGTTCTGATACCCTATGTCTTTTGATTGGAGCATTTAGTCCAATTACATTCAGGGTTTTATTGAAAGATATGGGTTTAGAGTCATTGTGTTATCTGTAGGTTTCATGCTTGTAGTGATGTCTCTGGTACATTGTGGTCCTTGCAACATTTCACTCACAGAATTCCCCTTAGGATCTCTTGTAGGGCTGGTTTAGTGGTGATGAATTCCTTCAGTTTTTGTTTTTCTGGGAAAACCTTTATCTCTCCTTCCATTCTGAATGATAGGCTTGCTGGATAAAGGATTCTTGGCTGCATACTTTTCCTGTTCATCACAGCGAAGATTTCCTCCCATTCCTTTTTGGCCTGCAAAATTTCACTAGATATGTCTGCTATTACCCTTATGTGTCTACCTTTGTATGTTAAGACCGTTTATCCCTAGCTGCTTTCATAATTCTCTCTTTATTCTTTTATTTTGCCAGTTTCACAATGATATGTCATGCAGAAGATTGATTCAAGTTACGTCTGAAGGGAGTTCTCTGTGCCTCTTGGATTTCAGTGTCTGTTTCCTTCCCCACATTGGGAAAGTTCTCAGGTATGATTTTTTCAAGTACACCTTCAGCCTCTTTCTCTCTTCCTCGGGAATTCCTATGATATGGATATTGCTCCATTTGATTAAATCACTTCGTTCTCTAGTTCTCCCCTCGTGATCCTGGATTTCTTTATCTCTCTTTTTCTCAGCTTCCTCTTTTTCTATAATTTTGTCTTCTAACCCACCTATTCTCTCCTCTGCGTCTTCAGTCTGTGGTGTGGCCAACTCCATTTTATTTTAAACCTCATTCATAGCATTTTTTCATTCATCATGTCTATTTTTTAGTTCCTTGATCTCTGCAGCAATAGATTCTATGCTTTTTTCAAGCCCAGCAATTAATTTCATGACTATTATTCTGAATTCTTGTTCAGTAATGTTGCTTATATCTGTTTTTGATCAATTCTTTAGCTGTCACTTCTCCCTGGAATTTCTTTTGAGGAGAATTCTTCCGTTTCGTCATTTTGGCTAGTTTTCTGTCCCTTATGAGTTTTAAAAGCTTGTTATGTGCTCTGCACCTGTGAGCACAGCTATATAAAAGGGGGGTTCATACACTGTCCAGGGCCTGCCCCTTCAGGAGGTGGTTTTTGGAGAGCATTACTTGCTCTCTGTTGTTAGGACTTTGGTTATTTCCCTACTCGTAGTGATATTTTGGACCCTTCACTAGGTTGGCTTTGATTTGTTCCTTGAAGTAGCCCTGGAAAGGAAAACAGACAGACAGACAAACAGGAGCAAAAACACACAAGCACACAAGCAAGTAAAACAAACATACAAACAAAACAACAACAACAACAAAAAACAACAACAAAAAAACCTAAAAACAATCCAAAAGCAAAAAACCAAAAACACCAGGTTCAAGTAAAGAACAGGGTGGAGGCAGTGCTGATGCAAGAACACATACAAAGAGAAATGACAGAGGTGGGGAAAAATTAACAATAAGCATTGACCAGGCAGAGAGACTAAAAGGCTTAATCCAGAGAGAGAGAGAAAAGAAAATAAGGAAGGAGGTGGGGAAAAAGAAATGAAGATAAAGGTACCCAGGCAGAGAAACTCCACGGTTTGATTATTCCAGAGAGAGAGAAAGGAAAGTAAAGGAGGTGTAGAACATGTATCAAGAGAATGGATTAAACATGTCTGTTTAAACAAACCAATAGCCAGAGTAACCGGCCTAGAGGAGGGAAGAGATAAGAAGGAGAAATGGAAAGGAGAATATATCTATACAGCAAGAATTGTCCTAGAATTAATCCAGGCAATGCAGCAGTGCTGGTCTGGAGGAGGGGTCTCTCTGCTTCCCCAGTGTCTATCCCGCTCCAGTAGGTAGGCAGTTACCCGCGCAGAGGGGCATGGTTTGGTGTAGGCTGGTCCCGCCTCCACTGTGGGTACCGCGTACCAATCCCTCAGGCCCCACCTTGGTGGTGGTGGGGAGAAATGGCGACCCCCCAGTCTCTTCTCCATGACCCGGTGTCCCAAATCACTCCTTTGGAGCCGTCCTCACTGTGTCGGAGGCGCAGGTGAGACTCCTGTGCCCTGGCACTCAGCTGGGATTTAAACTCCTGCTCTGTATGCCCGGTACTGGGAAAGCGCCTCTCCATGCACCCCCCGCCCCCCTACGTGGTCCTGGCTGGTTTTGTCCTGCCCCACAGCACTTCAGGGAGGGGACCGCTTTCTTCTACCATGGACTGAGCTCCTGACCTATCACCAGACCCGGAGGTGGCTCCCCTCCTCCCCAGGTGCAGGAACAGGGCAGCCGGCCCCAGTCCAAACAAAGCCCTGCAGTTAGAGATGGGATCCCTCTCCGTCCCGGTCCAAGGTTTTTCTCTTGTCCAGATACAGTCCTATGCTTCCTCAGCCGCTCTTTCTCTTTCCCTTGTCTCTCCGTAGAAGGGAATCCCTCCCCTCCGTGTCTATGCAGCCCATTTTATCTCCCCCAGTTCAGTCACCCACCTATGACCCATCAGGTTATCCTGGTTTCTCCCTGGTAGACTCAGTCTCTTTTCCTCCCAGAGTCTCGGGGTTCAAAGTCCTTTGGCTGCAGCCCTTCTTTGTTTGAGACACTCAGGAGGTAGGGATCCCCCTACTTCTCCACCATGTTGGCCGCTCCCTTCAATACTTTTAGTTGTTTGCATTATTTTAGATTCTTACCCCTTCATTGTTCTTTCTAAACATAAAATATCACCATTCACATTATTCATGTGATTTTCAATGCCATAGAAATTGATGATTTGCACATAACTCTAAACAAATAGTGTAATTTTTTGTGGATCCAAATCAACATAAGATAGTGGAAAGTCCTCATTTCTTTCCAAAAAGCCAAGCGAAAAAGAAGAAATAAAACAAATTGTGTACTTTTGGTGTGTTTGTGCATGTGTGCACTCTCTTTCAAATACTGTGTTGAGCGTTTAACAAATGTAACTCATTTAATGTCCTCCACAACACTGTGAGGCAGTTATTATCTGTATTTCCATTTTACGGTTTTTTTTACAGAAACCCAAGGCTAGGATTGTTTAAATAACTTACACAAAATCGTATAACCAGTTAGTGGCAGAGCTGAGTTTTTAAACCAAACAGTCTGATTCTAGGACCCAACCTTTCAGCTACTCTACTATACTCTCTTTGTATTAGGAAAATAACACTTTCATGTGCTCTTTGGCTAGAAGGTTAACTATTTGCATAGTCTATGGAAAGGATGAGAATGAGAAAAAAAAAAGAGAAAACAAAAGTAATAAAAATGAATTTCACCGTGGATATCACTGAGCCCACAAATAGTTTCTTACAAACATGGCTGTTGGAATGGATCTTCTAGAAATAAGTAATGATTTTTTTTTTCATTTTTAATCCTTAAGAACTCTGAATGTTCTAGTATTTCTGTGCTTTAATTAGCAGCTGTTTCCAAGTGTGATAGGTGATTCATGCTAGTCTTAATATTGTATATAATTGGATCTCTAAGGCAAATTTATCTGTCAGAGTAAAATTGATCTACAAGTAGTTCCCTCTAGCTAATACCTAAATTAGTTTCACCTGGACTCTGCCCTCTGATTTCTTCTGAATTATACTCAATGAAGGGAAACTAACAGCTGGTGTTGGAAAGCGGTGATTTCATCCAAAAGATCCTAAGGTGAGTCCAAGCTGAGTACGAAAGGAACATGAAAACTAAACATGTTTATAGGCCAACTTTGGGAAAATCAAGCTTACACCCCATCGTACTTAAAAATATGTAGAGCCTACTGTTCACAATGGATATTTCAACACTACTGGTCAAGACTCTTAAATCATTGAGCAATAGAAAGCTGTGATGTGTCGGGGGTCTGGGATTCCATTGCAAATTTCTTATTGTGTGAACATAGTCTCTGTATATAATTCTGTTCACCTCTGTTTTCCCTCTTAATTGAAAAATTTTTTTTAACGTTTATTTATTTTTGAGACAGAGAGAGACAGAGCATGAACGGGGGAGGGTCAGAGAGAGGGAGACACAGAATCTGAAACAGGCTCCAGGCTCTGAGCTGTCAGCACAGAGCCCGACATGGGGCTCGAACTCACAGACCGCGAGATCATGACCTGAGCCGAAGTCGGCCGCCCAACCGACTGAGCCACCCAGGCGCCCCTGTTTTCCCTCTTAATTTAATTAAAGTTTTTAAAAATGTTAATTTTTTTTGAGACAGAAAGAGCAGGGGAGGGGCAGAGAGAGAGGGGGAAAGACAGAATTCCAAGCAGGTTCCACACTTTCAGTGCAAAGTGTGTGGGATGGGGCTCCATCCCACAACCCTTGAGATCATAACCTGAGCTAAAGGCAGGAGGCAGACGCTCAACTGACTGTGCCCCTTCCCTCTTAATTTTAAACAGCCCCAAGGAGCCTCCAAATCTACTTCTCAATCTCCCCAGGCTGAGCATGTAATGGTTTCACATTAAATAGGTAATGAGGCACCCTTACTCAGAGGCAGGCTTTTTGGTGCGGGCTGAGGGAGTTTTCCTGTCCCCAGGTTTTGGGACTTGGGAGTCTTTCACTTCGGTAGGGCAGTGCTTCACAGGGCTGTGCACAAGGGACATCTGTGCTCTATGACTTGTAGCCTCCCATCAGGACTTTAACACAATTGCCATCTCTCTTTATGTATTATAACCCTTATTATCACTTATGTCTTGTCCATTAGGCCATGAATTCTCCTCCATTCTCCTTTTTTTTTTTTCTTTTTTGAACATCTACTCCCAGGAACAAATTGCCACTGAAAGAGCTGAGAATTTTACCATCTTTAAAAAAATTTTTTTAAATGTTTATTTTTGAGAGAGAGAGAGAGAGACAGAGTGTGAGTGGAGAAGGGGCAGAGAGAGAGGGAGGCACAGACTCTGAAGCAGGCTCCAGGCTCTGAGCTGTCAGCACAGAGCCTGATGCAGGGCTCGAACTCATGAACCATGAGATCATGACCTGAGCTGAAGTCAGACGCTTAAGCAGCTGAGCCAGCCAGGCGCCCCTCTACCATCATATTTTAATGGAATGAATCCTAGACAAGATATTGGAAGACCCAGTTCTAATGTCAATAACACACAGGGTTTTTCCTTGGGTCTCTATGATCAACAGTTTCTTCCTCTGTCAAATGGAAGAAATTGGCCTCACCAGTTTTGTCCAAAGTGTGTTCTGAGGAATTCTAGTTCTGTGGAATGCTTTGCAAATAAAATGATTCTAACTTCAAACAAATTTAAGAAATACTCAGATATCATCCCTCTTAGATATCAAGGTTATTTGGGAAAGTCAGAAATACTGAAGTTAAAAATAATACAAATATGAATTAGCTTTTTCTACATTTGTTCTCCACATTTTAAAGTCTCTTTAAAGAAAATGTTAGTACCTGTGGCACTAGGATTCCAATGGAGTAAGTCAGGGGCAATCAATCTGCAAAATCCCTCCCAAGGCACAACCTTCCAGGATTATTATTACTGTATAATATCCACCAATATAGCACTGTTAAAATCAAAATATACCTGCAGGGGTAACATGTTAACCTGATGCCAACTATTAGCCTTATGTTTATTGCCCCTTAAACACACACACACACACACACACACACACACACACACACACACACACTTATCCAGTATATATAATACATTAGAGCCTCTAGATACAGAGGTGAAATTAGTAAATTTTACCTAAAGGAGTTTATAGAAGAGGAGGAGACCAAAGCCTAAATTGTAGGAACAACAAAGTATTGATGGAATTATATATGGAACACAGTGGAAACAGAAGGGATGTTTGGCCAAGTCTAGGAGGAAGTTGGGGGCATAAGCTGTGACTGGCATCATTATATGAAGGTGCCCCCTATAATGACTATTGAGGTGAGCCAGGGTTTATCAAGGAAGGGCATTCTAGGTGGAGAGAACAGAATGAGCAAAGGCTTAGAAGCCTGGCAGCCAGGCTCCTCCAGAGGTCATCGACAACATTTGCCAGAACAGTTTTAATGGAGTTGAGGGGATGGAGGCCTGATTCAGGCGAAATGACACAGCAGTGGGGAGGCCAGAAAGTGTAGACGCATTTCAAGAAGACTGTCCACGCAGGGAGTGCAAGGGATAGATTGGCAACTCAAAGGGGAGAACTCCCTGCAAATGAGTTTGCTAGAATGCCATCCTCCCCGACAGCAAGACGGAGCATGAAGCAGTGGTGAAACATCAGAAAACTGCTGGGCGAAAACGTTTGGGGTGTCGCTGGAAAGAGATATGTGGGATGAGGAACTCATATCCCTTTAAGTCAGGCAGCTTCCCTGAGGGTCGAGAAAGTGCTGAAGACACAGACACAGTTCTCCCTACAACTTGACTGTGATAAAAAGCAAAGCCTAGGTAACAAATTCTGATTTCTCGCTTTAAATATCCAGAAGGCTTGCTTTATATGATTTAGTATAAAAGGATGACATTTCATTGAGCTACTTCATAAAAATAGGAAATTACCTTTCCTATTTGTCTATGCTTATATATACCTTGAGGGTATCCAAAGTGTTTCCGTGCAGGCTGTATAATTTGTTGCTCTGAGCTATATAAATCCAAAGATGAAGCAAAATATAACCAGCACAGAGGTCTGGCTTGGTTTAAGAACTATTTTCTAGGGAAAGAAAATGTAATTCATAATATGCATTTCCAAGGAGGTAGCATTCCCAGCAAAGAGACCTATATTATTGTAAATATCAAGCAATCCCAGTCCTCTGCCTTCTCTTTACAATTTATCCGCCTCAAGTTGATAATAATAATAATATGTTCACTTCTACAGCATCTCAAATCCAAGGATTTCCAAGTGCTTTGTAAATGTGAATCAAATCTTAAGACACCCCTGTGGGGCAGGTAGAAAATTGTTACTAATATTTTATAAAGAAAGTAGTAGATGAGGGATTTACCAAGTTCATAGTCATTTGTTTGTTGGTGCCTGAGATTCTGGGATGAAAATGAGCATGTGTGTGAAAACATCCCCACCGCCGCACACATACACATACACGGTGGGGTCTGACTTCTGTGAAGCCACCAGATGGAAAGAAGCAAGTGTGCAAAGAAATCATTGCGATAAAACAAGATATGTACAGGAGGAAGCCCTGGTTCAAGGGAGAAAATGTCACCCTTGCTGGGGGAAGTCAGTAAAAACTTCAAAGTGGACAGGAAATTTGGTCACAATTAGGAAGGATGATGAGGATTATTCTCAAGGCACAGAAGTGAGACTGAGACGAAAGTATATCACGTATAAAGCCAGAAAGATAAGAAATTGCAGGATGTGTATAAACTCAACTGAGTCCTCAGTGACTAGGACAGGGGTCACCAGATCAGATACTCCCAGGCCAGCGTGTAGTATAAATGCAGTGAGTGGTCCTCAGGGAGATTCTGGTGACCTGTGAGCTGTGTTATCCATAGAGGGCAGGGCTCGCTATTCATTTCTACCTGGGTTGTTGCTGTGCCTTGTGGTATGCCATATATCCTGCTTCAAGATAAGCCAGAGATCAGGATTTGAAATGAGCTCTATCTATTTTTGAATGTAAGTGACTTTTTTGTTTTTTAAAATTGGCTGTGCAGACCAAAAATATCCCCACCGCATCTTTGAGGTAAATTCAGCCTACTGGCATCTAGGTTGCCACTTCTACAAATGTCCGAAGAAAGGATATTTGTCCCAGTTTTCACCCTCCTCTTTTGGTTACAAGCAACAGAAATCAAATTGGACTGAGTTGGTCTTAGGAGCTGTGTCTGGAAATTTGGAGAATCTATGGGCAGCCTGGAGAATAAGGCATGGGAAATTAGCAAAACCCAGGGGCGATTAGATACATGGAATGTGGCCATTGTCACAGCACAGAGTCATGTCACAACACAGACAGAGTCACCTCTGCTGGCCTCCTGATGGTGCTGCTGCTGTCTGTGAACTGCTAATGCCGGGATCCTGACCTCCCTCTGTGGTGCATTGTTTCCTCAATAGTTTTAGTCTCAGGATAGAGAACCCAGTTGGCAGAGTCATGGTAAAATGCCCACTTGCAAGCTGCTAAGCTGGGAACAAGGAGGATGATCTGGCCCATCCGATTCCAGACTGGGAGGCAAAGCTCACAATGAGGACAGATGTTTCATGCTAGATAGCTCAAAAATGACAAATATTTAACCCAACATGTATTGATATGGTGGTAAAGTCATCACTTTCATCTTGGCTCAGAAATATTACTTCCTACGTGCTCCTGGGTAAGTCACTTAACCTCTCTGGTCTTACTTTCTGTATCTATAAAACTAAGAGGCTTGAGCAAAAGTGGCTCTAATGTTCCCTTACAGCTCTGTAATTTATTACCATGTATATGCAAAATGTCCAGAAAATGGACATGACTTCTGTGGAATTTCCATAGTTCACAATCATCTACAAAGTTGCATAGTTGGAAAGACTCAGCACATTGGTGGTCTGAAAGCTTATAGCCTACTAATGCTTTTATACCACAGAGCATTTCAAGAGACAAACCATTCATCATAATTCAGCTTTCCTTTTTTTTTTTTTGGCTCCACTGTAATCAGCAAATACACAATAAAGTGTGAAGGAATAGGTGAGAACACATCCTTTAAAGATAGAAGTTCTTGTAGTGGATAAAAAATAAAACCCAACATGGGGCGCCTGGGTGGCGCAGTCGGTTAAGCGTCCGACTTCAGCCAGGTCACGATCTCGCGGTCCGTGAGTTCGAGCCCCGCGTCGGGCTCTGGGCTGATGGCTCGGAGCCTGGAGCCTGTTTCCGATTCTGTGTCTCCCTCTCTCTCTGCCCCTCCCCCGTTCATGCTCTGTCTCTCTCTGTCCCAAAAAAATAAATAAAAAACGTTGAAAAAAAAATTAAAAAAAACAAACAAACCCAACTTTATACTATTTATAAACATGCACATTAAATATAAATATACAGATATATCCAAAGTGGGATGATGGGAAAATATAACATGCAATCTCTAAACTTTAGAATATGCTGGAGACTGGGGTGGCTATTAAAAATGCCATGTAAAGTAGACTTTTGCAAAGGAATATCACCAGGAATAGAGAGGAGAACTTTAAAATGACAAAGGGGTCACCTCATCAAGAAGGCACAATGTTCCTAAATGTTAATATGCCTAATAAATGAAATTCAAAGAATATGAAACAAACCAATAGCACAGAAAGGAGAAACAGACAAAATGTATTGAGACGTTGTGACATTTCTGTCACAGAGACAGTTGTTTTCTAACAACTCTGAAGAAATAGACACATTTCTTGAGACTCAGAAATAACCAAAAATGACACATGAAGAAAGGGAAAAAATCTTAATATCCATGTGTCTATTAAGGTAATTGAAGTCATATTTTTAATGCTTCTCAGGGACGCCTGGGTGGCTTGGTCGGTTAAGCGTCCGACTTTGGCTCAGGTCATGATCTCACGGTCCATGGGTTTGAGTCCCGCGTAGGGCTCTGTGCTGACAGCTCAGAGCCTGGAGCCTGTTTCAGATTCTGTGTCCCCCTCTCTCTCTGCCCCTCCCCTGTTCATGCTCTGTCTCTCTCGGTCTCAAAAATAAATAAATGTTAAAAAAAAAAAATAAAGCTTCTCACAAAGCTCCAGAACCATTTGGCTGCACTTGCAAATTCTATTAAACATTTCAGGAAGAAATAATATCAATCCTAAGCAAATTCTTTTGGGTAACGGAGAAAGAGGGAATAATTGCAAACTCATAAACCTGGCATTACCCTGAGAGTAAAGTCAGAAAAAGACATTTCAAGGCAAAATTATGGATTAATAATCTTTTTTCACTGTAGAAGTAAAACTTTTAACAAAATATTAGCCAAGTGAATCCAACACTGTATAAAACAGTGACCAGGTGGAGTTAATCTCAGGAATTGCAATATTGATTTAATATTTTAAAATCAATCACATATTAACAGAATAACCATATTAACAGAATTAAAGGATAAAGCCAGTAAGTATCTCAATATATGCAGAAATATTGGGCATTGGCAGAAATAAACACTGAGTCACAATAAATTCTTAGCAAACTAGGAATAGAAAGGAACACTCTCAACCTGATAAAAGGCATGAAGGAAGAACTGTAGGTGACTGCCTACTTAATAGTAAAAAACTGAGTATGTTTTCCTTAATATAGAAGCAAGGTAAGGTATCTTCTCTCACCACTTTTGTTAACTTTCAGTGAAAGGTTCTAACTCAAAAGTCAATATGGGGAGATAAATAAAAGGTATATAGACTGTAAGAGAAGAATTAAAGTTCTCCTTATTCATAGATGATGTAATCATGTGCTCAGAAAATCCTAAAACATCTGTTACAAACTGGACTAAGTGAATTTAGCAAGATTGCAGGACACATGGTGAATATGCAAAAATTGATTATGGCAGTTCCATTTTTACAACCAGACTGGCCCTTCCACCGATGACTATATAATGTGGGGCAACATACAGAAAAGCCATGTACCTGGAGGTGCTGGGAAGTAGACGGAGTGGGCAGGCTTTGGACAAAAGTCAACACTCAGAAGAAGAAAATACGAGTGAGCTCCCCATTTTTATGGCATACGGCCTGATGATAGGTTGCAATCACCAGCATGCAAACAAGCTAAAACGCCAAGGAAAACTAGCTATCTCTCTGATCTGAAGAACAAGGCGACAGTGTTCAAGGCAAACACAACCACTTCAAACTGACAGGGGGCGTTCTGAAAAGGAGACAGAGTCACAGGAAGGAAGACCGATATCTGTGTGTGAAGTTTGTCCAGAAAGCTGACTAACCCTTGAAACATGCATGCGTAGGACAGGCTCAAAGGAGCAAAGGATGAAAGAATTGAATGGAATGTTAAGCTTTGGCCCAACGACTAAGTTAGTCATCTGCTAAAACAAAACAAAATGAAACAAAAACTATGAAAAAGAATGGAATACAAATGCTAGAACTGAAAAATATAGTATCTAAAATTAAAAAAAAAAAAATGATGGGCTTAATAGAATAGCAGTAGATGCCAGAAGAAAGAGTCCATGAAAATGAAGATAAACGGACACTTATTTGTGAAGAACACAGAAAAGGATTGAAAATAAACACGAACCCAGCTTCAACAGCTTGTAAGATAGCCTAAAAACATCTAGCTTACAGTTTATGTTCATACAGTGAAGTGCCCCCCAAAAAGGAAAAAAATGCTATTACATGAAACAACTTGATCTCAAAATCACTATGCTAAGTAAAAGAAGTCTTACAAAATTGAGTCAAACTATTTGATTACATTTGTATGAAATGGTAGAACACCCAAAACTAAAGTGTGAAAGAAGAGAGAAGAGAAAACAAGAGAAGAAAAGAAAAGAGAAGGAAATTTCAGAAAGGAAAGGAAAGGAGAAAGGAAAGGAAAGGAAAGGAAAGGAAAGGAAAGGAAAGGAAAGGAAAGGAAAGGAAAGGAAAGGAAAAAGAAAGGAGAAAAGTGGTTGCTTCTCAGGGGCAGGGGAGGAATATATTACAAAAGAGTCTGAGGGTGTGTTTTGGATTAATGATAATGTTCTATATCTTGACAGGTGTTTCAGTAATACAGGTACATATATTTGTCATAACTCAGTGCATGTACACTTACAATTTTTGCATTTCTTTGAATATATATTATATCAAATTAAGAAACATGAAATATATTGAAATTAGTTAATGATATGCATGTTGACGTTTTAAGGGCCAGGTGAAATAAAATCTGCAATATTTTTGAGATGCATACAAAAGTAGGTAGATTGAATTGATATAGGAATAAATATGGGTAGCTATGTGATAAATCAACTGTATAAAGAAGTTAGTGGCAAAATTGGTAATGATAGGGGTTCACTATAAAATGTATGCTTGAATGTTTCTTTAATGAGGCCTAAAAATCAATTGTATTTTACACACTAGCAAGAAACAAACAAAAAATAAAATTTGAGGGGCATCTGACTCTTGATTTCCACTCAGGCCCAGATCCCAGGGTCTTGGGATTGAGCCCCATGTCAGGCTCCATGCTGAGCATGGAACTTACTTGGGATTCTTTCTCTCTCTCCCTCTGCCCCTCTCCCCAGCTCATGCACTCTCTCTCAAATAAACATAAAAATAAAAATGAATAGAATAGAATAAAATAAAATGATTGAAAATCATTCAATATTCTATCATTAAAATCGCATTAAAATAAAATAGGAATAAATTTAGAATATTTATGTGCCAGACCACATAATGAAAAGTACAAAAAAAATGCTGAGTGATGGTTAGTCCTAAACAAACGGAGAAATATATGGGAGTCACCAGGGAAATGAAAATTTAGACCACAATGTGATATCACTGCACGTACAGTAGAAAGGCTAAAATTGGAAAGACAAGTACTACCAAGTACTGGGGAGTATGAAGAACAAATGGAATTTTCATATTTTAGTTGTAGAAATGAAAAACTTCACAACTGCTTTTGAAAATTTTGGCAATTTCTTTCAAATTTAAGGATATACCATATCACCTGGTAATTCTACTCTTACGTATTAACGCAAAAGAAATTAACATGTGTGTCTACTAAGACTTTTACATGAATGTTCAGAGAAGTTTTATTCATAATAACCTAAATGTAGATCTAACTCAATATCCATCAACAGGTAAATGCAACACATGTTTTATCTTGTTTATAGTGTATAATATTTTTTGATAAAATTCATGTGTGATAAAACCCTATTGACAAACATTAATAAAACTAATTTAATAAAAATTAATAAAAGCCTCCACAGTCACATGGATATTTCTAAAAACAGAGCAAAAAGAATACCAACCATGAATGCAAAGTGAAATAATTCAGACACAGATGCTGTTCATAGAAAATTCTAGAATAGAACAAACTTACCATGCAGATTTGCTTAATGTCAGGGTAATTGACTGGGAAGGGGCACAAAGGAAGTTTTGGGGGTGATAGAAATGTCCTATATTTTGATCAGTTTTGGTTACTTAGACATTATGTATTTGTTGAAACAGATGTATGCACTTCAAATGGGGGCATCTTATTATCTGTACATTTTGCTGCAATAAACCTGAGTTAATAACGCATGCAGTTTATTGTGGAGTCAGCGGGTGGCCTGTGGCTTGATAGAGAATTGACAGAGAGATACCCACCTTATGTGTCTGTTGATGGTTTGCCTTAACTTGAATTTAAATAAATTAATTTTTAAAAAGAATCAAATATGGAATTTCCTCAATAATGACTTTGTCATAATTTCTATGCCCCTTATAAAGAGGAGTTTAAAAATATGTTCAAATCTGTGATTTCTATATACCATAAAATCACTAACTACCCATAAAATAAATCACTAGATATAGCAAAAAAAAAAAAAAAAAAAAAAAAAAAAAAAAAAAAAAAAAAAAAGAAGTAATGGGAAAAGAGGGAAAAGAAGTTGGTGATTTTCTCTATTCTCTTACTCAGTGTCACTATGCTGGCTTTCAGAAATAATTGAGTGAAACTATGAGGCTAAAGATGAAACTCTTCTTACGAGGACTGATTCCAATTGGGTCTGTAATCTTGGAAACATTTTGAAATGCTTATAAATGCTTGAAAAGTTACCCCATGTTTAGAATATGCTATTAATAGAAAGAAACATTCAAAGGAAGCTCTGTCAGAATACTGTGGGCGAGTCCACATTTTCCCACTGGGGTCCCACCACTTATTGTGGGTCATATATTTTCAAGTTGAGGCAGAACCGTACTTCTGGCTTTTGGAACCAGCCCTACGAAAAACATGCGACTTAACGATTGCCCTTGGGAACAATTTTCTGTATTCCCAAAAGAATACATTCGTGTTCTTTTAAATATCTTAAACATTAATAGTCAGCAGCAAAAGCAACATTGGCACTCATCTCTTTCTCAGTTGCGAATGTGTTTATTTAGAGACAAACCGACTGAGCCTGATTTTAGCTCATTAGCCCTCCAAGGAGAACGATGCGGACAAAGGTTATGAAGGACGGCGAACAGGTGGAGTGTCACTTAGTCTTCTCCGACTTTGGATCCACTCTCTCTTATTTACCATTTAACCCATTCCAGACAGGTATCAGCCTCCCCTTGCTCCAGGGAAAGTTGCGAAGGCCACAAATGGTCTCCCTGTTTTTAATGCCGTGGGCACTTCTCAGTCTCCATCTTTCTTGAAAACGAATTATTCTGTGCAGCTAACAATTTGCTCCTTTCTGAAACATTCTTATCTTGACTCCCACCACATTCTCCTAGTTTTCTCTCATCTCTGTGCCTTCTCTTCTTTATTCTCCTTTGTGGCTTTTCTTCCTCTACTCAATTTCTGGATATGAGAGTGCTTAAGGCTTCTCCTTAGCAGAGAATATAATTTAATCCTGGGCTTCTAGGTGTAACAAATATGCTAACGACCAGCATGTTTATGTCTCTGTTCCAGAAGAACCCCAGATTTATATACCGACTGTTTGCTATTTAAATCCACATGGATGCATAGTAGACAATTCCTGCTTAATGTGCCTAAAATGTCATTCTTTCTTCCAGGCACCTTTCCATGGCCTAGTCTCCTCCTAAAAAGAGATTTTCCCATGTCAGGAAATTATATCACCATAAACTTGATTGATTAAGCCTACATCCCATGTGTGATTTATAACTACTTTTTTCTTACATCTTATGTAGAAAATTGTATACGGTCCATTTTTCCAAACGACACGAGAAAAACAAAATTCCCAAATATGGGCACCTCCACGGGTACTTTAGATTTACATTTTTAGGGTTAGTTTCAAAAAGGAGCCTCATTCTGTGCCTGTAGGGAAACCTATCAAAATCCATCCAAAAAAGATGATTTTAATGCCATTTTAAATTCCTGGTGAGAGTTTTCACAGCCTCTCTTGACAGTCAATTAATACAGTAAATGTCCTGAACTCTCCGTCCCTGATGTTTAAGTCTTCTGTGCTTACATTCCAGACCTTTCAGAGAAGGAATTAAACTAACTTTACATGAGCCCGTGATGTCTCACCTTAGTCGGTAATTGTCTCTCCTGGTTGAATGTCCACCATTTACAGGAGCCAGCATGTTGGGCACTTCGTGTCTGCTATTTAATTCCATGAAATTAATGCATTTCATGTAATTTTCACAACAATTTAGAAAGATAGGCATTATCTTCCCTGTTTTGGAGAAGGGGAAATGGAGTCTTGTAAAGGTTACATGAATAATCTAAGGTCATTTCACTAATAAGAATTGGTATCCAATGGTGTAAAAATCAGTGCTTTCTCCAGGATCCTGTGCTGTATGTATGTATATATATGTATATACATATATATACATATACATATATATTTATTTATTTAAATACTCTATCTCACAAGTGTGTGTGTGTGTGTGTATAAAATCTCAAAACTCAAGCAACTATTAGCCACTAGAAAATCCCTTTCAGTTGACCAGAGTGTTTGGTGGTGGTGTAAGAGTGATAGTGACACAACATCTTAGTAATAGTGAGATTAGTAGAAGATTCTAGAGCTTCCCAGTCCAAAGCTGCAACCAATAGCCACAAGTGACTATTTAAATTTTAACTTAACTACAACAGATTAAGTTAACTAAAATTTAAATTTCACTTCTTCAGTCACACTTACATTTAAGTATTTGTTTATTTTTAAATGTTTATTTACTTTTTAAGAGAGAGAAAGAGAAAGCCAGTGGGGGAGGAGCAGAGAGAGAGGGAAACAGAGGATCTGAAGCGGGCTCTGCACTGACAACAGAGAGCCTGATGTGGGGCTTGAACTGACGAGCCATGAGATCATGACCTGAGCTGAAGTCAGACACTTAACCAACTGAACCGCCCAGGCTCCCCTAAGTATTTAAGTGCTCAATAGCCATATGTGACTAGTGGCTACTCTACTGAATGGTCCCATCACCACAGAATGATCTATTGATCAGTGCTGTTATAGAGGATTCATGGCTTGTGCATTTCCACAAATTATTTGAAAAGCAAGGAAAAATTAGTACAGATGTTGGACAGCAGGGGCGTCATTAATGGCAAAGGAGCAGAGGCAGGACACGAGCTTAAGAAAGTTGGAAGTGAAAGGTTGATTTAGATACATAAATTATTCTAGAGTCCCCGAAAGACAGGCCCGAACTAAAGAAGAAATTGTGGAAGAAAGCAAAATAGTATCCAGTTGCAAACTGAGTCAGTGATACCTTTTCACAATACCTTTAGTCATCTTTATAACGGGTTAAGTAATTTTAGATGAGCTTGAAAAATTGACAGATAATAGGCATAATTCTATAGACAGAGTTTAAAAGTAAAAGTATAAGCCACAGGGACATTTAATATCAATTCTAAATTAATTCAGACAAGGACAAAGTTCTAAGATTCTATTAGAAACAACTAAGATTAATTTCAAGACACACTCTCTTACATCATAAATGTGGGGTTCAGGACAGAATGTTCGTTTGTCATGGAAGGTCTGGTGTGGGGTTCAGAACAGAATGCTCATTTGTCACGGGGGGTCTGGTTAACTGCCCAAATCAGAGCCACATACTCAGCCGTAAGTGTCTCTTCAGTAGAGGCATCTGCATCAGCTGCTTTGAGCTGGGGCCCAGTGAGATCTCCATGAAGGCTGTCTGGGCATTGGTAGTAAAGGAGAGAATCAGGAAAAGTATCCTAGAGGAGTAGCTAGCGAATGTAAGAGTTGGTCTCTGAGGCATGGAAGTGCCCCTAGCTTTGGCCACAGGTATCGTGTGTCTCTCAGCAAATGGGCTCTTCTGTGGAGCTGAAGTGGTTGGAAATGAAACAATCGCTAACTCTCAGACTTATTTATAAAGAGGCTGCACTTTATTGGAACCATTGTTAATGGATTCCTATATGGAGAGGTAGCTAGTGTTGTGAGCTTCGATCCCTTAAACCAACAGAACCCCTATTTCTTGCTCCAACTCTGGTATCTTCCCCCTTTCTGAGTCAAAATTAGAGCTAGAAGATTCCATGTCTAGACAATTCTGACCCCAATTAATGTCAGTCACGGACTGGGAAACTCAACCATAACTCAACGTCTGTGGACCAATAAGTCTCAGACTTTTTTCCACTACATTTTGCTGGCCCTGCATTTACCATGTTAGTAATAAAAACAAACAAAAAATTAATAAATAGGTCTAGCCAATCTCAAGTATAAAGTTGGGGCTAAAGAGAATGGATCCTCTTCCAATGGATTTTCATACAAATCTCACATCCCTCTTAGGGGTTGTGATGCCTATTGGAGAAATGCTTTTCTAGACTGGCAGTTTAATAGTTTTAATTAGTCTAAAATATGGATAAATAAAATTATCTTCAGTAGGTAGAAACATGGATTTCAAATGAAACCTAAGAATTTAGCATGATTTCTTCCATATCCTGAAACATAATGAGAAAGTTCTCATTCACTGAGAAATTTACTCTATTATACTGTGCTGTTTAGAGTGAGGACCAAGTGTTGTCAAGAAAAGATCAGATGTTTAGGAAAGATAGAAAGTGTGAGATGTTTTTCACAAATTTTTATCTAAAACTATATATATTTAGCCTTTTAACTATATGAGGTTTTGAACATACAATGAAGTAGAAAAATGAGATACCGTATGTACCTCCCACTCAGCTTCAACAGGGATCGATGTGCCCAATCTTGTTTCATCAATAGCCCTTCCTTCTATACCCCTACCCTTTGATCTACTCATTTGATGCAAATCTCAGAAATTATATTTCATCAGAATGCATCTCCAAGAATAAGGACAATTTTTTAAAACATCATGAGCTTTTAGTTGTGACTACAGAAAATACAGGATAGCATATTAGAGGATGCCACATGGATATCATTGGCAAATTTCCGAATATTGAAAACACTACTGGATAAACACTCAGGTTTTTTTTTTTTTTTTTTTGACAAATAAATTGCAAAGGGTAAAAGAGAGTTAGGGCTAACCTATAAATTAAGAGAGGCTAAGACACACATTGATTCTTACTAACAATTAGACAGTTGGGGGAATTTAAACACTAAGTGGATATTTGATGATATTAAGTGATATTAAAGAATTATTGTTTTATATTTTGTTCTTTCCTTTCTCTTTGTGTTTTTAAGTAGCTAAGATAATGGTTTTATGATTATGGGAAGAATTTTTTTTAATAGTTTGCCATAAAAAAAAAAAGAGCAAATCTTATCTATCTGGAAACTTTGGTAACCCGGAATGACTCATAACTCCGCAGTTCTGAGTAACTCAGTTCTTCCTGGGACAATTTTTATTTTTTGAATAACAAAAAAGAGAAAATGTCACAAAAGTGAAATAAAATAGGCAAATCTTGACTTCAAAGGTAAACCCACTGACTCTAGGTTCCTTCTGTTTTGAGAGGGAAAGAGCTGTTATCTTTTTCAGAGGTGAATAATAGAGCAAGGAAGCCCTTATTCTCTAGCGCCTTTTTTCTTTTCTTTTCTCTCCTTTTACAAATATATCTACAAAAAAAACCCCTGAGTTTGGCAGAACTTCTCAGCTTTTGTCATTTTTGCCTCGTTAAAAGTACAGGGACCCATTATTTTACGAAACCAGTTCATACCCTCTCCTCTGTCCTGCATGGGTGACGTAGGCCATTGGAAAAGGCACAGAGAAGATTCTTTAGACTTTTTTTTCCCAGCTTTTCACACCATGCCATATATTTAAATAACAGGCTGAGATTGGGAGTGATGAGTCTCTCAAGGAAATAAATACGGCGTACTCATTAGAAGGCTCATTAAGAATAAAGTGCAGGAAGGGGGCTCTGAGAACAGACTCTTATTCTGGTATTTATTAGGACAAAGCACTCTTTTTAATGGGGCACCTGAAATGCTCTCTGCTGCAATCATTATTAGGCATTAGTGCTTTTACTAACTTCTTGGGATCAGCTTTGCCCTTCTCTCTGCCTTGGTAAACAGTTGACAACAACGCCCTTGTGTTCCAGGCTCCTGTGGAGAATTTGTTCTCGCTTTTCCTGTCTTTGCTCAGGAGTCCTGTGCTTCCACTCTGCGAGGGCATTGAAAATTGGACCTCCCTTCTGAGCAGTGCAGATTGAAGGATATAAGCACAGTTTACTGCTTGCCTCCTGTCCCGAATCCCTGTTCCCTTCCTCTATTTCATGCACAACTCTCCTACTCTCTTTTGCTCCTTTCCCTTCAGGTAAAGGTTGCCAAACTTTTTTCTTTAAAGGGTCAGATAGTTTAGATAGTAAATATTTTAGGCTTTGTGGTCCATAAGATCTCCCTTGCGACTCTGTGTCATAGTGCAGAAGCAGGTGTATACTATACATGAATGAATGGGTGTGGCTGTGTCACAATAAAACTTTATTTATAAAAACAAATCTGGTGGACCAGATTTGGTCCACAGGCTGCAGTTTCCTGACCCCTGTACTAGTGATTTAAAAACGAAGTTCTTATGGGGCGCCTGGGTGGCTTAGTCGGTTAAGTGTCCGACTTCAGCTCAAGTCATGATCTCACTGTTCAGGGGTTTGAGCCCCTTGTTGGGCTCAGAGCTGACAGCTCAGAGCCTGGAGTCTGCTGCGGATTCTGTGTCTCCCTCTTTCTCTGCCCCTCTCCTGCTCAGGCTCTGTTGCTCTCTCTCTCTCTCAAGAATAAATAAACATTTAAAAATTAAAAATAAAGAAATGAAAAGGAAGTTCCCATTGCATTTACAAGAAAAAAGTAGGCATATTATATTCCCAAACAGTTTTAACTTCATTTATTCAACAACTCACCGTATTTCAATACTTACTAATTTTCTAATACCCACTATGTGCCAGAAGGCCAGAAGGAAAGAAGGCCACAGGGAGGGGAGGAAAGAATGATTAGAAGAAAAGGAGGCTGGGCAGGTGGGAAAGTCTGGTGCTCCGTGCTTGTGTTAAGATTTTATTTTGTAAGACATGGGAGCCACTGAATGATCTATAGCACAGGAATGGTCAGATTACCTGCTAGCTGACAGGGGGCAATGGGGAGCTGCACCTTCCATCAGTCCTTGAAGGCTTTGACTTTCCTCTTGAGAAGCTGTCAAAAATAAGCAAAAGTTCCCCAAACTAGATTCTAGTTTTAGAATCTAGAAAACCAGGAGGGCAATTTACAACAGCCTGAATATTCTTCCTGTTAACTTTCCATCTGTGCTCCCTGGGCCAACCGTGTTGGTAGTGGATGTTAAGTATTTGCTGCAGAAAGAAATGAAGTTCTCTCAGTTCAGGGGCAAGAGGAGGAGAATCACTGGGGCTAATAATTCCGAGGTCTGTAATGAAGAGCTTCTTCTGATTATGGTTTGAGGGCTTCTGAGGAATCCCTTTGCCCTGAAAGACCATACTCAGCCATCTTCTGTAGGATCTAAAATTATACAACCGGAGATTTTATTCCTTTAGGTTGAATATTGCCCTCTCTAGGCACGGCATTTTAAAATGTAAATACTCCCGGGAAGGGTGATACACTATGTCAGTCATAACCTAGTTCGGATGAGGATATGATCTGAGAGGGACTCAGGAGAACAGAGACCTCCGAGACGGACAGCAGGAGGGGGCTTTTAGAATAAGGGAAGGACTATAGAACTGGGATGTCGAGGGCAAAGGACAAAGATGAGCTTTGCCTCCTTCTCAGTATCGCCCAGGGCAGCGTGAAACATAATCAGGTGGATGAGGACAGGGCATAAAATAGCAACTGATTAATAAACATGGGGAGGAGAAGTGTGTCTTTTTCAGACTCAGTGGAATTTTTACTGCCTAACATTTCCAGAGCCAATTTGTAAAGCTGTCTGAGAGTGTTCAGTGTGTGCAAGGCAGACACAGAAAGGGGAGGGAGACAATTAGGAGGCTAAAGATGCTTCAGACTTGGGATGGGCTGCAAGTGACAACAGAATGAACCCCTTCCCCCCGCCTCCCTTCTGGCAGCTCTTATTCTGCTCCCAACAAGCTCTTGCTTGCTGCTTTGTCTTCTGAATGGAAAAGGAAAGAGCCTGGGTGAATAAACAAGAGCTCTCTTTCTCAAGGAGAGACAGTGCCCAGTGTTTTGGGGCTTGCTGTATGTTCCCATGCGATGCCCATTGATTTGAAGCTGGTGAGAGACGGGAGGGCACAGTGTGTAGGTGATGACAAAGCGGCCACTCTGGAACCATGGAATGGAACTCCTCAGGAGTTGTTCTACTTTTGGTGTGGTCATATGAACCGAAGAAAGGCTTCTGAAACTGATTCCTGCCTGGATACAGAAAAAAAAAAAAAAAAAAAAAAGAAAGAAAGAAAAGAAAAAACAACCACAAAAACCAACAAAAAACACAAAAAACAAAACAGCCAAAAAAACCAAAAAACCCCACAAAACACACACCACACACACACACACACACACACACACACACACACACACAAAACCTTTCAGGCTTTCTTGATGGGCTCATGAATTAAATATTTAACTACATTTATTGCAAGCCTACATTGTGTGAAGTTTCTGATCAGGTGCCCAGGAGATTCAAAGGCACACGAGTGAATGATTACAACACGACATAGGTGCATGGGGGTGACAGAAAAGTTATCATGTGAATATAAAGGAAAGAAATAGAATGGCCTCAATTTCTCAGCTATGGAAGCAACCCAAGAGACTGTAAAAGTTTGAAAGAGTTTATAAGGTAGCCCAATGGGTCCGTCGGGTGATTTGGGGATAATCTGAGCAAGCCCTGGTTGGAATGTGAAGGTGATAAAGGACTATGAAGACTAGAGAAACAGCTACGTAACTTGTCTGGCCCAGTACAAAATGAAAATGCAGAACCCCTGTTCAAAACTTAAGAGAGAATGTGCCCTTACTTTGTACTAGCTACTAAAATGTGGAACATGTTTCTTTCTTCCACGTTCTCTATGTTGACCTGTCTTTGTTGCAATGTCATGTTCCTGGGACCCAGGGATACCGGCTGGGTGAGTGCACTCCTCACAGATGCCCAGGGTCCTGCCCTGTGACTCAGCCTGTGAGCACATGGCCCCCTGACTGCCAGGTGCCTGGTCCAACCAGCCATCAGACTGATGCACGCTGCGCCAGCTCGGTCCCACAGACCAGCCACCCCAACTGTGCGGGCAGGTGACCCTCAGCAGATTGATTGCAACTGCAATGCCGTGACATACTCAGTACCTGGGTGGGGTTGAGTGAGGGCCAGGAGGGGAAAGCTGGGCGGGACCCAGGGTGTCGGGAAATGGGGGTGGCAGTGGTCACTGGGCAGAGACCAAAGAGGGGAGGACAGGTGGTTCCTGGCACCAAGAGGCAGGAGAATAGGTGGGTGGTAGGGAATCTGTTTCCTGGAGGCAGCATGGGGAAGGACTGTCCGTGAGTCGAGGCTTCAAGTCCTTGGCAGAGAAGCTAGACTGTCCTCTACAGAAGAAAGCGCAAAAATGGGACAGTCGGGAGAAATTGAAAAGAAAAGAACCCACCATGCAGTCAAATTCCAGAGGGCCATCACTGGTGCATCTCTGGCTGATATAATGGCCAAGAGGAATCAGAAACCTGAAGTTAGGAAGGCTCAAAGAGAAGAAGCCATCAGGGCTACCAAGGGGGAAAAAAAAAAAAGCTAAGCAAGCATCTAAAAAGCTAGCCATGGCTATCGCTAAGGCTCCCAGGAAGACAGCACCTAAGCCAAAGATTGTGAAGCCTCGGAAGTTTTCAGCACCCCGAATTGGTGGAAAATGCCAAGTTGGCAGATAATATTTTTAAATAAACATCTGACTGTAACTAAAAAACAACAACAAAAACACGGCCAGTGGGGCATGTTCCAGTGTCCCTCTGGGCTTTGGTTAAAAAACACAAATTCAAGGGACGCCTGGGTGGCTTAGTCAGTTGGGCGTCCAACTTTGGCTCAGGTCATGATCTCACAGTTTGTATGTTTGAGCCCTGCATTGAGCTTTGTGCTGATAGCTCAGAGCCTGGAGCCTGCTTCGGATTCTGTCTCTCTCTCTCTCTCTCTCTCTCTCTCTGCCTCTCCCCTGCTCATGTGCTCTCTCTCTCTCTCTCTTTCAAAAATAAATATTAAACAAAATCCACAAATTGAAAATTAACATTATTAAGAATTTCAAGATGATGACTGCAGAATATTACAGACCACATGTGGACCCTTCTGAGTGGGGGGTCTAGGTGACTGCCCCTAGTGTCCCCTATGAAGCTGACTCTAGTTGAGACCTATTCCATTGTACTTTGCCCAGTCTGGCAAAGAGATTAGTTGAAGAGGGTGGTATTTGCAAGGAACCTACAAAGAAAGGCATTAAGAAAACAAACATGGGCAGCGTTTCCCAGCACTGTTCAGGGGACAGTGAGATGGATGTTTAGGGCAGTAAAGGGATGGGATCCGTCATGGGCAGGGATGTTTCATTCTCCTTCACCAAGACCGGGGTGGGGAGGTCCTCACTTCCTTGCAGGGCTCTGCTCTGCTTACACACACATTCTAGAAGAAACTGCCAAATGTCCCTAAATATCCATTCTCTTCTTCCCGTACAGTAATAGTATTTTTTTGCTGTGCACATGATCGTCTGGAATGAAGGTGACATTTTCTTAGCTGGTGTCCATGCAGCCTATGTGATCGAGTGCCTAAGTGGTGGTCATCAGGATATGAGAGAGAATTTTCATGTGGCAGCTTCCGGACACGTTCCTGAAAGTAAAGCTGTGCATGCTGTTTGTGTTGCCTCTCTCCTCCCCTTCCTCTATCATGCTGCCTTGGTCATGGAGACAAACGACCTCTTAGACCAGGAAATGCAGGCCACACACAGGTGTAGTGAGGTGATGTGTTAAAACAGCTGGGATCCCAGGACTTCACAGGGCAGAGCTTCTAGTCCAACTTGAACTATGTATCTTGTGACAATATACCTTTTATGTGGGAGAGAAAATAAATCATCTTGCGTAGGCTTCATATTAGGTTATTCATAGCCAAATCTAATCCTAATTTACCAAGCAAATTCACTTGGCCTTGGACATACTCTGGATGAGAGATATGATTACCACATTGCTGAGAAAGTATACCTATTGTAAGCTAACGAGTTAGCATTGGGGTTCACATATGGTATACCTTATATGAATTTTTCTAGTCTGAATTAGCACCTCTGAGCCAATCAACTTGGACAAAATGTCATTTCTAGGTCTGAAAAGCAGAAACCTATGTCATAATTCTCTGTGAGCTCACAGCAGTGTCTTAATCCTGTGAAATTGAGCTATGTTGTTGGCTAGCACCTTGGTCTCCTGATAGATGTGGGTGCATGTGGGTACAATGGACACAGTGTGGCCCAAATGGTCTGAAAATGTAGGACAGGGAGACACCATTGCAACTGTTCTTTTTTTTAATGTATATTTATTTATTTATTTATTTATTTATTTATTTATTTATTTATGTGTGTGTGTGTGTGTGTGTGTGTGTGAGAGAGAGAGAGAGAGAGAGAGAGAGAGAGAGAGCGCGAGTGCGCGAGGGCGAGAATGAGCAGGGGAGGGGCAGTGAGTGAGGGAGATACAGAATCCGAAGTAGGCTCTAGGCTCTGAGCTGTCAGCACAGAGCTCGGTGCAGGGCTTGAACTCAAGAACCATGAGATCAGGACCTGAGCCGAATTTGGATGCTTAATGGACTGAGCCACCCAGGTGCCCCACAAATGGGTACTTTGAGACAGGCAGAATTCAGAGAACCAGAATTTGGTGAAAAGTTTAAAACTGCTATGCAGCAAGATCCCAATGTGCAAAGGTAGATTTTATCAGACAAATATTTACTCAATACCTACTATGTACCATGCTCTGTTCTAGAGGCCTGGGGGACCTCAATGAGCAAAATAAGTATCTTTGACCCCAGGGAGGTTATAAACTAGTGGAAAGAGACAGGCGATGGAGATAAAATGTGATGTATAATTAACAAATGTAATACGTAAAGGTGATAAGGACTACGTGAATCAAAACAAGAAAGAGAAAAAGAGTAGGAGGAAGTAGGGTAGGTGAGGACCCAGAGTCTCTCTACTGGGCCAGTACATACACACCTCCAGCTGCTCTGAGCACTGGCTACACCCTTCTGAAGAGCACTACCCATGGCCAGTGAAGCTTCCTCGCCCAAATACAGCTGGTAGGTTACACACCCTGAGATGTCTGGATCTAGTGCACAGTGGAGGGAGCTTAGGTGGGAGAAGGGTAAGTCCATCCATCACAAGTGGCAGGAAGGGACAGTATGGAGGCACCACGCTGGTGGGAGCAGTGGTTCTGACTGCTTCAGTGCCTTCTACTGAAGTGGGGGCAGCATCAGAAGCTGAGAGGGAATAGAGAGGCTGGAGAAAGAGGAAACAGTCTGGAAGAATCCAGTTCGAGATTGGCCGAGTGAATGGACCAGGGCGTATCCTGTGCTAGTGTGGCCACATCGATGCTCACCTGAAGTTCACAATCATGAATTTACATCGGGACTGATCAACGTGGTCAGCCACGGGGACGTCAGCATGGCCAGGCAGAGAGTGTTATTTTGCCACCTGAGTAGGATGCAGGGAGTGTGGATAAGAGAATCAAGGGTGTGCTCAAGGAAGTGATGATAATATTTGGCTAAAGAACTTAAATGGAATAAGGAAGAAAAAGAAGATAGCAAGGGGGAGTGGATAAAGGGAATGGGAAAATCAAGTAATAAGGGGGGACTAGCAAGACTATGGATGAGATGGTGAAAAGATCAGTGGTTGCCAAGGATCTGGGGTGAGGGAAGAGGGATTAATGGGGCAGTAAAACTATTCTGTATTATTTGGTAATGGTGGATGCATAACATTATATAATTGTCAAAACCCATAGAATGTACATCCCCAAAAGTGAACCTTAATTCAAACTATTGATTTTAGTGAGTAACAATACATTACTATTGGCTCATCAGTTATAACAAATGTGCCACAATAATGCATGATGTTAATAATAACGAAAACTGGTTGGGGTGTGAGGTGGGGTGTGTGAGGGGCTATACAGGAACTCTCTAGTTTTCACTCAAGTTTATCTCTAAACCTAATACTGCTAAAAATAAAGCTATGAATCTTTTTAAGTGCAGGACTTAACATAATTCTTTTTTTTTTTTTAATTTTTTTTTTTTCAACGTTTATTTATTTTTGGGACAGAGAGAGACAGAGCATGAACGGGGGAGGGACAGAGAGAGAGGGAGACACAGAATCGGAAACAGGCTCCAGGCTCCGAGCCATCAGCCCAGAGCCTGACGCGGGGCTCGAACTCACGGACCGTGAGATCGTGACCTGGCTGAAGTCGGACGCTTAACCGACTGCGCCACTCAGGCGCCCCGGACTTAACATAATTCTTCGTGAGACTAGATCTTTTTAAAAAACAACTTTCTTCACCTCCTGAAGAAATAAGACAGTGAACAGACTAAGCTTACATTAGATGATCAATAGTTAGTTAAATGCAGTTATATTAAATCTAAAGTCACTTCCTCTAGATCAGAAAATGAATACAGCCCTAAGGTAGAAAATAGATAAGTAAAACATTTTTAAAATTTATTTTTGGGTTACAGAGGCTACACACTTTATTGGTACTCAAGTTTGAAAAGTAATAAAATTGGGGTGCCTGGGTGGCTCAGTTGGTTAGTGTCTGACTTTGGTTCAGGTCATGATCTCATGGTTCGTGGGTTCGAGCCCCATGTCAGGCTCTGTGCTGACAGCTCAGAGCCCGGAGCCTGCTTCAGATTCTGGATCTCCCTCTCTGTCCCTGCCCTGCTCATGCTCCGTCTCTGTCTCTGTCTCTCTTTCAAATAAATAAACACTAAAAAGAAAAAGAAAATCTAATTTTAGTCTTCTAAGTTAGGAATAGCAAGGGAGGCAGTGACTCTGGAAGAGGAAACAATGTCTAAGGCTTGGTGTCCTGGCCAAGAAGAGAAGCACCTTGATACCTTTCCCACAGTCTCTCTTGTGATGCATAAGATAGAGACATGGGTCATGATAATTTTCTTAGGTTTAAGAATAAAAGGCCTGGGTGTCTCAGTCAGTTAAGCTTCCGACTCTTGATTTTGGCTCAGGTCATGGTCTCATGGCATGTGGGATCCAGCCCCACACTGGGCTCTGTGCTGACAGCACAGAGCCTGCTTGGAATTCTGTGTCTCCCTCTCTCTGCCCCACCCCTGCTCTCTTCCTCTCTCAAAATAAATAGATAAACTTAAAAAAAAGAATAAAAGGCCTATCAGGGTCATGTGATCATCAACCTCCACCGTTCCTTGGTGAGGAGCCTACATGGAAGTCTTGGCCAACCCTATATGTGCCTTTTCCTTTTTTCCTTTTTTTTTTTTTTTTTTTTTTTTTTTTAGAATTTAGAGGTGAGATAGTTTTCTATGCATGGTGAGGCTGGTTTAAACATCTTGCTTAACAAGGGCTTTCAATGCTAAGTTCTGTGAAATTCTCACCTTGTTTAAAATTAAGAAGACAAGATATGGTCGTAGTGGTAAATGGACTAACATAAATAGACCATAAATGGACTTTATATAAGGAAATGATCGCAAATGTGGTCCTTAAGTGATCAAAGTGTATTAAAAGGCTTATAGTATATTGAATGAAGATGCTCTAACTGGTTAAATAATTTTAGGTATAATTAACTTGTTCTTTCACAAAATTGTTGGAAAATATTTTCTCGAGCATTTGGCCATTGATTAAGAAATCATTGTATTTTGAAAATTAAATGGAGGAGATGATAAATAAATTAATAGTGACATTAGATGCATATTAAGTTATCTCTGCTGTCCACACATGCAGGCACATTAGAACAGACTCATCATTCAATTAATTGCCTTTTGCTGCAGTGAATCTCTAATCTCAGAAATGCAACGATCATACACACAGAAAACCAGATAAGCTATTTGGGCCACATTTTAGAAATAAGAAATCAGGTTTTCACTGCTGTTGCATATGGGATCTCTCTCTGAGTGACCAGTAGATTGTTTTTGTATTAAATGCTTTCAACTCTTGCCATATATTCTGAAGTGACAGTAGTGACACACACACACACACACACACACACACATCTACATTTACCAGAGAGAATTTTATTCCTTGTTTGACAAGAGGTCACCGATTCAGTCTTGCTAAGATTGGTCTGGTTTCTTCTGTGCTTTAGAAAGAGAATGTGCCCAATTTCCGTTATGATGGAGAATTTCAGGGGATACCCCAAAGTCTGATAATCCTTATTTATGTCTCTTTTTAAATCCTTATTTATGTATAATCTAATTTCCTCATTCTGTTACTTGGCCCATCTATTCTTTTCTGATTATTGGAGGTGGAGAGGCTTGCATTGATCTCTAAATGCAACTCTTGATATATTCGAAGATTTGTTGTTAACTCCCTATTCACTTTTCTTCTTGTAGCCTAATAACACTTATCTTTTATTGTTTGGGTTTTGAAAAATGTAATCACTTTCATAGCTTGCTTTATGTTGGCCCTCTGGTTTCTGTGGCTTTGGTGTGGCATTCAGAATTGGACTTGAGTTTAGCGGAGTGCTAAAAACCTAGTTTCAATGTACTGTTAGATACTTTTCAATGACAGAACAACACTGTTTAGAGTAGGTATCATTCTAAAGGCTTCCAACCCCCCTCTCTGCTGTGTTGATATTTTCCATTCATTGATAACTCCCCATCTTTTATTTTTTGTCTTCTGTTTTTATGTGTATTTATTCCATAAATTACTAAAAGCACCATTGCGTTAGGAAAATCACATATAATGTAAACAATTCACGTCTCTAATTGTGGATTAAATTTAGTGTATTAGCTCCTTATTGCAGTGTTAGATATTTCCAGAAAATATGAAAATGAGTCCCAGAACTTTATTTGTGATGGCATCTTTACGTGCGAGTTGGAAGCAATCGTAGAATTTCAGATTGTACCTTTTTGTCATATTCATCCAGTCAGCAAATAATTACCGATGCGTCTTATGTATCAGGCAGAGATCAAGACAGACATTGTCTTTGCCTTTATCAGATGGCTTCCTAAGAAGTATACTGGAAAATATATCTATAATTCTGGTCATATTGCAGATTGAAAAGTTCATAATGTAAAGAGAAGCTTGATGATTCTTTTTGATAAAGGGAGGACTCCCTTTTTAAAGTGATAAGTATGAACTAGTTTTTATAAATTAGTCTTGTTTCTAGCTAGAGAATAAGCACAGAGTGTCAGGACACCGTATCTTAGATTTTCTCTTGCAGGTTCTAGTGGTTTTCCAGGCACAGAATTGGTGTTGATCACACACATGCACTGTAACCTGCAGGACAGTAGAGTTTAATGTTGTGTGTATAAATCTGGTGGGAGCAATGGGTTCTCACTACAGAAAAAAAAATGCACTTAAGATTTCAGCAGCACCTGTACTCCCTGAAACCCCTTTATGGACTCCAGGGTAAGAATTACTGACAATTCAAGGTCTTTACACTTACCCATGTTCCTATGATGACAATGGAAGGTGGAGGGTCTCTGATATGGGTCGGAGTCCAAAGTGAGGCTTCAATGACTGGTATGGGATCTCTGTGATACGGGGGATGTATAATCTCATAGAAAAAGAGAAATCCATCTTATCCTCCTTGACCCATCACATGGTAAGAGGGAAAAACCAGTGGGGGCCAGAATGGGGCCCAGGAGAAATATGTGGTCTTTGGGATTCATATATTAGCTCTAACCGACCATCAAGTCTCTCATTCATTGATCAAATGTTCATCGAGTGGTGGGGGCACCTGGGTGGCTCAGGGGCTGGGTGGTTGGTTAAGTGTCTGACTCTCAATTCTGGCTCAGGTCATGATCTCATGGTTTATAGATTGAGCCCCGTGGCGGGATCTGTGCTGACAGCACGGAGCCTGCTTGGGATTCTCTCTCTCTTCCTCTTTTTCTGTCCCTGCCCTGCTCGCGTGCTCTCTCTCTTTCAAAATGAATAAATCAACTTAAAAAACAACATTCATTGAGTGGCTACGATGTGCCGATCCTTGGGAAGACCCAGCATCTGGTGTCTAGAACTCATTTGTCCGTGCGTGTACCTCACTGGGGCAGTGGTGGAAGAAAACTGGGTGGAGGCCATTGTGCCTGATCTTGGGCAGCTCTGACATGACCAGCAGAAGTGCTCAATAAATATTGGCTGGCTGATTAGTCTGTTACTTCCCCTGATGAGTTAGTTTTGTTGCAGAATTGGAGAACAGCTGGGGTTAATAAAAGAAAAGTTTAGTTTTGAGAGGGGCACAAAGCTACATATACTAATTATAATAAAATATTAAAAATCTACTTAGGGTAACATAGCTATGAACGTGAAGTGCATACTAATGTGAGATGCGTTTTGAAGTAAAGCATTTTCAAAGTCAGCTATCTATCCTCAGAGTGGCCAAAATAGCGGTCCAGAGACGGACAAGGAGCATTTCAAATTCAGCAGTATGTTCTCTTATTGGCCCAGGGATGGCAATAACACGAGGAGCAGCTGGTAAGAATCTGGGTCTATTCTGACTAGATCATGCTGCCTGAGAGTCTAATTTTGCTTCAAAAATGGTCTAATTTTGCTCACAGTGGAAAAAGTGGTATATTCCTTTAGTGTCAACAGACCAGATTACATTTCCAGTTTGTTTGATGGGGGAACTTGGTTCTGTTCCCAGATATGGCTCTCCTTCATGGATCATTGAATTACGCTAAGTGGTTTGAACAAAGTCAATTTCGATACATGCTGCTTTCCTCCCAAACCTTGGAATTTCTCTTCATACCAAAGTTCCAAGATCTCGTGTTTGTAGGAAGAGAATATCTTGCCAATGGAAGTCCCTTCAGCTCTAGCCGTCAGCTTCTTCAGCCCTGAATAGGTAAACCCTAAGGACCCTTCAGGAATTAACAGGTGAGCATTTTTTGTGGTGAGTCGTAGATGCTCCAATGTTCTGAAATTTATGCAAAGATATGTGTGCGATAGATCTAGAAACTGGTGCAGAAAAGAGTAGGCTCTTCCTGTCCAAAAATATCCCTGATTTGGGTATTTTGTGCCTTGGCTTTCAGTGGAGGGACTTCTGATATTTTCTTGTGTATGTTCCCTCACATTTCTTCAGGAAATAGCAATAGGCGAAAGCCCTTATTACTCCGTCAGTATTTTTTTTCTTTGAGAGTATTTCCAGCTGAGGGCCCATTACCTATTTCTGATTTAGTTAGTTTCCAACTCTCTGGTCCTAAGTAATGAGCCATGAAGGAGACCAGGTTGGAGAGTGACCTGGAGAAGGCCTTGCATCCTCACGGGGGGCCCTGGGTCCCTCTCTGAGCAAGGAGTCCTTTCCTCCCAGCACGTGCTCCTTTGTGCAGCCGCCTGTGGCCAAGACAAATCCAGGAAACTTGCTTCAGGCAAGACTCTGTTCCACTGAAAATGCAGCTTTCTTCAAAATGAACCTGGAAAACTTTGCAGATGATATATCTCTTCTTGTAATACATCCCCTGGGAGTGAGAGGCTGCAGGAGGAGGGTGGGGAGGATTGACGAGCAGCTCTATTTATGTTCTGCTGATGGGCTAATCTCTCACACACACCTGGATGTGATCTGAGCTCCTGCCCACACAAAGGGATCCTGGCATTGGCTCTGGTACTAACAAGTCCAAACTGAGCTCAGACTTCAGTCTGGCTGGAATGTGCAGGTGTACTATGTGGATTCTCATGCAGAACCGGCTGGGATCTCCCCAAGTTGGCAACTGATCTTGTGTGGGTGGGGCGGGGAGGATGGTAGGAAAGGGATGATAATTCTGAGAGAAAGCCCTGTGGGGGAATTTTAAGGAGAAGAGCATTCCTCTTTCCCTTTCCTACATTTTTTTTCTTCCATCCCATCTGGTTGCCACGTTTCTGGTCCTTTTGCTTTTTTCTTTAATTTTGAAGAGTCCATGAAATTGTGGCACTTAGCTTTATTGTGTAATGAATGCAGCTTAACCGAATGAGCTGTTTGCGTCATTTGGTGTCATCCAAACTAGGTGGTTTCTTCTGTGTGATACCTGGAGGTAGGGTTTTACTCAATCCTGTTTCTGAAAGCCACTGCCTATTTTTAGCTTCTTTTTGGAATTTCTGGTTGGCCAGGACACACACGTGGGGAGGAAGGCCTGCAAGGCAGCCTTGAGGCTGGTGGGAAGGCTCTGGCACGTGACAGAAAGCCTACCTCATCATGCTTACTTTGCTGTGTTGGCTGCTCCCTGATGACTTCTTTGGATTGAATAAAGCCAGCTACAGAAGTGGGTGAAGCTATCCCTCACACTGACATTTCATTTACCTAGGAGTACAATCATCTGAGAAAGAATCAAATACTTGAACATTTTGCTTCAGTGAGCAAAAGCTAAGTGTCTGTGCCATATTGAAACGTGCTGCTTTTCTTCGGGATTTAAAGTAAAAAAAGGGTGACGGGTTCAGGGACTACAGGCAAAAAGAAAGAACAAAACTCTTCCTCGGCATATTTACAGTTCCGCCATTGGAGAAAACTCTGGAATCTTGCACATCATGATGTTATTTTATCAGCTACGGTTTGGTAGAACAAGGTCATTGGGGCCTAGGAAAAGGATGTGGTTGTAAAGCCTAAAAAAGGACGGGTATTTTTAAGTGTGTTACAGAGAAGGAAGCAGCTGGACTTAATAACTAACAGTATGTGGGAGGCGAAAGTATGTTGAATCTTGTACAGAAGTTTGATGATTAGAGAAAGGGCGGGCAATGTTGCTGTCCAAATCAAAATAACCCTCTATAATTAGCTCCACCTGTGCTAAAAAATTATGCTCACATACTGTTCCCAATTTATTGAAATTTATGACCATGCAATATGTTATGTGAGTAATAGTCACTACTGAACCAAAAATCAATATGCAGTCCTCTGTTGACGAAACTTGGGTTTAAATTTTATTCATGTGTGTGCTCTCAGCACCTAACATGATGTCTGACATCTAGATGATGTTCAAGATGCTGAGCAAATGGATAAAATGCCAACTCTGTGGCCTAGTGAAGCTCCCTGAATTTTCCTTTAAAACATATCTGGCTAGCTTCAATTATTTGCTTGCTTTAGTGAGTTGAGTGATTAATTTTGTTTGAGATCCGGCACTGCGTGTCCTATGTCTTTGCGATGCATCAACAGCCAGGCATTTAGAAATCAACGTCTACCTCAGACCAGCTTACAAGGTAGTCATCGTGATGAAAAATGGAATGTTTTGGTGAAATGACCAGATAATTCGGTATGCCGAAGCAGGGATCACAGCCAATACGGCCTCCCCGTACCTTTCATTTCGTGACCACGTGACAATTTAGGATCATGTTCCCAGATGATGTGAGCAGGCATTCCAGCACCGCTCCACTGCATACATCTTCCCCTCAGGTTGAAAGCCTTGCCATATATCCTGGATCTCTGGAGGTGGTTTGTGGTTGCATGCTGGCCCCTCTCGTATGCCGTGTACTTCCATTCCCATCTCTCCCGAATGTAAGGAGTTAGACTTCTGAAGACGGCCAGGGATGTTTCCGAGATAGCCGAAATCCATGTAAGTTACAAATGGCCCAGATACGTAACTGTCCTCCAAGTCGGGAATGTTAGCGTCCTTATGTGGGAGATGTGCAACTCAGTAGCCATGACTTCTTATCTCTTAGCTAACTCAATTTCTGGCTAAAAAATTAATCTTCCTAAGGTGTGAGGTACCTAATGCAGAAAGACCTGAAACAGTGCTGGACACGTGGTTCCAAGGGATTCTTAGCCCTAATCTACTAACACAATATCACAAAGAGGTTACGAGAAGGGACTTTAGAACCAGACAAACCAGGATTGATCTTCAACTCTCTCACTGAATAGCTGTGTGATCTTGGACAACTTATTCAACCTCTTTACATTCTAGATTGCTCATGTGTAAAGTGAGAATAATAGGAACTTAATAACATCGTTGTAAGGCTTAAATGAGGTAATGCTTACAAAACACTTAGAGCATCTGGAAAATAGTCATCGATAAAAATTATACATCATCGTCATCACCACTATCACTGTTTCACTGTGACATTAACCTAGGAGAATTCCTCATAGCCCACCCTGGTAGCCTGAGTCTGAGTTTGCAAAGTTAGAGAGTTCCCTGGAGATGGAAAGGTCATCATGGGTCTCCTAGAGTTGCCATCACAAACACCAAAAGAAGTTCTGGGCAGAACCTTCCATGGGGGCAAGAACACTTAATGGCCCCTCTTCTATGGTTATTTTCCTGGGACTTGGGTGTCTGCAATTTACAGAATGCTGCACATGAACCCCTCCAACAGCAACAAACAAACAAACAAATGAAAAAAAAAAACCACACCAAAACCCAAAAACAATAACAACAACAACAAAAAACCTATGTGGGCATCATCTATAAACTGTACCATAGAAGGAACCGTGTAATCAGTTTGTGAAATGGCCAACCCATTTCAGTAACTAAAATAAAATTTATTCATAAGCATAACTCAAGCCCATCAACTGTTTACTGTGTCTAGATCAATTTTCAGCTACACAAATCTGTGAGCAATAATTTCTGGAAGACCAGAGAGAAGGAAAAAACAAAACAAAACAAAACCTCAAGAAGGCCTTATAAATAAGAAAACCTTAAAAATGAGAACGTTCTGAACGTGTTTTTAGTCAATGTCTTTATGCAAACTGCACTAATTAATCTCATACAAACATGGATATTTTTGTAAAGCATAAGCCCAAGTGCCATTTTATGACCATGTAATTTACAAGTCCTCAAATTACATTAAAATCACCACACACAGTGTTTACAGTTTAATTACATGGTTATTTACCATTCCCAATCAAGTGTTATTCATTCAGTACCTCTTTGCCTGATCTTACCTAAAAAAGAAAACACTTTTATGCTGAATTTGAGTGGTAAACATTCAAACATGCCAATACTTAAAGGCAACAAAGATGTGATTTGGAGTAAACAAACTCCATTGACAGATTTCAGAGAACTTCCAGGGGGAAAGAGAATGGAAAGAGATCAACATTTTACTAAAATAGTATTTCTTTGCTTGTTTCCATCATATTGAGAAAGAAAAGAAACCTATCACTATTCACTTCCCATTCTTTATGTAAAGCCAACTGGGTCTGTTACCCATATTTTGTATTATAATGATATAGTTCTTCAGTCAAGAAATGTTTATTGAATACCATATGTGTTCTGGATCCTGCGATAAGAATAAGTGTGAAAAATAAGGCATGGCTCCTTGATGAAGTCAGACTAGATATCTACTGGTACATTACAGACATTTCAACATGTAGAATATATTTACTTCTGGTTTTCTCTTTGCCATTTACCAATACCATTTTGAAATTAGAAAAATCTCAGTCCCAGCATGGAGTATCTATCTTCAGGCAATAGCTTAAGCTTTATGAGCCTTAATCTTTTCATCTATAGAATATGGCAGCGGGGAATGTAATATTAATAATGCCAGTTTTCTCTCCATGATGGTGAGATTATGAAGACAAAGTAAGTCTGAAAACACTTGCAGATTACTTTTTCAGGATCTACCTCTGCAGCCAACTCCCCAAACCCAGTCTAACTGGTTCCTCTTTTGCTTCCCTGAGTTGGCTAACAGATTATGATGCCTCACACCCCTGTTATGGTACTAGACATTTACATCAGGAAAAAGTCATTTGACGAATGAACTGGGATGACCCTTAAATTTCTAATTTTGAATTCTGTCCTGTGGGAACTCAAATGTTTTAAAAAAGTGCCCTCATTGTGACATCCTTAGGCCACCTGCCTCAGCATGAGCGGAATGGCTTCTGAAATATCCCTATTTCTTGGGCCCACTCCAGACTTAATGAATGAGGATCTTTAGCTGTGGAATCCAACCACGTAGCTGCCTTTTAAATAAGTTTCTCTGCTCCCAGAATCACTGTATCTAATTGGATTGTTTGCAGATATTTCGATTCTGGTATTTCAGGTACTTGGTAGAATAATTATTCTGTGTCCACTTGGAATTAGGTGTGCATTTATCGCTCGTTTGGGCCAATGGAATGTGAATGTACATGACAAGTCAGGTGACAGACACTGAACTGAAGTAACTTATTTGCGGCAACTTTATATTATTAAAACATTTTACTTCCCCTTTCCCATGATTAGAAAACAACTTATGACTAGTTTTCCCAAACATGATTTCACGGTGGTGGAAAAAAGCGTGAACAAATATCAGATTGTAAATTAATCCACACCAATCATTATGACATTATTTTTCATGCAGCAAACATCAAAATGGCAGGGTTGTTAACAGCCTTTTTTTAAAAAATTCTGATCTTAAATATAGAAGACATAATAACATTAACACAGGGAGATTTTATGTGATGTTTGTACTCAAGCTCATTTATCTAAGGCTGCATTTACATGGGCAAGTGGAAAGTAGAAATAATTATATGGGGCAAAACGAACTCATTTCCTGTACTGAACACCTACCATATATTACTCACTTTGCTGAATCCATTTACATTTAATCACAGCAAACAGTTGTCTTAGAGACATTGTATTTTTGCACTTTGCATATGAACAGTTAAACCGGTGAAATCATTTTCCAAAAATTTACCAAATTAGAAATTGAGATTCACGCTGACATCTCTCTGCCCACCCACCCATACTTTTCTGCTACATCATGTCACCTATGGAAAAGTCAGACAGTCTTTCAATGTGCTGATAACCATACTAATTTTCCAACTAATTGCTCAATTTTCATGAGGCCCAGCATCTTCATGGATGTTAGTAAAATGTAGCTTTTGGGGATACCTGGCTGGCTCAGTCATGAGCATGCAACTGGATCTCAAGCTCTTGAGTTCAAGCTTCACATTAGGCATGGAGCCTACTTAAAAATAAATAAATAAATAAATAAATAAATAGTAGCTTTTTTCCATATTGACCATGTGCAGCATGCATGTCATATGTATCTATACACCCACATGCATTTTCAGTTAGAAAATTAGGAATAGCGCATGTAAAATGGTGCTTATGCTCTTCATTACCAATTTTGCAAACCAGTTTTTCCTTCTGTCTGCAATAGATTCAAGTAAAATGTCACAAATTAAACTAGGGTGACCACCTTTGGAAATTGTTGGCCCTAAGATATACATATTTAAATGACTTTCAATCTGGAAAACACACTAAGCATATGACACGTCATTACCATCCAACAATTATCCAAATGGAATGTGGGATATAAAATAATTTCAGATATCAAGGCCTTTGGAGAAGCTTGGGAACGATAGGTATGGAGGAATATAAGCCCATTTTGTGAAGTGAATTTTGATAATTGAGGCAAGAATGTAGTTACAAATTCCCCTCTATCTCTGCTTCTTTCTGGTTGGTTCTAAATTAGACAAGGCACCAAGCAGGAGGACAGAGTTTAGAGTCTGGCCAGAAAGAAAGAAAGAAAGAAAGAAAGGGAAAAATTAAAATACGTGCATTCCTCACAGTTTTTGTGGAATATCTATCACTGAGGATTTTCTCTGGGCTCTGGCTGTGGAAATTACAAGTCCATTGGGCAGTTATCCAGTTGACAGCCCTTGAAATGAGACATATACTGCATACATGATAGCCTGGGTAGAAAATAATAAATATTAGTATTAACCAACCCCAAGTCAGTAACAATGAAAGATTCTTCACAGTGTAATTAGAGTAAGGAATTGTTATGAAATCGACAAGCTGTACGTAGTATAGCTCGATTTGGACACCTTATTGTTAGGAACAATTAGTATTTTATCCCAGTAAAGAAAAGTTACAATTAGAGTTTTCAGAGCAGGAACACTGTGGAGATGATCTTTTCTGACTCTGATCTCACGAGTGAGGAAGCAATATTCAGGACATTACATGGTTTGTGTAACATCACTTGGCTGAGAGATGAAAGAGACAGGGCTTGCACAATCTTCCTTGAAGAGCACTCTTTCAAGTCCATGTTTGCCATTAAAAGAGTAAGAAAAAGTAACAAGATGGATTTCTCCAAAATTAAATTAAAAGTCACAATTACTTACATAGGATCTTTTTTTAAAGCCACCCATATACTACATGCTGTACAAATACACATATACTGAAAAAACCTACTGCATGTTAAACGGTCATATTTACACCTGTTATATTAATTACTTTCATGTATATGTTCAGTATTACACCAGGATTATGGTATGGCTACAGCTGAGAAAACAGATATTTACATAAGGGATATCTTTCCCAAGATTGTATAGTAAGTAAAAGACCCAGAGTTTGTACTTAGGTTTTTTGGATTCTAGAACACACATCCTTTCTACCTGGCTTCCCTACCTCTCACCAAGACATTTCAAGAGGACAAGAATCTTATAACACAGATCTGGTTAGCAAATAGATAGTATAAGAAATACATTCAAAGCAAAAACCACAGAAAACTAAAGAAAGACAAAGTGAAAAGAGGTGAAGTTAACATTGGCAATGGGAGGAGATTGGGGTGGATCATGGACAGACATCCAAATGAACTACAACGGGCTTTGTCTTTAGTATCAAGACTTTCATCCACCTATAATTCATTTCCAGAATCTCAGTATTGTGCAAAATGTATAATTTTACAATCAACTTAGGAGTTATCATAATAAAGCCCCTAGGAGAAATTACAATTAACTTGAGTCAATTAGATTTCTCAAGGATCCCTGACTTTAGCTCTGGCTAACAGGAATCTTAATGAGACAATTAATATTAGCTAATATCAGCTTGATTGATTTAAAGGGTATGTATAATTATATAGATGTGTGTAGACAGAAGTGTTTCTCTGTGTGTGTATGCTTTATCTATCTGTGGCATTCAAAAGTAAGACTCAAAATATTTTGAAAGGAAAAAAAATCTCACTCCATAGATTAAAAAAATGAGTTTAAAAAATTCTTTATTCTGAGGATCAGAGACAAAGTAAACAACCTCAGAAAATCAGGCTTAGACATGAGCTAGATACAGTTAAATGAAGGAAAAAAGTTTGATGAATATTTGTTGTATGCCGACCAAGTATCATTTTCAGGAAATTATCCCCTTATGCCTCACAGTCTTGAAGGGAACTATTTATTACCCCTCTTTTACAGATTAGGAAACTAAATCTCAATAGGTTTAAGTGATGACCAAAGAGATTTCTCAGGGCTGCCAGGTATGATTGTACAGTTTGTGTACCATACAACAGCATCTGGTAGAAGGAAGGAGCAAATTGAGACTGATACACATTTTATGTTCTGCTGCCCAGTGATGCATCATAATTAAGGGTTATGTAATCCCAGAGAAAGAGGGTGTCTTTCTCTAATTTTTTCAGAGGTTACCTGCCTCACTGAATTATGGGATTAAGATTTGAATCCATGAATGTTGGGGGCAAAAACCAGGTTCTTTCCAGGATCTTTTTTTTTTTTTTAATGTTTTAGTTATTTTTGAGAGAGAGAGAGAGAGAGAGAGAGAGAGAGAAAGAAAGAGAAAGCAGGCAGGGTAGGGGCAGAGAGAGGGAGACACAGAATCTGAAGCAAGGTCCAGGCTCTGAGCTGTCAGCACAGAGCCTGACGTGGGGATTGAACCCATGAACCATGAGATCGTGACCTGAGCAAAGTCAGGTGCTTAACCAACTGAGCCACCCAGGTGCCCCTAGGATGTCTTGAAGCCTCTCCCACTATGAAGATACAATCGGAATAAATTAAGAGTAGCTGGTGTCCATCTCATAATAAAAGGGCTAAATGATCTGAATATCAAGAGTTAAGACAAGAAAGGGAAAAATGGAAATTTCTTCATAACTTCTCCTTTTAAGATAAAACATTATATGACTTTGAGGTTTGGGTATGGATAGAGAAGAAAAAAATTAGCTTTGATTGGGTTGTTTTATTCGTATGATTCTAAACTCTTAGAGTCAGTTAATAGTAAATCACTCTTTTGGTTTAACAAATGAATCTATCACAAGGCATTAGCACCATGCCTGGCACATAGCAGGCATCGAGTCACATTATCACCAAATTATGCCAAATGAGTTCTGAAGTTGTCATCAGCAAGTGTCTGAGGATGGTAACATTACCACTGATGTTACAAATTTCAGTGGGGCACCTGGGTGGCTCAGTCAGTTGAACATCCAACTTCAGCTCAGGTCATGATCTCACGGTTCGTGAGTTCGAGCCCTGTGTGGAGCTCTGTGCTGATGGCTGGGAGCCTGGAGCCTGCTTTGGATTCTGTGTCTCCCCCTCTCTCTCTGCTGCTCCCCGACTTGCACTATGCCTCTGTCTCTGTTTTTGTCTCTCTCTCTCAGAAACAAACATTAAGAAAAAATTTTTAAAAAAGAAGAAATTTCAGTGACTAAAATCCAATGCATGTGAAGGCTACAGTGGCTGCACAAGGAAGCAAAGCCCATAGAAAGGGCTGGGGGTCCACCTTTCCAGCCCTTGAACCCTGGCTTCTGCCTCCTTTACTGGTCAGGAAGTTCCTTGGGGGGTAAGGCCCATGGGTAGCCTACTCTGTCTACAACATTTTGCACATAATAGATGTTCCATTCACAGAAGGTGCTTAGTGAATGATGTTGAAGAAATAACTGTTTCTTTCCCCTCCCCCTCACAATAGTCATGGCCATTGCCCTATCGACACTCAGGCCTATTGCTCTATGTTAGGGAGAAAAAAGTGGAAAGGAACTACAAAGAAAGCCTACTTGGGAACAAAATTTTAAAGAGCAATTGAAACAAATTGTGGTTATATTCTCCAACTTGTGATACAGAAATAGCAGAAATTATCAAGAGCTGAGGGGTCAGGAAAAGGTCAAGCTAAACCTTAGGGGTAGAAATGATGGGAGTAGATTGGATAGGAAGGAAGAACATCATGTGCGTAGATGGGGGCATTCAGAAGAATGAGTGTTTGTGGAGGGACAGAGAGACGCTGTTGACCTGGAGTAGAAAAATCCTCATCAGAGGTGTTACAGATGCAAGTTAGAATCTGAAAGCCACAGGAGCCTTGAATCTGACCTTCAGCTGCAGTGAGTGGAGTCAGGTTAGGGGCGGGCCGCAGGAGGAGCTGAAGCCACTTTTAATTTTTCACGTTTAAAAGAAAGTTTTAGAAAGATGACAACACGTCGCTTTGCTTTACTCCACCCAGGTTAAATATCTGTGTTTTAACAGTGGCTTCTTAGGAGACAGCGTGTCGTCCCAAAACCAGGATCATAATATGGGGGCGGGGGGGATAGTCTTCAATGTTTGGGCTTTTTGGTACCCTTAACGTCCTGTCTTGGAAGGGAAGGTCTATCTGTAAGTAGGTACGACGTACTATAAATTTTCTTAAATGGAATCCTAGAGTGGTGGCCCACTACAGCAGAGGTAGGATGTGTGACGATGTGGGGTGACATGTTGGGATCGCTGCCATGGGTAGTGGAAGCAGCGAACACGTCACAAGAAGAGCTGTCTGTTCAAAGCTGTTGCTCCAGAGCTCCTATTCTTTGCCTTTCTGCTCTGCAGGTCCCCCAAGGCTGAAATCGCTCTCACTCTTATAAACTGGTTTAAAGATAATATGAAGATGAACAAGTCTGGTCTCTGATCAGCAGTCAGTACCAAATAATGCTGCTCTGTTGGCCCACTAGAAGAATGTGCTGATTTACAGCCAGATGTTGTAAAATAAGTAGCAGCTTCAAGGGGGGGTAATCTAGGCTCTCACCCTGCCTCTGTCAGGGACCCATCACGGGGTCTCTGTGGCATTGGTAGTGGCGTTCAGAGCTGCCTGAGTTTAATTGACCTAAAGCATTAGATCTATTAGTGCTGCCATTTTGGAGAAGCGAATTCAAGTCTACTCTTGGGTTTATATAACAACATTCTGTGCTATCATGCGTTTGCATTATAGGTTGGTAACAGATTTGAAATCCCAGTACTTTTGCAGACCTATAGATACAAAGAATTGCCATTAGACATCAGTTCTCCATAAATTTTCTCTAGGGTCCCAGAAAGCGTGCTGCAGCGTGCTGTTGTACAAATATGGTGATGGCTGACTTGGGAGAAGCTGACTCTTCCTTTTGTAGTTAGGCAGATGACCTCCCTTTCACAGAAGGAGGGAAACACAAGCCCTTAGTTGTAGTAGGCAAAATAACACCAACCATCCTGAGCTGTGTACAAGCCCTTAGTGGATGTACAGAAAATATGAAACTTTGGAATCGTTAATTTTAGGAACTGAAAGTCTTCCAGAGAAAAGACCCATTACTTGTGTGGGTGGGGAAGACTAGGTTCATTGAGGACCGGAACCAGAGGGAATCTCTGAATAAGCATGGGGCTTAAAGGCAGAAAACTAGGTTCTTACTCAGACTCTGCCATGGTCTTTGACACCCTGGACCAGTCTTTTTGGCCTTCATTGTTCCATTTTAAAATGGGGGGCAGGGGTGAACACTGGGCTAGGTGATCTAGTTTTGACACTTTGTACTTTAGAGTCAGTTCCATGTTTGGATGGGCAAAGAAATAGATCCCAAAAAGAACCTTTAATAGAATTATGGTTGCTCTTAAATTTTTTTTTTGACGTTTATTTATTTTTTGAGACAGAGAGAGACAGAGCATGAAGGGGGGAGGGGCAGAGAGAGAAGGAGACACAGAATCGGAAGCAGGCTCCAGGCTCTGAGCCATTAGCCCAGAGCCTGACGCAGGGCTCGAACTCACGGACCGCGAGATCGTGACCTGAGCTGAAGTCGGACGCTTAACCGACTGCGCCACCCAGGCGCCCCATATGGTTGCTCTTAAAAGGGGACCCATTATCAACGGACCCATTACATGTCTTTACATGCTCTTAAAATGGACCCATTACATGTCATTGGTTGACCCTGGACCTCCAAAATTTCTCAATATGAATACCACTAGTGCTCTTATTATATACTATAAAATAGATCCCCATAGTATAAGTATCAGTAAATGTCTTTGAATGCCACGGTCTAAGTACTCCGAACAGGTCAGAGGTAATGAGTGTTATAAAATTGGATCTTATTTGGCCTCTGCCATCCAACCCACTTGCAAAGGTTTTCCAATCAGACGGTGCCATATACCTTCCTTTCTTCGCTTCAGGTCTTCTATGAAACCCCTCGCGTCCTTTACGGCCACTCACCTGCGCTGTTCTTTCCTCAGCCATTGAGCACAGGAAAGGAATCCCTGTTATACAGTAGTTTGTCCAGGTCGCACTGTTTCTTTCTCTGGGCTTGATTGTGTCTTTTTACCACACATTCCAGTATGTCTGGCTCTGCTGACAGCAAGGAAAATAGCCAGTTGGAGTTCTATTCTTCCTTCAGGAGAGACAGATGACTGCGTTCTTTGTCTGGGTGGTTTGGCTGTTATTGTTCTTTTTCTTCACCTGTTATTTTATGAACCTCTTTACTGCAGTTAGCTTGTCTATAGGCTTTCCTTTCCAGCAGAACTGATTTAACATGCACCCCCCCCCCCCGCCCCATCTTTTGTGAGTACATCGTCTACCTCTAGAGAAGTACTTAACCTTATTAATGATGACTTCGATTCCATGACTGTTTAAGATAAGAGGAAAATGGAGATAGTATTCCCTGGAAACACAACCCCAGACCCCGGAGCTTTTAAGTCTGGTTTTTCTATTTTTCTTTTCCGCTTTTAGGGAGCAAATGTGGAACTTAACCAGACAAGAATGATTTCAAAAGTGTCTGCTCAGAAAGTCCAGTGTGAGGCAGAGGCCTGCAAATGACTGAACAGATGTAGCAGGTGTAAACATGTTTCCTTATCTTGGTTCCTGGGTTTTACATCCTCCTCGAAGACTCTCTGTACTGCAGAAAAAGGTTATCGGTACAGATGGTAAACTGCTAAAATGCCCAGAAGGTTCAAACTCATCTGTGCTTTTAAAGAAGGGGAGGAGTGTGTGTTATCTGACTCACAGGTGTTTGGAAGGCTCCAAATTACCTTCAGGTTTTTCAGTCTTAACTTTGCTCGAACAGATGTCTTGGGTTATATGTGGAAGTATCCAGTCCTTATGGTGTCCAAGTGTTTAAAATTGGAAAGAGGGTCCCCGGGAGCAAGGAGGTGGAGTTGAGCTCTTGGCACACGAGCCCCTGCCGTCCTTGCAAATTACGGCTCTGGCCTCTCTCGTCTCTGTGCTGCTGTCACTGATTATTTTCTCTGGCCACTGGATCCTCATTTTCCTGCTTTGCCGAGTTCTTATTGTACGAGGTTTCTGGCACAGACACTCCATTATTCCGGAACCTGAATGTCCCTTGTTCCTGTTTCTGTCTCTCCCAGCCTGTGGTAGCAACGAGTGCAAACAGGCAATGACCACATGCTTCAGGTGTTCAGCTAGAGCAACTTCTGCGGATCGAGCACCAGAAGCATCCTCTGTTACCACCGAAGTATAGCACAGACGTTTTTTAGCTTCCTCTCCCAGAGCAGGAGACTTTAATCCTCTCTGAAAAAAAAAAGAGCAAAGCAAAATTAAATTAGCCTAATGTCAGTGCCTGTGACATCACTGCACCTGCTATGTTTGCTCTCCTCCTCTTTCTTCCTTCCGACTTTCAACAAAAAGAAACGTGGCCTCAGAACTGCATTTCCTACAAGGTATCCCATGCGAGTTTTTCATAAGGAATATTTGGGAAAATCCTGTGTAGACAAGGAGTGTGAGAAGTCCTGTGTTATAGAAAAATCAACATATTTTTTTAAACTCTGGGGTTTGGGTCAGGGCATTTAAACATGCTAATTTGTGACTCGAAATCCTTATAAATATATTATGCAGGACTTCCCACTATTTATTTAACCAAGAGATACTTTTTTTTTTTCTTTGTGGAGCATGTCATGAGACAAGTATTCCTTGGACTACACTTTTGGAAATATTTGCTTAGACAAAACAATAAGGCCCAAGAGACCCACATCTAGCTGTAGCCTGCCCTAGGGAGGCTCAACACTCCGTGAGCGGTGTTTTGTTTTGTTTGGTTTTGAAATCATGGGTAAATTGACGTTAGAGGGTTTTCCAGATTGTAATGGATATTTCGGCTAACGTGCCAACATCTCTTTCTCCCCCTCCCTCCACGACTGTCATCATACTCTTTGAGAGGGACTGTCCCCACTTTTAGCACCTGTGTTCAACTACCTTGTGGCTGTCTTCAAATTCATATTGACACCCTAACCCTTAATAGGATTGTATTGAGAAATAGGCCTTCACTAAGGTAATTAAGGTTGAATGAGATCATATGGGGGAGGCCCTAATACAATTGGTGTCCTTATAAGAAGAGGAAATTTGAACATTCAAAGTGATGCCAAGAACACACATGTGCACAGAGGAAAAGCCAAGTGAAGGACACAGTGAGGAGATGGACATCTGCCAGAGACAGAGGTCTTAGGAGACCTGAGTCTTGGACCTCCAGCCTCCAAAACCGTAAGAAAATCAGTTTCAGTAGCTCAAGCCACCCAGTCTCTCGTATTTTGTTACGGCAGCCATAGCAAACTCGTGCAGCATCCACTGATCCCTGTACTGGAGTGTCAGGGCAGGCCACCCCATGACCACAGCACAACAAAGTTTCAGATAACGCTCACCTCAGCCAGTCGGTCTCATGATGTTTTCCCGGACACAAGGACTGGTTCACGAGTGCTCACATAAGCATAATGCTTAGAAATTTGTCTGATGGTGTTGAAACGGGACCTTTTGCTCCTGCTGCACGTGACGGAGCGAAACACGCAGCTTTAGTAGCTGTGGACAGCCATCTTGGGAAGGCAGTCAGAGGACCAAAGACAGAGGAGGCGAACAAGAAAACAGGAAACGTGCATTTGGAGCTGCGGTCAACCCATGCCTTAAAGCTGAGCCTTTCAGTTACGTGCACTAATAAACCTTCTAGACTGCTTAAGCCACATTGTGTTGTTTGCTTCTATTTTCAGTGGGACCCATTCCGTTTCATACACGGGCTACACAAGTGAATCAAGGCTCAGTCCCAACCCAAAGGTTCTAGGGTAGGGTCTTAGTGTCCAGATTATTGTGTATCTGACTTATAGTCTCGGAGTTCCTGAACAATAAATTCAGTTTGCATTTCACTATTCTGCTCCGTTGCCTCCAGTATCAGGATGTGTGTCCCAAATCATGGCTCTTTTAGGTCTTTTAATTAGCTAGATTTTTAAATGCTCTGTAAATGATTAAATAGGAAGCTTCAAAGCATGACCCTTTCCACCAGTAAGGAGACTCTTGAAAGCAGATCTGCCTGCAGGATCCTAGGGAATTTCTAATGCTACCGGATATAAGGCTATCAGATAATCTCCTAGTGGACATATTTGGGGTAGGACTCATGTCTATTAAGGGTCAGCCAGCTGTCAATAAAATCCAGCTCTGGAAATATAGAAGATGAGAAAGTATGTCCCATGTAGGCTGTAGGAGCTGGGGCCTTTTCAAAACATTTAATAAAATGAGTTCCCAAGACCTTGCTTGACACCTGGTACTAAAAACGCATATTCCTACAGCTTAATTCCTGAGTTTCCATGGGTAAAAATCTGACAAACTAGGTCCCTCCACATTAGCCCCTCTTTCGTTAATACCCTGAACCACCTGTAAGCTTCCCTGGGCTTACAGGCAGAAATAAGGTCACTGTTGACGGTAGACTGAGTCAGCTTCTTAAAGGACAATGACATGCTAGCTGGACGTCTTAGACGTGGGCAAACAGTGAGGTCTCCAATGATGATTCGGTGACTTGTTTCATTTCTTGGAAGTGATCACTTAATGATCCTGACTCAGGCTCTGACCTCAGATGTAGATCAACGGCTAGATATAAAAAATTCAACCAGTATTCACTGAATATTTACTATATGCCAGGCATTATTCTAGACGAAGGTGTTTAAATCCCATAAAAATAGGACTGTGCATGTGTGTGCGTGCATGCATATACACATAAAAGAGAAATACAGGTCTGTAACTAAAGTATAAAGTATGTAAGAGGAAGTAGAAGACTGTGGTAGTTTTGTACCTTGTCCAGTTGGTTACGGTGGAACCATGTTTCTCAGAATCCTTTCCCTTGTATGGTTCTCAGTTAAAGTTGGCCGGAAATGAAATTTATAGAAGGTTGGGAAGCCCGAAGTGAAGCGGCAGCCGTACTACCTGAAGATCATCAGGGTTAGATGCTGTGAGACGTGCCAGGGGATTCTGCCTGGCTCTTCCCTCCCTCTGCTCTGTGTCCATCCGCTCTAGTTGACCGTCTGCTCCACTGACTCCAGCAGCCTCAGGTGGACCAACAGAGCAGAGGCAAGAGCCTTCTGTTGGCTTCTGCACCAGCTCTCGTGCGCTGCTCTGCTCATGTTCTCTGCCCAGCTCCCACTCGTTCATGGGCAGCTGTGTTTTCAGAAGGGTTGGGTTAGGACTCTTCTCTGATCTCCCAGTTCTGTTCGCACCCCATTCCTTTTCCGCTTGTCTCACAGTTGTGTGAGGTCTTAGTTCTCTGATACATTCACGTCCATCCGACTCTCAGTGGCACTGCTTCCCTGCCTGAACCACGAGGGATGGAAACGCCTTGGCAAAATGCAGCGCGGTAGGGGCAGAGAGAGTGTGGGTGGGTAAGGCGTGAACTACAATTTCAAATAATATAATCGGGGGAGTGCTCACCAAGAAGGGGACACGGGAGCAAAGACCTGAGGCGATAAAGAAAATAATTGTCAAATCCTGTCTAAAGTGCAAGAACACCATTCAGAGGATAATCGGAATAATAAAAGATCTGGCCCCGAAACACCGCCAACTAAATATCTTCTAATACTGCATAAATATAGTAATCTCAAAAAATGGTCTGTGGTTTTCTTTCGAGCCGTCTTTTGAGGTTGTATTTTCTTAAACCTTATGGCATCTTGCTGAGGCAAAACCAAGGCCAGAATTGTTCTTTGAGCTTTCAGAAGGCAAAGAGCTCTGTAGGTATGAAGCCGTAAGAATAAAATACCCTCGTTTAGGGACATTGCTTTGCCGACTACTGGAGCTCAGCCATTCAGCCGCGTCTTTTTCCAAAAGCACTCCTCCAGCTTTGTCTTGTGTTTACAAGGGCAACAGTCACAGACAAATATGCGGAGTGTAAGGAAAGCACGGGACCTGCTCCCCACAAGGAGGAAGTGATACAGTGAAGTTTCTCCACTGAGATTTGTGGAGATAAACCTGTCGGCTTCGGAGCGTTAAAGAAAGATCTACACTCACCTGGTGTGTGTGTGAGAGAGACGAAACCGCCTACCAAACCCTGTGCAGGAAGGAGACCCTGGCTCCTGTGTTTGGCTGTCGGCAGCCACAGGGGACTTGGTTTCCTGGCAACCTGCCAGCAGGCTTTCCCTCTGGAAGGTTCGGCCGCCCCTAGGGGGAGCCCATCATCTATCAGCCTCCAAGGACGCCAGTGTTCAAACTGCTTGTCTTGGGGATGGCAGGCTGGCTCCCTCACAGAGCACAATCAGAGCATCTGCTGGGAAAAGATTGTTTTGAGGCAGGTATGCATTTAATAAATTGGTATTGCAGGCCTCCTGCGCCGAGGCCGAGCTGACCGCTCACGGGTGATTGGGGACTTGCTTTAGGCTCCAAAGCCTGAAGCTGACGGAGAGTCGTTGTCTGTAAACTCATCTCTTTAGATCATGTCAAGTCGCGAACTCCTATCTGATCATCATAATCGGTCTGCAAAAATGTGGTTTTGCAATGAAAAATGCTTGTTCACTTTTAGTTGGATTTTTAAAAAAAAATTTTTTTTAACGTTTATTTATTTTTGAGACAGAGAGAGACAGAGCATGAATGGGGGAGGGTCAGAGAGAGGGAGACACAGAATCCAAAACAGGCTCCAGGCTCTGAGCTGTCAGCACAGAGCCCGACGCGGGGCTCAAACGCATGGACCGCGAGATCATGACCTGAGCTGAAGTCGGCCGCTTAACCGACTGAGCCACCCAGGCGCCCCTAGTTGGATTTTTGAAAAAAAAAAAAAAAAAAAAAAACAAAACCGAGCTATTTGTTAGTCGAAATGGATGTGTAATCATTTTATACATTGTGAGACTCTAAGGCATATGACATTCTGCATGCACACGTGCCTACCTTCAAAGTTGTCTCGTGGAAGCAACGTGCACATTCCAGAAAGGAGGCAGACAAGAACCAAGAGTTTCCATTTTGAGAAGTAAAAGCTAAACATGACCTTCTGTGTACATGGGAGGTAACTTAGTAAAGGAAAATGTGTCTCCCTTCAAGTGGTAGGATCTGGCCCCACATTTCCCTGGCTCTACCGTTACACGTTTAGACCTACTTACATCAGTTCGGGAGCAAGCTCTCCCCACACCTGTGGGGATGCAGCTTAAATTAAGTCAGAAGGGAAGGCCCGAGGGTTGGAATAGGAAAGTACCTACCCTTCCTACACGTGAACTCCTCTGCTGACTTGCCAACTGTTTACAATGGTCCCCATTGACTAAAAAGCTTGGAAAGGAAGAAACCAAGAAATGTACCTGGTACCAAGCCAAGTTCATGGCAAAGTTTCATGATGGGAAGAATCTTACCACTCTGGTCTCCTCCTACCTTTCTGGTTTTATTTTTCAGACATTACTTTATTCTTCTTAAGTACCAAAGACATTTCCGGTATAGGCCAGGACAATAGTCAATGATTTCAGAGATATCACTCCCTGCATAGAATTAAGGTAAACAAACTTGAAAACACAAGCCAAGAGTCTGGTATTCATCTTTGCAAACATTCAGTTTCACAAAAGCCAGTAAGAAGGACCAGGTATAATATGAATATCACATAAATGTGTGGGTTTTTTTAAATCTGACAACACTACTCAGATATAATTTTTCCCAACATCTAACGTCAGTTTGTTCTAGGAAAATATCCCATATTATTCTTTGGTTTCAGAAGTTTCACTGTGCATGTCAATGTCCTATTTTAACAGACTGAAGGTCTGGCCCTTGAACCTATGATAAATACACATAACCTGATTTTGTAATTAGATACATTTCAAATAGCAGTGAGTGGGCATTATTTGCTCTTTTTAAAAAAAATCTCTCTTAAGCGCTAGCTTCTCCCCTTCCTTGACAGAGGACATGAAACCATTCATTTGCCTCCATTGCATTGCCTTTGGAATCCCATCGGACTACCTCTTTACCAAATTACCAAGGACTACGTAAGCAAAGTGAGGGCGAATTCTGTAGACAGCAGGAAAGAGGACAGGAAGATGATGTGTGCCCATCCTTTGTAATAAATAAATAAATAAATAAATAAATAAATAAATAAATAAAATAAAGATCTTAAGTTCACAGCTGACTTGAATTTGGAGTTTGTGAGTCTTGCCTTCTGAAAAAACTGAATAGCTTGAATTTCACTTGACATATTAGGAAATCTTCCCTCTCTCTTTCTTCTCATTGAGAATTAGCTTTAACGAAGGGGGAAAAAAACCCCACATCTTCCTGATGTTTAATTAGCAAAGGACTGCTCCTGCTAGCCATATTTTATTTTTGAGTTAGTTTATGTCAAAAATACACGTAGAGTAAAAATGCCTTGCCAGTATTAACTTTTAGAAATACAATCATTTCTTATCATTCAGAAGTGTGGCGGCATTAGAAAATACATTCTGAAGGGAACACAAATTAGCTTTACGTTTTTTTTTTTTTTTCCTACCTTTCCCTAGCTCTTATTTTAATGCCTGCAGTGTTTACAAGGCTGGAATACTAGACGCTTTTTTTTTTCTTTCTCATAATTATTCATGAAATTCAATTAACCTGTCATCAGATGAACAATTATGTTATCCTGGTCTTTCTGCCCCCAACAACTAGACTTCCTATGAGTTATCTGGGTCGAAGTTTCCTCTGATTTTCTTCTAAATTATGTTTTTTATGAAAAAAAAACTACGAAGATATCGAAGCATCATTTTAAACTCTTTATAAAGTCGAAACAATTTTTATCAATACTTAAAAAATACATAAACTGATATTCTCAGCTCCCTAAACTAACCCTTATTTTCCACAGTGGTTTTTGCAGAAATCATCCTTAATCTTTGTGCGTCTGATGAAAACGTCCTGGGCTGGTTTGTCACTCCAGTAACATTTTCAGGCACTTTGAAGCCAGTGTCAGAGACCCTTACACACGGTGTCTCTTCAGCCCTGTTGGTCCTCTGGCAGGAGAGGCACGTCTGTCTTCTGCTCAGAATGTAGAAAGACTTGCTCACCCTTCTGTATTACCTAGATATTCCCCTTGCTCTCCTCGGCAAAACAAAAACAAAGCAAAAGCCTCAGAAGGAATAAATAAAACTATGGCAAACAGTAAAGGATGAGGGGGAGGAGAGAGGCTCTAAACAAAAAGAATGAAAAGAAATGATGCAGTAGTGTAATGGTAGGGGTGTGCATGGAAAAACCGTATGATGGCCTTTTTCCAATCACCGGGGAGTAATTTTCCCTTCTCCAGTGAGAGACCTTCTTTGCCCTTTGAAACCAGAGTTGATGTTTACTAATTAATTTATATAGAATGGTCCCTTAGCAACCATTTCAAAGAGGATCTGTTACCTCTACTCTCTGGGTTTAAAGCTACATGTCCTTTTCTAAGACACGGTGTTCGTAGAAGCAAGTGGAATGCAGCCTTGTGCTGCAGACAGGTGTCAGGTGGGGCTTACACAACCTCGAGTGACAGAAAACGTCGTAGAGGTTCTGACGTTGCGATTTGGTGTTGAAATAGGCTTTTTCATATCGTTTAATGTGCGGTTATTGTTACACCAGATGGGAAGAGCTTTAAATCACCAAAGAATTATCGTCTGCCGCACTGTCTATGGTTCCTTATTTGCCTGTTGTCGTGTCTCACTCACCCGAATTGTGAAGTCTGCAAGTGCTCTGAGGAAACCACGTTCTGTCTGTTGTGTTCACGGCCTCCTTGGCATCCGGGCCCTGGCACAGAGTAAGCACTCGTTAAACATTTGTAGACTGGGGGGCGCCTGGGGGGCTCAGTCAGTTAAGCATCCGACTTCAGCTCGGGACATGATCTTGTGGTTTGTGAGTTCGAGCCGCACATCGGGCTTGGGGTGCGTGGGTGGCTCAGTCAGTTAAGAGTCTGATTTCGGCTCAGGTCATGATCTCGCCCTCTGTGAGCTCGAGCCCTGTGTCGGGCTCTGTGCTGACAGCTTGGAGCCTGGACCCTGCTTTGGATTCTGTGTCTCCCTCTCTCTCTATCCCTCCCCCACTCTCTCTCCGTCTCTCCCCCTCTCTCAAAAATAAATAAGCATTAAAAAAATAAACATTTGTGGACTGAAGAAATGAATCCATGAATAAAGATGTCTTTCAAAATTTGATAAGGGACAAAAGAAAAAGAGGAATGATATTTAGTAATTTCTCAAATTCCCACTTAAGGGGACTTTTAATGAATGACTACAAGTGCTTTCTGGGGCTTTGTAAGTTATCATGGAAATTTGGATCTTATTTTCACCACAGTATGTTAAAATGGGATTCTCTTCTAGTGGTCTTATCCATACTTCTTAGTCCTTATGTGTAATATTGTTTTTTGTTTTTTGTTTTTGTTTTTTTTAATGTTATCGTAACCCACTTTGGCGGCCCTGGTTGAAAGTCAGTCAGTTCTCTTTCTGGACCAGCCGATTAAGCCCACACTCCCGACCACCTCTTCTGTCGGGCTCTCACGCTCTGTGCCACTATCCGCCTGCCTTCATCACGTCAGGGGAGCAGACAGCTAGAGACAGCCAGTCCTGAACTCGTCACCCTGCCTCGTCCATCGCCTCCCTTGGAAACCACAATAAAGGTGGCTGTCCGCTCGCTCCTTCTGCCTCGGAAGCTGCCTGGCTGCTTCCCCTGAGTGGCCCCGAATGGCTCGCTGTGTTCTCTCCAGGGAGGTGTGAGCGTAATAAAAATGTCAGGACACTTTCTCATTTTCCATTCTTGATCTGTGCCTGGTCTCACCGGACCTCACCCAGGCTAGTCTAGTTAGGATCTGACCGCAGCGGCCAGATTCCAGCTGATAGCATCAGCGCTTCAGTCAATGGCTGACCCGAATAGACGTGCAATGACCCTACCCCCTTCTCCCCAGATCCACGAGCCCTGAGGCTTGTTTCATGTGGGCTCTCGGGCTTTCCTGACAATATTAAGCTCCAGCTGTTCACATTGCTACCTAAATAGCCAGTGGGGGCGGGGAGGGGGGTGACTTGGTTGCTCAGTCGGTTAAGTGCCGGACTCTTGATTTCGGCTCAGGTCATGATCTCACAGTTTGTGAGTCTGAGCCCCATGTCGGACTCCATGCTGCTGGCGTGGAGCCTGCTTGGGATTCTCTCTCTCTCCCTCTCTCTGTGCCCCTCCCCTGCTCATGCTCTTGTGTTGTCTCTCTCAAAAATAAATAAACAAGCTTTAAAAAAATAGCCTTTTTTTTTTTTGGATAACTTCTCTCTTTTCTGTCTCCCAGTTTCCTATCCCTATTTTCTTTTGCCTCCCAAGTAAACTACTTGGACCTCACCCTTGTTTTCTGCAGCTGCCATAAAGATGACCCCAAGAGAAATTTATTCTCCCATAGTTCTGGAGGCCAGAAACGTGAAATGAAGTTGTTGATAGGGCCACGCTGCCTCTGATGGTTTTATGGGGGGCTTCAGTTCAGGGGAGCCTTGCTTACCTCTTCAGTGTCTGGGGCCTCTGGGTATTTTTTTAAGTTTGTTTGTTTATTTAGAGAGAGAGAGAGAAGATGGAGGAGGAGGAAGAGGAGGAGGAGGAGGAGGAGGAGGAGGAGGAGGAGGAGGAGGAGGGGGAGGAGGAGGAGGAGGGGGAGGAGAGAGAATCCCAAGCAGGCTCTGTTTTGTCAGCCTGGAGCCTGACGCAGGGCTCAATCTTATGAACCATGAGACCATGACCTGAGCCAAAATCAAGAGCTGGGCGCTTAACCCACTAAGCCACCCAGATGTCCCGGGGCCTCCAGGTATTATGTGGTTCATGGCAGAACACTTCTCATCTTTGCCTCCATCATCACATTACCTTCTCTTCTGGAGGAAATGTTCTGTCTCCCCCATCTCCCCCTTTTAGGGATGCTTGTTGGATTTTGGGCCCAGCCTCATCCAGGATGATCTCATTTCAAGAGCCTTAACTTGCAACCCACAACCCACTAAGGCCCCGAGCCATTGTCTTAGGGTCTGCTTTTGGGGAAACCCAGCTGACAACTTCTCTGTATGCAAAAGATTGTTTTAGAGTAAGTAGGAATCCAAAATCGAGATGCTGGCATCCAAGCCCATCCTTTCTTTTCTCTCAGGAGGCTGCTCTCTGTACATGGAAATATTTTGTTTCTCAATTCAAACTTGGCTTCTATCCAATCAAAACGACTAAGAATGCAAAATTTTATTCTTATCTTTGGTTTTTTACAGTCCTTGGAACATTTCTACAGTGATGGGAGAAGCAAACCTCGTAATTCCCCAGAGAACTTGTTCATTGCTTCTCTTTTTCTTCCTCTTCCATATGATGCCCATTTCTTCTGCTGGAGGTGATGGCCATTATCTTTATCAAAGCAATTCACATCTCCACACTGTGCTCACTGATCCAATTTTCACAAAACATATGTATTGAAGCTCACTTATATTTGTAGGTTTCTTTTTCGGGGAGGGGGATGATACAGCTATCTAGGGTTTTGAATTGCAGACACCCTTAAATATCATCTGTCAGTTCCTTCATTTCTTAGATTAAAAATAAGTAAATAAAAACGATAGCACGAAGAAAAAACTAGGACCTCTCAATTGATAATTCTGCACAGTGCTATAGATGTAGACAATATTAAGTTTTGATTTGCTGCATCCATTTAAATGAATCTAAATTTAGAAAACACACGTGATTTCCCCGATGGAGACTGAGTGTGGTACTGAAAGTAAGTCCCCTTTCTTCACCAAAAACTGAAACCTTTGCTCTCAAGGAGTGACTTTTCCTAACCTGCATTGTAGAATTAACAAGTTCAGTCTAACCATTTTTTATGCATGGGGTCTTCTGCATTGCTTCCTGGATAGTGGGTACTTTTCTCTCTGCCAATAACCCAAAGTAGTCCTATGTAAAAATCTAGCCAAAGCAGCCAACAACTTTCTGTCCACTTCTCTCCAGAAGCTCTGAAGTTTGAAGGTCTGGCTAATATGAATTTTCTGGGTCTGAGAGAGAAAAGCTCTTACCAATTAAAGCCTTTATACACAGGATTTTCTTCATAGATGCTTTGTCTGCTGATATGTTTCCTCTCTTTCTTCTGATATTCCACTGTCCACAGGCAAATCTCTGCCAAATCTTTCAGTCTGATATAACCTTAGCACTCTCCCTGAGAACCCCTACCTCTCCTGTTCTAGAAGAGGTCTAATCCCTGTAGCTTTTTTTTTTTTTTTGTGGCTCTGGAAGAGTCTAGCAAAGCTCAGGTCTGGGCTGACTTTTTATCAGTGTTTCCTTCTATTTGGTCATCTCAGACCCCCACAAGCTCAATGTGTGCAGATCAGGTGAGCCCGTACATTTCAACTCAGTATTTAGTCTCTCCAAGTGGCAGACTCCACTTTTACAATGTAGTTACTTATAAAAACAGCTCACAGAGATCAACAGTTTTTCTCAGGGACAGGACAATCTAATTACATATCGGAATGAGGTTTCTACGATTGGTAACCTTCTTTTTCCCCTCCCTTGAATTCTAGAGTTGAAAATCATTTGCCTTTTCCTTGTTCCTCTTAAGGTATGGCCAACATCTCTGATATCCCAGTTTTGATTAAATTGTCTTGATTTGAGGTTTCATTTAAAAAATTTGGTTTAGACCCTCATACAAGGCAGGCAGCATCTAGCCTACCATATGCAAGCAGTGTTATGGGGTGAATCTCATGTTTTTATGATGAGTTATCACTACATCTTCCCCAGAAAAGCACACACACACACACACCTTCTTCCCCCAAATATCCCTCCTGATCTGAGAATTCTAAGAGGCGTTCTGCAGGCTCCAGCAAGGTTGTCATACACTCAGAGATAAGGAAAGATACGATTAATTCGGGTGCTATGGCACCACCTAATCAAATGCCTACTTCATGCCCAGCTCCCTTCTCCCAAAAGTTTCAGTAGTGTCCCCTGGACCCTGTTTGCTTTGCTGTTTGCTGCCTTTCCTGGCCAGTCTCAGATATGAAACTAGCCAGTTTCTCCTGGCCAGACTCCTACGGGCTGGAGTCTCCCTCACCAGGTCCATTGTGGATAGTAATTATTTCTACTCATCACCTTGGAGTCTGGAGCTGATCTTACGTGCACACTATATGCAATTCAACACTGTCTTGGGGCATCTCTCCACCTACTTGCTATTTTGAGCTTCCCAGGAATCCCCCACACTCCTCAACCAGATGGGAATACCTATAATGAGAAGCAAGTGTAAGTGTCTCACTGTGACATCACTTGGAAAGTTCAGGTCAGTTAGGGTGCATGGTGCCACGGAGGAAGGGTGTGGACACAGGTGAAGGATGGGGCTGAAGTGGAGGTGCCAGACCAAGTGCTTGGGTACCAAGAAGGAAATTGGGACTTAACCCTCAGGGCATCGTGGCACCGGTGGAAATGCTTTAAGTAAGATACAGCACGACATCCTTGCCCAATATACCGAAGCATGTCTGAACTTGGAAATCCTAACCCGCTCCTTGTAGGTAGGTCACTTCTCCTTGGAAACAATGTCAATGAAGGTCTTACACAAACGTCTCTAATCAGTATCAGACAAATACCAATCAGGTTCTTTGTGCGAGGGCTCTGTAGGGTGCTATTAAGATGATTGAAAACTGGACTGTGCATCGGGCCAACACTAATCTTGCCTTGGCCAATCACATCATGGTGGTCTTCACTGCTTCTCTCAGCTGTTAGCTCAGCAGAGCTGATCACCTGAAGAAAAAGAAGTATTGCAACTCAAACTGTGAAATCCCAGATTGGAATTACACCGTGTTTTATCTACGTCAAAAGCTGCTGGTAGTGATTAATGCTCATTTAGTTTTAGTCATGCCTGAAGAACAGACACGGCCAGACATTTTGCCTATAATGTAAGTGAAAATACACCTCATAATTTAAAAGCTATTTTGGCATGCTACACTAAACAGAGTGGAGGAGACACCTGAGAGACAACACAGTGATCATTTCTATTCTAAGAAACAGAAGGAGGGTAACTAATTTTAAAATTGTTTTAAAATAATTGTATTTACATATTATTGCATATTATACACAGGTATTATATATATAATATGCATATATATATAATATGCATATATATATGCATATATACATGCATACCTTTTTTGAATCTCAAGTCCTCATCTATAAAATGAGGATTATGATGCTCAAATCAAATATTGGTTCTAAAGATGAATTAATTATATAAGTATTATGCTTACCACAAGGCCAGGCAGATAGGAGGAATGAAATCACAGTGAGTTTCCTGTTCAGAACACTTAAGCATCAAAGCCAAACACACAGAGATTTACACATGTGAAAAATTGAGAATACGTATTTTTCAGTGATTGGTAGAGAAAAACCAAGAATCATGTGTGTTTTTCTAAGTGGAAGAGTCCAAATTTGTTAACAGTACATCACGGCATAAAAAATAATTCAGTTAATTTCTAGTCTTTCTCTGCTCTTACCATATGCATATTTTATACCATCTGTAAGTATCTAGAAACTTCTATTTCATTTTCTCAAAATTTTAATTCCAGTTATGATTAGGTCCAGGTCAAGAAACAATCATCTATCTTTTTAAAAAAAAATTAGATAAATACATTTCATGATATTTTAACTTATTTTCAGGTTTGCTTTTATTTTTGGAGTCTAAGTTGGTATACACAAATATTTAATATTCAGCGTTATAAATGATTTATTATTATTATCACATGGGCTATTACAGGGATTAAGGAGAACTTCAGATTGTTTTAAGCTCTTCCCCTCAAGAGATAGAGGTTCTGTCCCCTCTCCTTGAACCTGAGTAGCCTCTGTGACTGCTTGACAAAGTGATGATAGCAGAAGGAATCTCGCTCCCTTTTTCAGGTCTCCAGGGACTGTCTCCAGGGACCCTGAACCACTGATCTACTAACTACCATAGATCTGCCACGTTAGAGAGGTCACTTACAGGTACTCCACAGGACAGTCACAGTTGAGCCTAGCCTTCCAGCCATCCCTATCAAGACACCAAACATGTGAGTGAAGTCTCCCCTTCAGTCTTCTACCCGGCCCATCCACCAGCTGAATACCATCAGTCACTTCCATCAATGGAGAAGAGTTGTCAGTTCAGCACCGCCAGCATTCCTGACCCCCCAAACTGTGGGATCTAATAAAGGGGGATTATTTTAAGCCACTAATTTTTGCAGGTAATTTGTCACGTACCAACAGGTCGCCAGAACACTGAATTCACAGACAGGGAAATAGAGTGTGTTTCTTGCCCTAGTGGGTATGGTTAGTATGTACTCAGATAGTTGCGAGCTCCAGTAAACTGTAATGGATGAAGAGACTTCAGAAGAAAACTATAATATTTTAAACAACTAAGATAGTTTTATAAGTATTTGTTGATCTTACCCAAACCTGGGAATATTTCATGTTCCACGTTGATTTAAAAATCCAGTTCTTCTCTGGGCACCTGGGTGGCTCAGTCAATTACGCATCCAACTTTGGCTTAGGTCATGGTCTTGTGGTTCATGAGTTTGAGCCCTGCATTGGGCTCTGTGCTGACAGCTCAGAGCCTGGAGCCCGTTTCTGATTCTGTGTTTCCCTCTCTCTCTGCCCCTCCTCTGTTCACAGTCTGTCTCTCTCTCCTTCAAAAATAAACATTAAAAAAATTAAAAATGCAGTTCTTCTCAAAAGTCATTTTATAGGAGGTTTTTATGGATATCTGATTCAGATGTCTGAAATTCACTTGTGAGACTATAGACGTGATATGTCAACATCAATTTTATTTAAGTTGTAAGGTATTTCTGAAATAAGTATCGTTATAACAGGTCCAATCTAATACTGTTTTCTGGTATTACTGTGCTTCAGACATGAGTAACCAATGTTTTGTGGAACAGCAGCTACTATTTTTGATGCAGCTAAAATACTTCTTACACTTAGAAAATGAATATTAAAGGAGAATAAACAATATAGGAATTACGAATGGGGGCACCTGGCTGGTTAGTCAGTTAAGTGTCCAAATCACTGTCAGTCTGAATCACTGTCAGTGTGGGCTCAAGCTCCACATTGAGCTCTGCATGGGGTGTGGACCCTGCTTAAGTTTCTCTCTCTCTGCCCTTCCCTCCATAAAAAAAAAAAAAAAAAAAAGAATTACGAGTGAAGAATACAAGAATTACTTAGGTCTGGGGTACCTGGGTGGCTCAGTCAGTTAAGTGTCTGACTTTGGCTCTGGTCATGATCTCACAGTTTGTGAATTCGAGCCCCGCGTCGGGCTCTGTGCTGACAGCTCAGAGCCTGGATCCTGCTTCGGATTCTGTGTCTCCCTCTCTCTCTGCCCTTCCCCTGCTTACACTCTGTCTCTGTCTCTCAAAAAGTAAATAAATGTTAAAAAAAATTAATAAAAAAAGAATTACTTAGGTCTGCTGCGTGTTCAGATACTTAGGGACACTTAAAAGCAGTTAAAATAAATGGCAAATGGAAGCGCCTGGGTGGTTCAGTCGGTTAAGCATCTGACTCTTGATTTCAGCTCAGGTCATGATCTCACGGGTTCATGAGATCAAGCCCTGCACGTCTGTGGTGACGGCTCAAAGCCTGCGTGGGGTTCTCTCTTTCTCCCTCCCTCTCTCTCTGCCACTCGCCCGCTCACGCTCTCTCTCAAAATAAATAAATAAACTTAAAAAATGGCAAATGGGCTCCTTGCTTGAAACCTCCTTGTTAATCACGTTCCCAGCTTCTGTTGATCATCTGTCCTTCTCTTTACATCTGCCAAGGGTTGGAGCATTGCATCTATTCTCAGGGCTATATCCATAAAACAGAAATTTGAACCATAAAATATACATTGGAAGAAACCCATTACATTTCCAATCCTGACCTTTTTGCTAAGTTTCAGACCCGTATTTTCAATTGCATAAAACTATGTCCACCTAGATAATCCTCTAATACCTCCAACCAAACATATCCAAATGAAAACAAAAGGGTTCATTATGTTCAACTGCATAATCATTCAAATATATCAAGCTAGAAACTCTAGAGTCACTTTTATCTCCCTTTTCCCTCATCCTATAGATAATTGAACTTCGTTCTGTGATTTCTATCTGTGAAACATTGCTTCTATTCCGCCTCACGCCTATATTTCCACACAATTTAGATTCTCATCCTGTATTCTCTACATTTACACAATAATCTCTCATTTCTCTTTTAAGGAAAATTGCTTTGATATTTGTTGTTGAAAACACTGTCCAAGAGGAAGCAAAGTCGAGCGAGAAAAATGTTTTCTTTCAATGTAATGCCAGAAAAAGCTACGTCCCATCTGAGAAAATAGCACGCGTCCTCCATTTTGAGAAATTTCCTGTGAAAATGTTTAAAGTAAAAATTTGTATTAAATTATAGCATAAGTACAGAAGTGTGCAACATTTTAAGTGTGAAATTCAGTAAATTTTCAAAAAGCGAACTCATTTGAGTAACCACCACACACACACAAAACATTCTAGAATTCTCCAAGACCCTGTCATGCTCCCTACCCTAAGGTAACTACTTATAAGACTTCTATACTATCAATTAATTTCACACAGGGTATGAACCCGTGACACTGAGATCAAGACCTAAGCTGAGATCAAGAGTTGGACACTTAACTGACTGAGCCACCCAGGCACCCCTAAAAGCTATTTCTTAACTCCTTGATCTTACTTGTGAATTTTCCTACTTCTCAAAATGTTCTTTTCTTCCATGTCTTGCAATTTTCTAGCAATAGTTTGAAACAAAACTCAGCTTCTGTTATCTCTGTTAAATTTCCCCTGGCAAAGTAAATTGTGTTGCCTGAAGTGCATTGATGACACTTTTTCACGTCATCTATTAAATTCATTCATGTCACTGTTTCCTCTGCTAAACTGAACTCATCAAAGGCAAGGACTGCATTTCATTTGTCTTTGTACCAGTACCTAGTGCAATTCTCACAGCTAAGCAAGAGTTTAAGTATTACTTACTGACTGAATGATGTGCCCCAATATCTAATCCTAGTCAGTTCCTGTGCCAAGACACACAAAAATAAAGAACTCCAGATGCCCTTCAGGTTTTAGAGAGTCTCAGGGTTCTCTGGTATCCAAAATAAACTAAGAGTGCTGACAACAAATACGCTTTAAATCCCACCTTTGAAAAAACATCTAAAAAAATTATTGCTGTGTTTCTAAGCCTCTTATAGTTTAGGTTAGCAACACTTGGTGTGTTTTCCATAGACCAATGTTGTCAGAGTCATGTGCAGTGATAGATCAGGCTCCCTCACCGGGGCCTGAACCCAGTCCTTCTGAATTAGACAAAAGGGGACTGAGAGTTTGAATTTCTGACAAGTGTCCAAGATGATACTTATGGGCATTAATGTTTGAGATTTATGGACCCAGAAATGGCCTTTTGGTCATCTTTCTTTCTTTCTTTCTTTCTTTCTTTCTTTCTTTCCTTCTTTCTTTCTTTCATAGCTGAAATATGGTCCCTGCCCTTAAGGAGCTTATATTCTGGGTTGTTTTTTTTTTTATGTTTATTTATCTATTTTGAGAGAGAGAGAGAGAGAGAGAGAGAGAGAGAGCATGTACATGTGCATGAGTGGGGCAGGGGCAGAGAGAGAGGGTGAGAGAGAATCCCAAGCAGGCTCTGCACAGTCATCACAGAGCCTGACTTGGGGCTTGATCTCACGAACCATGAGATCATGACCTGAGCCAAAATTAAGAGTTGTACACTTAACCGACTGAGCCACTCAGGTGCACCTTTGGTCATTCTTTCAAATGGCAGCCTCATCTTTGGGCAGAGATGTTATCTAGTGGGGATTATGGCTTTAGAATCTCTTCCTGACTTCCATTCCCTCTGAGAGGATCTCAAGTCATCTGAAGGTAAGATTCCAGAATTAGAACAGTCTGAAAGCTTTAGCAGCAGGCAGTTTCCATTGAAAACAGAGCATATATAAGACTGTATAAGAGATCAGGATAAGGGGAGACATGAAGGAAAGTATGTTTCTATTATTGTTGTGAAAATTCTCCATATTGGATATCAACCTAGGGCCAAAGGGTGGATGGCTCTTTCCTTCTTGTTCATCCTGCTTTAAGCATTATGTTTCCACCTGTGGTGTCATGGGAATGTTCCAGAAATTGACATTGATGGCTATATTTCTATTGCAAGCGAAGTTGAAGACCAGTCTCTGAAGGTCATGGCTGGCCATTTGCAGTGGCCCATATGAAAGAGGAAGCAGTTAAGTGTAGTTCTTCCCATTCAGGGAACAGTGGCCATCTGAATTCTGTGACATACTGAGGTATAGAAACCTTTGTCTCATATATTTTTTTCCAAACCTAGAATGAGAAAACCCATTTCTTGCCCTCATTCTGCCTCAACAACGTGAGCCACTCTATTATGCCCCAGAGCTTTGTAATTAGAAAGGCCCCTTGGCATGCCCAGTGAGTTAATGGCAGAGGTCAGTCTGTGATGCTGAAATGCTGATCTGTAGGAAAATGGTGAGCGCTCAGCTGACTTACACATAAACAAAATCAGAAAAAAGTAAAACCCCTCCATAACCCTGAGTAGAATGCAAAACAGAAGAATATGTCAGCCTCACTTACTTTTGATGAGATGCTGTTTTATTTCTTCATTGTAAATATCTCTCTATGTCCTTTTTAGCTTCCTGAAGTTTGGTTGCTCATAGATGGATATATAGCAGCAAAGAAGGAGAAAATTGCTGAATTTGGAACCACAGAGTTGCTCAAATTATTGGGAGAATGTAGTCCCTGGGACATATGCTGAGACAGTAAGGGCTGATCCATTTCCAGATGGAGCTCTCACACCAAAACCACAGAAGGACTGTGAATTTGATTTCACAACTAACAAAGCCTCATTTCAAATCCAGATGCCTAAGGATTCTGTTCCAAAGCAGATTTACAAGAGGGCCAACAAAGACCATGCAATAAAATGTTTTCCAGGCAAAGACCATGTAGGAAGATGCATAAAAATTCCTGCTACTAAAGACTACTCATTATTATCAAGTCAAATTACTCCATGACACGAGAGCAATGCTTCCATTGCTAGTTGAAGAAATATACTGAGAAAAACAATGACAGTTCTTTACAGACAGGTGATATCAAGGTGCCAAGAAAAGATGCAGCTTTCTTGAAAGTCCTCTCATGTTCTGGGTATGATTGAGCTTGGTGATAGCCTAGCAATGTAGCCTGCATACTTCCCTATATATTAAAAAGATCCCCCTGGGACTGGCAGACGTTAAAGAGTGGTGAGCATGAAGGCTAGAAGTTTACCTAAAGCAACTGTATAGCTTAAAATTCCTAGAACGTAATATGTCTGTAAGGGTGAGAGACCCTAATGCTCATGAAATCATGAATTGCCTAAGGCCAATTCCGGACAAAATTTGCTCACGTGGAATGATATTAATATTTGCTCACAGTACACTCTTAGTTCTCAAAATATTGTGAAAGCAAATATGTCAGAGGCACTGGAGGCAATTCTCTGATCACTGACACAGTATTCATCTTAGCAAAGGTATGATAGAATTTGAAATTAATTTGTTAATTCCATATGTGAAACAAAGATGAGGAGTCTAATATGAGTCCCAGCTGCAGTCAGTTGGAATATAAAGCTGCATAATGGATCATTTGATGCCTAATGTACATCATAATCATTACTCACTGGCATGGTGTATGCAGTGGTTCTCAACCCCGGTGGCACATGCTGGGAAGCTTTAAAAATTACAGACCCCTCCTCCACCCCATATTCTTATTTGAAGGTCTGGAGTGTGCCTTGTCCCCCAGCATTGCTTTAAAGCTTCCCCAGCATATTCTAATGGACTGCAGGGGTTTCAGACCACTAAACCCTTGGCCTAGGTCATTATTTCTCAACTTTAGCTACTCATTAAAATTACCTGAGAAACTTTTTAAAAATCCCAATGTAGCCTAGAACCCATTCCAGACCCATGAAATCAGAAGGCGGGGGCACTTCGGGTATAGATATCTTTTAAAGTTTGCCTACATCATTCTATTTTGCAACCAGGATTGAGGCTAGCTCCCTCACAAGGCAGGTTAAACACATTTTAGAAGCTTTCTAATTTCAAAGCTATATGGCAAGCTCTATCTTGTAAAAAGAGCCTTTCTTGCTTTTCAGGAATCTAATAATTAATGAATATCACATACATGTATACACATATATGTATGAAGATATATGTATAAAATACATCTTTATCATGGGTTGGAATATGGAGGATATAAAAGAAAAAGGCATGTCTTGCCTTCAAGAAGTAGTGAAAGGATTACATTGAACTTGCATGTTTCAATCAGAATTCCAATATCACAAAAATATTGGCAGAAAAGCCACTGGAGCTTTTTTTTTTTTTTTGTAATTCATAAAACTGGGACAGATGATTCTTGTCTCAGGTTCTGTGAGTAGAAAATTTCTCTTCCAGGAGATACTGTCATTCAGCTGTTCAAATCCTAACGTGCTTAAAAAACGCTGATGTGCTAGATGTTCTTTCCTTTCCAAAGGAGTTGGTTATGAAACATCTAAAAATGAAGCTTGAAACAAAAGAGAGAGTTAACTTATAATTGCTCTGTTGAAGCATTTTGTGCAAATCTTGGCAGTTTGGTGACTCCATTTGAAAATCTCAAAATTTGAAAGTCAGCAATTCTTAGGTGCGGGGAATTATTATGTTCAAGGACTGTCACTGTATTTGCAAATGCCAGGTAGGTTTCGAACCAATGAAAGAATGAATAAAAGACCTTTCATTTATATTGTTTGTACCAAACATGTCACTAGGTGCTTTAAAAAAATTATATGTTACACACACACACACACACACACACACACACACACACACATATATATATATAATTTGAGAGAGAGAGAGTGAGCAAGGGAGAGGGGCAGAGAGAGAGAGAGAGAGAGTCTCAAGAAGGCTACACACTCAGTGCAGAGCCCGATGTGGGGCTCAATCCCATGACCCTGGGATCGTGACCTGAGCTGAAATCAAGAGTCAGACTCTCAACCAGCAGAGCCACACAGGCGCACCACTAGGTGATTTTACAATCTTTTCTCCTATGATATAATACTGATGACATTTCTATGATTCCATAATGTATCATACATGTCTAAAAAATGATAAAACAGATGCTCCTAGAAGTTAAGGAACTTTCTCAAAGCAGAGCTACAAGGTATCACAAAGTACTGGTCTTATCTCAGGTCACTTGCTGCTTGAAGGGCCAATTTTCATCAATACCTCCAAAAAATTTTTTTTCAGTGAGAAATAAAATTCTTATTTCCTCCCTCTCTACATAGGCAACAATTGGTAATGGCCTTCTATACTTTGGTTCAATTGGTTGTTAATGCACAACATGGTGTTCGTTAGCCAGGACTCAAGGGACTGTGAACTTCCGCTAGGACTGATTATTTTACTGTTCTAGTTTCTGTTGAATCTTCCTAATCTCTGCCTTAGTAGGTACAGGATGGGAAATAAGACAGATTTCTGCTTTGGTGAGTTAATGCCTTCTGAGAATTACCATCATTGGGAAAATCAGGTGCCATTGTAAAATACTATAGAATAGAAAAAGGTCAATGTTTAGGGGTCATTTACTAGTTCTTTCTAAAAGCAGTGCTCAGAAATAAAAAGTTGATCTAGGCATCAAATAAGTGGGTGGTGTTGCATCGAGGACAGAAGCCAAAGTTAATTTGTTTGTTTAATTTTCTATTTCCTTAGTGCACAGTCACATGCCTTCCATGTAGCAGGCATATGGCAAAGGTATATGGCAATGAACGATGAAGATTTGAATGTTTATAACATTGCCTGCCTACATCACCTCTGTTTCTCTATTCTACTTTTTATTTTAATCTCAGATATAGATATAGATAGATAGATGCATATGTACAGAAATGCAACATTATGGAGGGGAAGAAAAAGTTCTTGTTCTTGTTGAAGTCTGTTACCATGGAGAAAAATCTTTGTTCTGATGGGGCTTATATCAGAGATTTTAAAGGAAGTCTTTCTAAGTTTGAGCAAAGGATAAAGGCGATCACCTGAGAATAGCTATGCAATTCTGGCAAAGTCTCTTCTGCTGATCCTTGTCCATCCATACCACATTACTTTCCTATTGCTGCTGTAACAAACTATCAACAAACTGTGGTGTCCATAACACAAATTTATTATCCTACAGTCTGTGGGTCAGAAGTCCAAGATGGGGCTTACTGGGCTAAAATCAAGGTGTTTCCAGGGCTTTATTCTTTTTTGGAGGCTTCAGTGTAAAAATCTCTTTCCTTGCTTTTTCCAGCTTCTAGAGAATGTCATTCTTTGGCTGCTGTTCTTTCCTCCATCTTCACAGACAGCAGCGTTACATCTCCCTGCCCCACTTTCCATGGCTACATTTCTCTCTGACCACAGTCAGGAGGGGTAGAGGTTACATTGGGTCTGTCTGAATAATTCAGAATAATCTCTGCATCTCAGGGTCCTTAACTTAATCACACCCACAAAGGGGTAACATATCCTTAGGTTCCAGGAATTAGGATGTGGTTGTATGTGTGTGTGTGTTGGGGGGTGGTGCGGGGGGCAATATTTTGCCTAACACACCCACTCCCGATCCTGTGCCCTCTCTCCTCTCTTTTCAAATCTTTTAAAATTTGCTGTGATGCCATGAGGAAGACTAGATGTTTGCTGCAGCCAAGAGTGGGATTACTGGTAAAATGAATTCCTAAGTATCTTCTTAGTGATCTACACTTTGGGAACTGTGGGAAAGTTTGAAGAGTGAAAAGTCCCAGAGTCCCAAAGACTCTGTTGTAACTACCAAGTAGTTGTAATTGTAGTTGTAACTACCAAGTGGAGAGGAGAAAAGTGGAAGGGATGATCAAAGAGCTTCTGAGCAATAGACATGGGTCACGTGGCTCCCAGAAAGGAAGGAGCAGGAGAAAAACCTTCCCTGATCTATCCTCTGAAGACAGGGGATAGATCTGCCCCCTAATTTTGAGGCTGCATGGAGAGAGTAGCCCACTCTCCTTTGCAATGGTGGGATATCATCCCACGGTGGTCCTCAATGCTTCAGATACTTGACAAGACTTATCCCTCCAAAATGAGAGTGAAGTCTAAGGAGATTCGGAGTAAACAGAAACCACACCTCTCTTTTCTCCCCCAGGTTAATCTTCTTCCCAAACCGCATTTGTAAAATTACAAGGACCTACTTACGGCTCTGCAGTGATGGCCAATAAAGCAGACCTGCATTCAGAGAGAGAGAGAGAGACAGAGAGAGAGACAGAGACAGAGACAGACAGAGAGAGAGAGAAGGAGGAGGAATTGAATTAAATGAACATGCAGTAAGTCCCTACTATGTCTTAGACTCTCCATATATTTTATTTCTTCTAAGTTCTTGTATTTTTTATGAGTCAAATATTGAAAAATCTCTGCTTTGTAGGGTAGAAGCCTCAGGTTGGCCAACATATTTGAGCAGCAGCAGTGAGAGATTTGAATCTAATTTCTATGTCTTGAAAGCCCTGTTCTGTCCTCTGCCAGACACTAGGCAGCAAAGTATGCATTTGCTGAACATTTATAATATAGACTGACATTCAGGTAGGCAACAATGAATAGTTACTCTTCTTAACACTGCTTTTCTTAGCATTTTAGAACAGTATTTGGACATAGAACATACTCAGTAAATGGTAGCTGTGGTTATTTATAGTATTGATCAAAATTACAATGAAAACCATCCTTACTGCTCATTAGAAAAGCAGCTGCAGTATATTTACTTTAACCTCTTTTTTATTCAGCTTATTCAGTGGTGCAACTATTAAGGGCTGGGGATTAGTCTTGAAGGGAGCACAAATTTCAAAGGATATGATTTTGGACCTCAAGAACTAGATGGTATATCTGAGGATTACACAATGTAAAAAGTAGCTAGAAGAAAGGTAAAATATGATAAATGTCATAAGGGTCATGGTACAAGGAGCTATCGTAATATCTCACCAAGGCGTTCAGAATAGATGTTCATTTAATAGTATTTGCTTGATTATAGGCTATGACATATTTGCATGATTTGGTAAAAATACCAATAAAGATATGGAAATAGTCACAGGCAGAAGCTAGAGTAGACAGAAACAGACAGCTGATTAATGAGATTTCCTGGTGTTCTCATTGCCCATATGTTGGAATGAGTCATCATAATTAGTGACAATCAGGAGAGAAAATTTCAGATCACTGTAATCTTTCTGAGCCTAGTCAGTTTCCTAAACTAAGATCACTTTGCAAAGGTAAATTTTATATAGTAGATGGATTGTAAAAATGGCTCTAAACGTCCACTTATCTTTATATCCCTTTGCTATATATGTGACTTGCATCTCTTCCTATCAAGATATGGGCTCTATTTCTCCAATCCTTGGTATAGGCTGACGCTGTGGCTTGTTTTGACCAAAAGAATGCGGCAGAAGTCTGTTCATGTCCAAGAAGCCTTAAAGAACTCCATTTGCTTTCTTGGAAAACTGCCACCCCATGACATCAAACACAGACCACATGGAAAAAGTTGAATCAGTCCAGGTGTTTCAGATGAAGGCCAAGATATGTGAGAGCATCCAACCAAGAGCAAGAAAGAGGACTCTCAGACCAGCAGATGAACACAGGCCACTGATAGAACCACAGCAAGCTCAGTCAGACCAGTAGCACTGATTAATCGACCCAAAGACTCATGAAAAAAAAAATGGTTGTTATTTTTTTTTTTTTTTTTTTTTTTTTTTTATTTTTTTTCAACGTTTTTTATTTTTATTTTTGGGACAGAGAGAGACAGAGCATGAACGGGGGAGGGGCAGAGAGAGAGGGAGACACAGAATCGGAAACAAGCTCCAGGCTCCGAGCCATCAGCCCAGAGCCTGACGCGGGGCTCGAACTCACGGGCCGCGAGATCGTGACCTGGCTGAAGTCGGACGCTTAACCGACTGCGCCACCCAGGCGCCCCAAAATGGTTGTTATTTTAAGCCACTGAAATACTGGGATGGATTGTTACACAGCAATAACTAACTGAGGCAACATATATAATATTCAACTTTTTTTTTTCATGAGCAAACGGTATGGGTGATAGAGGGTAACCTCTGCTTCTCTAACCACAAAAGTAATGGTGAGGGCCCGAAAAAAATGTACAGTCTATTGAATATCTTCCATTAGACAAAGATGTAGTAAACTGGGGGGTAAGCAGTACTTTCTGTACTTTCTGTAAAGGTAATCTTTCTCTCTTATGAACAAAGAAATTTTTGGAGAAATAATCACACACTATGTCTCTGAAAAGGGAAGTCAGAATTCTGCCTCCAGCCATGATGTATGAACAGATTTATCCTTATGCCATAAAAATCTATAAAAGCTGAACAAAGCTAGAAAAAAAATGGGCAAAATATATAAAGCAACGATTTCAGACATTAGACAAAAAATAAAGCAGGCAGCAAAGGCAGGGTGGTGACCCTGAGAGAAGGAAGCAAACAAGGCAAGCACTATGATCATCCCAGGTTTCTGCCTGAAGTTGCTTTCTAGACCATAAGACAGAGGGCATCCTAACATAAAGAGGGTTACCTTGAGGTCATTCTGAACCTGTTGTAACTGCATTTAAAAACAAGTTTTGAAAGTATCGAGCTGACCTGCAAGTTACCTAACTTCCTGCCACAACAAAGTCCAAAGCTCTTTATGGGAAAACAACAAAATCTAGCATTAAATCTTGTGAAATGCCATATCCAGCATCTAATGGAAACTATCACACATGTGAGAAAGCAGGAAAATAAGACTTGTAACAAAGAGAAAAACCAATAAATAGAGACACACATATCACACAGATTATAGAATTAGTAGACAGAGAATTTAAAACAGCCTCTATGAATCTGCTCAAGTATTTCAAGAACGACATGAGCAAAATAGGAGGTGATGAAACAGTCTAAGAACCGTAGACTTGAAAAATAAATATATACATTTGGTACATCACTCAACTGTATTAAAAGTAGATAAGACACTGCAGAAGAAAAATTATTGAACTTGAAAATGTAGCACCAGAAACTATCTAAACTGACATGAAGAATAAAGAAGACTAAAATAATAAAAAATAAAAAAGTCTCAAATGATCTGTAATTGAGTATAATTAGAAACAGGAAGGAGAGGGAGGAAATACAACTATACTGTTTTATGACTCTTGCTTTATTCCTGAAGGGGTCTATTACTTGAAGGTAGGCTTTTGTAAGTTAAAAATGCAAATTGTTTTTAAAAATGTCATGGGAAAAATAAACTGCCATTAGTGTAGATAAAGTGTGATAGTAAAAATATCCAATTAATCCAAAACAAAACAGGAAAAGTAAAAAGGAACAGAGACAAAATGAAAATGAAATAAAGAGACAAAAGCTATCAAGATGGTTGATATAATCCCCAAATTGTAGACAACTACACTGAATGTAAGCAATTTAAACATTCTACTTGAAAAGCATGGTCTGTCAGGCTAGATTATAAAGTAAGACAGCTGTATGCTGCCTATAAGAAAAAGACTTTAAAAATAAAGACATAAATAACTTAAAAGTAAAAGGATGGGAAACAATATAATGTGCCACTACGGATCAAGAGAAAACTATAATGGCTATATTAACACTAACCAAAGTACACATCTGATAAAGAAATATTAGCAAAAATAGAAGGGAACATTTTACCAAGGAGTCGGTTTATCAGGATAATATAACAAACCTTAAATGTTCATGTACCTAATACCAGAGCTTCAAAAATACATGAAGAGAAATCTGACCCAACTGAAATCAGCAATAGACAAACTCTCTGTTATGGCTGGATATTTCAGCCATCCTTTTTCAGTAGTTAATATCATGAATCATCATAAAATCAGTAGAATACAGAAATCTTATAAAATACAATCACCAGCTTCACTGAATTAGCATTGTTGATGGGAATATTAAATGTTTCAACCACTTTGGAAAACAACTTGGGATTTTCTTATCAAGTTAAACATACCCTTAATATATAACCCTACAATTCCACTGGTAGGCATTTTCCCGAGACACTGAGAGACATATATCCACCCAAAGACGAGTACATGAATGTTCTTAGAAGTTTTATTAACTATAGCCCCAAACTGGCAAATGAATGAACAATCTGTGGTGAAGTCATATGATAGAAAGCTACTCAGAATAAAGAGCAAGATCTATACAACACGCTGGTTTAATTTTAAAAGCTTCATGCTGCACAAAAGAAACCAGACCTAAAAGAGTTCATATGGTTTGCTTCTGTTCAGATGAAATCCCAGAAAATTAAAATTACAGAATGCAGGTAAATATTTTCCTTGAGATTAAGGAAGGATGAGGGGCCCTAATGCAAAGGGACATAAGGAAATTTGGGGGTTTTATGGGAATGTTCTGTACCTTGATTGTGGAGGTAGTTACACAGGTGTATACACTTGTCAAATTCCATTGAACTATGTATTTAAAATAGGTGTGGTTTGCTGCATGGGAATCACACCGTAACAAAATTGATTTCAAAAATGATGTCAGTTTCTCATCCCATTCCTAATGCTGATTTAGATGAATATTACATATACCCAGTATATTCGTTAGGAAAGAAGTCTTTAAGGAAGAGCATTCTATGGAATTAATGTCTAAGTGAATTTATGTCTTCAAATTTTTAATTACAGTTGATGCAGCCTTCCTCTTTTCTGAAATAGGAACGTGAGCACAAATGAGTTTCAACCAGAGGGAAAATCCACAGCCATCACAAGTTCCCTCTCTCGATGGGACATGTATGAAACACCCACGTACAAATGGACTACTTACACTTTTGTTATTCCTGAATGTCAGATGCGTGGAGCTTTGTGGTTAGCTAGATATCTCAGCTACATGGAGAAGCAAGCACTAACCCAGTGCTTTATAATTCTTTTTGTCCATAGTGAACACAAAGAATAAAGAAATACAACTAAGGATAATTAATTAAGTGATGCTTTTAGCTGGGTTTGGAAATAGGGGAGAAGGAAAACATTTGAGTAAAGAGGAGAGAATGCAACTAGATTTAGACACATTGAGTTTGAGGTGCCTATAAAAATCTCCAGTTTGAGATATCCAGTAGGCAGATGGTAATGCAAGCTTGGGGCTTTAAGGAAAGTCATAGGTGCTAGGGATACAGATGTGGAAGGGAGATTGGGGGAAGAAAAGAGGAGAGGAGGGGAGGGGTGGGAAAAGAACAGAGATGAGGAAAGAGAAAAGAAAGAGTTAATATCTATTAGGGAGTTGTCTTTCAAGAAGTTGCATGATTAAGGGGAAGACAAGGAAAGAAAAGAAAAGGAGAGGAGAGGAGAGGAAAGGAGAAGAGAGGGGAGGGGAGAGGAGGGGAGGAAAGGGACAAGAGACTTAAGGGACCTAGCTAGGAATTAAATATAGCAGAATATATTTCTCTGATTCTCTACATCAACTGGATGCTCAAAATTCGATTTTATTTTGACACAACCTGGAGTTGGCATCAGACTCCACACGTTTAAAGGCTCAGTCCCACAAGACTGCCTCCAGCTACCTACACTTCTGCCCAAGTTGGCTATGAATTCCAGAGTTCCCATGACCTCTTCATCCCTTCAGGCTTGATAATTTACTAGAATGCCTCACAAAACTCAGGAAAACACTACTTACACTTGCCAAATTATTCCCAAGAATTCAACTCAGGAATAGTCAAAGGCAAGAGATGCATAGGGCAAGTTATGGGGGTGGGGTGGGGGAGGGTAGAGCTCCCATGCCCTCTTTGGGCATGCCACCCTCCCAGCATGTCCACATCCACATGTTCACCAATCCAGAAGCTCTTCAAATCTCACCGTTCAAGAGATTTTATAACCCAGTCTCTAGTCCCGCTCTTCTCCCCAAAGGTTGGGATGGGGTGAACTTGAGAATTCCCACCCTCTAATGACCATTTGGTCTTACTGGGGATCAGCCCCCATCCTGAGGCTATTTAGGGGGCCCCATCCTGAGTCACCTCAACAGCAAAGGCTCTGGTGTGTTCCAGAGGGTCTTGGTTCGAATAACAAAAGACACTCCTATCAGGAAATTCCAAGGATTCTGGGAGTTCTGTGCCAGAAAAACAAGTCAAAGGCCAACTTTTTATTTTATTTTATTTTATTTTATTTTATTTTATTTTATTTTATTTATTAAGCATACAACAATGTCTATCAGCCCAAGGCATAGACACCAGCAAAGAGAATGAGGTATATGATAGGACAGGAAAAATTGGATTTGTGTCATCTCCATGGAGATAGAAATGTGTTAAAGAGCACAACCCAAGAGATTTTGAAAAGAACGTAGAGACACATAGCTTTGGGGAACACAGAAGAGAAAGAGATCTGACTGGATTCATATCTATCTATCATCTATCTATCTATCTATCTATCTATCTATCTATAAGCCAACTATCTACACACACACACACACACACACACACACACACACACACACACACACTTGAAGTTTGATAACAAAAAAGTTAAGGAAGGGCCTGAGAAAACTGGAAAGCCGAGAGAACAGGCAAACTGAGCCAAGTCAAGTCAAGGTTAACTATACAGCTTCAAGTGTTCTACAAAGTTGAAAGTCATAGATTGATAGGGTCCCCACTCTATAACATTATACATATACCACAGAAATATTGATAATTCAGAAATAAGAGCAGAGAAAATCAATGTTTGACTAATGGTTTGTTCAGCATTTTATTTTGGATGCACTCCAATGCCAATGGAAGAGGAAATTTTCATGTGGCATTTTTGTGTTTGAAACTTTTCAAATATTTACTGATAGGGATTCTGAAAATCATAAAGCAAGGCTTCAAATTTAGAAGACTTGGCAAAAACCTCTAGGTCAAAAGCAAGGAATGTATTAGTTCCCTTTATCTGCAGGGAATATGTTTCAAAACCCGCAGTGGATGCCTGAAACCTCAGGTAGTTGCAAACCCTATATACACTATGTTTTTCCTCTATGTATATACATATGATAGTGTTTGATTTATAAATTAGACTCGGTAAGAGATTAACAATAATAACAGAACAATTATAACCACGTACTGTAACAAAAGTTATGTGAATATGGCATCTCTCTCAAAATACCTTATTGTACTGTACTCACCCTTCTACGTGTGATGATGTGAGATGATAAACTGCCTACGTATTGGGGCACCTGAGTGGCTCAGTTGGTTAAATGTCCACCTTCGACTCAGGTCATGATCTTGCACTTTGTGAGTTCAAGCCCCCATGTCGGGCTCTGTGCAGACAGCTCAGAGCCTGGAGCCTGCTTTGGATTCTGTATCTCCCTCTCCTCTGCTTCTCCACTCACATTCTGTCTCTCTGTCTCTCAGAAATGAATAAATGTTAAAAAAAATTAAAAATAAAATGCCTAGGTATGAGATGCAGTGAGGTGAATGACGCAGACACTGTGACGCAGCATAGGCTGCCTTTCTGATGATTCGTTAGAAGGACACTCATCTGCTTCCGACCTGTGGCCAACTGAACCTACGAGAAGCAAAACGGTGGATAAAGGGGACTACAGAATTAGCTAGGGAAGGCCACGAGGCTGCAAGTATGGATGGGCAGCCTTCAAGATGGCTGCCCTGGCCAGAGAGAAGGAAATTTAGCTGGAGAAAAGGGCTGTAAATATGCTAAAGGACTTAGGGCTTTGAGGACTTGGCTCGAACTAAGTTTTATGAAAGGAAGGAATTGTGGCCGATCATGGACCATCAGGTGCTTCCAATGGCTTCCTCCCTTATCTCTAGTTTTCTATCTGATCCACATCTTAAGGGCCACCTTCTTTTTTCACTTTTTAGCACACTAGGAGGGTGGGCAGGCAGAGATGGGAGTGTCTGTGTCGGGGGAACAGTAGTTGTCATACTTTCTTTTTGACTTTAGAGCTGAAAACAGACAACTGGGGCCAGTGGAGAGGAGAGAAAATGGGGTAGGGGTGGAAGTGGAGAGCACGGGCAGAGTGAGAGCTGGAGATGAAGCCTCAGTTCTCAAAGTGATTCAGTGTTCATGGCCATGGGAGCAATTTCCGGTCCAGTTATTCCTAAGTCAGAAGTGGCCTCCCGTTGGATATGTATGTATATATCCCAAACTGACTCTTAATTCTTTTATTTGCTCCCATCATCAATATTTTATAAAAACTATTACAATTTTAGTCTCACTGTTTTCAAGACAGACTGGTTAAGTGGTTCTGGGCTCTGGTCACCCCTGGGCTGGACTCTGGTCCCCAATGAGGTCCCTGTCAAGCTGGGGCTCTGGTCACGCCTCAGCTAAAACATTTTGCATGATGTCTTCCACAGTCACTTTCAATTTTCTGTATTTTCAACCAGTCTTTTAATATCACTTGAAGAAAAAAGCCGTGTGCACGCGTGCATGGGTGTGTGTTAGCTGAGTGAAGTCAATTTTGCAAGACTGTGATATGAGTTCGGTTTTGTTGTCATTTAAATTGTGTTTTGTATTGAAACATCCTTCTGAAAAGGACAGGGCCCTAGGGGTCGTACTGGCTTAGAACAAAATGTACATTCTCATATGTGCTTCTGTGTCTTAAAAGAGCCTATAGGTTGTGTGTATGAGAAGGAAGAATACTTACAGTGAAATGTATCTTATTCCTGAAAGACTTTTCACAGTCATGAACTACTCATTTTATAGAACTCAAGTTGATTTTTTTTACATCTATAAAATAGTAATAGAGTTTTATGTCTTTCTATAACCATAATATAATGGTGGCCTGAAATAGAACAAAATTCCCATAAAATGTTAAATGGCTCAAAGCCACTTTATGAATTGAGATCCTTATTACAACTTTTAGGAAGTAAATATGGATGTGTAAATGAGCACGAGGCAGATCCTTAGGAATATCCTTACTGATCCTGCTGCCTTTAGGATTGTAACCCCTAGCAGCTGATTAATATGCAGGGAGACATGTAAATTGAAAAAGTTGCCTTTAACATACTATACTAATGTCTCTCTACCTAGTCATTTGGTAAAATAATTTAGCGAAATGCATCCACGGTAAATAGGTTTATCTTCAAGCCTAATGCTCTTTTCCATCTTAACTGAGCATAAAATTATATCTTTAGAGATCTGCGGGTAAGAAAGGCTTGGTGCCTCTTGAACAGTTCAGTGTGACATATGGTTTTAAACGCAACAATTTTATCTGTAGCACACAGTATCTGCAAATTTGAGCTAATGTTCCTGTGCAAACAAGAAGGGATTTATGCCCAAAAACTAAAGAAGAAGAAGAAAAATCTTTTTAGCTACCATATGTAGAACACTGAAAACTGTGTATAAATAGAAAACAATATTGACATTTGTGCATCTATAAATTTTTAGAAACATGTTTTTACAAGTGGCTCTTCTCGTCAAACATTAATGGTAACAGCGTTCTTAAATGCAGATCCTATAGGGGTCAAGCAGGTAATAGGCACGAGGAAAGCCCGCCCCGGGAGGATTGAGGGGAACCTAAGAGGGTTTCCCTGTCTAAAGCAGACAAGAACCTTACAAAATCACAATATCCAGGAGGCTGTTGCCATAGAGTGCTCCTGCCCTAGGGTGGCCGCATCTGCCAAATTTTCAAAAGATGTCCCATAATTGGATTTTGTGTAAAGTCTCACAGTCGCGTTGGCAACAGGATTTTTTTTTAACACAATTTCTTTTAAAACAGTTCTGTAGGTCCAATTTGGTATGTGGGTTGCTGATTTGTTACCTTGCTATCTGATGCATGTGGTCAACCCAAAAGAAAGGGCAGATGTTGGGAGAGCAGAAAGTAAAGGAGGAAGAGAGGGAAGAAGGGGAGAAGAGCAGAGGGAAAAAGGGAGAGAGGAGAATAAATGTTCCAAAATATACATAGAGATTTCATCTTAATCTCTGTAAAGAAGTGTATCTGAAGTACTAATCTTCGTACAAATGAAAATTAAATTTCTTGAAAGACATGTACATTTGATTAGATTTGAAATAGGACCTTGTTTCTTTCTGAGAAATGGATTTTGTCTATTGTGTGAGATAGGGATGAACATTTATTTCTTTCACTATGGATATAATATTGACAGGGCACCACGTGCTGAAAAGACCACCGTCTCCACAATGTTCAACCTCACCACCTTAGTTCCAAATCAAGTAGACACAGGTATAGGTACTGATACATATCCCTATCATCTGTTTCTGGACTCCAGATTCTATCCCATCATTTATTTGACTATGATAACAGTATCACACTGTCATTATACTACAGTTTTATAACAAATCAAACTTGATACTATAAGTCTTTCCACTTTGGTGAGGATTCTTTCCTCTAGAATGTCTTGGCTATATTTGGCTCTGTGTTTTTACATATAAATTTTAAATTATCTTGTTCATTCCCAGCCCCATGGAAGACATTTTGGCATAGCTGGACACATGGACCCAGGGGCTCCCCTTTAAGTACACTCCCCCAAAGAAATGGAAACACGGTGCACCAAAAGACATATACGGATGTTCATTGCAGCAATTTTTGTCATCGACAAAAATCTGGAAATAATCCCAGTTTTCCACCACAGTAGAATGAATACATTAATTGTTTTATATTGATTCAAGTGAGTGCAGTGAAAATATACAGCGATGAAAATGAACCACTACTGTAGATAATGACATGGATAAATCTGGCAATAGGGAATGAATGAAACCAGACACGTTTCAATGCAAATTGTGACCCAATTTGTGTAAACTTGAGAAGCCAGCACAGTAAAAGTGACGGTATTAGAGGTTAGTATACTGGTTCTCTCTGAGGTGGATTGAAAGCCCAGAAGTGACATAAGGGAGACTGTTTGGATGCTTGTAATCTTGTATTCCTTTGGCCTGGATGCTGGTCACATAGGAGAATTTACTTTGTGAAAGTTCCTCAGGCTGTACATTTATGATTTGTGTACCTTTTTAAATGGATATTGTACTTCAGTAGAAAATTATGTGAAAATATAAATGTAGTGCCTGAGGCATAAGTCCTAGGTTTTGTTTGGTTTGGTTTGATTTGGTTCTGTTTTGTGTGTTTCCCTACAAAGCAAATGGGAGCCAGTGGAGAAGTCTGTGAGTCCGGCAACATGGTGTTATAGCTTATGGTATAACAAATATGGCTTTTATTTTTATATTGAACTTTTATATGTCAGAAGAGCCTGTGGAAGGATCTATGGAGATGCCTAGTATTGTAGAGTAATGCAAGTACCCAGACAGCTGACTACCAGGTAATCAGAAAGAGAAACTGTGGAGGAAAAGACAGAGTGAGAGTAAATTAAATGGGTACCTGTATCATGGGGAGGTCATACAACTCATCTGATCATACTTCTTTCTTATTGAGAAATTCTTTGCCTTTCTTCTTTCTTTTCCTTTCCCCTGTGATTATAGGGACTCATACTGATACAGCATCAACTAATGAAGTCGGATTTTGCAATGACATCCTAAGATTTCCGTCACCTCTAGAGTGTTTGGGACTTATGTCCCACCTCCCATCACCGTGAGCAAACTCGTGTGGTCAAAGTGGCTAATGATGACTGTAAGGATAGAGTGACTGAGTGTGGCCACGAGGCTCATTGCTATCAATTTTACATTATATTAACATCTAATAATAATCATGTGCTAGTCTCTTAACAACTCTGTGATGCAGACAAAAAATTCCAATTGTGGAACATTATATAGTTCTTTGCAGGTCATAACAGTAGTGAAATTCAGGCCCTTGGCTTCTTTTCTATTAGGTTGGTTATTTTCAAATTTTTTTTTTCTCCGGAGCCTTATTCTTAAAGGAAATAAGATGAGGAAGTTTAATAAGCAAACAGGTCGAAGAGTAGCCACTTGAATGACGCGGCGTTGGGAGAATATACCCAGGGCTGTACTGTTTCACCTTCATCTTCTCCAGTCCCAGCCCCAATCCCTCAGGCTTTTAGAACCTTCTAGAACCCTTCTTCAGTTTGGGTTTTCCCCAGAAAGCAGTCTGCAACAAGAGTTGACCTGCAGGTAGTTTACTTTTGCATAAGATCCAAAGGAACAGGATTAGGAGACTGGGAAGGACAGAAGAGAGAAGAACAAAGCCCAAACAAGGGTGCGTGATAGAGCTGGCCATCCCTGGGGGCACCTGGGGTTTGTTCCCGCCAGGACCATCTGGGGAATCACACAAAATGAACTTCAGAAAATGGCCCACCCAAGGGATGGGAGAATGGGAACCTTTACTTACTACCTCCTGCCTCCAGTGGTCAAGGACTCGCCTTCAGAGTATGAACCTTTCTCTCATTTCCAGTTTCATGCCTGTGCGAGTAGAGAAGTTCCTGTAAGTGTTCAGAGCGGCAGCATTGGAAGAGATGGGGCCTAGAAAGCTCGATCTGGGCAGTGTCGCCAAGGACAGGGGCTCTCAGGGTTTACCCGAGCAATGCTGGTTTCTGTGGAGACGCTGTAGTAAAAGGCTTCTTGCGAAGATGTGAGATGGGGCCCCACAGCGTGAGACACAAACCCTAGGTCTGGCTTCCTGAGCCGGCTTCACTGCTCTGGCCCTTTCGTGTGTCCAGCTCACCCAGAGTGCTCAGAAATGCAGACTCCTGGGCTAGGACACAAAACTGCCCAGGCCGCATGGCTTCAGCTGGGGACCCGAAACCTGCATTTCTCATCAACATCCTTAGATGACTACTCACAGTGAAGTTTCAGGACCATGACTGCGCATTCGGATTTGATTCCACTGTGACCTGTTGGCCGAAGCATCCAGACTCATCAGATGAGAGGCCAGATCAGATGAGGGGCTGATACTTTCTTTAGGCAAAGCAGTTACTATTATCAAGTACGGTGAGACAGGAAGCTGGTAGAACCATATTTGTTTTCTCTTCAAGAATCTTCCCTTTCCATCTTCTCTCCCTCCCTCCTTCTCTCTCACTCTATCTCTCTCTTTTAAAAATTTTTAATGTTTATTTACTTTTCAGAGAGAAAGAAAGAGAGAGAGAGAGACAGACAGAGACAGAGCATGAGTGGGAGAGGGGTAGAGAGCTTGGGAGACACAGAATCCAAAGCAGGCGCCAGGCTCTGGGCTGTCAGCACAAAGCCTGACATGGGGCTTGAACCCACGAACTGTGAGATCATGACCTGAGCTGAAGTTGGAATGCTTAACTGAGTCACCCAGACTTGCTCTTTCTTTCCTTCTTTCTTCCTTCTTCCTTCCTTCTTCCTTCCTTCCTCCTTCCTTCCTTTCTTTCTTCCTTTCTTTTTCTTTCTTTCTTTCTTTCTCTCTTTCTTTCTTTCTTTCTTTCTTTCTTTCTTTCTTTCTTTTCTTTCTTTCTCTCTTTCTTTCTTTCTTTCTTTCTTTCTTTCTTTCTTTCTTTCTTTCTTTCACAGGCTTCAACTTCAAACCTTTTGGGCTTTGTCGAAATACTCTTGGCATTTATGCTTGGACACGTGAAAAGTTCCTTCTCTTTACGCTATTATGCATTTTCTTGGTGGAGTTTGGCCTTTGTCCTTTCTCCAAATCTATTTTTTCCCCTTAACTTTCTCACTCTTCAGGGCATTTCAGGTCTAAATGTTGACCAAATAATTCTCTACACTATAATTTATAAAATATTTCCTCCCGGGTCAGGAAAGTAAGAGGTTTTATTGCAGCTCAGTTCCAAAAGTAGTAGACAGAGCCTGGATGTTTAAACAGAGCCCGAAGCAAGGTTTTGCCAACCTTTCAGAGGCTGCATCACAAATATTATTTATTTGCTTCTTCAGATATTGGAGTTAGTATAGCTTCCTGAAGGTCATCTCTTACCCTGCCTTCCCTGCTCCCCACGCCAACCTTTCTGAGTCCTCTATGAAAATAAAAGCCACCCCAGGAGGAATCATAGTAAGCTGTAATAGTTATTACCTTACTTTTCAATTAACACTCTAGCAGGGATTATTTGGAAGTCAACTGAGAATAGGAATAAGGGAGCTGTTTGTCACCTGGAAAACCTGGTTAGAATAAAACAAAGTAAAAATAAAGAGAAAGGGAAGGGAAGGAGATCTTTACAATTTTGCTTAAAACTGACAGGTGGGGGCACCTGGTGGTTCAGTTGGTTAAACGTCCGATTTTGGCTCACTTCATGATCATGAGTTTGAGCCCCGCATCAGGCTCTGTGCTGACAGCTCAGAGCCTGGAGCCTACGTCAGATTCTGTGTCTCCCTCTCTCTTGGCCCCTCCCCTGCTCACAATCTGTCTCTCTCTCTCTCTCTCTTTCTCAAAAATAAATAAACATTAAAAAAATTTAAAAAAAAACAACAAAACGTGGCAGGTGGTCATGGAACTTCAGATGATTTGGACTACCTTAATTTGCCAACCTAGGGTTTAAAGGCACACTATTTTGAAATTTTGATTTTTTAAAAAATGTTTGTTTATTTTCGGGTGAGAGAGTGGGGGAGGGGCAGAGAGACGGGGAGCAAAGGACCTGAAGCGGGCTTTGCACTGGCAGCAGCGAGCCCGATACAGGGCACGAACTCAACGGACTGTGAGATCATGACCTGAGCTGAAGCAGGATGCTTAACCAACTCAACCACCCAGGCGCCCCTGAAATTTTGACTTTTAAAAGGAATCAAGGTTTATCCCACAGGGACAGAGAAAGCCATAAGTCGTCCACTTTCTTGCTGTTGTTACAAAGTGACATTTACCCCTACCAGCGTATGACTACAGTATCTAGAAGAAAAAAAAGAGGGGAGCTCCTGGGTGGCTCAGTTGGTTAAGCCTTGGACTTCGGCTCATGATCTTATGGTTCTTGAGTTGGAACCCCGCGTTGGGCTCTGTGCTGACAGCTCAGAGCCTGGAGCCTGCTTTGGATTCTTTGTCTCCCTCTTTCTGTGCCCCTTCCCTGCTCATGCTCTGTCTCTGTCTCTGTCTCTCTCTCCCTCTCAAAGGTAAATAAACATTAAAAACATTTTTTTTTAAGTTTTAAAAAAAAGACCTTACAAATCCCAAGTTTTATTTGCCTTATGTGTATTGCCAACAGAGCTCAAAGGTAAGGGGTGCTTAGGTCAATGGTATTCGCGTAGGGTTGCTATCCTAGTGGACTGCCCGGAAGGAATATGATGGACAAATTACACTTCATTTTGAGCCTGCCTCTACCACAGAAGTAGCAGCAGCTCCAAGGGTGAAAGTGAGTTGTCCTAACTTCGAGAAGTTACTTGTGTGGTCATATTGTACAACCCACTTCACGACTTCTGCCCTGATTTTGTATTCAACTTATTTATATTTTAATATAGTACTCAATGCAAGAGAATATATGTGACATATATGTATGTATGTGTTATGTATCTTTCTGCATGTGTAAGTTATAAAGGGTGATAATGTAACGGACAACTGTGAACCCAATTGTCCAATCCAAGTGATCGAACATGTCACAAAACTTCCCTCTGTGTATCTTTCCCCCGTTCCCCTCAATCTTCCCCTTACCTTACACAAAAGCTAATCAGTACCTTGAATTTTGTCTTCTCACTGTCTAACCTATTTTTATTGTTTAATCATATGTTTATATCTATGCCTAAATAACACATTTTCCAGTGTTTCTTGTTTTTGACCGTTACATTAAGTATAGCACATGGCATATCTTCTTCTGTGACTCTTTCGTTTCACCAAAATTCATTCATGTTGTCTGTCACTGCCGTTCAATCATGTATTTTTCCCTCAATGACAGTGTCACATTGATTAACATCTTCCCTTGTCAAAGGGGAAGTATTACCTCCACTTTGTTGATGCTGTTTTGAATATATTCTTCTGTATCTCCTCGTGTACATACGAGCAACAATTTCTCCTGGGTATGTACCTAGGGCAGAGTTTCTTGATTGGCACATTTGGGGCCAGATAATTCTTTGTTGTGTAGGTCTGTCCTGTGCATTGTAGGATGTCTAAGAGCATCCCAGGCCTCTACCCACTAGATGCCGGTAGTGTGACGACCAAAAATGTCTAAAGACAGCTGCCACATATTCTCTAGAGGTCAAAATCACTGACCCAGGAATCACTCCACCCAGCTGTTGGGTGGAGATCAGGTGTGTGAATATTCATCTTTACAAGAGAATGCCAAATAGTTTTCTAAAGTAATAATAACAACTTAGTGTCCTCTGCCTTTCCTGTTGACTCACTTCCTCTCCAGTACTTGGTATTTATTATCAAATATTTAGATTTGAGACAACTAAATATGTGTAAAATGGAATCTCATTCCCAAAATTATCCCATTTTGGCAGTAATTTGTATTTCCTTGATTATTAACTGGATTGAGAACCTTTTGACATGTGTTTGGGACAAACTTGTTTCTTCTTCTGTGTTTATGCCTGTGTTTGGATCTTTGCCTAGTTTTCTGCTGGGTTTTCTGTTTTATTTATTTATAGAAATTATTATGTGTTCAGGGTACTAATCCTTAGTCTATTAAGTGAGTTTTAAATCTCTCTCCTACTTTGCCATTTGTTTTTTAATTCTATGATGCCTTTTGATGAATAAATTGTTTTCCTTTCTTCTTGTTTTTGTTCAAATATATTTGACCTAACATTATATTAGTTTCAGGTGTACAATGTAGTGAATTGATACTTGCATATGTTGTAAAATGATCACCATGGTAAATTCAGTTAACATCAATCATCGCACAGCTACAAATTGTTTTTTGCCATGATGAGAATTTTCAAGATCCACTTTCCTAACTACTTTCAAGTATGCAATACAGTATTCTTCTATAGTCCCCATGCTGTACATTATATCCCATGATTTATTCATTGTATAACTGGAAATTTGTATCCTTTGACCCCCTTTACTGATTTCCCCCATCCGTCAGCCCCTACCTTTCTCTTCAGGCAACCACTAATCTGTTCTTCATATGCATCCACTCCATTTTTTTTTTTTTTTAGATTCTACTTCTGAGAGAGACTATATGGCATTTCCATATTTCCATTTGACTTATTTCACTTAGCATAATACCCTTGAGGTCTATTCATGGTATAGATATCATCCTTTTTATGGCTGAATAATATTCAAATGGCAAGATATCATCCTTTTTATGGCTGAATAATATTCCATTGTACATGTATACTGAGTCTTTGTATCCATTTAATTATCAATGGACAGTTAGGTTGTCCAATAATTGTCCAGTAATGCTGCAGTGTATGTCGGGGTTCATCTATCCTTTCCAATTAGTATTTTTGTATTATTTGGGTAAATACCCGGTAGTGCAATTACTGGATCATATGGTATTTCTATTTGTAATTTTTTGAGGAACTCCCATGCTGTTTTCCATAGTGGCTGTTCCAATTTACATTTCTACCAGCAGCACATACGGGTTCCTTTTCCTCCACATCCTTGCCAACACTTGTTTTTTGTTGTACAGGAAAAGAAAAATGCAGGAAAAATTCTATTAATGTTTATATTATGCAACTAATACATCCTATATATCTCTATCTCTATCTCTATCTCTATCTCTATCTCTATATCTGTGTCTATATCTATATAGATAGATAGATGATTCTGACAGGAGTGAGCTGTAATCTCATTGTGATTTTGATTTGCATTTCCCTAATGGTTAGTGATTTTGAACATCTTTTTATGTGTCTATGGCCAAGAGTATGCCTCCTTTGGAAAAAAATCTATTAAGATCCTCTGCCCATTTTTTAATTGGATTGTTTTTTAGCTGTTGAGTTGTATGTGTTCTCTATATGTTTTGGGCATTAACCCCTGATCAGATATATGGTTTGCAAATATTTTCTTCCATTCAGTAGGTTGCTTTTTCATTTTGTTGACAGGTTATTTTGTTGTCAGAAACTTTTTAGTTTGATATAGTTTCACTTGTTTATTTTTGGTTCTGTTGCCTTTGCTTTTGATTCAAAAAATTATCACCAAGACTTATGTCAAGAAGCTTACTGCCTATGTGTTCTTCTAGGAGTTTTATGATTGCAGGTCTTATATTCAAGTCTTTAATCCATTTTGAGTTGATGGTCCAGTGTTCTCAGCATCATTTATTAAAGAGGCTGTTTTTTCCTCCATTATATTCTTGGCTCCTTTGTCATAAATTGATTGACCATGTAAGTGTAGGTTTATTTCTGAGCTTTCTATTCTGTTCTGTGGACCTGTATGTCTATATTTACACCATTGCCATACTATTTTGATTGCTATAGCTTTGCGATATAGTTTGAAATCAGGGACCATGATGCCTCCAGCTTTGTTTGAATGAGTTTGGAAGTATTTCTCCTCTTTTTTTTCCTGGAAGAGCTTGAGAAGGATTGGTATTACTTCTTTGTTTTGTAGAATTAACCAGTGAAGCTGTCTGGCCCTGGACTTTGTTGGGAGGTTTTGGTTACAGTTTTAATTTACTGACTAGTAATCAGTCTGTTCAGGTTTTCTAGTTATTTATAATTTTGATACTATTGAATTTATTATTACTTTTCTTTCATGGCTAACCTTTTTTGCCCCAGGATTACGAAGAAATTTTCCCATGTTTTCATCTGAGTTTACCACATAAATAGAATAGCTTCTACCTGACTTGCTCTCTCTTGAATTGTTCATGCTGGGGAAAACCAGATGCTGTGTCATGAGGACACTTGGCTGGCCTCAGGGGAGGTTCACAGGGAAATGATCTGAAGCTTCCAACCAACAAGGAACACCAACATGCCAATCAAGTGTCTGAGTGCTTTGGAAGTGGATATTCCAGCCACAGTCAAGCCTTCAGATGGCTACAACTTTATGAGAGACCCTGAGCCAGTGCTCAAATTTCAAGTCCTTAAATCCCTGACTCTCAGAAACTGGGAGAAATAATGTATGTTTATTGTCATTTTGAGCTACTAAATTTTTGGGTAATTTGTTATATAGCCGTAGGTACCTAAAACAGCTAACCTTCTTGTTTGCCAATGATCTTTTATTATGATCACATTACTTGATTCATCTATTAAGAATCCTTCAGGTCAAAAATTGAGAAGCGTTTCTTTGAGCATGCGTGTGCTTTGTGCCAGTGGCTTTGGGTGCCATAGATGACACTTCTGTTTACCTGGAGAACCTTGGGTCAGCTCAAGAATCCTAGGCTTAGCTTCCCTACTTTGATGTTTGCCCAAGACTCAGCCCCCAACAGTAATGTGGCCATCCTGTTACATCCTTAGGTCACCCCTGTTCCTCCTGACCCCTGATAACTGTCTCAAGTTCTCTACTGTAAAAATTTACATGGCAGGGGCTAGGAGAGAGGATCTGAAAATATCCACTGATTCAAATGCAAACAACAATGTTTCGAAGACTGTGTCCTATGTAAGCTGCACTGCCAGCAGAAATTCTTCGGAGTATCTGGTCAGCCATAAGGCTAGAAGCAGAGAGCCAGATGATTTTATCAAGATTTTCTCATGTAGGGGGTTAGAACAGATAGCTTCTTTCCTCTACATGGGTGTTCAATATCATTTTATCTGGGGCTTCGTGGCTGCATAAGATTAAGTTAAAAAACTTCTTTCTCTTAAGCAACAATTGACCTATTCATAGACAAAAATCAGCTGAATATAGATGTTCCATCAAATGCAGGGGTGCATAAGCTAGACATATTCCTTCAGTTTTCCCAAACGACATATGTTCTGTTATGTAACTTGCCAAGTGCCATAAGTTCAGAGCCTCTAAGGCGTGCTAGTTTTCCCAAGGCAGAATTTCAGGAAACTACTATCCTGGGAATCTGATGGGGGTGGGGATTATCTGCAGCAATAACCTATCTTGACTTTCTGGGCCTCAGTTTCCGAATCTATAAAATGTGGAGATAGTTTGAGGTGACGGTTAGAATCTTTTCCAGCTCCTATATTTTTAAAAATACCTACGGATAATGTCTTTTGGTAGAAGAAAATGTTGTGTAAAATAGATCCCTCTTGGGCACCATGCTGAGAGAGCCAAGGGTTAATGAGATTATTTTCATATTCCCAATGACCAAGTCCACATTTCATGTTGAATTGCTCTCAGCCTTTGAGGACCCTCTCACTACTCCTGAAAAGGCCTCAGACATAGCAGCGCTTTGAAAATATTTACTCCTGAGAAGAGTTGAAATCTATCAGGGACAACAGAAATGAGACACTTTGGGTTGGGACAGGAAGAAGAAAGGGAACATTAATAAAAGGGAAAGGACAGTAGATGAAACTTTTTTAAATCATGATCTTGATCAAGAAGGAACTCTGGCTTCAGAAAGGTCTTTTCACCAATTAAAAAATTGCCTTTGTGTGCATGTATGTATATTAGCAGCAAGCCTTAATTGGCAGTCTTGGAATGCCTGGGTGGCTCAGTCAGTTAAGCCTCTGACTCTTGATTTCAGCTCAGGTCATGATCTCACGGTCCGTGGGTTCAAGCCTTTGCATTGGGCTCTGCACTGACAGTGTAGAGCCTGCTTGGGATTCCCTCTCTCTCTCTCTCTCTCTCTCTGACCCTCCCCAGCTCATGCTCTGTCTCTCTGTCCCAAAATAAATAGATAATCATGAAAAAAAATGAACAAAAAAGAATTAATTGGCAGTCTTGAGGTTGTTTTATCAGAGACCTTCAATAAAATTGAGATTTCTCTCATCCTTTCTAAGCAAAGAGTGTTTCTTTCCTGCAAAACAAAGATGAGGAAGCAACTGGAATTTGGGTCTCCCAAAAGCAGCTTTGTTTTTCACTTGCTCTGGTGAGTCATTCTTTAGCTGGTAACCCCTGAGCAACGTCCTAGCCATTGCCTGCACCGTGAGACCTGCTTTGAGCACATTCCTCCTGGCACCTCGCAGGGCTGCAGTGAGTCGGTGACAGGCTGGAAGAACCACACATCTCTCACGCATGCGGTTCCCTTTGGCGTGCCTGTAATATAGCGAATGCATGCACCATGACTTGCTCAGTTAAATGTGCCTTCATTTATCTGGTGGCATTTTCTAATACACCTCACAAATTCCCTTAATTTTGCCACTTCCCACATCAAAAACAAAGTTGAAGAAGGAAGATTATAAGGAAGGTTTCACATTAAGGATTCTGGTGACAACAACCTGGTGATTTTTCAGTCAATCAGGATTTTTTTTCCCCTTGGGAAGAAATAGAAAGTAGGTGGATAATTATTTAGTTGAGCTTAAAATGTTTCTTCTGCATGAGTTCCAGAGAAAATGAAGATGCTTTTGTTATTAGCAAGGTAATGAAAGGCGGGCCAAGGTTCCAGGTAGGTAGGGGAATTTGAGAGGGGGTGGAGTTGAGGGGGAGTTTTTCAATTGTGGTGTTAAGGGAAGGAGAAAATGAAGGAAAGAGACAGGGGATAAGTGTCTTCTTAAAACAAAACTTACGGCACTATGTGGCAAGAAGGCTAAAATTTACTGAACCAAGTTTAAAGTTGTCATTAGAAATAATGAATTTAAAATTTACCATAATTATGGCAAATTTGATTTGTTCTTCATGTGGAATTGTGCATAGCCTAATGCCACGGAAAATGGTCTTTGATTAAATGAAAGCTTTTCAAGTAGCAGAGGGGAAAAAATCCAATATACTATTAGATATGCATACATCTCATTAGGTATTTCCTTGACTGCCAAAAAGTGGATTCAGATGTCTCTAGGCAAACTCTGGATTCACTGGGGATAGATGCTAGAATTCAGATATTTGAGTGTAAACATTTTTAAGTGACTTATTTCTTAAGATACATTAGACATCCCTAGCATAAGACAGAGACATTCGTCATTTCATGATGACCTATATTTCCCCTGGGTCTCTTTCTTAATATTAGCGCACAAAAATTGGGACATATTAACACTGGAATAAACCAGCCCATCTGGTCTTTCAGGTTGACTGACGTGCTCAACTGCAGTGTACCTGTGTCAACTAAACTCTTTGGGTTCTTGGTTAATTTATAAATTGATGAGGTTAGAGTGGATAAAGTCTTGGGTTCTTCCTCGGTCAATAATTCTGAATTTTCTCTAACACATTTAAGTGAGCTTAAGACATACACCTTTTTCACATTTTAATATCTTTGATATTGAAGTTATCTTAAGTAGATATTCCTTAATCATTGTGTCACAGCATAATCAGCATGTTTTACTTCTCTCTTTTGAAGGTACATAAAATAATGGTACATGTTGCAATTAATGTCATCTTAGATTTGATAGAATATTCTGTGCAATTGAGACATGAACCCCAAACATACCAAACTCGTCCAATATCATCATCCATCAGCCAATCATTCCAAAACCGACTTAGTTTCCATTATTGGGCATCTTTGGGAGGCAGAATTTTGATTCCAGAAAAGAATTTAGTGATGGGTGTTCCATAAAGAAACTGTTCCTTTCGTTTTCTTTGGACATCTATTTGGGGATAATCCATTCCTTTTCTGATGAAGCTATCTTCTTCCTTAGTTTTGTTCAAGAGTCGACCCATTTAATTCCTGATTATGCTGGTGTAAAATGTAAAATGGGCAATGAGACAGACAATTCTTTCCTATGCCTCAGTATATTTATTTAAAAGCTAATTGTTGAATTCCCGTATATTATGTCACACAGTAGTGATATAGCAGTAAACCCCAAGTAATATCTGTCTTCATAGAACAGGCCATTATACAGTGACACGCAGCAAGGACTGTACTGGAGAAAATGAGAGGAATTGCACAGAACATCCCAAGTTATTCACAAGAGTTTTCCATAGATGGTGATTTCTAACCTGAGATCTGAAGGACGGGTAGGATTAGCCAACTGAATGATAAGGGAAGATGAAGAAGAAGAAGGGTATTTCAAAGAAAGGAAGCAGAATGTTCAAAGACCTAGGATTCAAAAGGAAAAATAAAACAAAGCAAGAAAACAAAAACCGTGGTGTATTCAGGGAAGTACAAGTCCAGAATGACTGGACATGCATGATAGTGTCAAGTTTTCTCAGTCAACCCATCAGTCCATAGTAGTCCTCTGTTATTAGAGAGAAATGCGTTTCAAGACCCCAGGGGATGCCTAAAATCACAGATTTTAAAACCTATATATACCATGTTTTTCCCCTGCAAGCATATCTATGATAATGTTTAATTTATGAATTAGGCACAGTAAGAGATTAACAACAATAGCTAATAATAAAATAGACCAATTATAAAAATATACTGTAATAAAAGTTATGTGTACGTGGTCCTTCTCTCCCCCCCCCCCCAAATAACCTTATTGTATTGTACTCTCTTTTCTTCTTGTGATGATGTGAGATGACAAAATGCCTACCTGATAAAATAAAGTGAGGTGAATGACATAGGCATTGTGACTTAGTGTTAGGCTACTATTGACCTTCTGACGTATCATCTGAAAATCATCTGTTTCCAGACCTTGGTTGACTGGGGGTAACTGAAATCACAGAAAGCAAAACCATGGATAAAGTGTGTGTGTGGGGGGGGTTACTTTATAAGTATTTCATCTAATCTGAGCTAACCTATGTGATAGGCGTGATGGGATTGCGAACAGATTTCAAAATGGAGTCGTATACCAAATAATTTTATTGTAATTCTAAAGTAGCCACCAAAGATGTCTTGATTCTCTCCTCATCCTTAAACTCAGAATATTCCAAATGAGACTCATTCTCTTCAAATCCCACATCTGTTGTTTCTTCCCTTTTCCTAGCCTTGACGAATAACCCTACTCTGCCAACCATACTCCAAATCTTGAAATTGTACCAATATGTTTCATTAACATTCCCCAAATCTAATACATCATTGGGTTCTGTAGTTTGGACTTCAGATATACTAACATTAGACAAAACAGACTTTAAAATGAAAAACGTTACTAGAGACAACAAAGGATATTTTTTAATAAGAAACAAAGAAGGACTTTTAAATAATAAAAGAATCAACATATGCACCTAATAAGAGATTCCCCCAAATATATAAAAAAACTAATAGAACTGAAAGGAAAAATAGACAGTGATACCTTGGAAGGGGCTGTAAATGAGGATGCTGTAATGGACCCCTGTTATCTTTATTGGTTTGAAATCCCCACTTCTTAATAAAGTCTCTTTTTTGTGGTAACTCATTTCACATGTTCACGTGATGCTAATGTACTTTTCCCAAACACATGGATGGACATATGAGTTATATCTCACCAAATATCTCACCAAGTAGGGTACCATAGGCTCTGGAGTTAACATATAATCCAGGATAGGCCAGTTAGAGAACTCAATGGAAATTTAGTGCTGTGCTGCTCCATGTTTTCTTTTTTTGGAAGATTAATTAAGCTAGAATGGTATGATCTCTTATGCCTACAACTGAGAAAGAACAGGAATACAGAGTTAAGCCAAGCAGAGACAAATGGATTTCATTTGTCTGAGAAAGCTGGTGCCTTGATAACATTATCTTGAGGTCCTGGATTATTCCTGAATCCAAAATAACTCTAGACATTTTCATTACATGAACCATTCTATTCCTCTTTTTCTTAGTCTATTTGGGTCAGGACTCTTGTCACTTGCAACTGTAAAAGTCTTGAACAAAATAGAGGTTGATAATTACAATTCAGACCACCAATTCCAAGGCAGGGGGTCCCCACACACCAAGCAATTTTCGGACGCCAGTGGAGTGTCCTACAATTCAACTCTCTTCTGATAATGTCTACCTGGAGGTAGCATCAGACCCCACAGGCTAAGGGCTCAGTCCCATAAGATTGCTCCCCTGCCTCACTTCAGAGGGCAGCTGAAAGTCCAGGTTGGCAATTGTGTTTTAGACTGACCAGCTGCAGATCAGAAGTTCCAACAACCTCTTCCTTCCTAATTTGCTAGAGTATCTCAAAGAACTCAGAAAGAGAGAGAGAGAGAGAGAACATTTTACTTATTAAATTACCAGTTTATTAGAAAAGGATGTAACTCAGGAAGAGCCAAACGGAAGAGACGCATAGAGAAAGGAGCTTGGAGCTCCATGCTTTCTGAGAGCACCACTTTCCCCAAATCTTCCTGTGTTCACCAACCTGGAAGCTCTCTGAAACCTGTCCTTTTGGGTTTTTACAGAGGCTTCATTAGATAGCCACAACTGATTAAATCATCGATCATTGGTGATTGATTCAACCTCTAGCCCCTCCCCCTCCCCCCCCTCCCCAGTGGTCAGGGAGATAGGAATGAAAGTTCCAACTTTCTAATCACATGATTGGTTCTCCTGGCACCCAGGTGCTATCCTTAGATAGGGTCCAAAAGTCATCTCCTTAACATAACAGGAGACACCTTTTATGGCTCTTCTCACTTAGAAAATTACAAGGGTTTGAGAAGCTATATGCCAGGAATAGTGAACAAAGACCAAATACCCATTTCTTACTATAAAACACAACATCACAATGATAAAAATGTGTCAGGAATCTGAATGGTATAAAACATGGATAACTAGATACTGAGCAGGTGTTCACAGAGAGAATATCTGCATTTTTCTCTGAACTGTGTCTTCTAACATGGCTCGTCATATCTCCATTCCTTCCTGTGATGTTTTCAGATGATTCCACAGTTTCCTTGTGATTTTACACCATAAGAATATTCGGGTACATGTTACTCACTTTAAGGAAATAAAAAAAAATTTAAGCAAGGTTAAATCAAAATTGTAGTCTTACATCTAATTTGATTTGAGTTTCTTTCTTTTCACAGCTCAAGGCAGATCCAAGCCTCTAGCCTGTAGTAGGGAACAGACCATGGTCTCAGCTTTCAGATTTCCTCAGATTTCCTCCTTCCTCTTTCAAGACTTTATTTTGCTGTTCTTTTGTGTAGTTCTTTCTTGACTAATAGTAAATGGCCAGTGGGATTTCCATTATAGCAAGCTTTTAAATGCAGCTTTCTCATATATAACTTTTGTTTCTGAGTTCTTTGGCCAATATTCCCAAACATTTTTCACTGAGATTGTTCCAGATCATTGCTTTATGACATGGGAGGTGTACTTGCCAGCTGACCTAGAATGACATCCTTTCAGCCTTTCTCCCTGGGGATGCATCCTGTTGGGATTCCCTCACCCCCAGCAGGCATGTTTTTTAAAAGTATGATCCCATCAAGACAACTCAAATGCACTGGTTCTAAAGAAAATTCATGCCTTGCTTTTGTGCCAAACTGTGCATAGCCTGTTCCCCATGTCACTCACTCTTCCTTGTCTTACCCTGGAAGGCGGCTGCAGCCAGCCATTTATCTTCTGATTTTTCCAGTTTGGCAGCAGGCTCCAAGTATCTATTTTTATGTACACTGTCAAACTTCAGGGGACGTGCATAAATTCCTCCTAAATGTCAAGTGCTCCCAAGGCCTTCCTCATCAAACTTTAATGCGTGGAGTAAGACTAAAACTTTCTGCATCTTGCAAGTGTCCGATTAGAGGATGATCTGCTTTCTCTCATTTTGCAAACACTCAAAGTCTCCAGGAAGAGCTCTCTTGGAGTCTTTCTGACTTGGTTAGGTAGAGAGAGCCCTCCTTCCCTTTCTTCGTGTGTATTCCTCCTGGTAACCACACTTGTTACTAGGCAGATAGTTCTCTCTTTCTACAACTTAAATCTTTCTCTCCAGGAACCCCTGCTTTTTGCTTGTATAGGATGGATGGGAAGATAAGTGGGAGAAAGAAGCTCCAGTCTGATCACTTAGCACACACTCCAGGGTATCTGTTTGGCTGTTCTTTTGAACAAAGAGGCACTTGTAGACAGAAGCGATATTCGGTGTGTTTGATAGCCATCATGGTAGACCACGGGAGTGGACTGAGACCATAATGTTGAACCAGTATTCTGGAAAGGCCTTGATGATCCAGGACTTAATCTTTTATTTCCAGATTATTAGGAAATCCAAGGGGTTCCAGAGGAGAGGCCAGGGTGGTGGAGTGGCAGAGCTGAGCGAAATGTCTATTTATCAACTTTTTGGAAGTAATTTCTATAACTCAGCAAGCAGGTGGTTGTCAGCTTTTCCTGTGGCCTCTTATTCTTGAGATTGCAGCTTGAGCTATCATCCCTAAACAATAAAAAAAATTTTGTTTCCTATATCATTACATTTGAGCTCTAATGGAGGCGACGTCCCCAAAACTGTTGGATAAAATTAGCATAACTGAGTTGAAGAATAAGCTTAGGGGAGAGGAGCCAGTAACAGAGCGGAAATCCCCAAGAGACAGGGAAGTCAATGTGATAACCAGAAAACAAGAGTTTTATCTTGAAAGTGGGCCATTTGTAGCAGAGAAGACAGGGAGGCTGAAGGTGAGGGAAACATCCTTGTGTTTATTCATGACCTTTATAAGTGGAAAGCAAGAGACAAGGGCTAAGAGAGCAAGGGAGCAGAGATACAGAAGTGACAGTGGTGGACGCAGGCCGTTCAGGTGTGGAGTCACAAGGACGGAAAGAAATTGTATAGGGTAAGAAGGTCTTGTGGAACAGGAAAGCTTGTTTAGAAGTTTTCATTGTTGTTTTTACTAAGGTAAGCGTATCTGAAGACGGAAGGGCGGGAGCTGGCCCAGAGTACATAGCTGTGACCGTGAGGGGAACACAGAACACAGTCTCTGCATCTGGAAGGACTCTGTCAAGAGTCCACACAGATGGAGGGGTTGGCCTTGGGCAGGAGCGCGTTCACTTCCCCGGCAAGACTGGGTGGTGGCATCAGGATGTTTACCAGCGTGTGGGAAAGAGTGGGCGTGAGCAAAAGTAGTAGCTTCAACCAGGAAACTATCGTCGGAGTCCAGTAGATCCCTGAGCAAAAAGAGACCCGAGAGGGGCAGTGTGAAAAGAAAGGGCTGGAAGATTCAGCAAAGGGCAGGGGGGACATTGTAGAACCAGGTTACCTGGCTGCAAGGTACATTCCAGCAGCAGTTGGACACCCGGGTTGTGGGTGGGGCTGGTGGTTCTGAACAGACGTGTGCGTTGTGAGGCTGAGAAAAAGGAACGTCCAGGGAAGGGGTATGTGTGATCCAGGGAAAGGAACGGGCATAGCTCGGGTTAGGGATGGCAGGGCGAGTGGGGGAGCGGGGAACAGAACTGGGTGCCTGTGGGCCCGAGCGAGGTGGTCGGCAGGCTGAAGCATTTGGCTCTGAAATAGGTGGTAGGCTCTGTTTGCATGGGAAGCGGGTTGTCTAATTGTAAAATGAGAGTAGGGGTTGGCATAGCGGTTATTATTTTGACAGGGAAACAGGTCCCGTGGACGTTTGCACCCTGAAAGACCTCACCGACTTGTAACCGGTAAGGGAAATCAGGAGGGAATAAAGCCCTTCATTGATCTGGCTTTCAAACCGAAGTAAGTTTCAACGGGGTGATAAGCTGAAGGAGAGGGGAGTGGGCCTGGAGTGGACAAGAGGGAAGCCGCACGGACGTATGCAAATACATGTGTGTTCACTTGCTTTTGAAAGCAAACATTTTGTTTTCAGCAAACAGCTTGCATCTTGTGCTTCCTTAATTTTTCTTTTCTTTTTTTTTTTTTTTTTAAGGAAAGTACACACACAAAACAGCCTGTCACTGCTGGCTTCACAGAGCGGGAAGACAGGCCCTTGAGTGTTTTCCAGTAACCAGCTCCCTAAGCTGGTTCTCACACGAGAAAGAAACTCAGAGCAACAAAAGGTGCCTCTGAAAGGTTCTTTTAGGCTAAAATTTGGTGGACATTAAAAGAGGGCAAAAGTTCAAATGAGAAGGAGCCCCTGCCAAGTATGCAGGCATCTTAGCCAAGGGGAAGGAAAAAGAGACACTGCTTTAAAATGCAAGTAACCATGGCGAGCCAACCGTTCAATGCTAGAATCTGGTTAAGAAGTAATATCACACAGAGCTGCGATTGTTCATTCAAGGCAGGCCATGAGAGAACAGTTGTCTCCAATGGGTACTCGCACAGCTTGGCTTCAATATTATAAGTGCATTTTTCAAAGCGTCCAGCGCTTCTCCCTGACCCATTTGGTATTGAGCAGAAAGAAAAGAAAGCACAAAGTTTATTCTCAGTGTCTCTTGTGGGTTTAAGACGGCTTTACATATGGAAAAGCATTTGGGTGTCAGCTGTTGAGCTGCTTTCCTGCAATTCTGCTTTCAGTTGCCATTGGAAACTCTGCCTGGCTCTGCGGTAACATCACCCACTTCCCAAGGTTCCGAAACCAAAGCCCCTCTGACGAGAGGCCGCGCATTTCTTTCCTTACAAGTACACGCTGTGCTTTGCCCCGGATTCTTAGTGAGAAGGGCTTGCAAACAGCAAGGATGTGGGGCTGAAGATGAGGTGTGGGATTTAGACATGAAGATAAGCTGGGTGTAATATAACAAGAAGTTCTGTAATGACTGGAAATGCAACCTCGTGTTCATGCGCGTCCTTCCGATCTAGATTATCCGTTTGCTGTGGTCACCTTCATACAGAGAGGGGTTGGAGCGGTTCTGTCCCTCCTGTGTCAGTGGGATGACTGTCAATAGGCGAAAGGCTCCTCCCAAATTCATGCAAATGTATCTGTGTCATTTCGCATGTGACTTTTTCTGGAGAAATTTATCTGTAACTTTCCTTAGATTAATCAGAATGGTCCATGACCCCAAGTGAGAAGCTCGGAAAGAAGATGTCATGTCTCTTTTCTTCTCTTTTCCAAGTTTTGAGCCATTAGGGAGTCTGCCAGATGCAACGTGGTCAGGAAGGGAAGAGCCAGGTTTCAGAGCTCAGCCTGCTGATGCCACAGCCCCGTTGAGTAGACAGGCAAGGGCAGCCTGATCATGCGTTCTCATCAGAGGAGGTAATCCAGTATCATGTTCCAGCGCTTAAAGCAAATAACCTAGAGTCAGACTGGTTGGGTTTGAAACCTGGTCCGTTAAGTCATAGATAGAACATTCATGTTATAGCATCTTCGTGCCTGAGGTTCTTCGGCCTTATAGCAGAGTTTTAACAGTTGGCCCTCGTTGTTTTAGTCTAGTCTGGTGGCCGTAACAAAATATAGACCGTGTGGCTTACATAGCAGAAATTTAACTTATTTTCTCATGGTTCCAGAGGGCGGAAGTCCAAGATCAAGGCTCTAGTTGATTCAGTTTCTGGTAAGAGCCCTCCTCCTGGCTTGTGGATGGCTGCCTTCTCACCCTGTCCCCTTGGCTTTTCCTCATGGCACAGTCTCCGGTGTCTCTACTCAAAAGGGCACTAATCCCATCAGATCAAGGTCCTACCCCTATGACCTCATTTAACCTTCATTTACTTCCTTAGAGGCCCCATCCGCAAACACAGCCATGCTGTGGGGGATAGAGCTTCGACGTATGAATGTGGGGGAAACAGATGCTCAGTCCATACACTCATTGTTCAAAGATTACATATTTGTGAATGTGCCTATTCTACCATTTATTTACGACTCCAGAATCCGTACTCCTGGCACTCTTGTGGTTAATTGCTGACATGGAAAGAAAGGTAAAACATTTGGGTTGCCTAGCAGGCATGTTCCCAGCTGAGACTGAACAGGGCAATGCTCTGCCTTCTTGTTTCAGCTCTCCTACTATAAACAAAATATCCTGCTCACAGTCTATTTAGTGACATGTGTTTAACATTTTGTGCTCTCGTTGATGATTGCACTGTTTAAAATTGCCCCTAAACATAGTGTGAGATGCTATCTAGTGTTTTCTGGTGCAAGAAGGCTGTGAGGTGCCTTACAGAGAAAATATATGCATTAGATAAACTTCTTTCAGGCATGAGTTGGTCTATGTGCTGGCCATAAGTTCAGTATAAATGAATCAAAATTACATATTAAATAAAATGTCTTTTAACAGAAACACACAGAAAACAAGGTTATGTATTGATCAGTTGATGAAAACACTGGAACCAGAGTCTTCTAGGAACCTCATCCTTTATTTCTCCTAGGGGTGGCCCTTCAGTGTTCTAGAATACAACTACCACGAATAATGAGAATTGACTGCATGTGACTCATTAAGCCATGATGAGGATCAAATAAGTTATTACAGGTAAAGGCCTTGTAAGACTGTGGTCTTAGTTCAGATTGCTCTAACAAATATCAGAGACTGGGTGGCTTAACCAACAAACATTGATTTCTCACAGTTCTGAAGGCTGGGAAGTCCAAGATCAAGGTGCTGCCTGATTTGGTTCCTGCTGAGGGCCCTCTTCCTGCTTTGCAGGTGAATGCCTTCTCGCTGTGTCCTCACATATTGGAGAGAGAGATCATCTCTCTTGTGTTCCTTCTTTAAGGGATAAGGGCACTAATCTTGTTAGAAAGGTCTTCACTCTAGTGACCTAATTACCTTCCAAAGTTCCGAACTCCCATCACTTTGGGGATCAGGACTTTTACATATGAATTTGGGGTGAGGTGGACATGATACAAACGTTTAGCCCATAGCCACTGCTTAGCTCATAGTCAGTGCTCAGTAAATGTCCTTATTTTACTATTATTTTCTCAGAACTAGAACAGCAAGAGATCACTCCACAGGTGGAAACAATAAGATGAAGTCTTGACCCTTGCCCCAGTGTTCTAGAATCAAAATTTATAACGAGGCAGAAAAAATTTATTACCTGCTGGATTTTCTACCCACCATTTCACCAGAAATACTTAAAGATGCTAAAATGTTAGCTATAGCTATGGTTTAGGTTATATTAATTAGTTTACTTATTCTTTCATTTATATCATCTGTCAGACATTTACCCCGCATATTTATGTCATGAGTTAAGTGCTACAGGTATAGCAAACTGAATAAAGCTTGAGCATGGCTAAGTAAAGAAAGATGTGATATGAGCAGTTGGCTTCAAAAGAACGTAAAGAAAATATTTAGGGAATGTGAGATGGAGCCACTTCCCTGTTAGTTCTCTTAGCGTTTTCCTGAGAACTTCCTGGTCTTAAACCCCAGGTGGTATTTGTGATAAATTAGAAGAAAGGAAGTACTAGCTTCGGTAAGGTCCACGAAGTACCAAGTTGGCCGTCCTGGTCTGTTGGGACTCCATTTTCTGCTTTAATTAAACTGCAACACTGTCATCAATACAACCTGGTTCTGGTTGCAAGCCCAGGTTCTGGAGCCGGACTGCCTGGATTCAAGGCTCATTTTTCATACTACCCGCTCTGTGACCTTGGGCAAGTTACTTCATCTCTCTGTGTTCCAGTTTCTTTAATATGTAAAATGAGGATAATAACGGTGCTTTCTAGCACTGCTGCGAGGGTTAGGTAAGTAAAGGTTTGACAAGCACCAGAACAGTGCCTGGCACATAATATGCTTCATTTTTATATTTAATGAATGACGAAGCCATCATCTCGGAATGTCCCACACCAGCACATACTGGTAGATAAATGAGATGATTAACAATCAGCTGTTGAATGAATGCATGAAAGTAAATGACCTTGGAAAATACTGATAGGAGAGAAACCATGAGGAAATGATTTCAAAGGAGCTAATTTGGTAGGTAAGATGTTTCCAACTGTTGTTCTCTGTTTAAAGCTTTTATTGTTCCAATGCCATTAATATAAAGTCCAAATCCTATGGTTTGGTGTATTACGAAGTCAAGGATGGGGTTTGCAGCAGTAACATGTAAACTTCTAAACCTCAGTGGCTTAGAAATACCCAAGTATATTTCTTTCTCTAGAAAAGTATGATGAAAAAAGTAGTTCTCATCCATTTGATGACTCAGAGATTTAGGATATGTTTATCCTTGATGTTGCCATCTTGTGTCACCATGATGGGAGAAAAGAATGAAGAAGATTCTCATTGAAATGGATTCTCAATTGCCATGGCCCAGATGGCACATGTCATTTATGTTCACAGTGCATCCCTCAAGTCTAGACCAGTGTTCCAAGTGCAGTTGATGGGCGGGGGCTGGGGGGTGGAGGGAAGGCTAGGAAAGGTGGGGACTCATGTGGACTGTCTGTCTCTGCCACATATGGCATACGAGGCCCTTAAGAATCTGATCACAACTATTTCCACTTTGTTTTTCAGGTGAAATGGGGATTTGAGGTCTCTTATAATGGTGAAATAATCACCAGATGTGTACAGCAGATATTCATCACAGGGAAGTCTGGTTGTGGAATAAAGAATGCTCTCTAGACTCCCATTTGACTTTGTGGGAGACAAAGAAATACAGAAGGGGGCTTCTGCTCTCAATGAGCTTACAGTGTAGCTAAGCAAGTGTGAAAAGGGAGTTAAGGGGATAAGACAGTGTAGAATCAATTGCAACCAAGTGCTAGAGATAAGGTAGTTTGGTTTTATATAAAGAGTTTGAGATTTGGAATCAGACAGTCCTGGGGCCCAAAGTTTACTACTTGTATGATCTCAACGAAGTCACTTAACTTCTAACTGTGTATATACACATACATACTGTTATATATGTGTGGATACACACACACACACACACACACACACACACACACACACACACTTAATAGCTCAGTAAGTAGTAGCTGTTATTATTGTTTTTCTTTTTCTGTAACAAAACATGTTTGATGTGAAATATATATCTTTTTTCAGGCAAATGATAAAATAGTGTATTTCCCCCATTATTCTTATTTTTAAGCCCCCCTTGAACAGCAGACCCAAAGCACAGGTAAATATGTTACTCATTTCACCTGAAAGACTTTCTATATTGGGTCAAGTTCTAAGCCTAAGCTCAGGAGACTACTCCTGCTATGTTTCCAGGGGAAAGTATGATTATAAGACCCACTCCAGCAAGAGGGCATAGGCAGTTGACTAGGGAATCCTTGTATTGGCAAGCTGCCCACAAGATTATGCCTCACCCCAGCTGTCCACTGGCATCCCTCTGGGAGCCATGTGGCTGGGATTAAAGGTGTGGGATGGCACATAAAGTGTGGAAGTCACCAATGCATTTCCCATTTCAGCAAATGCCTCCCTACTTTCTAGCCTCCACATCCTGGAATATGGGGGCACTTCCTTTTCTTAAAGTCCATTGTTGAGGCTTTCCCAATCATAGTTTACTGATTTATTTCAAAACTTATGAAATGGGGTGGGGGTGGTTGTTATTATCCACCAGTTCTCTAGGTGATTCTGATTTCCAGTGTCAATTTAGAATAGCAGATGTCCCATCTGTTTCTCGAGTCCTGTCCATTGCAGATCGGAGGCCCTGGGAACTTATAGAGGGTGTTGACAGATGTCTTGTATATATCTTGATCCATGATAAAGGGAGCCTGGCTGAACGGAGCTCCCACTCACTGGGATCACACTGTTGATCACCACCAAACACCAGTGGATCCCTTTTTATTCTGCAAACATTCTCTACTCTCACGAATAAGAATATCATCTTACCATTTCTCCCAGAGCATTGAAACAAACACAAAGGAAGAGTCCCATAATTTTAACTGCATCAAGCTGTCCTGGGCTCTGTTCATCAGAGAATTCAATTCTGCTGAATAATTCTCCATAGGCACGAATGATAAAAGAGGAGATTATTACCCATCTGTTTGCCCTCTCGGCTTTTGTCCAGCCTTTATTGTCTTTTCAAGCTGGATCCATCTGATTAATTTAGTGACGCAGGAAGGCATCACCGAATATGAGCACGTTCCCAGGCCCTGGGAGCCTCTCGCCACACCAAGGCAGAGTGATACAGGGTGTTTTGTCTTGGAGCATTTCAGCAAACTGGGGCTGGAATAAGATATTTAAGGTCAAGGCCATGACATCTGTGGCTGGGAAAGGGCCAACAGAGATCATTTTTATCTCTTGCTGCACACATGCAATCTATTCATCACCAGGCATCAAGATCTTGACTGAGCGGCCAGAAAAAGCACAAGAGCTCTCATCTCTGCTGTTTATGTTATTTGGCCTTGTTTTTCCCTACAAGTTAGTATAAAGTTTTTTTGTGGTGTTTTTTTTTTTTTTTTTTTTTTTCAGGTTTGGGTAAGACTTTGCCAGGGCTCTTGTTTTAAGAAGACAGATTTTAATGGGAGTTGGGCAAGAAGGAAGGGAGACTGTGATGCATTATAGTTCCTGCTCCCCAGGTTGTAGAAGTCAGGGGCCATTCTTTTAGAGAAATGGATATGGTTGCCAGATGTTAGAAACCTAATCAGAAAATAAAATAATTTGTTTACATCAAAACACTTCCACTTAAACCTCAAGTGCAAAACCGATCTGTCTCTTTCTCTATTCTCTGCAATGAGCAGAATTATAGATTATAAAAGTTTAAATTAGAAAAAAGGCATTTTCATTGGTAAAATTTGCCTTTTATTTATTTTTTGTGACTTTTTATGGATCCTGTTATAGAGTGGAAATTGTAGCTATAGTTAAATGTTTCCAGCTTACACTCTTAGATCCAATGGGATGCATGATGTCAAGAGAACCGCTATGTTGTCATAGGTCCTAAGTTCAAGTCCAGGCTTTGAAAGTAGCCACCATGTCTGCTTTACTTCTCTGGGCTTCCTTCTCCTTAGCTGTAAAATGATACGGTTAGACAACATTGTTTCTGAAGCCCGGAACATTCTTGTTCTGAAAGTCTCTTTTCCTGGAGGGTATTTGCTTCAAGTGGCATTTACACTATGTATTAACAATTTCTCTGTATTGATTTTGTGGCTACTCTATTAAATAGAAACATGCTTATCTTTGTCTTCATGAGTGTAATAGAAGCGAAAAGGGAGAAGGTGACATGACCTTCACCCTTTAAAGGCACATTATCCTGAGCAACTTCTGGGCTGTGCTCCTAATCTACTTTTGATTATGTCTCTTCTTTCACTAAAGACATAGCAATAAGAAATTCAGAAAGAAGATGCCTATTATGTTTTCACACTCCCCCACTTTCATTTAAAAATGCACTGCTATCATGTACTTATTTTATAATTTACCATTAATCTCCGTGACACCGCCGTGATCAGGATTTCAGAACATTTTTGAAAGGTGCATTGTCTCATACTGCTTTTGCACAGTGAATTGCACTTTGCTGCTATCCACTCTCAAGGCTGCTGAAGCACACCTTTAATAGGTTATCATGATCCCAGATAAAAGCAATCCAGCAACACCAGATTACACACCCAGGCTTTCCTTACTGGGGTCTTACTTTACTTTTCAGACTCAAAGAAATGGCTTCTCCCTGTACTTTTTCAGGGTCTAAGAGAATAATAAAATGAACTATTAAGATCTAGCCTCAGAATTCAGCTACTCTGAAGTCCTGGGTGGTGATATGACTTTTTCATTTATATTTCTAAGGACTGAGAGGAAAGGGGTGGCAATTAACATTTATTATATCCCTTCTCTCATATATTGCAGATGTCACGTTAGGTACATCTAACCCTCCCTTGTGCATCTAGGCCCTCCCAGCAAACTGTGAAGTAGGTAATACTATGGCCATGCTACATATGAGAGCCTAAGATTTGGAGATATTTTGCAAATTGCTGATATATTGTGCAACAAGGAAATATAGAACCTAGACTCGAACCCAGGTCTGTTTGTTTACCAAATCCATATGGCGGGTTTGTGATTTCTTCATCCTTTATTAAACGTTTTTTAATGTCTGCTGTACATATATAATACATTTCTTGCATTTATTCTTTCATTTTATTCATTTATTCTTATTATAATAGTTTGATTTCATTTTCTAGCATGCAGTCATCCACCAATATATTTATATCTCTTGGAGTTTGCTATTCCTCTGTCTACCATTTCACAAGGACCAAGTTTCTGCAAATATTTTTAGATCTGGCACAGGGTCTTTGTGAAACCAACCATAATGGAGCCTGTAATTCATAAGTCTGAAAGTCTTTCTTTGATATAGACATGTCTGGTTGCCCTGCCTTTTTCAACAAATAAGGGGATATAGTTTTTAGAGAAGAAGGACAGGGGCAAGGGTATAAAAGAGCTCCTGGTGGAGAATGACCGCTGGAGTCTTGGGAACATGTTGAATCAACTGCAGAACTTAATGTTTTAAATCATTAAAGGAGGTGAGATTTCAGGATTTTTTCCTATCGTGGGTACATTGTCTATGTGAATAAAAATTGAAAATACAGATTGTGCAAAACTCCACCAAGTGACCTAAGAATGGTGGAAATTTCTTGCAAACACTAGACAGAGGAAAGTCAACACCAAAGGCTGTCTACAAGCTGCGTGCAGATGGAAAATACTGAAGGTCAGGTGCCTAGTGGAGAGAGACATAGGCAATATCTAAGGAAACATCCTGGCTTGTGCCATCAAATACCGACATTTAATGTTCCTTTTACGCTTGTTCAATTAACAGATACTATAATTCTAAGACAGAGAATCCTGGGAAATATCTCCCTTCCAAAAACTAAGAATTTTTAATTTTTAACAAGATCTCACGTTTCTGGCAGCAAGAAATCCTTTGCAGATTTTTGTCTGTTTGTTTGTTTGTTGTTGTGTTAAAGTCGACCACTGGAGCACTTTTCAGGATCCCGTGGCCTCTGTTGTTGTTAAGTCACACCTCAGATATAACGGTGATCTTCTATAACATGGACTTATTTTAAAGGTTCCATATTCCAAAGCCATTCTTGGGAATTTGATATATTTTATTTCTCTGTTCAGCAGACTCTCGTTGTGTATCTGGATTGGGTAGAATAGAGCTATTATGTTTACATTCAAGTGATTTACCCGAAGAAGATCCTCCTGTCTTGCTGTTTCTCTTGGAGAAAATAATAATGAATTGACACGCACACACACACACACACACACACACACACAAAGATATAAAGGAAAAATGCCAGATCTGTTTAAATCCAAATTCCTGTTGGTACTCTGATACTGGCATATGCTGTTCTTTGTGCTAAGAACAGGAAGTCCCAATCTTCAAAACATTTTGTAGGTAGTTTTATTGACTACAAATTATCTCACAGCAAAGGTCCTATCTCACATGTAAGAATCAGAAAGCTGCTTGAGAATTTGATAAATAACATCCAATCTTTTGTTTTATTTCATGAGTGGTTCAGAGAGAAAGATACTCTATCTCAGTATTTCCGAAGCCTGGCTGCATGTGAGAATCCCCTGGAGACTGTTTGAAGCCTACCGGGTTCTCCTTGCCCCAGAGGTATTGGTTCCATTTTTCTAGGATGGAGCTGAGGCTTTTTGTTTCTAAAAGCTGCTCGGATGAGTCGAAATGGGCAGCTAGGCTTAAGCAACACTGCAGCCTTGGGGACACACTCGTCACTAGAATAGAGGACAGACATGGATGCTGGAAACATGTATAATCAGCTGAACGAAGGGGAGAAGGGGAGCCAAAAGAAGGCAGATACTCATTGGGTCTGAGCTCACCAGCCATTACTGGAAATAATTATTATTTAATCTTCCTACTCTATGGCATTTACGTGGCATAAAGGAAAGATCCTGACCTTGGCATTGAGCAAGTGACTTGGTTTCTGATGACAGGACCATCCCAATAGCTCAGATTCAAAGACTGAGAGGCAAGCTTAGTAGAGTTGCTGCTTTAATGATGCTATTTCCCATGAATGTGAGGTCAATCTCAAGTTGGCTGGAGCTAGGATTCAGAGGTTAAAAATAAAAAATTGAAGGGGTGCCTGGGTGGCTCAGTCGGTTAAGGGTTCGACTTCAGCTAATGTCATGATCTCACGGTTCATAGGTTCAAACCCCATGTCAAGCTCTGTGCTGACAGCTCAGAGCCTGGAGCCTGCTTCAGATTCTGTGTCTCCCTCTCTCTCTGCCTCTCCTCTGCTTATGCCCTGCCTCTCTCTCTCTCAAAAATAAATAAACATTAAAAAATTAATAAGTAAAAAATAGAAAATGATTTTTCCCATTAATAATGAATACTAATCCACCATGAAAAAGAATGAAATCTTGCCATTTATGACAACATAGGTGAAACTAGAGGGTATTATGTTAAGTGACGTTAGTCAGACAGAAAAAGATAAATACTGCATAAATGCGTATATGTGGAATCTAAAAAAAAAAAAAAAAAAAAAAAAAACGAACAAACAAAACAACACAGAAACAGACTCAGAAAATGGAACAGGTTGGTGGTTTTCAGAGGAAGTGGGGGTGGAGGGATGACCAAAGAAGTATAACTAGTTCTTTGTTTAGCAAACAGTTTATTTAGTCTGAGAGAGTGAGAGCATGAGCAGGGGAGGGGCAGAGAGAGAGAGAGACAGACAGACAGACAGACAGACAGAATCCCAAGCAGGTTCCATGCTGTCAGTGCAGCCCCTACCCCTGACGTGGGACTCAGTTTCACAAAGAGATCAAGACCTGAGCTGGGATCAAGAGTCAGACCCTTGACTGACTGAGCCACCCAGGCGCCCCAGAAACTTCCACTTCTAAAATAAGTAAGTCATGGGGATGTAATGTACAACACAGAGAGTATAGTCAATAATATTGTAATAACTTTGTACGGTGACAGATGGTAACTAGAGCTATTGTGGTGATCGCTTCATAATATATAACAAACACTGAATGACTATCTTGAACACTTGAAGTCAATAAAGTGTTGTATGTCAAATCCCTTCCAGCCTCCAACTTATGGCTCCCATCACCACCGCCTCCCACTCTCTGCCACTGGTCTGCTGTTGGTGGGTGCCTCTACTTCTGGTCCATCTTTACCTTCATATATATATATTTTATTATCTGTAGCCACATCCCTTTCTTATCCTCCTCCTACCTTCCCTTCCAGGGTAAGAAAAATGGCTGTATTTCTTACCCTAGCTTGGATCTGTAATGATGCCCTCCTTCCTAAGGATTCTTCTTCAAGTCCAGTTCTGTCTGCTCTATAGTAGTTCCTACTGGTTCATAGGACCATTTCTCCATTGTTCTAGTGTTTTCTCCTTTTCAAGGCCTCTGGCCCAGTTGCTAAATTTTCTCATAATTCTAAGCAAATACACTGGGGAAACTGGTGCTCCTTTCTCCAATTGGGGGATTTGGGTACCTGGAGAATTAGGTAGTCCAAAAAAAAATTTTTTTTAAGACTAAGTCCTGACCCTGACTCGTGCAAATTATTAAAAAAATGGGGAAAACACTACGGGTTTAAAAGTTGTTATAGAGATTACAATGATGTAATACATTCCAAGTAGCTGGCCTACATTGGCACATCCCAACTTTGGGCATCTGTCTCCCCTGTATTCCCTAAGGGGAAGGAACTGTGATATGGATCCCATCCAGATTGTTAGTAGTATTTAGTGTCTCAGGTTTGAAACATATGGGATATGTTCATCGAGTTTCAAAGGAAGAAGGGTGACAAGCTTTTTTCATTTTCTCTAAATTAAGAACAGTTTATAATTTCTTTTTACTATATAATCATATAGCTTATTATTGACAAAATATTGGGGTTCATGAATTTAGAAATAAAAATATGCGCAGGTGGACCGTAGGGTAGCATTTATGTTGATGATCTCTGGATTGCACTGAAGATATTAACATTTGTTTCAGGAAGTTCTGGGCCTCCCCACCCCTTTTAAGTAGTCTTTATTTTTGAGTAGTTTTAGATTTACAACAAAATTGAGCAGAAAGTACAGACAGTTGCTATTTACCTCCCACCATGCCTGTGTAACCTCCCCCACTATCAATATCCTGCACCCAAATAATCCAATTTTCTTTACAACTGGTGAACCTACATTGACATATTATTGTCACTCAAATTCCACAGTTTACATTAAGGTTCACTGGTTGTACATTCTATGGATTTTGACACTTGTATAATGACATGTATCTGCCATTATAGTTCCATGCAGAAGAATTTTACCATCCTAAAAACCCTCTGTGTGACACATATTCATTCCTCCCTCCCTATAACTCCTGGAAACTACTGAACTATATCCATAGTTTTGCCTTTTCCAGAATGTCATGTAGTTGGAATAATACAGCGTATGGCTTCTTTTGCTTCTTAACATGCATTTAAGATTCCTCTATGTCTTTCCATGTCTCAGGAGCTCATTTCTTTTTAATGCTGAGTAATATTCCATTGTTTGGATATACCACAGTTTATGTATCCATTCATCTGCTAAAGGACATCTTGGTTGCTTCCAAGTTTTGGAGATTGTGAATAAAGCAACTATAAATATCCATGTGTAGGTTTTTGTTTGGACATGTTTTCAACTCATTTGGGTAAATACCAATGAACACAGTTGCTGGATCATAAAAGCTCTATTTTTTGTTGTTTCAAAATTCATTGTCACTGACATTTACATGGTAGACTAAATCCACTTTAGAATGGGTAAGAGAACTTTCAATCAGATCCACTGTTCAAGTGGGATCCTGCACCCCAATAGATTACTTTTCTGACGAATACAAATGTTGCAATTTCAGATACTTTCAGTATATTGAATAATATGCCTTATGCTATGGAGGGTTCCCAGTGAAGAAATTCATTGTTCCATCTCACGTGTCATGATTTTCAAAGTGTTACCTCAACATATATACTGTATCAAAGCTATGCCTACTTAAACCCCACTTTAAATGAGTAATTGAGCATATCTGCTGACCTGGTAAGGCAGGTCTACCAGAAAGGTCTTTAGAAAGGGAAATGAAAATAAAGGTTCCTGTGTGAAGGAAGATTGGTCCTTTATAATAGTAAAGGCTTTTTATAATAAAGCATTGGTTATAAGAGGGAAGTGATCCTGAATACAGCATGATTGTGGTCTCCTAGATGCATCCTACAACCTAGCTCCCCCTGGATGTACATCTAGGACAATGGAGAGCAGAGATTGTATCTTAAAGCTGAAATGAATTTTTTTTTTCCTAAAAGATTTACCGAACAATGGGGCATAAGAAATTTTATTTTAGGAACTTTAGACCAGAGTGTAACCAGAGGGGAAACAAAGCATTCCTCCTTCCACCTAGCCACAGATAACTCTGCAGATTTAGCAAAACAAACCACCAGTGGGTTGTGAAGAACATGGGAATCCGTGAACGGCAGTATTAAAACCCGCTAGATTTGTGGCAGGCACAACAAGGATGTTGTAGTTACCAGGTAGAGCATCCGTGGAGATGCTCAGTAGAGCAGACTTGTATGAAAGCGTATGTGTATTAACACTTAGGAACTCTTAGCAATTAAAGTGAGACTTTGGGGGATGGAAACACCCCAGGCCTGGGGAGCAACAAGATGGAAGGGGCCTGGGTCTCTAGCTGGCCTCATGAAGCCACCCCACAGTACTGGCCCCGGTCAACTCCCTTTTGCCATTCAATGCAAAAGAAATCATCATCTCTACCTAGCCAGTATTATATTTGGTCTCTGCTAATTGCGGTGGGTCTTGTATTCTGGTGATACCCCTGTTTCTCAGTGAGTCTGTCCCCCACAGCGTATGCTCATGCTACCTCCTGGCCTGCTCTGTGGATTCTCCTCTACAAAACCTACACCCATTTCCTAAACCCCTCTTTTCTGGAGAACATGTATGTGATTTGACAATGTCACCCAGGTCTCTGTTAGGACTTTCCTTAAGAAACTGAAATTTTATAAGTGGCTAATATTATCTGTATTTTAACAAAGGTTTTTATTATGTTAGAAAAATAAGTGACCAATGGTAGGGATGTCAGCCCTGGTGACAGACCTATTGAGGTGACATTTTTGTTCACTAAGATCTATAGGTATCCCTCAGTGATACTTAGATTACCCCTCCCATGAACATGGCTGACCATGAACATGAAGAAATCCACAGCACTATCCCACATGTGCCTTGCTAGAAATCTCAGTATATTTCCTACAGTAAGACTAAACTGAGTTGCTTCCATTATGGAAACTAAATACTTCCAAGATGTAAGACTAAAAATATTAAAATAATAAAGTAAAAGGCATTCACATAGTTAAAACTCAAGGATGTTCACGTAAATACAGTTACAAATACAAAGCCATTTAATTCAAACCCAAACATGCCTAGTGATTGCATCTTTGTTTCAACTTGTACCTTGTGAGCCTTTGCTTTGCATGACATAAGATGCCTTGAACAGTGTCTATCACATTGTTAGTGACTAACGAATATTTTTCAATGAATGATGGATGACTCTGCTATGTCAGCAATATAGGTAAGTAAGTAAATCTCTATTTGTGAAGCTTCTTATGCATTTCTAATCCCTGAGAAACTGTATTAAGACTGGTATGGAAAACATGCCAGCTAGGAAAAAAAAATTAAAAAGGAAGTTAAGGGGAAAAGTTGGGGGAAGCATCCAGAAAGTTACAAGAAAGACAAAATTGAGAACTCTCTTTTCTCACTCAGCAGCATATTCCTGGAACACACTTTTTATTCAGGAGTAGAGTTTATTTGAGCCCTCTAAGCTCAATATGAAGCATCAGAAGGTGGGAAAACATACGGGCATGGATTGTATTTATTTCCTCCACGAATGGGAAAACACAGACACAATTGCTGGAAATGTCTAGCGGTAGCTTAGGATGCAGTGGGAAGAAATCCTGGATTCCTAAAGAAGCACAGGTGACTATGGCAGATTCAGGTGGGAGGTGCACAATTCTGCTAGCAGTGGGCACAAACAGGAAGAAGGCACCAGCTTTGACTTGTAAGGCTCACTGAAGCTAAATCAACCACTGTTCAGGTCAAAGGAATGGGTTAATCTTCGATTCACTGAATTCCGCATGCCTTGTGAATTGTTGATGATTTATCTTTATTTGCTCAGCTTCTTCTAGGTTGTATCATCTCAAATTCTCTCAGGCTGATCAATAGACAGTTCTGACCAGTGAGCAGCCGTTCACTTCAGTCCTTTGGGGAAAAGCACACCTGTACCTGCTCAGTGCACACTCACCCGTGGTGGGCAGCCCCTCCCCCTCTCGTAAAAATGTCCAAACAGGACACTGTCTTCATTGCTTAATGCAACGGTGAATTCCCCAATGGAGTCTTTGAAGCAGATTAGTATTATTCTGGTAAATGGTTAACAATGGGCTCTGTGGTGTAGGCGGGACCCTCCTCTGAGATCCACCACCTACATTTCTTTTAAAAGTGTAGACCTAATAAGGTTTCTCGCTTGGTTTTCCTATCCATACAACACTCACAGGATTAATGTATGTTTGCCAAACCTTCCAACAAGCTGCCTCTCTCATCCTGCTGTTGCAAATCACCACCCTAGGCTCACAATGTCATCCTCTGCCATCCTTACTCTCTCCTTCCTGTTTAGCTCTGACCCACCTCTCTCCACTTCACCACTTCCTTCCTTTCTGCTAATCCCACAAATGTTTCGTAGGCGCTCCAAGGTGTATTGTGAACTGCCCTTCATTTTTTCTTCACTAATTTCCCCAAGATTATTTAAACCTGAAAGTAACCTGCCCCTCCTGATCCCAGAATGTCTCTAAAGACAGTGGGTACCCTTGTCCAAAGAAATATGTGGCATCCTTGCTATTTGCCTTAAGTGAAAAGAAGGAACCAGAGAACCCTCTCTTCATACTGCCTCTTCTTGGCTGCTGTTACAGTAAATATTTCCAAAACCAACTTACCTTTTGTAGTACATCTTTTTTTCAAATGCCATTTCTCACTATCCTTATGGCTGTCATCTGCTGGTTTCCGGGAAAGGCACCAAACTTTCTTGATGGGATAGGCACCAGGTCCACAAGACCATCCCCCCTTCTTCCCTGTAATTATTCTCATGAATTTCAACAACCCCTTACTTTTATCAAGCACACTTCTGGCTTGTCATTCTCAAATAGCAGTTATTCCAGTCAAAATGAATCATTTATTTTTTCAAATTGTATTCACACTTTATTCTCTCCCAATTCAGTGGCTGTGGTGGTTATCTTTCATTTGGCTGCCGCCCCAATCCATTTTCTACCTTGAGCTGTGCTCCAGGGAGTTGTCCCTGGAGGTGTCACCTAGCGCCCTTGCTCCCTTGCCTCTTGTTGGGACCAGCTGATGGGTGTCACGGGTGGGAGGGAGCAGGTTGGGGGGCTTTTCCTCCTGTGTCCTCCTCCTTGAACGCCATGGCTCTTGCCATGGTTGCGTTCTTCCACGACTACAGCTCTGTCAGGTGATCCTTCCTCCATGGCTCATCTTCTGTGACTCCTAGAATACTCTTTTTTCCCTCTTATTTCTGAGTGTAGTTGACACACAGTGTCACATTAGTTTCGGCTTTGCAACATCAGTTTATCAGTTTATACATTATGCTGTGCTCACCATAAGCATAGCTACCACCTGCCCCACTTCATGGCTATTACAATATCATTGACTGCATTCCTTCTGCTGTGCCTTTTATTCCCATGACTTATTCATTCCTTAGCTGGGAGCCTGTAAGGTGTGATCTCTCACTATTGTGTGTCCCTGGGCCCCTCAACATCTCTGTTCATCCCTTAAGCCTGCTAGCTCTTCTATAAATAGTCCCTATAAATAGTCACTAAAAGCCTTTCCAGAGCCCCATCAGATTATGCCTTAGAGTCCCCACTAATATAGGACCACAGCTAATATTAATTATTCCATCTGCCAAAGTGCCATGACAGCATTCTCTCCATTGGAAAATGTTACCTACCTTTATGGTCCAAATGCTACTTGCTATATACAGTAATATTCTCATGTGTCCCCCAGTAGAAAGCAGTATCTTCTCTCTCAGAGTTCTCAAGGTATTTACCTGAAGCTCTCTTAATAGATGTACATAATTAACCAAAATCATAATAATAAAAAAAACCACTTGTCCTATCTCTGTCACATTTGAAGGTAGAATTTAGGTTTGCCTCCTAAAGTACTAGCTCAGTGTTTTCCGGTAAGTGCCTGCAAATATTTGTTGAATGCATGAGGAAGTTATTTCTCTGCTGCTTATATTTTGCGTGGTTCATCTTACCTCCTAATAAATACTCCTGTGAGAGTTGACTTAGTGCTGCATTTTCTATTTTTCCCTCTAAACACACACACACACACACACACACACACACACACACACACCCATGCACACACACACAGACACACACACAAAGCGTGTGCCACTTGTAGAGTTCCACAGTCACTTTTATAAACTTGAGTCTTATTTCTTACATTTTTTTGTAAGCGTCAGGTTTGCATTTCTAACTGCCAATTTATCATCACTGTATGTAGGCATCACTACCTTAACCTCCCATATCCCATGTTGATATAATGATCTCGTTTTTAAAAATAGCTCCTGAGCCTGATTTCCATACTTCTGAAAGTCATCTACCTCCTTCCCTCATACAAAATCAGAAACTTGGAATCATCTTGAAATGCAATGTCTCCTACTTTTTGATTCCCACCTCTGCAAATTCCCTTGAATTAAAAACATATTTTCTATCAGTTCTCCAATCACCCTAATGCATTCTTCATTAATTTGTGCAAAAATTATTACTCCATACTAAGGAGTCTTCAATTTTCCCATGTTTTCTTCATCACAATATACAGAGCCGTGCTATTGAGTGCAAGTTCCTCACCTTTATTTTACGGAGAGAGCGATGGGGCCAACAGGGGTGGGGTCAAATGACTCACTTGACCTCACACATCTGGGTGGTGTGGAGAAGCTTGAATAAGAGCTCATCTCATGACACCTGCTGTGGCATTTTCCCACTATCTCAGGATTCAACCTCTAATCTGCTGCCAGATTAATACTCATCCTCACTGACCTCTTCATATGATACAAGAGTACTTAATGCTCCCTTGTAGAATGACCAGAAGGGTATTGGCTTCTCTTTCCATACCCCTGTCCCTATTTATTTACATTTGTTTCTCACCCACCAAGTCCAGTATCTTACATAAAGTGAACATTCAGGGCTGATATGTTTTAATATTTAGGATAATCCAGGCTGTTGAGCTCACATACCTACTTATTTTAATACGTTAGTATTTTGGCTCAGGTTTCTTAAGATGCATCTCTCACAAAGTTGAATATAACTGATTATGAGTAATGGCGGCACCATAAAATTGTGGTGCAGAATCTCCCTCCTACAATAAACAAAAGCAAAAGCAGATCAACGCTGCAAGAAGTTTTCCAGCATGAGAAAGAAATACGGAATAATTGTAGACTTCAACAAGTTGTGACCAGTGAAAGGACAGAAGATTCTGGTCTAATGGCGAGGTTGGCAGGATTCCCAATCTTTTTTCTTTTTTTCCTAAATGTTCATTTGTTTAGTTTAAGGGGGTGGGGAGGGCGTGAGAGAGAATGATCAAGGGAGGGGTGGAGAGAGAGGGAGAGAGAGAATCCCAAGCAGGCTCCTCACTGTCAACTCAGAGTCCGATGTGGGGCTCGAACTCATGAACATGAGATCATGACCTGAGCCAAAATCAAGAGTCAGATGCTCACCTGACTGAGCCGCCAGGCGCCCTGACAGACTTCCATCTCGCTCCCATGTCAGCAGCACAGAGGGTATAGGAAACTTCAGAAATCTTGAAACCTCTTCATACTCTCTAACTTAAAAAGGAGCGGGCTAAAGGGATGGGTAGATATCCCTGGGAAAAGCAAGATAAAAGCTTGTGTGAGTGCTCTGAAAACCCCATCTGGACAGAAGCAGGAAGGGTTCCGGATTGTCTTGCTCCAGCATGGAGTGCTAAGTCGGGGGAGTGAGCCAAAGCCCAGAAGAGTTGAATGCCTGCCAAGCTGGGTGGAATGGAGTCTAATAAAGGACATCTGCCGGTGTCTCGGCAATAAGAACAAACCAGGGACCTCAGCTCAGCCTGCAGCTGGGCTCAGCCATGCTCCCCCCTTCTCCACACCGTGCTCTCCATGCTGCTCGCTCAGATGATTCCAGAGAAGGTAGGGATGATATCAAGGAGAAATCACACAAACTATTTCAGAGAAAAAAGAACACCTGAACAAAGGTGGAGGAAGAAAATAAATGGCTTCAGAACCATGAAAATACATAACAGCCAAAAGAATAATAAAAATAAAAATATGTAGGTGGAGAAAGGCATTGATTTTAAAAGATAACACAGATGATCCAGTTGAAAGAATATTTAAGAAACCAAGGCAGATTTGTGGCTGGTGTCTTCATCTCTTGAGTAATCCCGTAAAGACACGGATTCAGTAATCCAAGAAAAGCACAATGATGTAATAAAAGATCAGAAGGAGAAGAAAGGAGGTATTATAGGAAAAAAGAAAAAAAAAACAAGATAACAGAACCAGTACAGATAAATTAGACAAACTAGAAGGGGCAAAAAGCAAAAAAAAAAAAAAAATCATGTAAATAAGGCTTTATTTATATAGAATAAAACTAAAGAGACAGCAAGCTTAAAATACATACTTAGGAAGGCAATACATACAGAGACTGTAGTCCATGTACCACAGGGTGATTAATATTGCTGAAGTAAAGACTCTAGCAAAGAGGACAGAAAATAATCAGAGATATAATATAGGAAAGTTTACCTAAAGTAAATAAATGACTGAATCTTCCAGTTCATAGAGCACATCATGTGCTAAGAAAAACTGATACAGAGCTCGTGATATAAAACCACATTTAGTTAAGTTACTAAGTAAAGCATCCTTTAAGTTTCTGGGAAGAAAAAGCAAGTAGCATACATATGTAGGGAAGAGTCTGGTCCCACAATAGAAACTCAGTTTCTAAAACAAAGTACCAAAATCTCCATTGCATCCAGTCAATTTATTCTTCACGTATAGACACAACAAAAAGGCATTTCCATAGGTGAAATAATAGATTCAATGAAACTCGGGAGCAACAGAACTTTTTTGTAAAAAACCTATTTGAGGAAAATGCAACCAATGAAGAGGTGACTTAAAATTAAAAAATACAGAAATTAAGAAGCCACAATAACAGGACAGGGGTTCAAATCTTAATTCACTTAAATACGACTGTAAGATAACACAGCTGGGTAAATATTATTATACCAGATATATTATAAGCCATTAAAAATTAAATATTATAAAAGCAATAAACTGAAGAAAGGAGGCATAGAGGTTACTAATTACCTCATCTTTCACAGAAGGAGTTAATTGATGATGATGACTAAAATTAAAATATGTAAATTAAATAAGTCCATGCTGACTGCAATTTATTGATGGTTTTAATATTTTTTTCTTAAACTTAGAGGGGTCTTTTAGTATGCATTCCCTCTTACAATGAAAAAACTCAGGGGGACACCTGAGTGGCTCAGTCGGTTAAGTGTCCGGCTTAAGTGTCAGCTTAGGTCACGATCTCACGGTTTGTGAGTTTGAGCCCCATGTCAGGCTGTGTGCTGACAGCTCGGAGCCTGGAGCCTGCTTCAGATTCTGTGTCTCCCTCTCTCTGCCCCTCCCCAGCTCGTGCTCTGTCTTTCTCCCTCTCTCAAAAATAAATAAACATTAAAAAAATTAAAAAGAAAAAAGAAAAAAAAAAAACCTCTGCAGTCCTACAATTATTTTCATTTACCCCAGTTGCTTTTTTTGTCACTAAATTCACATCAACATTACTAGCTGCTATTTTTAAATAACATTTATCCAAGGAGGAAGAAACATTTATTCAAATTAGTTTCACCTTTTCCTCTTTCACCTACATACTTTTGCCTTCATTTCTTTGTACTTTCCTTTCCATGTCTGTAGAGAGGCTGTTTAAATACTTACGACTAATGATTTCCATTTTAAATCATTTATTGCTTTCATCTCTGTTTGTTCCCATGTGGCCGGACTTAGTTTTTAGTGGAATATACATCATCACTGAAAATGGTCATGGCATCAGTTTAAACTTATTTTGATAAATTAATCACTGAAAGAATTTTTTTAAAGTCCATAGGAAATCATTGGAAAAACCAAGCTACAAAAGACCGGTCTTTTACTATACAGTGAAGCACGGAGGGGATCAGCTTTGGTGAGACTCTTGAGCTACCTCAGGTATTACTTCCAGATGAAACTTTGTCTCCTTCTTCCCTCATATGTTTTAACTCTCACATCTGTCAGTCGCCAGATGTGGGACTTGCTACCTAGCTATTGGCTATAGGATTAGCATATCCTCTAGGAAAAGACGAAAGAAGAAAGCAAAATAGCTGAAGGCTGGTAAGAATGGGGAGCAAGTGGACACTCCTCTGTGTTAGTCAGGATACAGTCAGGGCTGATCTGGTCACAGATTGACTCAGAATCTCAGTGATAACTGCCGCGAAGTCTGAGGAAGTCCGGGAGCGCCTCCTCCAGCGGTTGTTCCCTAGCCGTTGACTCGGAGAGCTAGAATGGCACCATCTTGTAACTCTGCCATTTTGCCAGACGATCTCAACAGTCCCTGAAATAATGGAAGAGAAAATGGAGAGGACTTTTTCCCCACTGGCCTAAAAGTAAAAAACCTCTGTTTTATTTATAGCCTATTGGCCAGGACTAGTCACATGGCCCTGATAGTATTCCTGTTCCTGTGTGTTCAGGAAGAGGAACAATAAGACAGAATTCAGGGAATGCTTAATATTACCTCTTCCGCATGACCCGAAACTGAGACAATTATGCAGTTAAACATTAAAAGAGGAGAAATTAAAGAGAAAATTAAAGAAGAGAGGACCTGAAATAATTATTACTGTGTATGCATGATAAGAGAGACATGTTATATTCATGAATTGGAAGAATTAATATTGTTAAGATGGAAATACTTATCAAATTGATCTATATATTCAACATGGTCCCTTTCAAGATCCCAGATGACTTATTTGCAGAAATTGAAAATCTGATTCTAAAATTATCTTATACCATATACAAATATCAAATCAAAATGGATCAAAACATAAATATGGTAGCTGAAGCTATAAATTCTTAGAAGAAAATATACGCACAAAGCTTTGTGACCTTGGATTAGGCAATGGTTTCTTAGCTATACCATCAAAAGTATAAGTAAAATAAGAACAATAGTGTAGGTAACACCAAGAAAAGGTAGATGTCAAACCTAATTAAAACTTAAAATAATTTGTACATCAAAGGACGTTATCAAGAAAGTGAAAATGCAACCTATATAACCTGAGAAAATATTTGCAAATAATGTATCTCATAAGGGTCTGGCATTCAGAAATGTACAAAGAACACTTACAACTCAACAACGACAAAAATAATCCAATTTTTTACACAGGCAAATGATTTTAATGGGCTTTTGTCCAAAGAAGATATACAGGTGACCAAAACACATGAAAGGGTGCTCAGCATCATTAGTAATTAGGAAAACGCAAACCAACACCATAATGAAATACCACTTCACTCCCACTGGGATGGCCACAATCGGAAACACAGATAATAATAAGCAGGCAGAGTTACTGGAATCCTCATACACTGTTGATGGGATTATAAAATGGTACAGCCACATTGCAAACCAGTTTGGTAGTTTCTCAAGATCTTCTTACCATGCTTCAAACTGGATGTTACTTCATGACCTTCATGAATTCCAAGATTCATGCACATAAATGAAAATATATAAGCATACATCTACAGAAAACTTTGCACATGAAAGACACTCCTAGAAAGACACAAACTACCAAAACTGATGCAGCATTATTCCTAATAGCTAAAAGGTGGAAATAGCCAAATGTTAATTGACAAGTGGATGAATACACACACACACACACACACACACACACACACACACACACACACACATCATACAATGGAATATTCGGTCACACAGAGAAATAAAGTACAGATGCCTGACACACGTGGATGAACCTTGAAAACATTATGCCACATGAGAAAAGGCAACCACATAAGGCTACAAATTCTATTCGATATACAATATCAAGAATAGGCAAATATGTAGAAGCACAAAGTAGATTAATGTCTTCCAGGGGTTTGGGGAAGGGGAGAATGGAAAATATCTGCAAATAAGTAAGGGGTTTTCTGTTGGGTAATGAAGTATTCTGGAATTAATATCATTGATAGTTGCACAACTTTGTGAATATGCTAAAAACTACTGAAGTGGACATTGTAAAGAATGATTTAATGGTACATGAATCATATCTCACAAAACAATGCATGAGAAAAAAAATTGACCAGGCAAATTGTCAGTAGAGAAAGAAAGTTATAGAATGGAGTAGAGTATAATCCCATCTATTAAAAATGTATGCTGATCCATTTGAATGTTTTTATATAAAAATATTTTGTATAGGGGCGCCTGGGTGGCTCAGTCGGTTAAGCGTCCGACTTTGGCTCAGGTCGTGATCTCGCGGTCCGTGGGTTCGAGCCCCGCGTCGGGCTCTGTGCTGACAGCTCAGAGCCTGGAGCCTGTTTCAGATTCTGTGTCTCCCTCTTTCTCTGACCCTCCCCTGTTCATGCTCTCTCTCTGTCTCAAAAATAAATAAATGTTAAAAAAAAATTAAAAAAAAAATTAAAAAAATAAAAATATTTTGTATATACAGAAGGACTGGAGTAACATAAAAAGAACTATATTGGGGAGATTTCAAACTGGGGGATTCTTTATTGTCTCTGCATTTTGTATCATTTGAATATTATAAGAAAAATATATTCGTATATTAAAACTAGGCGAAAGAAAGTGAATGACTTAGAAGGCATGAGAGACAAACACTGTTATACCCCATCGTCGATGGCCAGTTCAATGTCCTCTATTTTATGAAGTCTTCCTCAACCATCACATCTTTTACTGATTTGTCTTATTTTGTGCTCTCACAACCCACACATTATGTGCTACATAATTTAGTGCCTAATCACATATTTAAACAAACCACCTACATGCGAACACTGGCTATGCTATAAAACACAGGCAAATATCATGGCAGCATGTTGGGCAATCTTTTGGCACCCTCAGTGTGAAATTAAGTATAGCAAAGCCAAAATTGGAGGTAAAGTTCAGATGCTGGGAAAGCATGGACCGGATGCTAAAATAAGTCCTCAAAATAGTAGTGATGTCATAGGTCAAATTGAAACTACACATTCTGAGTTAACATAAAGAAACATCTTATATCTAGCAATTTCTGGGCAAATCGATTTCAAGCAAGCAGTGTTTGGTAAGCAAGCAATTGTAGTAGATCCAGAATCCATATAAAAAGCATCCTCCTGGTCTTTGAAGCAAAAAATCAGTAGATCAAAACCACAAGACCTAAGTGGATAGGCAAACCTCACAATGGTCCTAAAGACAAAGTTCTTATATACAGTATTGCTTTTATCTCTGCGTTCATACTATTTCATGCATGTTGGCCTCAATTCCCCAATTAGATTCTAAGATTGCAATCTACCATGATTGTTGGATTTAGAAAAGCTGCTCATACTTATTCGCATAGCCTGTAACATTTATGAGATTGAACACCTGATTTTGTTGATTTAATTGATAGAATGGCCAGTTACCCTGCGCTCGACAAGTGAAAATTGATTTTTTCCAAATATTAAGGATCTGGTTTGACTGAACCCAAAGTAACACACTGAATGGTCACAATCACCAAATAAAACATACAACCTGGTTCACAGGGATTGGGAATAAAATAGAAAACAGAGTTTAGGGGCACCTGGGTGGCTCAGTCGGTTAAGCGGCTGACTTCGGCTCAGGTCATGATCTCGCGGTCCGTGAGTTCGAGCCCCGTGTCGGGCTCTGTGCTGACAGCTCAGAGCCTGGAGCCTGTTTCGGATTCTGTGTCTCCCTCTCTTCCTGCCCCTCCCCTGCTCATGCTCTGTCTCTCTCTGTCTCAAAAATAAATAAACATTTAAAAAAAAAAAAAAAAGAAAACAGAGTATATTTGTTCCAAACAGCCAGAGTCTCAGACTGGACTCTTAAAACGAATCCCTCTTTCTAGCCTTTCCTAATATGATTGTGATAGCACACAATCATATATTACATATATTATATATATATGTATATATATATATATAATCATATATATGTTATATGATATGTTATATATATCATATATGTTATATTATATATATAATATATGATATATATAATATATATACTATATGTCATGTTATATGTAATATATAATATATACATTATATATTATATGTATATATCATATACATATAAACATATATAATATGTATAGATATACATATATATATCATATATATTATATTATTATAGCAGATAACATGTATTGAGGATGTGTATGGTAAATACTGAGCTAAACAGTTTTATGTACATTATCTCATTTGATAATTATAACAATCCTATGCAGTAGGGGCTGTAGTCACATTTATTGTTCAAATGAGAACTAGAGTTGAATGAGTATAAGAAACTTGTCCATGCCCACACAGCTAGTTGGTGGTGAAGATGTAACTTCACTTCAAGCCTGCCTAACTCCCAAATTCAGGTTCTTTAGCAACATATCACTCTAGCTATACAATAGTTTGCACTTGAATATTACCAAGAATTCAGGATTCCTATGTTATCCTGCCATGACAATCTGTTCCTCAAAGGAAATACTTGCCTTGAAGGAAATATATGTCCAGAGGATGAAGCCAGTTAGAGGTTTAGTCTGCAATCCCAATAAAATACCTGGGGAGCTAGACTTGACCTTGTGATGACTCTTCTTGTAGAGGCCAATTTGGCCAAAGTGGCCGCCTTTTTCCCTTCTTCCTGATTCCATCCACTTGCTGTACCAATGCTGAAGAACTGTAAGACTAGAGGAAGTGACCAACCGAGAGCAAGCCCATCAGAAACCCATGTTTTCTCTCCTTTTTCTCCCTCATTTCCCTCTTTTTGCTCTGCTTAATCAGTGACTATATTTAAATATGTCTCATGAGGGGCTCCTGGGTGGCTCAGTTGGTAAGCATCTGACTTCAGCTCAGATCATGATCTCGCCCTTTGTAAGTTCAAGCCCCACATCAGGCTCTGTGCTGACAGCTCAGAGTCTGGAGCCTGCTTCAGATTCTGTGTCTCCCTCTTTCTCTGTCCCTCCCCTGCTCACACTCTGTCTGTCTCAAAATTAAGTAAACATTAAGAAAAATTAAACGTGTCATGATTAAAGATATACTGTAACATATAAGAAATGAGCAGGACAGAATTTGACCTTAAGACAGAGGTTTTCAATGACCAGGAAGCTTGTTAAGTTCAAAAATGCCAACATCAGCCTATCAAAGGTTACTCTACAAGCTATTTCAGGGATCACAAGAACCCATTTGATTAGATGATAAGGAAGGAAAACATCCCAGGATTAAGAGAAATGGAAGCAATGTTATCCAAAAGGTGAGGGTTCTAGACTGTTACTCATCATTTCATGCAGCTCATTGATCCTGGAAGGCAGGAATAGACTCTTTTAATTTGTCTAGAACTGATGGCACCAAGAACATGTTGAACATAGTATACTACTTTGCAATGAGAAAACCATAGGTTTCTGTCCCTACATGGCTTGTGAGGGAGATCCAGAAAGGCAAGACATTCATCTGTGTGGAACATTCATATGAGAGAAAAACTACCTTACCTTCATGATTAATAAGGAAAAGAGTTTCAAAACACTGCTTTTTTTTAAGTGACACAACAGAGAAAGAAATAACCAAGGAAGAAAAACAAGGCAAAAGAGACAGGTGAAGCTACTTCCAAGAAATCAAAGTTTATGGGACTAGAAATCAGAAATGATGCTAAATTAAAAATCTGAGTCCACATCAATCAGAAAGAAAACATCTCGGTACATAGAGAGAAGCACACAGACAGAAACCTGCAGTGCACAAAGCAATGACTCCCTCGTTATCCCATATTTCAAGCACACAAGAGAGCGAGGGGCAGAACATGACAGGAACATTTGCAGCTGAAATCACTCCTGAAAAGATCTGTTTTACTCTTACTCCGTGTTATGTTTTCTCAGGATATTCCTCTTGGAATTCAGTGGCTCTTTTAAAAGAAGACACTTGCAAACACTGGCCTGACCTTTCGCTGAGTTTCGTTGGTCTCTCTCCACAGCTCTGCTGGGGTATCATGGAACATTGCACAGATGTCCTCCTTTACCTTCCCCGCCCCCCATCACTGGAGTACCCCCACCTCAGAGTTTCCGGAAACCCACACCTTACCTCCATCAGCACAGGTCGGCAAACATTTTTCAGTGAGTGAGTGGATGATTTATGGTAAGATGATGTCACGTGTTCATGGCCCACACCACTTTGCCAAGGGTTTTTGAAAATAGAACTACATATTCGTAATCTGATCAGCAGCAGTAGAAGCAGCAACAGCAAACATCCTATGTATTCCCCCACCCTTACTCCACTCCTGTGACATGTTTCTACTGCTGGAATTATGATCCATTCGTAAATTAGCCTGAAATCAGAGATGATGAGTTTCTTTTCTTCTTTTCCTTTTTTTTCCTTTGTCCCCCCCAAATCCTTTTCTCCTTTTTTTTTTCCAGTGGGGCTAAAACCAGCAGGGAATCTTCATTAAAATTCACCATAAGGCCCATTTGTTTGCCATTTCCCTCCCCCGCACTCCCATATCCCTCCTACCCTGCTGTGAACTCTTTGCAGAGCAGAGGAATGACCCGTGGAAATCTCACTGCCATGTCGAGGTGCACCATCCAGGGAAACATTCCAAGCTGCTCCTGTCTGTCAAATAAAGATGACAAATGGTTATTGTCTGTGGACACCCCTCCAGGTAGTTTTCTGTTCATGATTTTATTTTATCCTGGATTTTAGGAAACAAGATGTCTTTCCCCATAAACAGGGGCAAATACTGCTGACGTTTAGAACACCCCTCAAAGACAAGGAGGAAGAGAGGATTTAGACCTTGCAAGATGTTAGTTCTTATGGGAGACCAATATCAGAGAGGATGTTTTTCGAGGTGCTTGTTATTGTTGGTTTCATGCCCTTCCTCTTCATTCCAATGAGACAGAACTATGCCAGAGTCATACTTCATATCCATCTATAGGAACATCTGGCCCATGTCTAACATTTAATTTCCACACCATTAGAGTCAAACAATACACGTACATCAGTAGATAATGTAATGCATTATCACGCAAGGCGGAGAGTAGCAATTTATTAGCCTAATTTAAAATAGCCTTCAGCAAAAAAATAGTGCATCTTAATTCAGAGTTCTGAATGGAATGACATGTTTTCCAGTAAAATTCAAAAGTGTATACGCAGACATGCCTTGGAAAAACTTTCCTGCATATATTACCTTCTGCATTATTCAAGTATGAAATATCAATTCTGTTTTTTTTTTATGTTTCAACCAATTTCTTCCATAATAACACAAAAAGAGATAACAACCATAGGAGAATAGGAAAAAAGGAATTCCCTAGAATGTAAGTAGACCCCCACATCTTTAATTCTTAGAAATCACTACTTGAGTGTGTAGGTTGCTCAAAATTTCTTTGCATATACTTAAAATTACAGAAAATGGCTTGCTTTGAATGTAGCATGAATTTTGCCTCTATTTCTTCCCTTTCAGACATTTCCTTACTATTTTAGGTTTATAGAGAATGGATATATAGAGCCTTAGTTTGTCTTTCAAGATGATTAGAATGTTTTTAAGGATGCAAATTATATAATCTTAGCAGTAGCTTAAACCATGCAGCCTGCATGCATCATTGTGATTATTAAAAACAGACATATTCAAATATTTTCTCAGTTCTTATTAATGAAAAATCGATGTCTAGTTTCTTGATGCAAATTTCTGATGTAAAAGGATGTGCAGTACTTGTTAACAGTGATAGAAAACATTTTCACTCTCCTAAATGTTACTAATGGAAATAATAGTATACTTATAGGATGATATGCAATACACACTCTGAATTTTGTGACTCTCACCAAAGCACACTGATGAGGCACACTGCATATGACAATTAATGAGATGGGCAAAATTTGTCATCTTTGGGTCCTCAGACAGTGCTTAATTTGCTTTTGAACCTTCTTTCACCAGTGATGTGCAAGGTCCATGGCCAGTCCCTACGGCGAATGCATATACCCAAATGTTCGTGACCTCATAGATTAATGAGGGAAGTAAGAAATGCACATAACATAACCAGAGTGCATAACATAAAGGGATAAATGCCATAAGAAAATTAGAGAAAGGGGGGCTCCTGGGTGGCTCAGTCAGTTAAGTGTCCCACTCTTGGTGTCAGCTCAGGTAGTGAACTCATGGTTTTGTGAGTTCTAGCCCCGCGTCGGGCTCTACACTGGCAGTGTGGAGCCTGTTTGGGATTCTCTGTCTTCCTCTCTGTCTGCCCCCCCCACTTGCTCTGTCTCTGTGTCTGTCTCTCTCTCTCTCTCAATATCAATAAATAAACTTAAAAAAAATTCATATGGATTGCCCTGCCCCCCAAGTCCCCATACCCAACTAGCAAGTTCTCTCCTGAAAACCCTAATCCTTAGCTCAGATTCGCCAGTTTAGTTTAAAATATTTGCTCTTGTTTCACCTTTGAGATCTTCTATATGAAACCTATAATATGACTAATGTCTTGTTCCCTGTCTTCCACTCTTGCATTGTGATACGTGGCCAAAGTGGTTTGATAATGCTACCACCTGTCTTGTGCTCAGACCGGAGCAAATGCGAGAACCATGCAGGACAGGGATGCTTTACCCTAACCCCTGGTTGCCTGAACTAACTCCAGGAAAACAAGGACATTTTACTATATGAAATTTCAAAACCCATTGTTATCCTTGATGGTCTTCAAATCAGCTTGTAGTTTCATTAGTTCACTTTATCGAAGGCTTGAACTTATCACAGACCTAAGAAATGTTATCAAAAGCCTCGAATACCTAATCGTATGTGCCTCACTCTGCAGCCAACCCCTTGACACAGGGGGAGATATGCAAATTAGCTTCCCGGTGTTCCAAAGTCTTCCAAAGGTATGGATATTTCCAAAGGTATGGGTACGGAGAGTAACCTTGGTTTTCATCTTTCTGTAAAAAAGGATAAAAAATTTCAAATAAAAATCTATTCCCTCACCTCCGTTCCCCAGCCCTAGCTTTGTGTTACAGAGATAATTACATTTAAGTGCTAATAATTTCAGTTCTTCTGTTGAATAGTACTGTAAGTACTAGGCCTTTGACTCCATTCTAGAAAGCAGAGAAATTTAGATCACTTACTAGAGTCTTCTCCCATCTCCATTTCAGTCTATATCGTATTATTATTATCTGTTCCTCAAGTGGTTGCCTTCATAATTTTAAATGATACCGGTTGTTCAATTTCAAAGTTATCTTTACCATGTAGGTTTCTTTCTGTGGCTTGATAAGTATTTATTGAGTGCCTACACTGGCCAAATGCTATGCTAGATTCTGGCAAGAAAATGATGAGTAAAAATGGACCTTAACTCTGTCATCATGGAAACTGCCATCCAATGAAAAAGGCAAAGGTCAATTAATAATAACACAAACACATTGTAATAAGTGCTGCCCAGAAGTCCATAGATAAGAGAATTTATATTAAGGGGATCAGGGATGGTTTCTCAGAAGAGATTACCTTTGGTAAGAGATCTGAAGGATGAAGAGGATTTAACTATGTGGAAAATGGTAATAGGAGCATTCCAGGAAAAAGAATAGCTCTTGCAAAGGCAAGAATGATGTAGAAGAAGCCAGTGGGACTCCAGTGGAAAAAGTGGAGAAGGGCAAAGTGGTAAGATGGAAAAGATACAAGTAGAGGCCAGACATGCACAGCTTTGCATTAAGGTAAACCCCTTAATAAAGCCAGGTGAAGGTACTTCATGGTTTCGAAGCAGAGGCAGATCATGATCGGAATAGAATTTTGAGGAGCTTACCCTGGCTATAGTTGGTGAACATGAGTAAATGAGCTGGAATATTATTTTTCTCCATCTATTTCTTCTGTCAGTCTTAACCTTACTTTTAAATTACCCAGACTTTTGTTATTTTTTTTTTAATTTATTACTACACGTGAGCCTTCAATGTTTTCCCTAGAGCTGGAATGAAATGTTAAAAAACAGTAAAAATCTCTACTGTCCTATGACCCAGCAATCCATGCCTGGGTATTTGGCCATTCGCAAATGAGTGCACACAACCAAAATACTGTAAAAGGGTATTCACAGCAGCTTTATTCGTGATAATGAAAAACCAGAAACCACTGAGACATCCAATGGGACAGGGACTCAGTTGTGGCATATAAATGAAGTGATTGATTAAAAATTATGCAACAATGAAAAGGGAATGAATTACTGGCAAACACAATGATAAGTGGGGATGGTGGTGGCCATTTTGGGGGGTAAAAGCACCTTCTGAGGGGCTAGAAATATTCTATATTCTGATCTGGGTAGTCATTACCTGGGTGTATCCATCTTTAAAATTCATCAAACCTTGGGCACCTGGGTGGCTTAGCTGGTTAAACATCTGACTTCGGCTCAGGTCACGATCTCACAGTCTATGAGTTCGAGTCCCACATCGGGCTCTGTGCTGACAGCTCAGAGCCTGGAACCTGCTTCAGGTTCTGTCTCTCCCTCTCTCTCTGCCCGTCCCCTGCTCACACTCTGTCTCTTTCTCTCAAAAATAAACATTAAAAAAATTTAAAAAAAAATAAAATTCATCAAACCTTATAAAGATTTATGAGCTTGATGTTTATTAATCTGTATACATTTTACCTCAATAAAAATGTAAAAAGAAAAATGATAAGCACCATCTATAATCCTAGGATATTGCATATGCTTCAGATCCAAGGGAAACATCTGGCACATATTCACATGTACCTTTCTAAGGAGACTATTCTAAGAGTAAAGGTCAAATTGATTCTTTTTGTCTTATACTCTATGATTTTCTCAAAATCATGCCATATGGACAAGTGCACTTTCGATGTCCTTGCATGTCACAAAATGTCTTTATTTCACTCTCTCATGTTATTCATTGTTTAGCTCCAAATCACTTTTCCTCAGAACATTGAAGGAATTGTTCCATTGTTTTCTAGAATACCATGCTGTTAATGAAAAGCCTAAGGTTATTCCGATTTTTGTAACGTTCACATTTTCCTTTGAAAGCTTTAAGGAGTTTTCCTGTACACTCGGAGTCCTGAAATTTCACCCTAATGTAGGTAGACTTTGTATTAGATTTCTATTGCTGTTTAACAGAGAACCACACATTTAGCAGTTTAAAGCCACACCTGTTAATTATATCATAGTTTCTATACGTCAGAAGTCCAAGAAAGACAACTAAATCCTCTGCTCGGGTGCTCACACGACTAAAATCAAGGTGTTTACTGGGCTGCATTCTTATCTGGAAGCTTGATTTAAGGAAGGATTTACTTCCATGGTCCCCCAGGTTGTTGGCAGAATTTATTACCTTGAAGCTATAGAATTCATGGCAGTTTGCTTTTTCAATGGCAGCAACATAAAGAATTCCTCCTAGTCTCTAAGCTCAGAGAAGTCCTAAAACCACTTTTAAAGGGCTTGCTTAATGAGGTCAGGCATACCTAGACAATTAACCTAGGTATGGATCAGTCAACTCAAAGGAAAACTGATTAGGGACTTTAATTACATCTGCAAAATCTCTTTGCCTTTACCGTATAGTGTAACTTAGCATGGGTACAACATCCATTACAATTTTTAGGTCCCTCACATACGCAACGGGAGAGGATATAGGACATGGGAAACTTGGGGGTCGTTTCAAAGCATTGCCTACCACAGAGTTGTTGTAAAAGTCTTTGTTATTCTTTTTAATACTCATTTCCATATTCACAACATTCTGAACAAACTGAGCTCATTAAGTATTTGTTGAATAAACGACGAATTAATACACAGTTACTTCGTAGCCCACTTCAAATCTGAAGATGTGACTATTTCTTCCACTCAGAGAAATGTTCCTGTTTCATCTTCAACAATTTGTTTTACTTTGTCTCTGAGCATTTCATTTAACATATTTCTAATAAATATGATGCATGTTTTAGTATTTTCTCACATGTTTTTCGTCTTTTTGTTGTTTTGCTTTACGTTCCTAGACATAAGTGCATGGGTGGGTAAATGTCTAGGAATCTTTCAGATCACAAAGTTTATTAACTTGTCTCCAAGTTACTATTCAGTTTTCCCGTTCAATGTTTTGTTTCGATGACCATATTTTTCATTTTCAAGAACTGTTTCTAGGTTTTTTTGGTCCTGTTTAATTCTGGATTAGATAGTTTCTCAAATCTCTCTGAAACTACTGAAATCAAAATTTTTATCATGAGGGAAAGAGAACGCTCTTTTCAGAATCAATTATTCTTTTTTATAAGCCCTGTCTTGTTGGTTTTATAAATCCCCTTGTAAGGTTTACTCAGATGTCTGGTGACCCTTGGTTATCCATTCATATTTATGAATGAACCACCAAGTTTTGGTGTAGTGGATGGTCCATAACTTTGATTCTATCTCTAATGTGCCATGGTCTCTTCCATCTTCCTGCCTTAGCTCAGACTTTATCGGCATCTGTAAGGCCTTCCTGGTTCCAGCATTCACAAACAGCTACCGTCTCTTAAGTCAAAAGCACGCGGTTTAGGACGTAGTATCAGTTGAGCATCCATTAAAAGGCTGCTGGTATGCTTTTCCTCTGTAAGTATGTGGTTTGTTTCCCCTCTAGTCTCCCTTGAAATGGGGGAACGGCGTCAGGCTTTGTGTGCCTAAGTAAAGTGTGCGTTGTGTCATGATTGACTTTACTTGTATATCCAAAGAATACAGGCAGTTAGTTGAGGAACGAGCCAATATGAATTACTCTGAGGGCGCATTATCATTTTCCCTCTTGATCGGATCTGTCTTTCTTTTAAAATATCATTTGTTAGAGGGTTTATAGTAGTCTTTGCTCTGCTTCTTTTTTTACGTATGAGCACCTACATCATGGTCCCAAGTTCTCCCCTGGAAGACTATTCTATTTCCTTATATGGCAGCTCTCTGGATGTATGATAGGATGGACATGACTGTGAGTCGTGCTCTATGGATGGGTGGAAGTAGGGATATTAGGACAGAGACATTACTAGCCCAGCTGTTGGATAGAGAAGATGCTAATCAATTCCTTGATATCCACCCCATAGCCCACTTTTGCTCTTCCTGCTTGACAATTCTGAACATAGAGCCTTTCCTGTTTCTGCCGGAAAGAATGGTTTCCACTTACAATGCAGTTCTTGGCATATCTTTTGGCTCTACCTTGGTAGTTTATCCATTAGTATGATCCCTTTTCCTTTCCATATTTCAGGAGGATGATGGGTCAAGAAAATGCCTTATTTATTGGGATAGGAGTTGAAGGATAAGCAGGATTTCTCATATCATTATTGTATTCCTTTAATCAATGTTTTATTTTTTTTAAACAATTTATTCATTTTTGAGAGAGAGAGAGTGTGAGTGGGGAAGGGGCAGAGAGAGTGGGAGACACAGAATCTGAAGCAGACTCCAGGCTCTGAGCTGCCAACACAGAGCCAGACCTGGGGCCTGAACTCACAAACTGTGAAATCATAACCTGAGCCAAAGTTGGACGCCTAACTGATGGGGCCACCCAGGCGCCCCAGCTTTAATCAATATTTTAATATTTAGTTTGCAAAAACTAATAGGTACTGAAGAGGATTATAAAAAAAAAAAAGAGTCTTAATTCCAGGACCATAGAATGTAGTAGGATTTAAGTAATAATAGTGTACTGCAAGAATATTTAAATTCAGGAAGAAATAAATGAGCACGTCATGGATGATACAGAATCAAAGTTATGAACTAACTCCTTCAGAACAGCCTGACATGGGTCATGCCAATGAAAGACTTCCAGGACCTTATTCCTAAGCTATGGGGGGAGTGATGTTGCTAAACCTAAGGGACTGGTAGCTTAAGAAGATAATGTCTAACAGCAATTTGAGCTAATGCTTGAATAGATGGGATGGTGCTTCTGGCTGTTTCTAAGTGTTGCCTTGTGTATCTCTATAAGCTATGATATTTTGCCCAACGTGTATTATTTTTCTATTGTTATAGAAATAGAAATTTTTAAAATATATTGGTACAAAACCAGCATCTTAAAACCAAAATAAATTATTATATCACAGTTTCTACAGGTCAAGAATCTGGACATAGAATGGCTGGTTTCTCTACTTAAGTTGTCATAAGTCTGAAATGAAGATGTCAGTCACACCCTGAGATGTCATTTGGGGGGCCTAGGGAAAAAATCACTTCCAAGCTCCTTCTTTGTGTTGGCAGAATTCAGTTTCTTGCAAATGTAGGACTGATCTCCCTCTTATTTTCCAGGCTCCCAGCCAGGGGCCTGCTCTCAGCTTCCGAAGTCCACCCACATTCCTGGCCATGTGGCCCCCTCCATATTCCAGCCAATGGTGGCAAATAAAAGCCTCTCAGGCTTCAGTTCTTTGACCTTGTTTGTGGTCATCCCCTAGATACAGGTTTAAAGAGTTCGTGTGATTAAATCAGGCTCGCTGGAGTAATCGCCTTTCCTGTGAACTCAAAGTCAACCCACTAGTGACCAAAATTGCATGCGCAAAACCCCTTTTGTTATGTAACTTAATGGAAGAGATGTCTTATCATAGTCAAGGGATCCTCTCACAGTGAAGGGAAGGGAGTTGTACATGGATATGGATCCTTGGGGATTATCTTAGAAGAATTCTGCCTACTGCACAGTCCCAGAAACTACACCCACCATGGCACCACTACCAATAACAAGGAAAAATATCAAATACTCACGTCTTCTTTCCCTTCCTCTTTCTTCATTCATACCTATCCTCAGCAACTTCACCCACACACAGCCAAATTCCTCTGAAAACAGATAAGCAAGACACAATTGTAGGTATAGGGTTTTGCCTTTAGGCTTTGTTTTGAGGTCTGTTTTTATAGCCCAAATGAATATAATATAGACCTTTGGGGAAATAAATTCTTTCTTTTTTTCTGTTATTAACTTGAGGGTCAATTTGAAACCCTGACTCTCCTACTAAACTTAGGGAAACAAGTCAAATCTACATTTGCAAAGTATCTGCTACAGGCTAGGCACAACCTCTGAATATTATTATCTCCAGAACCTCTGAACATTATTCTCTCCATTACACAGATGAGAAAACAAGAAGGCCACACAGTGCTCAAGACCACACAGTGAAGTGAGGAAGCTAGCACTTTACTCTAGGCAAAGGAATTTTACAGATGTTAGCACAAGCCCTGAGATGCAAGCAAATAAGAAAAGACAACTATGTCCATTAGCAGATGTGAGAGACAGGTGTGAAGATGCTTGGGTTGCTTTGCTTGGCCTCACAAGCAAAGCCGTGTTGACCGACAGGGCAAGTGTCTAGATATCTAAATTTAGTTCCAGGGTTTGACCTGCTAAACCATACATCAACCTGGGCAAATTCTCATTCTCAGTCATCCACAGGTCATAGGTCGGTGTCACAGTTGGGGACGTGAACGAAGGGTCTGCAGTGGTGGTGCTGGGTCAATGTCATTGCTCCTTTCCCAGTCACGGGGATCCGAGTGACGACAGGATGAGAAAATACCCAAGACTTTAAACCTTGATGGAGGAAGCAATGTTGTGGCAACTGCCTTAGTCCAGTCAGGGTGCTGTAACAAAACATCCCAGAATGAGTGGCTTACAAACAACAGAAATTTAATTCTCACAGTTCTGGAGGCTGGAATTTCAAGGTCAGAATGCAAGCACAGTTGGGTGACAGTCTTCTTCTGGGTCACAAACTTCTCATCGTATTTTTACATAACAGAGGGGGCTCAGGAGCTCTGTGGAGTCTCTTTCATAAGAGCACTAAATCTCAGCCTGAAGGCTCCACCCTCATGATTTAAGCATGTCCCAAAGCCCCACCTCCTAGTACCATCACACTGGCATTAGGATTTCACATATGAATTTGCGGGGAGGGGGCACAGACATTCAAATCACAGCAGCAGTGTTCTAGGTAAATTTTTATTCATCTCCTTATTTGAAAAAATTTATAGTAGTTTGCACAGATACAAAAAAAAATGGCAAGATAACATAAATAATTAATGCCATTGAGTAAGGATAATTGAATGCTTATTACTCGTTAGGTGCCATGTACTTTCCTCAAAACAATCTTATTTTAGGTACCAATATTGACCTCATCTTATAAATGAGAACAAGGGAAGTAAAGGAGGCAAAAGAATTCACCTGAAGTTAATAAGCTAATGAGTGAGATAGATGCAGGTCTCAAACCAGGTCTTATGACCCCAAAATCCATGCTAAGTAAGAAAGGGAAAATAACAAAAATGTACCTTGGTATCAGGAGGCAAATATAATCTATGATCTACTATGGACTTGATATGGGAACTAACAGAATGTGGACTTTAAACTTTTTGTCAGGTGGTGAAAAGAAGGAAATCTGATCAATCACTCTCAGTATCTATTTCTAGGATAAAATCACTCAATTATTCTTGATGGCGTGACCAGTGAGAACATTCTTAGCCTCTTTGCAAGCCTCTATGTATATAAGAGCTAATATTCGGAACACTTTACTCTGGGTCCGGTACCTTACATGCATTTTATCCTTCTCCTTCTTTTTTTTTTAATGTTATTTATTTTAAGAGGTGGGGAAAAGAGTGAATCCCAAGCAGACTCTGCACTGTCAGCATGGAGCCCGATGCAGAGCTTGATCTCACAAACCATGAGATCATGACCTGAGCAGAAATCAAGAGTCGGTGGCTCAACTGACTGAGCCACCCAGCAGCCCTTATCCTTAGTTTTTGTAATAAGCTTGTGGTTTGAGTACTGTTGTCATCCTCATTTAACACATGAGCAAACTGAGACTCAGGGATAAGTCTAAGCCAACATGCCAAAGAGTACAGAACTAGTAAGTGTAATGTCAAGATTTAAATTCGGTAGCTAGATGTGACTTGTAATCACTGTGTTATGGTGCCCCCAATGACCAATTTATTAGTGGCCTTAAGTAGTTTCGTGTGCTATTTTTTATAGCCTCACTAAATATAAGCATCACTCCAAAGTAAAAAGCAGTTTAAAAAAAGACTATTGAGAGACCATATAAGAGTGTAGGCAGAAGTATACGGCTGAGTCCAGGGATAGATTTTGGAGTGTTTAGCACATGAGTTCTCAATGTGGGCAATATCATGCACAGGGGGCTAATGATTGGTTCTTGGGAGGCAAAAAAAAAAAAAAAAATCCTAGATATTTCAATGGTTGTGGCCTTCCAAGGGCTATAGCACACAAACTTATATACAGTGTATCTGTGGTATTCAGGTTTCCTTTCGAGCTTGGTAAGGAGGCCATTGAAGGGGGTGGGGAATGCCTAAAAAAGCTCTGTGAGGGGGCAATTAAAAAAATAAAAATATAAGGAATAATGGTTTAGAGAAATAAATGGACATGATGCCCTTTGGATTACCTTCATTAGGTATTATTTATCCCACTTGTGGATTTGAGAGCTATAGAACATCAGACCATTCCATATTGTCTGCTCTGATCACTTGTACAGTTAGTTACCAGTATAATAGAAATACTTTTGACCAAACAGATATGTGTGGAGACATTTCATTGAACACTAAGTTGCCTAACAGAACTAGTAAGGACCCCAATGCCACTTCTGCTAGAAGGTGACAAAGTCTATAAACCATGCTGTGATTCTGCTTATGACAGATTAAAATTATTTAGTAACTTATAAACACATACATGGTCAAAAGTCTAAAATTCTGTTCTAAATAGTATGGCAAAATAATATTAGTCTAAAAGTTTCCTACCTCAGGGGAAAAAGAAATCCTCATCTTGTTAAAGAACTAACACATACCTTTGAGCAATGCTATTCTTGCCCTGTTTTGTATGTGCTTGAAAATATTTTACTTGCTTTTAGAACATCTACCAAGGTAAAGTCTTCAAATTTAAAAGAATTCTATTATAAGTCTCTTTTTCTGGCAAAAATCAGATTACAGTGTTGGTGGTCCATTAATGCCACTACCAAAAGGATGCAGGGGTGAATTTAGCAACTTCCTCCTATCTGGTTTGGGATTTTACCCTACTTACAAGCTAATAAATAAGCCTGCTACTCTTTCATGGATGCTGACAAAAGACACGAGACTCCTGGGTCAGAGACAAAGGACTTTGTTACACCAAATCAAGGAGCATAAGTACCAATATGTTTGCATCCTTTCACCCCTTGTCCCCCATATCCCACAGGGGCGATGTAGACAGCCCAGATTAATGCTACATCTACAATGGCTTTACCTTATAGCCAAAGAATACTGATATTGGGAACCTGCTGTTTTATGGCAGACAGTAAGCAAGCCTGCCTTTTCTCTCAGAAGGAGACATTATTGCATTCCTCAATGGTGCTCACTGCAAGCACAATATTGAAAAATGGCAGGTAAAGAGTGAGTAGGGCCTTGAATTCTTTGCAAACTCAGCATCACACTAGAAGCAAAAGAGACCCAGGGAATAGTGTCTCCAATATCTCTCACCTGAAGATCTCCATACCCTCAGTTCGAGGGGATGTGCTTCCTCCAGAGATGCTGTAGGTACATTTCATTCTTATACTTAATTCCTTGTTCCAGTTCCCTTATTTCCTCTGGGGTTTCTCTGAGTTACGCAGAGGAACATTCTGAAAAGAGTAAGCTGTTATAATTACCCACTCTGCTATGGCATTTATTCATTGCCTAAATATAAACTAAATTATTCATCTTGTAAAAGAAACTAGCAAAGTTGAGAAAGCAATCATCAACTATATTTGAGTTGCATCAAAATTTAGGAGTACTGAGAGATTAGATAGAAACATGTTTTCAAATTAACTTTTTAATATTTTAAAGAGAATCTCTAATCGCTTGGGAAGTTAGACAAGGTAAATCCTAAGCTCTAGACTTTGTGTTTCTCTGATACTATGAAGGGTCAGTACCCAACGTAAACTTAAAGACGGATATCTCTAATTGTTCTTACCCATTCAGTTTTTTGAAAAATCATGATGTTACTCAGTAGGAAATATTTTCTGATTAATATCACTGGATTAACACTGATAGATTAATATTACTGAAGTGATCTTTTTATCATATCTTAACACCCTCTTCTGCAAGTAGAACAAGTTATAATAGCCCTATTTTCCTATAAAGCACTAGCAATGCTCATATATTCAATTTTATTTTAAAAGAGATTTACTAACAGTTTAAACATAAATAAGTGGCAAAATAACCAGCAAGAATTATTATCTCTAGGAAGGAAACGGAGTGGGGAGGGACTTACAATAGATTTTATTTGACCTCAAACAGCATCTCCACACCAAAGCATAGATATTTTATGAGGTGTGTGTTTGAGCCAGAAAGGAAAATAGGACTCTTGGATCCTTGGAGAATTTCTTTTTAATCTAAAATATGTGAGCCTATCGCCCAAGACTTATTTTAACATAACACTCTTTGTGGCTCTTGTGTTACCAGAATGATTTCTTTGTACTGTGCCAGGTATAGACAAGTTCTGGTGAAAACAGATGATCAAATACTTGGGCCTTATTCAGTCTGAGTGTTACAGACACAGCCTTAAGTGGAAGTTTGCTTTTGTTCCTGCAATGGAAATTTTTTACTCTTTTCTTGATTTTATAACCACATTGAGCTCTCATTTAGAAGTTATCTGTGGTCAACAACCGAAGGATTTTAGTACGAAGGCACATCAGACTCATAAAGCAGGTAGAGGCAAACACCTGAATCCCTTAGACTGAAAAAATAAAGACAAAGAAAAGGTGGTTAAGTTAAAGCTGCCTTGAGGCACCAGAAAGTTATGGGTTGGTGGGTTTTATAAGACTACTTACTATGCTATTCAATTAAAAAAGAGAGAGCAGTTACCATAGCAACACCACATCTAATGGGGCTTATGCTACCTCTGAGATACAAAACACCTCTTCCAGGGACACATTGACCAATACAGGCTGTTATGGGAAATTTTATGCCTAATGTTAAGCTTGTAGGAAGAAAAAATATATCTCAATAACATGAGGAACACACACACACACACACACACACACACACACACACACATCTAGAGACACATCCACAAATATACACATTCACATGCATAATTTTAATTTGCCATATTCATTTGTTACAATACAGGTTTAACTCATTTTCTTTCTTCTTTAGTATTCTTAAAAATTCTATTGCTTTGCTTAGCTTCAGGAAAAAAATGAGATCCATTTAAGAATAACAGGTATAAATAGAGTTCAGCTGACATCTAGATATGGAGTAATTTTCAATTCTTCTCTGATAGCCACAAAACCTATATAATGTTTTATTGAAATAACATTTTGACTTTGTGACTATTAATATAGAACTTTGGGTGGCCCCTTGCTTGAGTAAGTTATATTGGAATTTTTGGCCAGAAAATAGGTAAATTCCTTTTCATTTAAAACAAAACAAAACAAAACTTGGGGTGCCTGGGTGGCTCTGTCGGTTAAGCGCCCGACTTCAGCTCAGGTCATGATCTCACAGTTTGTGAGTTTGAGCCCCGCGTCAGGCTCAGAGCCTGGAGCCTGCTTCGGATTCTGTGTCTCCCTGTCTCTCTGCCCCTTCCCTACTTGTTCTCTGTCTCTCTCTGTCTCTCAAAAATAAACAGACGTTAGAAAAATTAAAAAAAAAAAAAAAAACAACGTACAGCTCTTGTATAAGATGGTTGTGCAAAATAGTAGAGAAGATAGCCCTCTATTAATCTTATAAAGTATTTAAATGCATATCAAAGAAAAATATGAATGCACACACAAACATTATTTTAGTGTAGAAGAGAATACCCCCCTCCACATCTTCTCTCAAATGAATTTTAAGAAACTAAATGGGACTCGACCTTAAGCTTGTTTTAACAATCACCAAAAACACTCCCATAAATATATTCTTTTAAAAGGGTTTTAGATAGTTTTTAGCAAAGAAATCCATGTAAGGGCTATCTTTCTGATTGTCCAGACACTTGGAGTATTGCTCTCAAATCCACTGCCAAGAGCAGAATGTACTTTAACACAAGGCTGACATTATATACTGTATACCTTTCTTGTTCCATATGAAGGACTGTATTTATGTGTTTACCATTTACATCTTCCCTACTTCTGGAAACAGGGCTTTAAGTGGTTGCTCCATGGATCCTAGGATGTTATTAATGAAACTTGGTTTCTGACCCAATGATTTAATGATCGCTCGGAACTCTATATAGACTATCATCAATGTAAAAATCACTTTCAAACTCAAAGTTTGTTGGAGACTAAATTTTTTGTTACTTGGACTACAGACCACATTTTCATACAGAAACAAGGTAATAAATACAGTTTCGACTCCCTGGAAGGCTCATAAAGCCCATTTGATCTAGGATATAACAGAACTGCTTTAGACTTGTAATAAAATATAATTGGCTATACTATATATAAAATCAAAACATAAAGCTGAAGAATAAATCATTTTTATTACACATGCTAATACTTGAGAAATGAGATTTTATTTCGGGAAAATATTAGATTCGTTAGAACTTTTCAGAACTTTGCAGGAAATCTTAGAGCCCCTTCAAAAATGTATTCCATAATTATTCAGAAAACACCCACTCTGAGTCAGGTATTGCTCGAACAGCTACAGGAGTAAACAAGGTAAGGTTCCCACAACTTCATGACGGTGGCAGAAATAAACAACACTCAAGTGGACAATAACAAAAACAACAAAAAAATAGTTTTGCATCATCAATAAGCAATATGGCACGACAGAGAATAACTGGGGGTCATTTAAGACAGAGATCACACCACAGAAGGAGCAGAGAGATGATTATTGACCTGGTGCTTAAAAGAAAAAGTGTGAGAAATGAGCTATGAGAATTGTAAAGAGGAAATAATAATGGAAAGAGCCTTGCGTGAAAGGGAGCCGGCGTGGCTCTCGCCGGGTGAGGAGAGGCTGGGGACAGTGCGCAGATCAAGCAGGGCTCTAGAGGTCATGGTAAGTAGTTTATGTTGAGAGCAGTAAACCTCCTGAAGCTACACTACAAAGCCTTTCAGGGCAGCAACGCCATCAGACTGCAAGACGACTTCTTATCACAGACTGTTTACTGACTCATGAAAAAATGTAACGCTTGGGTCACTTTTTATTTATCTTTCTCAAGCTATACTCGCTTTCTCTGCTCCTATGCACAACCTTGACGTTTTAAGAATGTTCATGTTGGAGCCGTGTAGAGAAAGGATGGAGTCATTGGTCTTCCTGCGAACCAAGGATGATGCACCTGTGTGGCACTGGGGGTGGAGGGAAGTGAAAAGATTCAACATACATTTCTCAGTAAGCAGGTAGGGTAGAAACTAAAGGTGACTCCCAAATTCTTTTCTTTAGCAACAGTAGGTGGATGCTCATGTCATTGATAGTAAGTAAGGGTTTGGAAACGGGACCAATTGAAGGAGATGGGGTGGGGAGGGCAAACATCCTGTTTGGGGGATATTAATTATGAGGTGGCTGTTTGACTTTTTAAGGCAGGGGTCAGCTAGTCAGTTTGTTAAATTAATCTGTAGCTCAGTAGAGAATTTATATAATTTCGTTCAGCCAAAATTGATATCCTGTAAAGTGTGTATGACCAATGAATAACAATATAATATTACCCCAAACTGGAATAACTTTGAGGGTAAACAGGTGCTAGTAATAATTACTCAGGGGCAATGACAAAAACTAGGGCCACGGTCAACCCATTGATGGATAAAAAGCAAAGTTGTTGAACATATTTGAAAGGAAATGCTTCTACTGATGAAAGAAATCTAAAGAAGGACATGAATCAAAGGATCATGACACAAAGTTTAAAAGTGGTGGAAATATGGGGCGCCTGGGTGGCTCAGTTGGCCAAGCGTCTGACTTCGGCTCAGGTCATGATCTTGAGGTTCATGATTTCGAGCCCCGCGTTGGGCTCTGTGCTGACGGCTCAGAGCCTGGAGCCTGCTTCAGATTCTGTGTCTCCTTCTCTCTCTGCCCCTCATGTTCTGTCTCTCTCTCAAAAATAAATAAACATTTAAAACTTTTTTTTTTAAAAAGTGGTGGAAATACTACTTTTGGATGATGGATTTGATGTCAGGAGTAGTTCAAAAAGTATTGTTTGGATACAGAGGGTATGTGGAAAAGAATAAATAATGATAAGATAGGACTGATGGCTTTCTTTCTAAATTTATTCAACATTTACGACTATCCTTTTTTTAATACATATATATGCATACATATATACATATATATTTATATATACATACACATGCATACATATATATGTATATATATATACATACATATACATAAAATTAACACCAATCCTATGCTTATCTCTATGATTAGATCATTTTATTTACTAACAGAATGAAGGACATAAAGAAAATGAGGGAACATGGTAGAAAGACGTAGTGAAGAGAAAATAAAAATAAAATACAAATATTTTAAAAAGGATTTTCTGGATAAAAAGAAGTTTGTTTCAGGGGAAAAAAAACTCCTAGAGGACAGCAGGTAAAAATGGGATTAAAATAATATATATTGAGATATTTGAAGATGGTTGAGATCAGCTAAAATCAATGGATTCCATGAGCTAAGAGCTCAGAGAAAAGGAAAAATGGCTGACCTGAGTTCTGTTCTCAACAACATATTTTCCACTTGGTTTGTGTAGAGAGGCCTGGAGCCTAAGGGGAAAGCTAGTGCTTGTGGCAGACTTGCTAACCTTGAGAAACAAAATTAGACACCCTATGTTCAGGAAATCGAATCCCAGAGAAGGGAAAACCATAGTGGAATTAGCACTATACTCTATACTCAACTTGGTCTCAAGAAATTTGCTAGCTCTGGAGCTCCTCAGGCCAAGGCAAGAGGTCAAGAAATTGAGCAAAAGCAGAAGATAAGAGGCTAACAAGCAGATTAAAGATTTACCTGAAGAGACAAGACTTGGAACTGAAGTCTGTTCATGAAGGGGAGACCACAGTAAAACCTCAGGCTTTCTGTTGAGACCTCCTGAGGGCTATACTACAGGAGTAAAGGCAAATTAGAAACAGCAGAACATCGCAAAGCTAAAGCATAGCCTTGAATGATTTCAATGCCTGGTTGTGTTAAAATGGTTTTCTCATATCTCTTTGCTGCCAGAAGGTGATTAACTTCTCTCTGGAGAAAGACAACTTCAACCAGAGCACCTATAATTTTTCATATACAATGTTTGGCAGACAATCTGAAATTACTAGGCTTGCCAGTAAACGAGACCAAATGACAGAAAGCCAAGAGAAGATTTACACAATAAAACAGATCTGTGATGATACAGATATTGCAGTTATCCAAACCAGATTTTCCAATAAGGATGATTAATATATTCAATGATAGAGTTTTTTGAAGTATGGTAACTATCACAAGAGAATTGGAATGTATAAAAAAGAATCAGATGGAAATTCCCAGAACTAAAAACATCATAACCTAATAGTGATGATTCAAAATGTTAGTTTTGCAGTAGGGAAAGCAAGAGAACATTAGTGAATTAGAAGATAGAACAATAGGAAATATCTAGGTCGCAGTGTTAAGAAGAAGAACAACAAAAAAAATTTAAACACAGAAAATGACATGAAATATATGGAGGTTAGTAAATAAGACTAACATAATGTATATTTGGAATCTCATATGGAGAAGACAGAGAAAATGTGGAAAAATATTATTTTAAAAGATATATATATATATATATATATATATATATATATATATTTAAATTTTTTAAATTTAAGTTTTTAAAAAAATTTTTTTAATGTTTATTTTTGAGGGAAAGACACAGAGCGTGATCAGAGGAGGGGAAGAGAGAAGGAGACACAGAATCAGAAACAGGCTCCAGGCTCTGAGCTGCCACCATAGAGCCTGACGCAAGGCTCAAACCCACAAAGGGTGAGATCATGACCTGAGCCAAAGTTGGATGCTCAACTGACTGAGCCACCCAGGCGCCCCTTTAAAAGATATTTAAAGCATATTTCTTAACTTATGAAACACATCAGGTCACAGGGCAAAGAAACATGGGATTGGAATATGATGTACATGAAGAAAATGACAAAGGTACATTAGAGTCAAACTCTAATTTGGGCTGAAAACCAAGGTCAAAAGGAAAATCTTAAAATGAGAAAAATGATACAATACCTCAAAGTACTAACAGACTTTTCAAGGGGAATGAGAGGAGTCAGGGGACAGTTGTATTAATTTGCTGGGGTTATTGCAACAAAGTACACAAAATGGCTGACTGACAGAAACAGGAATTAATTGTCTCACAGTTCTGGAGGTTTCTGGAGACAGAAACCTGAAACGGAGGTGTCAGCAGCCTTATTCCCTCTGAAAGTTGTGGAGGAGCCCTTCTTGGACTCTGCCTGGCTTCTGGTGGCTCTCTGGAAATCTTTGGCATTTGCAGATTGCACATGCATCACTCCATTCTCTTACCTTTATATAGTGCTCTCCCTGTGTTTCTTCACATCATCTTTGCTATGTGTGTCTTTCCCTATGTCCAAATTTCCCCCTTTTTAATAAACGCTAACAGTCATATTGCATTGGAGTTAACCCTAATGATCTTACTCTAATTTGATTAGCTCTATAAATACCCAATTTTCAAAATAAGATCACATTCTGAGGTACTAGCAGTTAAGTCTTCCACATATCTTTCGGAGGGGGGGCAGGGTGCAGGGAGACACAAACAACCCATAGCGACAATAAAATACCAGCTTCAAAGAGCTGTGGGGGAAAAGTCCACCTGAAATTTATACACAGTGAAAATATGTGGAAAACTAAGACCAGAGTAAAAATATTCAGAAAAATAAAAGCTGAGTAACTTTATTGACAGCACATCTGAAGTAAAAGAAATCCTTAAAAGACTTTTTTAGGCAGTGGAAAATGACCCCAGATGGAAAACATCTCTATGCAAAGACAGAAGAGAAACAAAAGGGTGAAAATGTATGTTCATACAAATGAATATTCGTTGTATAAAACAATAATAAAAATAATATCTCCTGATATTATCTCCTTAGGGGCGCCTAGGTGGCTCAGTCGGTTAAGTGTCCAACTTTGGCTAAGGTCATGATCTCATGGTTCGTGAGTTCAAGCCCTGCATTGGGCTCTCTGCTGTCAGCACAGGGCCCACTTCAGGTCCTCTGTCCCCCTCTCTCTTTGCCCCTCCTCTGCTCATTCTCTCTCTCTCTCTCTCTCAAAAATAAACATTTTTTAAAAAAGAAGGAAAATAATATCTTCTGAGGTTTAAAGTGCACGTGGAGAGGCACCTGGGTGGCTCAATCAGTCAAGCTTCTGACTCTTGATTTCAGCTCCAGTCATGATCTCAAGGTTCATGAATTCAAGCCCCACCTACATCAGGCTCTATGCTGACAGTGGGGAGATGTCTTGGGATTCTCTCTCTCTCTCTCTCTGCCCCTCCCCTGCTCATTCTCTCTCTTTCAAAATAAGTAAACTTAAAAAAAATAAAGTGCACATGGAATTAAGAGACGAAAAAACAGTAGCAGAGAAGTTAAAAGATAGATAAGAGAAAATGAACTGTTCTAAAATTCTTATCTTGTCAGTATGAGGTAAAGAGAAAACAAAGTTTTTTGGTTTTTTTTTTTCTGATAAGACATGGATAGGGCTTGTAATTTACAGAATAACCACTAAAAATAATAATTTAACCTCCCCCCCAGCAAGTTAATGTTGGGAAAAAATGAAATAAAAATACATAATTAATTTGAAAGAAAGCAAAAAAGAAAAAGAATAAATAAAAGGTTGGGATAAGAGAAAACAAATGGTAAAATGATAGGTATAAATTCAAATACATATCAATAATTACATTAAAAGTAAATAGAAAACAATCACATTAAAAGACAAGAAGAGAATAGCTAAATAAAAAGAGTGTATGTTGCTTATGAGATGCACAGTAATAGGGGTGCCTGGGTGGCTGGATCAGTTAAGCATCTAACTTTGGCTCAGGTCATGATCTCGTGGCTTGTGAGTTTGAGCACCTCGTTGGATTCTGTGTGCTGACAGCTCAGAGCCTGGAGCCTGCTTTGGATTCTATGTCTCCCTCTCTCTATGCCCCTCCCCCACTCGTGCTCTGTCTCTCTCTTTCTCAAAAACAAATAAACATTAAAAAAAATAAAAAAAAATATACGCACTAACTATAGTGACACATAGATTTAAAGTAAAAGAATAGGAAGAATGTACTCTAAAAATATTAAATTTTATAAAGCTATGTTAATATCAGGCAAAGTAGACTTTAAAGCAATAAATATTACTAGAGATAAAGGAAAGCACTTAATTATTTGAATAAATTTAAAATGAAGAATAAAGAATAAAGAATAAATAAATAAATAAATAAATAAAGAATAAAAAATAAATTCATATACACCTAATAATAAAGCCTCAAAACACATAAATAAAAACACTAAGAGAAATGAAAGGGAATATAGACAAATAGAGGAAGATTTTAATGGAAATTCTTAATAACTGATAAAATAAGCCAGAGGCAAAAACTGGTAGAGACACTGATAATTAGGCAACATAATTAATATACCCGACCTAATCGAAACATACAGAACACTGCACAGTATAACTGCAGAATACATAGTCTTTTCAAGTGGATTTGGAACATCAACAAAAATAGACCATATACAGGCCATAAAATAATTATTATCAAATTGTGTAATATTGGAGACATACAGAGTATGTTCTCTATACCAAATGCTATTAAGTAGAACTGAACAATAAGAGATAACTCTAATATCTCAAAATTTTTAGAAAGTAAGCAATATACTTCTAAATATTCCATGATTCAAAGAGGAAATCACAATGATAATTTAAAAATATTTTAAAAACCAAAAGCAGCAAAAGAAAAGGGCTTATCATGTACAATACATACTAAATAAAATTAAGAGCAGATTTCTCATCAAAAACCAGAGAGGCCAGAAAGCAATGGAATGACATTTCAAAGGAAAAAAAAAAAAAAAAAAGAACACTCTGTCAACCAACTATTGTATATCCAGCAAAACATTTTTTTGAAAACTAAGAAAAAAGAAATGAAGACATTCCTAGATAAATGAAAGTTGAATTTATTTCTAGAAGACTTGCTCTCTAGGAAATACTATAAGAAGTTCTTCAAGCTGAGGAGCACCTGGGTGGCTCAGTTAGTTAAGCATCTAACTCTTGATTTCAACCCAGGTCATGATCTCATAGTCCTGAGATAGAGCCCTGGGTGGAGCATGCTTGGGATTCTCTCTCTCCCTCTCTCTGCCCCTCTCCCTCATTGCTCTCTCTGTCTCTCTCTCTTTCACTTAAAAAAAAAAAAAAAAAGTTTAGGGAAAAAAAATTCTCCAAGCTGAAATGAGAAGGCACTAGATAGTAGCTAGAGTTCACAAGACAAAATAAACAGCATCAGTAAAGGTATCAATATATGTAAATATAAAATAATGTATATTTTGCTTATAACTCCTTTTTTTCTTTTACCTGATTTGAAAGATAGTTGCATAAATCCATAATGATACATCTAAGTTGATAAGTACACAGTATCTAAAGAAATGTAATTCATGACACTAACAGTGTAAAAGATAGGGGGAAAGGGAGACTTATAGAAGCAAAGTTTTTGCATACTATTAAAGTTAAATTGGTGTCAATCCAAACTATCTTGTTATCCCCAGGGCACCACTAAGAAAATAATTTTAAAATTACATATTCTTAAAAATATAAAGAAGAATACAAGGGAATGAAAAAAATTTAAAACTTTTGTACTTCAGAGGACACTATCAATAAGGCAAAAAACATGAAACTGGGATAAAATATTTGTAAATCATATATTTGATTAGGGTCTAATATTCAGAATATATAAAGAGGTCCTACAACGCAATATAAAGACAATTTTAAAAGGGACAAAGGATGTAAATAGACAGTTTTATGACTAAGGTATACAGATGGCCAATGAAAAATGCTAAATATCATTAGCTATTACAGAAATGCAAATCAGAAACAAAATATAGCACTGCTTCACATGTACTGGGATGGTTATAATTTTAAACAAACAAAGCACAAATGTAGTGATGCTGGGAAGATATTAGAGCCCTCATGCATTGCTGGTGGGAATATAAAATGATGTAGCTACTGTGGAAAGTTATTTGTTGGTTCCTTCAAAAATTAATCACAGAGTGAGCATATGACCCAGAAATTCCAATCGTAGGTATGTACCCGTGAGAACCGAAAGCAGATGTTCTCACAAAAACTTGTATGCTGTGTTCACAGCAGAATTATCCATAGTAGCCAAAGATGGAGTATCCATGGATATGTAGAAATGGATGAATGGAGAAACAAAATGTATGGTCATGTAATGGACTATTACTCAGCCCTGAAAGGAATGAGGTACTGACACATGCTATGACACGGATAGACCTTGAAAACATTATGCTAAGCGAGAGAAACTCAACCCTCAAGACCACACATGGTATGCCTTCGTTTATTTGACGTGTCTAGTTTGTGCCTGATGTGCAAAATAATTATTCAATGAGCACCATTTCCTGCTTAAAATCGTCCCCATTTGAATGATAAACCACAAGATCAGCCCATCTTTGAATACAATGTGGGGCAGAGTATAAAACACTTCTGATTTACCTGAGGGAAAAGAGAACCAAAGTCTATGGGACCAAGAGCTGGGCCCAAAACAACTAGAAGAACAACAACACATTAATAATAATAATACTGATAACGACAACAACAACAAAATAATAATAACAAAGTATTATGGGAACTCCCTTTATTTATAGGGGATAATTGTACATGTGGTGATCATGACTTAGGAAGTATCAGGGGGTGAAGTTTCTCATACAATACCGATGTATTAAAGAAGTAGAAAGTGCATTTATATCCATGTTTTAAAATAGTCCCAAATGGTTTTGTTCAGGTCGATTACTACTCTTTCAGAATCATTCTGTCTGGACTTTCTTGTTATTTTTCATTAGACACACTAAAGAGTCTTTCTTTGTATGAATATTTCATCTCTAAAACCAGAAAATACATTATTCACAAGCTCATTTGTGGGGATCTTGCGCACGTCTCTGTGATTTTTCCAGGGATTCTAGAGAAAGAGACATTTCTCACCTTTCCTATGTCAACAGCTTCCCATATCCAGAAATGCACTATTCATTTTAAATAAAATGTGAATAACTTTCTTAATTCTATATTACCAAGACAAAACAATTTGGATGTACACCATGAGTGAAAACTTGGCATGTTTGAAGTGTCCAATTTTATCTGAGGAAATGAACAAAAATGAAAATTTCTTGTGTTGCATATTTAAAAATTTGATGACAATCTAAAATTATCATTTGCATTAATGTATTCCAAAATATGAATTATTAAATAAATCACATTGCTATAACAAAAGGCAATCCTAAGTACCTGCTTCAGCCTCGAGCATTGTGAATCACCTCTTTTTTTTCAGCCTATGTTGAACACTACTAAACATGGGAAGGAAATTTTTCTAATTGGAACAACGTATACTTTATGCTTATACACATTTTTTTTTTATAAAACCACATTTTCACCCTTTCCAATGTGATCAACATTAGAAATATATAATCCAGAAAATCCAGGATCTTCAGTATGTTTAGAATCTTCTTTGCAGTATTTCCTGACTTTTGAATGCTGTGTTGCAAAAAGCACTTTCCACCAGTTAGTGTTGAAAACTATCTGTTACATTCCCGGTTGTCACAGGAGAGGGTCTGGCCCAAGAAAGAATGGACTCACACTGTTCAGCGATGGCTTGTTTGCCAGACATCTTCCAGGAAAGGTGTCTGGAATCATTTCAGAAGCATCCAGGAGCCCCCCTCCTCCCTCCCAGTCACCTAACTGCATAGAAAGACCAAAGTCTTTCTCTCAGAAGACAGAGAATTAATAAGAAATGCCTCTGATATCAGATTTCCTTAAAGCAAGAGAAAAATAAAAAAAGAACAGAAGACCATTTTGTCAACTATTCCCAAGGTGAGCGCGGTGGGAAAGGTAAAAAGCCAGACGAGAGCACATGGAAATAGGACTGAGTGCCTTTGCCTGACATTCAGAATGAATTAGTCTAAAAACAAAAGCCTGTAACGAAGGAGAATAGCCAAGTTAGAGAACCGACAATACACAACTTCAAGACTTATAATAGTCATGGTTTTAGTGAGAGAATAGACCAATGGATCATTGGAACAGAATAGAGAGCCCAGAACTAAACCCCATAAAAAATAAAATAGAATAGAATAAAATAAAACAAGGAATCTAGACATAGACCTTACACTATACACCAGAATTAACTCAAAATGAATCAAAGACCTAATTATAAACTGTAAAGGGGCACCTGGGTGGCTCTGTCAGTTGAATGTTTGACTCTTGGTTTCTACTCAGGTCATGATCCCAGGGTCGTGGGATTGAGCTGAGGGTCAGGCTCAGTGCTGGGTGTGATGCCTGCTTGAGATTCTCTCTCTCTCTCTCTCTCTCTCTCTCTCTCTCTCTCTCTCTCTCTCTCCCTCCCTCTCTCTCTCTCTCTCCCTCCCTCCCTCTCCTTTTTCCCCTCTCCTGTGTGCCCTCTCTCTCTCTCTCTCTCCTTTTTCCCCTCTCCTGTGTGCTCTCTCTCTCTCTCTCCTTTTTCCCCTCTCCTGTGTGTGCTCTCTCTCTCTCTCTCTCTCAAATTAAAAAAAGAAATAAAGTGCAAAATCATAAATCTCCTGGAAGGTTACATAGGAGAAAATCCAGATGACTTTTTTGAGTTTGGTAATGACATTTTTAGAGACATCTCCAAAAGCATGATCTGTGAGAGAAATAATTGATAAATTGTACTTAAAAAATATCTGCTCTGGAAAAGACACTGTCAAGAGAATGAGAAGACAAGCTATGAACAAGGAAAAAATATTTGTAAAACATATTTCTGATAAAAGACTCTTATCCAAATAAACACAGAACTCTTAAAACTCTACTACAAAAAAAAAACGCAACCCAATTAAAAAGGAGCAAAAGATCTGAATAGACACACCAAAAAAGATACACAGATGGCAAATAAGCATATGAAAACATGCGTCACATCATATGTCTTTAGTGAATTGCAAATTAAAACAAATTGCAGCTACATACCAATTACAATGGTGAAAATCCAAAACACTGATAACATCAGATGCTGGCAAGGATGTAGAGCAACAGAAATTCTCATTCATTGCTGGTGAGAAGGCAAAATGGTGTAGCTATTTTGGAAGACAGTTTGTCAGTTTCTTAAAAAAACTGAACAGGGGTGCCTGGGTAGCACAGTCGGTTAAGCTCTTCATCTGGGCTCAGGTCATGATCTCACAGTTAGTGAGTTCAAGCCCCGCATCGGACTCTGCCCTGACAGCATGCTTAGGATTCTGTCTCCCTCTCTCTCTGCCCTCCCCCTACTCGCATGTATGCGAGCACTCTCCCTATCTCTCTCTCAAAGTAAATAAATAAACTAAAAAATTAAAAAACCAAAATGAAACGAAACATTTACCATGTGATCCAGCAATTATGGCCCTTGGTATTCACCCACATGAGTTGAAAAATGATGCCCACACAAAAACCTGCATCCAGAAGTTTACAGCAGCTTTATTCACAGTTGCCTAAACCTGGAAGCGAGCAAGATATCTCCTTCCATAGGTGAATGGATACATCAACTGTGGTACATTCAGACAATGGAGTATTATTAAAGCTAAATATTATAGCTATTGTAACAAAGAGAAATGAGCTGCCAAGCCATGGAAAGACATGAAGGAAACTTAAGTGTATATTTACACATAAAAGAAGAGGACCTGAGAAGGCCACAGACCTTATGATTCTAACTATATGCCGTTCTGGAAAGGGCAAAGCTATATAGGACGGGCAAAGCTATATAGTGGCGGTGGGGAGGTAGGGATGAAGAGGGAGAGCACAGAGCATTCTTAGGGCAGTGAAACTATTGAGTATGGTACTACGGTGGCAAATGTATGTCATTATGTATTTGTTGAACCCCCAGAATGTTCAACAGGACAAATGAACTCTAATGTAAAGTAGGGAGCGGTGATGATGTCTCAGTGTAGGTTTATGGAGTTGAATGAATGCACAACTGTGCTGTGGTACATGGGTAGCTGGGGAGGCTGTAGGAGAGGTGGGTCAGGGAGCATCTGGGAACTCTGTGTATTTGGTATAACGTTTTGCTGTGAGCCTCAAACTGTTCTACCAAATAAAGTCTATTAAAAAAAGTTTCTGGGGTGCCCGGGTGGCTCAGTCGACTCAGGTCACGATCTTGTGGTTCGGGGGTTTGAGCCCTGCGTTGGGCTTTGTGCTGACAGCTCAGAGCCTGGAGCCTGCTGCAGATTCTGTGTCTTCCTCTCTCTGCCCTTCCCCCACTCAAGCCCTGGGTCTTTCTCTCTCTCTCTCAAAAATAAATATTAAAAAAAAAAGTGCCTCTGGTTTGTCTTCTACGTTTAGCTTCATGTTGCAGCAGAAAAGGCCAGGCCTAGAGTGGTTTCTGAAGCCCAGGTACAGAAAAAGTGAAAGGACAGGTGAAGTGAAGTCTCCTACCACCAGCTTTCAGATAGTCTGTCAAATTCGGTAGCACTGCTCCTCATACTGGGCTTGGTAACACCAAATCTGGAGCTGCACTGACTTCTCTCGTAGCCCTGCTCGGCTGACTCTCTACTTGTGTTTGTGCGTTTCATTTGCACACTTTCCTGACCCTTGTTCTAGATAACTTCTGGCTTATTCCAGGCTGTAGCTTTGACTCACCTTATAAAGTGGACCTAAGGCAGAAAGCAGTAGGAAGATGTAAACAAATAAGAACACAGAGAAAACATCTTAGAATTCTTTTTTCATACTTACATTTCAGAAACATGGCATGGTGCCATACTCTAGAGGATGAGGTTGTTCCCCACGGGGTGTGGGTTAACAATCCTGATATTGTTATGCATGCATCCTGGAACTGAACAATGAATAAATGGATGGCAGATGGTGGAAGTCAGGTTTCTCCCTGGGAGTGGGAGTTGATAGATAAGCAAGGGGAGGAGGCTAGAATGATCCATGTGGTAATGGATTAAAGTTGGAGGCATCGGTATGAACTCACGTTTAGCTTAATAGAGATAGAGATGGCAACATACAGAAATATTTATAGATATGTGTACAAATAGGGCTTCATGTGCAGATGTATGCTTCCTTGCGCGGTCGGCTTAGGAGCAACCAGCAACCACGAGCACAGCGTGCACACGGCTCTGGTGTCTAATACTGTCCTCCAGTCTCCTGCAGGAACCAGGGCTCCTGCAGAAAATGGTTCTTTCTAGGACTGGGGACAGAAATACACAAGATGAAAAGATGAGCCTGGAGCATCCATCACTCCAGAAAGTAAAGAAGAGCTAAAAGCAAAACAAAGAAACGAAACACTCACAATGATGAAGGTGTGTCAAAGGGACATAGGAGCCAATGGAAAGAGATCTCAGTGACCAAAGCTGGAATGCTTTGAGCAACAAAATAAATAAATAGCATGGAGTTATTAATCAAAATATAAGATAAATATCTATGAGTCCATGCTGATATAAATAAATGATTCAATAAATAAATGAATGGAGAAGAGGAGACAAATTACCCATGCAAAGAATTCCAAATAAATTGCTTAAATACTCCATCCTAAATCGGGGCTGTGTAGCTCCCCAGTCCTTAAGTGTAGTGGGGAAAGTGTAGTTACTTTCTTCCAAAGAGCAGAGAGGGGGAAAGGAGATAAAACTTTACAGTAGAGAAACCTGACCAACAGTACCTGAGCCCTGCGATCAAGGTCAACACCGACAGTGATAAATCATGTTGATAGTTACGTGCACTTGGTATGCTGTGTTGTGAATAGCTTTTTACCTGTAAGGTCTTCCTCCCCTAAACCCATAACCCCAGGTTAAGCATCAGAAAGACATCCACCAATCCCTAGTTGAGGGACATCATGTGATATATCTGAGCAATTTCCTCAAAAACAAGGTTGGTCTAAGAAACTGCCAAAGCCGGGAAGAGCCTGATGACACAATGAATGGTAATGCGATTTCCTGGATGGAATCTTGGAACAGAAAAAGGACACCAGGCAAAAACTAAGGAAATCTGAATGAAGGATGGACTTTAGTTAATAATAATGTACCAATATTGGTTCATTAACGTAACAAATGTACCATGCTAATGTAAGGTGATAACAAGAGAAGAAATTGCATGTGAGATGTACCAAAACTCTCTGTGCTATGTTGACAATTTTTCCGTATGCATAAAACTGTCCTAAAGTTAAAAAGTTATTTAAAAATATGGTATTTTGTTGCACTAGGATAATGGCATATAAAGGAGGTGTGTTAATGTAGCTTTCTAATATACAGGTTTCCCCCCCATGGGAAAGTAGAACATCCCTGTGAGGTCTTTCATAAGCTAAAATGCCCTAAAGTGAAGAACATGCCCCTGCTTTCTGAAAGTTCATGTTGCACCACTTTGCTTTTTGAAAGACCTACCTTAGTCTGAAAGGCTTTTTTTAAAAAAAGTTTATTTATTTTGAGAGAGCGAGAGCATGAGCAGGAGAGGGGCAGAGAGAGAGGGAGAGGGAGAATCCCAAGTGAGCTCCCTGCTGTCAGGGCAGAACCTGATGTGGGGTTCAATCTCACGAACTGTGAGATCATGACCTGAGCTGAATCCAAGAGTCAGATGCCTAACCCACGGAGCCACCCATGCGCCCCGGGAATGGCTTTTTTTTTCCCCATAAAAGTGAAAATCTTCTTCAGATTTATTTCAGTTCGTGAAAACAGGTACTAAGGTAAATCTTTCGTAAAAGCAAAGTGGTGTAATGTGAATTTTCGGAAAGCGGGTGGATTCCAGTAGTTGCATAAAGATAAGCATATTTTGCGACTTTGAAGTGGTATTTGCAATCGAATGGTCTTAAACAAAACCACAGAGCACGCCCACAATAAAATCGTTGTGGATGTCTACTTAGCAAATAAAGAAACTTTTGTATTTGAGATTATTTAGGACCTGTCACGACGGAGATCTTAGAAATGGAGACAAATTCTCTAAAAACCTGAACATCAACAATTGATAAAGCATTCCAAGCACAAACCTTGGGCTTTGCCATATTGAAGAAACTTTCTTGGGGAAAGAACTATACTCAAAATGTTTCTATGCAAGGTGCATGAAAATCCTGTCACCAAACACTAATGAGGACAGTGATATCTCAGAAGAGGGGGCAGGCCAGAGAGTAGTTGAGATCCATGGAAAATATAGATCAATCGATGGCAAAATGGACCCAGGATTAGGTGAGGAGGCAGGTGCAGAGCGCAGTTTTGCAGTAAGGAGCATGACTGAAATGTGCTAGAGCACAAGATCTGACATGGGAAGACCAGGATCGGGAGGTCCACGAAGGAGGGAAAGTTGCTGGGGTTCCAGAAATCACGTGAAGCTCAGAACTCAGGGTCATGAGTTCCAGACCCACTATCTGTTTCCATCCCTCACTAGCAGTACGACTTTAGGTAAGTGACTGCAGCTCTCCTAAGCCTTCATTTCATCACCCGAAAAATGAGAATCATAAGGGTGCTTATCTTATAAGGTTGTTGTGGGTATTAAATACCATATGGTTTTAAATGCTTAGAATAGTGCTTGGCTCATATTTAATAAAGAGCAGCTGCTATTGTTATAATTATGTGATTACTCATATCCTTTTAAGGGATGCTTGCAGGGGCCAACAGTATAGGAGAGGAGTATCTAAGATCATGGCTGGCACACACTAAGCATAGGGTAAATGTTAGTTCTAGATGCATCTTCCTAAAATGATGATGGCTTGGTCATGTGATCTGGCAGACTGGGCTTTTTAGTCTGTTCACTCTCAGGGATGTCTGTTTCTGATGGTCTATGTGTCATTTGCATGTCCATTAGGGTGTGGGCCATTTCCTCTCTCAGTTAATTTTTCCCTTTCTTTCTTCATTCCTATGTAAGCTTAGCACTAATCATCACGGTTAACTATTGACTGGACTTTTAATTTTTAAACCCACAATTGTGGCAGTCAAAGTCTATACTTAATGCTGTAATCTCATTTGTTTCCATAGAATCACCTCTGCTAAAAAGCATTTGAGGAACCAGGAAAATTCTTTGTTATTGTTTTTCAAATTCTACTTCTAGGTGTGATGTGTCTTGAAGAGATAATAAAATGAGAACATGATGATTCACTGCGATCCTCCCACTCTCTGGGGCAGAGGATCAGAGCAATACATTTTAAACTTACAGAGCTAAAGCTCAAAGATCTGGGTCTGGTCCTGACTTAATAGCTGTGTGTGTCTTAGTCTGGATTCACCCGGAAGCAGATCTGACATCATGTCTTATGTGAGGTAGTTAGAGATAGTTTACTGGAGAATGTGATGGCAAAAAGAAGCGTTCAGGGCAGAGGGAATGAAATACGAAAGAGAAAACGCCAATCCAAGGATGCTTTACCACGCTGACTACCAGACAGCGTGATGAGAATCTCATCACATTAGATCTTCACGGAAGCATTAAGAGATAAGTCTCAAACTGTCCAGCCAAGTACAGAAGAGTGAAGCCTATGGCCACTGGCACCCATATGTGTTTCCTCCCCTGTGCTTCTGGCTTGCACATGTGTGAATGCAGAGTGGGTTCCCATGAGGTATTTCATACCCTGGCATCATAGAAATCCCAGGATGGGTATTGTGAAAGATACACTCCAGACCTAAGGTAGTGCTTTGCCTGTTGTCCCTGCATAAACCAGGACAAAGCCAGCATGCAAGTGGTCATGGACGCAATGGGTGGACTGAGTGGTTAAGTGCAAGACTTAATCACCAACGGAGGGAGTGTCACTATCTCTCAAATTACAAATCTGTCTGGATAAAAACTTATGGAAGAATTCAGGGAAATATAGATTTGATGGTTTGAGATAAGAGTGTCATAGTCTGTTGATAGAGCTAATTCATTAAGTCATTGCAAGCAATAAATGCTATTAAGTTTTCCTTTCTGTAAGGTGCTATAATAAGTACTTAGTTAAAATTAAAACAAGTGAGGATCCTGTCTTCCCAGAGCTTGCGGAGAGATCAGGGAGCTAATCTTGTGGAGAGACCGGGGCTTGCTATAAAGCCGGTATCAGGTGCTGAAATCACACTCGCATACAAAAGGTAACCATGTGAGGAGACGATATATTCACTATCTTGACTGTAGTAATCATTTCACCACGGGTATGGATATAAAGTCATTGTGTTTACACCTTAAATATATATAATTTTTATTTTAAAAACAAAATGTAAAAAAAAAACACATACTCAGTATTATAAAAGATGTACAAAGAAATATTGCAAGAATTTAGAAGTGAAAGAGGTCACTGATATCTGAGGGACTCAAGGAGGTGTCATGGTGGAGAGGGTATTATGATTATGCTTCCATCAAAGTAGGCTGACTTTAGCTCTGTGGAGACCAATGGGTAGGGCCAGCTAAGGACCGTATCGAGATAGGAAAATGGCTGAACTAGAAACAACCAGCCACTTGGTCTAGAGCCACAGAGCTTTAGAGTGAGTGGATACATTTGTTTAATGTGAGTAGATTCATTTATTTGTTAGTTAGTTCAATAAGCATTTATTAAATTCCTCCCATAAACCAGGACTGGGAATATAGCTGTAAATAAATGTTCTATTCTCTTTGCCCTTGTGGACTTCATACATCTAAGGGAAGATAAAAAAGCAAATTAATCTTTCAAATAAAATGTAATGCAGAACAGGAAGCGGGGATAGTTTCTGTGAAAGCTCAAAGCGGGGCTCTGTGGACTCTGAGAAGGAATCCCAGAGAAAATGTCATGTCAAGTAAGACCTGCAGAGTGACGTTACGGTCTCATCGATGGATCCTGGGTGGCAGGCTGAGAGATTTGAATAGCATAGAACAAGTTATGTCATTTGCATGGAAATTTGAACAAAGAGGTGGTAGGATCTGGACTGTTCTTTGAGAAGTTTGAATTTGGGGTGCCTGGCCAGTTCCGTTGGTAGAGTATGCCACTCTTGATCTCAGGGTGTAGAATTTAAGCCCCATGTTGGGTGTTCTAGAGTTTACTTAAAAAAAAAAAGTTTGATCTTGCTGCTACACAAGATGAATGTAAGAGGGGCGCCCAGGTGGCTCAGTCGGTTGGGCGTCCGACTTCAGCTCAGGTCACCATCTCGCGGTCCGTGAGTTCAAGCCCCACGTCGGGCTCTGGGCTGATGGCTCGGAGCCTGGAGCCTGCTTCCGATTCTGTGTCTCCCTCTCTCTCGGCCCCTCCCCCGTTCATGCTCTGTCTCTCTCTGTCTCAAAAATAAATAAACGTTAAAAAAAAAAAAAGATGAATGTAAGAGAAGAGGGAAGACTGGGGGAGACCAGTCGGCATACTTCAGGTGAGAAGTAGTGAGTCCGAACAAGTTTACCTAGGAAAATTTAGAAGAATGGGTAGAACTGAGGTGTATCGAAGCAATGGGCCTGAGAAAATTTGTCAAACAATTCTATTTTAGATGGTAAAAAGAAAAGGGATGCAAAGACTGTTCATGTAGGTAACTTGTATCATTTGCAAAGAGGAAATTCAAAGGAGGAGGAACGCTTGGAGAAAAGAAGGCACGGACAGGTGTGTGTGTGTGTGTGTGCTTCAGACAGAGCTAGTGAGACCAGCTGTAGATGCATTGCAGTTGAGGTGCATGATGGGTATATTGATAGGGAAAGAGTTTTAGATAGGTAGAACTTTGTAGTTTTGGGAGAGCATGGCAGAGCTGGATATAAAGACTTGGAAGTCTTGCACCACATGGAAATATCTATCGCAGCCATGAAGGCAGATGAAATTGGCAAATGACACAATGTATAGAGAAAAACAAGAAAAGGCAAGCCAACAGTGAGACCCAGGGGGCAGAGGTGAGGTTGGGAGGCAACAGGAGAAAAAGTGGAAGAGCCAGAGGATGAGCGGGTCAGGATAGGAAAGAAAGTGCCAGAAAGGTGTCTGAGTGAAGTTTCAGGAGAATGGAGGATGGGTCACCGTGTGAGATGTGGCCCGAGGTTGTGATACAAGAGTCCTGCTCAAAAGATACATCACTGTAGGGACGACTGGGTGGCTCGGTCTGTTGAGCATCTGCCTTTGGCTTGGGTCATGATCTTGCAGTTCGTTGGTTCGAGTCCTGTGCTGACAGCCCAGAGCCCGGAGCCTACCTCGGATTCTGTGTCTCCCTCTTTCTCTGCCCCTCCCCCGCTCATGCTCTGTCTCTCTCTCTCTCTCAAGAATAAATTAACATTTAAAAAAAAAAAACCTAGGAAAAGAAAAAGATATGCCACTACCATGTGCATGTTGCTTTGGGACGGGCAATGTGTGAAGAGAGAAGAGCTAGAAGTGAGTAGTGCTTTACTCAGTACTTCCCCCGGAGGCAGCTTCCTGTGTGCTGGGATATTTAACATTTGAAGCCAAGTGAGCACATTTCCACTACAGCTGAGACTTTACAAGGCAAAGCAACCCATTTGAAAGTGGTCATTTGTGTGCAAAGAGTTTGTAAATTCTGCCTCAGTTTCTTATATAAATACTTCTTTTTATAACTTTTTATAAGTTTATTTATTTTGAAAGAGAGAGAGAACGCGAGAGGGGCGGAGAGAGAGGGAAAGAGAGAATCTCAAGCAGACTCTGTACTGTCAGCTCAGAGCCCAGTGCGGGGCTCACATTCACCGAACGAGAGATCATCACCTGAGCTGAAACCAGGAGTCAGACCCTTAACCGACTGAGCCAGCCCAGATCCCTAAAACAGTTGAGTCTAATGACAACTTAGGCTTAGAAAGGCAGTAAATACTTTAAAAGCAAAATGTTCTTGATTTAAAAAAAAAAAAAAAAGCTATGACAGCACAAAGTGAAACCAAGACTGAGGTGTTGAAAATTAGGCAGAGGCAAACAAAGGTCACTTTTTTTTTTTTTTTTTTTTGAGACAGAGAGAGACAGAGCATGAGCAGGGGAGGGGCAGAGAGAGAGGAAGACACAGAATCCAAGGCAGGCTCCAGGCTCTGAGCTGTCAGCACAGAGCCCGACGCGGAGCTCGAACCCACGGACTGTGAGATCATGACCTGAGCCGAAGTTGGACGCTTAACCGACTGAGCCACCCAGGTGCCCCAAACAGAGGTAACTTTTTAAGCAGGTATTCATCTCCAGCAGATGAAAAGTCTTGGTCTCTCTTGTGAAAATTTGGCTACTGAAATCTGGGATGAATTGACATATGCTAATAGCAAGTGGTTCCAGATCGGTCAGTTCATCTCTCAGGCAGGTGAATCTGTCAGGTCAGCTCTCTTCTTGCGTAGTATGGCCATACATCCCAGGGTGCCCCATTGTCCCCAGCTAAGTATCAACAGCACCACCTCCTTCCACCTTCAGATACGTCCCAGAGCGGATGTTAAATTACACATTCATTCTACTCCCCGGTCCCTCACACACTCAAGCAGAAAATACTAGTGAAATTTGAGTGCTCCAATCGTCAGTTGGACTGGGATTTGAATTCAGATTCCATCATCTTTTGACTTCGTTTTGGCCAGATTTGCTCCAGAGCAAGTTTTAACCTCTCTGGGCCTCAGTCTCCTCAAATGATAAATGAGAATAGCAATAGAGCCTTCCGAATAAGGTTATTGTAATAAGGTGAGGTCTAGAAAGAGTTGAGCAATTTGCCTGGAACATACAGACATACTCAATAAATGTTACCAGTTATTGATATCATTATTACTGTCATCCCCCTTAAGAACACTCCCTCAGACTGGGGTTTGTTTGAAGCTATGATTTTTTTTAACAGTCATGACTCCCTCCAAGTTCCGGGAGGAGTGCCCCTTCCCCTCTGCAGGTGACATTTCCCTGGTGTTTGTTAGGTGCAGTAAGGAGTTCCCTTAAAAATCGTTCAGCCATGTGGCTTCATTCCAATGTCCAGCTTACTATCTGCTCATTGGTAGTCAGCAGTAACTCCTGGAAATGATCTGAAGTGAGGTCACAGGTGGAAAGTAACAATTATAAACACACTCCACGCACTACTCAACCGGGATTCTGAGTCCCCACCGTATACATTTACAAGTCATTTCCTTATCTTCACATGTGTTGTTACGCGTATAACGAAGTGAATCCTGGGAGAATAAAGTTTTTTTCTTGCAGCTCTGAAATTATGTCCTGAAATACGGATCTTCCAAGCCTCTGCCTCCCACCACTCTCGTGGACCAATGTAGCTGCATACATCTAAAATCTGAACCAAATTACTCTGGATTTCTTTTCACTGCCTCAAAAAAAAAAAAAAAATCCGAAAACATGCAAAATATTCTTTTGCCAAATGTAGATTCCACTATCCATTTAAGCCACGTCTGTGGCTCAAAAATTGTATGACACACATAATGCAATAACACGAACGCTACCTTTGCCTTGATAAGCCTTTTCCTGCAGAAGGTCTTCGTGCCAGATCCTGTGTGGTCGATGAAAGAATCCGATTGCTAGGGTCTCACGTAATGAAAGTATGCATTGTTCAGCCTCACCAGTTGCCAGGGTCTTGTCTGATTTTAAGAACCGTAGAATTGTCTCGTATGCTCAGACATCACTGAGGTCAAGTATTTGTAAGTCCTCTACGTTGTGCTTTGAATTTCTCTCATACCTCATCTGCATGGATGGTGTTGATGTCTGTGCACATTCATGGTCACCTATGAGAGAGGGAGCGAGTGTGCCTCAGGATGTTCCTTTCTCTTAGTATTAACCATGTTCCTGTTTGCTTTCAACTCTGGGGTGTGTGGGAGGCACTGAGCGAGCTCCCGGGGTGCTGCTCATACCCGTGGGAGGCTACAAGTCCTCCAGCAGTACAGATTTCCACTGGGCGTCCCCCAAATCTCAGCTCTACGCTCTGTCCCTTTCTTCTCGAAAGCAGGGGATCAACCAGACAAGAAGCAGACCACAGCAAAAAGCAAAACTCCCTCTTACATCTTAGATTCTAAATGTATTTGCCAAACACATAAATTATTCACCGTTTAAGAGACTACAGCAATCACTGCTCCAAATGGTACATCTCATCTGATTGCCTGAGACTCACTCACCTCCAGCAAAAAGTGCATTATTTTCCTCAAATCTTCATGAGCAGTGCAGGGAAGTGAATCGACCTCACTCGTTCACCAAGAGGGGCTTAAGCATGAAATCTATGAAGTTGGATAACTTCACATATGTACCTGAACTTCCTGATCTTTAAAATAGTGATCTTGGGGTGCCTGCGTGGCTCAGTCAGTTGAGCATCCGTCTGACTTCAGCTCAGGTCGTGATCTCATGGTTCGTGGTTTTGAGCCCCGCGTCGGGCTCTGTGCTGACAGCTCAGAGCCTGGAGCCTGCTTCAGACTCTGTGTCTCCCTCTCTCTCTGCCCCTCCCCTGCTCATGCTCCCTCTCTCTCTCTCAAAAATAAATAAGCATTAACAAAATTTAAAGAATCATGATCTTAATAGTGGCTGCTACCAGAGCCTGCAATAAAGACCACAGGACGAACACCTTGTCCAGCGTCCTGCCCGTCAGTATTCAGTAAATGCCGGCCTTTACAACGTGCAAACCTAGCATGTCAATGGAGTGCTTCTCCTAACTCTCCTTTACAGCCTCGACCGAGACTCCACATTGTGGTGGGTGTCTTTCCACGTCACATCAGGCCGGGCTTGGTTGAGAAGGCCGTGCAGGCCTCTTCAGGTCTCTGCCTTGGGAGACATCACTGCCCTGAAGATGGCGAGTAAGTACGGAAAGAGCTGATGACAAGCTACTGAGCTGGAAAGAAAGGGGTAGAAAGAATGCATTTATGAACACACGAGTTTTCAAAACCCTCTCAGCACATCTACGGGACTTTATTTGGAACCAGTGCCATCTGTTAGCCGGATGTCTCTGACAGAAATGTGTCCATGAATTTGGACCCTTCTTTTTTTTCCCCTCAGCTGTGCTGTGTAGCCAGATGTTCTTGTGTTGCAAAAAGCAACCACATCCATCAACCTCTTTTTTGCGGGACTGGATCATTCATGCTTGTGTGACTTCATTTCTCCAGGAGCAGGGCTAGTAGGCTTATTTATCCACTTTTTTTTTTTCCCCCTGATTTTTTTTAATTTTTTTTCTCATGTTGCTTCCGATTAAGTTACAAGCCAGCGCCGTCTCTAATTAACCAAGGGTGGCACATTTGTAAACCTGGATTTGCCGGGTTGCCAGTTGAGAGAAATTCCTCTGAGCTCTTTGCCAACACCGTGTTTACCAATCACCATTGGTGTCTTGGCAATGCTGCTTGGGTTTTGTCAGAACATAACGTAGCTGTGTAAAAGATGTCCTTCGGAGATGTTAGCAGCCTTGCGTTGTTCCCAGACTTAAATATGCTGTGAGCTAATTAACACCGGCGTGAGAGTAAACGCTCAAGTATCGTTACCTTGCGAATAACAGCACACAAATTTCTGTGCATGGGTTTCTGTCTCCTAAAAAGAAAATGATGATGGCTGTTATCACAGGAAGAGGAAATATTGAGGAAGGAAAGCATTGGCATCTGCTAACATACAGTTTCTAACAAGCTTGTAAACTCCAGGGTAGAGCCGTATAATCAGAAATGTGCGTTAAAAACCATTTGGCCATTGAAGAGGTAACTGTGGATTTGGGGGCGAGTGGGCCATCAGGGAGGTTCAGGTGAGCGGGTAGCTTGAATTCATGCTGGAAGGAAATCTTGCCTTCCTCCCCCACCGCTCCCATCTGTATAACGTTCTGCTGTATCCGGCCACTAGAATCCGGGGACTCCTGACCTAAGATGATTTATTGCCTATGGACACTCCGAGGTCGACACCCTCTGGGCTGTGCGGTAAAGAGTGCCTGCTTCCTCTGCTCCTTGATCTGAAGTGACCCTGACAGTGGGAATCTGAGATTCCAAGTGCCCAAAGGAAGTGACGTTGGAGACAACCTAGACCAGCTGCATGGAAATGGTTTGATTTTTATTCATTCCAATGGAAATGCGATTCACTTTTTTGTTTTTTCCTTAAAAACTTGCCTTTAATACAGGAACACAGGCCAAAAATTCACTGTTATACATGCTACCAGTGTTGCCCAGCAGAACTTTCTGGAATAGTAGGAATGTTTTCTGCCTCATATGGTAGCCTCTGGCCACACTGTGGCTGTTGGGTAATTGAAGTAAGCCTAGAAAGAGTGGGAAACTGAATATTTAATTTATTAATTTATTTTATTAATGAATTATTGATTTAAATGTGAACAGTCACACGTGACCCTGTCCTCCGTATTGGGCAGCATAATAGCTCTGTGGCATGTAAAACGTGGTATTATTTTACATGTTTGCAAAACTCTCATATGTAGTCTGATAGCAGATGGCTGATTCTCATACCTGTTTCCATGTTCTATCTACCACAATAGTTTTTGTTGAAGACTATGAAGAAAATCTAGCCATTCCCAGATATATACTCCAAAAGGGAAAAAAATATGCTCAAGAATCAAGATTTAATAAAGTTGACATTTTTTTACTACCTCCTAGAAGACATTTTTAAATGAAATTAGCTTCAAAAAATGCTTGGTGCCCTTACTGAGACGAAACTCATGCTAACAAGACTCGAGCAGTTTTACCTGCCACTGCTCTTGCCCTGATAGCTTAAATGTCAAGGCCATGAGTAAAAATAAGTAAAACCTAAGCGTTATTTTATAAATAGTTTAGACTTTTCAACTCCCCTGAAAGGGTGTCAGGGACCTTTAGAATTCCGTAGACCACATTTTTCTTTAAATGTTTATTCATCTTTGAAGAGAGACAGAGAGAGAGAGAGCGTGCGAGCAGGGGAGGGGCAGAGAAAGAGGGAGACACAGAATGCAAAGCAGGTTCCAGGCTCCGAGCAGTCAGCACAGAGCCCGACGAGGGGCTCGAACCCACGAACCCTGAGACTGTGACCTGAGCCCAAGTCGGACGCTTAACTGACTGAGGCACCAGGCGCACTGCACACAGCCCACATTTTTAAGAGTGCCCTAGAATTTCCCTGCGTCCCCTACGCTGCACACCCCTCCCTTCCACCGAATCGCACCCACACCACTTTTTATCTAACAGAACAACCCGGCTTTATTTTTGGAAACCTTAGAGTCAACCGATAACACGGATTCCACCTCCCTCCCCAAGCACCCACGTTGTATTTTCCAACAAGCATCGTTTCCACCTTAAAATGGCTTCTGGTGCCATTTGTAAGGACTGTCACATTCCCGGTTACTCTCTCCCACACAAGCGGACCTGTAAATTCTTAGTTCACCTCTAAGTCCTGCAACTTCAACCCGTCATCACGGAAGACCCCCCCAGGGTGCTTACCTGGAGATCATTGTCCGTTTCTTGGATTCTTTGGGTATCTTTGCCTGCCATGAGGCGGTGAGTTCCTTGCAAGAAAATCACATTTACTTCATAAATATTAACTGGATGAATGGATGTGTGGGAAGAGTATCATCTTGGCCCCATCCACCTCTCTTCCCACAACGACCTGCTTTGCTTCTTTTCTTCCGTATCACAAGATATAGCTGGTTCTTAAATACATGCATGGCTCCAGGCCATTTGGGTAGATGACCACCTGGTAATTATGAGTAAAATCTGTCACATTGGGATTTGTAATTGAAGAAGAGTTGTGGCCTCATTCAGCTTTGTATTTCTTACTGAAATTTAGCTGAAATGCACTCTACCCATACCACATGGCAACGTGAATAACATATTTTAAGAAATCATCAGAAACTTGAAAAGGATTCTCCACAACTGGGATCTATTTAGAATTCAAGAGGGCTTCAGATGCCGCCCTCGATTTCATCATGCTAAAACTTCTAGAGCCAAACATCACAGACTCTCTACTTGGCAGAGGACCCTTAGCCTCCCATTACGTGGGGATTCAGTGTACCATCTTTCGGTTACCAAGTTTCTTTCTGGGCTCATTACTGACTGTCTAAGTTCTTTCAGGCCCCACAGCAAAATGGTCTCCAAGGGATTGTAACACATTCTGAATTTGAGCTGCGAAGGAGTATGGAGACTGTTAACTTTCGGCTGGAGCCCAGAACAACTGCAGTAAAATCGCGGTACTTTCTCATGTGAATGTGTTTTCCTAACAATCACTATGAAGAAATTCCATAATACATGATTAAGATGCGTGAAGCTATTGAGACAAAAATCTAATATTCTCTAAAGGAAACATGGGGTAGTGGTATAAGAAATAGACTGGATATTAAGAGACCTCTCTTTTGTTCTTGGTTTTGCCCCTGTCTACAGTGGTCCCCTCTTATCCACAGGGGGTATGTTCCAAGACCCCCCAGTGGATGCCTGAAATTGCAGATAGTACCAAGCCCTGCATATACTGTGTTTTTCCTATGCATACATCCTTACGATAAAGTTTATACATTAGGCAGAGTAAGAGATTAACAACAACGTAATAAAATAGAGTGGTTATAACAACATATTGTAATAAGAGTTCCCATAGAGCTTAGCAACTTCAGCATAATTTTTTTTTTCCTTACTGGGAACATTTACCTTTTCACTTGAAGGAAATATTATCTGAATTGCTAGCATCACTACTCTTATTCTTTGGAGTCATTATGAAGTAAAACAAGGGTTACTTGAACATAAACATTGTGATACCATGACAGTTGATCTGATAACCCAGCAGGCTGCTAAGTCACTAAGGCGTGGTAACGGTCACAGCGTGGGGATGCTGGACAAAGGGATGACTCCTGTCCTGGTCAGGGTGCAGCCAGACAGTGAAAGGTAGCACACTATTCAGAATGCACCGTTTGAGATTTATGAATTCTTCATTTCTGGAATTGTCCACCTAAAGTTTTCAGACCGTGATGGACCATGGGTAACTGAAATCATAGAAATTGAAACCATGACTAAGGGGGACAACGTTAGCCGTGTGAACTTGGACAAGTAATTGAATTTCGGTCTCTTAATCCCAATGTGGCATAAACCACAGCCCTCTTTTCCACCTTTGGATTCTTTAAATCCATACAATCCTTTGCTTTCCTTCTCCGATGCACCAGCTCATGCTCTTGTGTTGCTTTTCCTTTGGCAAACATAGATTAAAAATTAAACTGAATTTCATTTTGCTTGGAAACTACTTACTAAATAGACAGATTATGAGATGCAGATGTGAGTTTTACAGTACATATGATTTCGCTTCTAAATGTACTAAGCCAACTGCTGTGTTAGAAACCTGGGGCCAGAGACTCCTCAATTTCCACCCAAGGGAATAACTTGTTTTGTCTAGCCCCTCAGTAATATCTAGAGACAGTGACACCTCATTTACAAAGACATAAAGATGAAAGTTACTTCTAAATTCTCTGGTTGGCCAATAGCACTGATTATTTGCAAATATAGATTCATAAAGTCATATACTTGATTAAGGTTTTACAGAGCAGGGGCACCTGTGTGGCACAGTTGGTTGAGCGTCCGACTTCGGCTCAGGTCATGATCTCATGATTCGTGAGTTCAAGCCCCGTGTCGGGCTCTGTGCTGACAGCTCAGAGCCTGGAACCTGCTTCGGATTCTGGGTCTCCCTCTCTCTCTGCCCCTCCCCCGCTCACACGCCGTCTCTCAAAAGTTTTAAATTTGACATGGCAGACACAAGATGTAACAGTGCATTGTTTTCCAAATTCTTTGTTTAATTGAATGGAGCACAATGATTGCCCATCAATCTTGGTTAAAGTACTCAGGCCAAAGTACTCACACACAGGAGCACATCACAAAGGGACCAGGACTGCCTCCTAATAACTTTATAGTAATTGAGAAAGGTGCACCACACCTCTCCACCTAAACAGAATGTGGTTTGAGTGTTGGTATAACCATCCCATGGGCAATGAAGATGTGTTTTGTGTCATAGTTTAACGCACCTGTGCCTTTCTTCACGCCTTCATGATCACTGTGCCACGTGGCCAAACACTGTCACAGTGAGGGTGAGGGAGGGGCAGTTAGTCATAGACTGTCCGGTGACATGCCTTGCAACAGGTTCGAATGCTGAGTTTGTGTGATAAGACCGTGAATAGAAAAGACTGTTATGATTCCAAGTATGGGGCAAGTTCCGAGAAGGTAGACTTCTGTCCAGAATGTCAGTAGAGCCGAAGAATCTGCTATTATCTCTTAAGAGGCAGTGGAAACTGGTTTTTCAGTAAGCAAGGCTAGGTTGGTGGAGTGGGTTTTCTGAGGCTGTTCACTGAATTAAAAAAATGGAATTATGGGGCGCCTGGGTGGCTCAGTCGGTTAAGCGTCCGACTTCAGCTCAGGTCATGATCTCGTGGCCCGTGAGTTCGAGCCCCGCATTGGGCTCTGTGCTGACTGCTCAGAGCCTGGAGCCTGTTTCAGATTCTGTGTCTCCCTCTCTCTCTGACCCTCCCCCGTTCATGCTCTGTCTCTCTCTGTCTCAAAAATAAATAAACGTTAAAAAATTTTTTTTTAAAAAAATGGAATTATGAACATGAAATTTTTTAGAAATTAAATTTACATTTTCTAATGGACCTCCTGTGAAATGTCTTTCACTAAATATCATTGTTGTCCTTGTGAGACAACTCCAGTTTGTTACCTGCTAAATTAGAGGACCGTAGTTCCGGATTCACCTACAGTGAGCAATTTGACTGATCACAGTAAATTGAACATGGTCTGGTTAACATCTACCCCCAACTCCAGGAAACTGAAGTTTCCACAGGCATGCATTACACTACCGTGGAGCAAACATCCTTAAGTTAAATGAACAGTGGCAACCCTTTTGTTCAACCTCCACCCGTATCACCTCTTCAAAGAATCCTAGTTACAAGATGTCATCCTTTTGTGTCCTTAGGATTATCCTGAGTATGCTTGCTCTTCTTGTCTCCTACTTTTTCAGATCTACGTTTCCTTACCTAGAAATCTCAAGATAACACGAAAACGTGCCCCCACGTGATTGGAGGTCTTTTCTTCTTTTTACGTTATTGCTTCAAAGTGGCTCTATCTGTACATTCTGATGATCAACAAGACAAGAGGAACCAGAAGGGAACGCAGGAGGAATCAAATTATTATTGCAGGCGATGCCTCTGAATGAATCGAACCTTGCCTGGTATGTAAACTGACCTAGGAGAGTCTCACTTGGAAATGAAGGACACGTGCTTTAAATCCGGCAATAACCACAAATTAAAACTTGTATGTAAAAACCTGCACTTTCGCTTGCCAGCAAGAGAATATCTGCATCTTCTCTCTCTCCCTTATCAGTCCTCCCTTGAGACTCTGCTTTGTTTAATTTATGTGGCTAGCTTGCAAGCCCAAGCTAACTGAGAAAGAGCTGTTTGTAAGACTAGTAAATCAAAATAACATCAGAGTCACTTCAAACAATGTTTTGAAATTCAAGTTCAGAACAAGTAGTTCAGACGACAAATACTGTTAGCTTCACACCTGCTTTCCTTCTCAACTGTGTCTTCAGTGACATTGGGAGAGCAACTCAAAGGGCAATTCCATTTCCATAAGTTATACTGACCTTGCAGAAGTGAAGAAATCAAAAAGAAAAAAAAAAAACAATGAAAAGGAAGGAAAAACCAAGCCATCTTGGTTTCAGCCTAGGAACTAAATAAGATCGAGATAAAAATCACAGTGGAAGTGAGTGTCATTGAAATAAAGTGACTTTTTTTTTTTTTATCACAAGGCTATTTTCAGTTAAGTTCACTCTAATTCTTATCTTTATTCATCCTACAGGTTATAGATAATGCATGACCATATTAAAATTCTCTTCTTGATCTGAATCTCCCTATCTCCAGTAGACAAGCTGGGTCCTTGACAGCTGGATTATATGTGTGTTGTTTTCTTTAAAAGACAACAACACAAAACCTTTAAAGTTGAAATTTCCTGATTATTTAAGGCAAAGTTCTATATACTGCACAAATCTTGCACAGCAATTTTCTAGAGCAGCACTAATTGGACGAGATGATTTGGACTGAATTAAGGGAATGGGAGATCTAGGTGTTTTTCAAAAAATGTTTTACTGGGGCACCTGGGTGGTTCAGTCGATTTCTTGATTTCTGCCCAGGTCATGATCCCAACTCTTGATTTCTGCCCAGGTCATAATCCCAAGGTCGTGGGGACAAGCCCCGTGTAGGGCATACTGGGCATGGAGCCTGCTCAAAATTCACTCTCTCTCTCCATCTGTCCCTCTCCCTGGCTTGTGAGCACTCACTCTCTCTCTCTCTCTCTCTCTCTCTCTCTCTCTCTCTCTTCTCTCTCTCTCTCTCTCTCTCCCTCTCATAAAAAAAAAAAAAAAGTAAAAAAAAATGAGATGCCTGGGTGGCTCAGTTGGTTAAGCAGTTGACTCTTGATTGCAGTTCAGCTCATGATCTCATGGTTTGTGAATTTGAGCCCCGCATCAGTCTCTGTATTGATGGCATGGAGCCTGCTTGGCATTCTCTCTCTTCCTCTCTCTTCTGCCCCTCCATCAGTTGCACTTTCTCTCTCAAAATAGGTAAACATTTAAAATAAAAGAAAAATGTTTACTGAAGTGTAATATACATACAGAAAAGTGAAAAAAGAAAGTTAACAGCTCAGTTTGGGGAATTTGCACCAAATGAACATAGTCCCCCTACCATCAATCAGATCAAGAAATAGGACATTTGCCAGCACCCGAGAAGCTCCCTGTGCCATCTTCTCCAAAGTTATCACTCTCATGCCTTCTCTTACCATAGTTTTGTTTAGCCAGTGTTTGAAAGTGGTAGAATTATACAGTGTTGTCTTCTATGTTGGGCTTCTTTTTACTCTATAATGTGTTTGCAAAGGTTCGTTTCTATATCTACACTATATCAAATGGCCATTAATATCTGGCTCTCGTAAACATTGCCATGACCAACCTTGTTTTCTCACCTGTACATGAGCATTTGTGTTGAGCACGTGCCCTGGGGTCATAAAGTGTGCATGTTGCACACACCGGTACATACTGCCAAACCATTTCTCCAAGCAGCTTTATCGATTCGCATACCTGTCAGAAGTGTGCAAGGCTTCCAGTTGGCCATCCATCCCCACAATCCCTCGGTACTGTCAGTCTTTGTTATTTTAGCCAATTTGATGGGTGCGTAGGGTGTTCACATTTTAGTTTTAATTAGCATTTCCTTGACAACTAATGAAGGTGGACACTTTTCATATGTCTATAGGCCATTTGGATGTGTTATTTGGAAGTGCTTGTTAAAATCCTGAGCTCATTTTTCTACTGACATGTCTTTTCATTATTAACATGCTGGAGTACTTTATGTATTTCCGGTAGAAGTCTTCTGCAATCTGTGTGCATTGTCAATGGATTCCGCCTCTCTGGACTTGCCTTGTCACTCTCCTAATGGCGTCTTTGAATGAACATGTGTTTTGATTTTAATTTTTCCATTTTACCAAAATTTTCCTTTTTGAGTCCTATTTAAGAAATCACTTCCTATGTAAATTGCATGGAAATATTCTGTTACCTTCTAGGGGCCCTCGGGTTCTTACTTTTTTCATGTAGGTCTATAAGCCACTTTGAATTATTAATTATATTGATTTTCCTTCTATAAATATACACCTCACCCAACACCATTTATTAAAAATGCAGTCCTTTCCCTCACTTCATTGCAGTGACACCTTTGTGATACTTTAGGAGACTATGTATTTCTGGGTCTATTTCTGGATTCTCTATTTTATTACACTGGTCGATTTGTCTGTCATTAAGCCAACACACACTGTCTTAATTATACAACTTTAGAATAAGTTTTGGTATCTGGTAGTGAGAATCCTCCATTCTTGTATTTTTTTTTCCCAAGACAGCATTTCATTTACATATATGTTTTTGAATAAACTTGACGACCCCACCACAACACAAAAGCAACGACAAAACTTTCCGTGAACACAGAATATGCTTTTACCGATTTACATAATCTCTCATTTCCCTCCACAGTGTTGCTAGTATTTAGTGCAGAGGTCTTGCACATCTGTCCTAGGTATTTGCCAACTTTTGAGCTATTGCAAATGGCTTTTGTTATCTTTAACTTTAATTTTATAAGGATTTGTTTCATTTGACCCATTTTGCCTGTATCTTATCACTGAACTATTGAGTCTACTATAAAATACTCTATCTTAATTAAAAGTGGAAAGCGAGACCTACTTAGAGTACACGTAACTATTTTATTAACGGGATTCCCTTCGTACGTATGAAAAGAGAAACCAGTGCTGCAGAGACACTAATTATATTTGCCCCATAGTGATGCTAAAGGCGATAATAAGAAAGGAAGCAAGGAGTTTTGAGAATCGCTCTTACCATGACACTGCGTGTGGCAATCTCAGCACAATTCAAAGTAAAGGCGTTACTGGACTGAATCAATAGCTATGATGAAGGTACAGAAAGTGGGCCCCAAACTACCCCGCCGTGCAAAACTCCTTCAGTGCAAATGAGCCAAACTGCTAGTTATTTGTCTATTGTTCTATCATTACCTCGTGTGTGTCTGCCTCCAATAGAGGCTGTCAGGTTCATGCACAGTTTGTGCGTTGTGAGGTGCCGTATCTCATCTGAGTGGTTCTTGTCAGTTGTGGAGCTAACTGCTTAGAGGATAAGAACAGGAAAAAAATAGTACCCTGATTGACAGTGATCAGAGTAAGGTGATGGACTCTAGGGAGTGGGGAGACATGGACAGAAGACAACAGAGAATCATAAGGAATAAAAAGTTGCACACTAGACAGTCGAGTCCATCTGTCTTGTAACCTTGATTGGTAAGCCCCACATTTAAACAATAGAAATCTTATTACTCCTTTCTTCCTTGGCTAATGCATATGGAAAATCTGGATAATGCAACCAGTAAAATAAATTCTAGCCCAGGGAACACTCTTCCTTAAGCCCAGAAAAAGTAAATTTAATATGTAAATAAAATTTCCACCTACTTTTATGGATGCTTCTAACATTAGAAACAAATCCATGAGTTGTACAGAATAGGGTAATTCTCATCTTGCAGGGAAGGTGACACTCAGGGAAATTAATGACCAATGCCTTCCTAAAGAGCTGGATTTCAGGACTTTTGGAGCTCACTCTAGAACTCTTTCATTAAAGCTATTTTGATATTTTAATTTTATTCCTCCTAGGATTGCCTCTTGGCATCCAAAGCATAAAAGTAGTGGTCTTCGAACGTTTCTGTAATGTACCCAGTGTCCACCTTTCTTCTTACACTGTAAGCATTTGTCTACTTTTGACTATGTCACCATTTTCAAAGGAACCACCTTTGGGTAGTATCTTCCCTAGGCCTTTCATTCTGGCTTTTGCTCTGTCTCAGATCATATAGGATACAGAACAATGGAACAGTAACCCAAGCACATGGAGGATAGAATGTGGCTCTTTTTTGACAACAGAGCATGATTAGTGATACAAGCAAAGTGGCTAATTAGATTCAAAACAACTTCCTGAAATATCAAGAAGAAAAGATCGAAACAGAACCAAAGTGCAAATAAATACAATTCGAACTGATTCGTGCTCCAGGCTCCCAAAGCATTGAAGACGTCATTGAAAAGCTGAAGGACTGTTCAGACAAATCTCACATTTTATTTTCCTTCCCACTGTGTTTGAGTTTCTTTAGTTGTTTTTTTTTTTTCCTCTTCTGAAATCAAATTAATGATATTTACTGAGTCAGAAGCTAAGTGAAGGCTGGGATGAAAAGCAGTACAACAAACAGAGCTGTGAGTCTGCATGTAATTTCTCAGTCTCCACTCTAGTTGCTAATAGTTATGTGATTTCTATAAAGTTGCATAACTTCTTACACCAGCCACAGACTCACCTCTACAATAAGAGTGTTTGGCTGGGATGTCATCTAGTTCCCCCGGGGAGCTCAAAGTTCCCACAATCTCTTGAACGAGTAGAGAGAAAAGAAATAGAGGCATAAAGGTAATGGACCCCTAAAATGGTTTGCAGTGGTTTGCCTCATTTGGACTTATTTATCCATTCCCAAAGCCTGGAGATGAAGTTTAAAGGCCACATGCTGAAGGGATTTGGAGAAAAACTATTTTTAATATTTACATGAACTGTTTGAGAGATTATGTGGAATATAAAAATGTCTATGGCACAATCCTGTCACAGAGGAGCTGTACTCTCCATGGAGAAGACATGCTGTACAAATATGCGATAACGTTGCGAGAATCCAAATAAGCCTTAATGAAGTGCTAACACTCCCAAAGTGTAAACACTGGCCACTGTAGGAATTCAGAGATACATGGTCTACAACTGGAGAAGCATTGAAGATGATCTTGAAGGAGAGGCTCGGAGAATAAACTTCTAGATAGACAGATGTGTAAAGAAGGCGGTGCCTAGTGTTGACGGGAACAAGATAATCGAGGTGTTGGATGTGTAGACATGAAGGTGACATCTCCCAGGAAGAGTGAGAAGAAAGTCACCTTGGGTCAGAGGGACTGTTCACAGACCTAGTGGGAGGTAATATCAGAGGAGTCAGGGAACCTATTTGATAGATATCCAGGCTGAAGAAGATGGACTTCTGATATTAATGGGGAGCTAGTAATGGGAAAGGATTATGCGAGACACTGTAATCTTTCAGAAAGATCAAACAAGGGCCAGTGGAAGAATTGATGAATTGAAAGAAGAGAGGAACACTAAGGGTCAAGCAGGATATCTGTTGCAGTCGTCAGGCAAAAGTGAGGACCTAGAGCAGTAAAATGGAGAAATCCAACATTGAAGGATCTTCCTGGCTCAAGTCTTTCTTTTTCTTTCCTCCTTTCCCTTCCTGATCTGAATAAGCCTCTGGGTAATGAGGTAATATAGATAAAATTGTAGTTTCACACATCAAGCCTAAGAAATTATCCCAGCCCCTGCTGGTGGTCTTTGGTCAGATGACACAGAATTGATTTTGTAGCTTGTCTCATGGGGGCCTCTGGGAAAATGGCTCCTTCGGGTGACCTTTTGCTTTCACATGATTATGGAGATATGACCCAATCCCCATCCTTAGTTCAAAAAGAAAACAAATCCTCTTAATTACTTTGTTGGCTCCTCTCACTTCTTGATCTTGGCCAATTTTTTTCCAGGGTCTCCTTCTATCTGCTCTCCTCCCACGATAATATTCTTAGATGTTTTGTTCCCTTGGATCCAAAGACACACTCTTTATGTGGTGAAAAAGAGTAGATCTCACCAAAATCACTCTGGACTAGCTGTCCATAGCCCAGTGATAATCATTCCACTATCTAAAAGAAAAATGTGATTTTACCACAAACACTCCCATGATGATTCAGCCTTAACTCTTGCCAGAGGAAGACTGTGCCATTTTTTCCCCTCTCCTCAGCATGCAGGCTGCTGTGAAGAAGCATCTGCTGCCTAATTCTTTTCTATATTAGGATAAAAAGCTTTTTGGCTTGCTGATTTCAGGCCCTTAGGAAAAGAGAGAAAAGATTTTCTCATAACGTCTTTATTGTACAACCAATTGGTCTGTGTCCTGGGAACCCCAGGCATGTTTTCAGGGATGAGCCACAAGACCAATAGCTCAGAGACGATGGGGCTGAGAGCTGGACACGACGTGCTCACTCTGGGGGTACAGATGGTATCTATCAGCTAGAATTCTTCCACTGCGGTTGCTTTGACACCCAGACCACTTAACTGGCCTCTTATCGTATTTGGGAAGGCCAGCTTTTCCTAAAGATTACCCAGACACAGCTTTTGATCCTCTCAGTTCAAATAAGTGATTGAAGAGCCAGCTGAAAAAGAATGGGGTCTAGGAATAAAAATACTCAAAGATGGATATGTCCTTGAGAATATGTCTGAAAAGCACCTCAAGGAAAATACGTTGGAGGCGATATTTCCCAATCAGTTCCTTCTGTGCCCCACAGGGCCGCTTTTGATGAAAACAGTGGCTTGATGTTCTCATTAAGATCCCTGCCCCAGATGTGGGGCTGGAAACCAGGGAAGGCTGTGGGGGAGCCTGAACCTGATAAAGGCTGTTGGCCTATCTCTCTCGTGAGACGACCAGGTAGGAAAGCTCAGGGAAAGCGCTTGTATCTTGCTCTCTGCCTGTCATCCTGCACTTTTCTGTGTGCCAGTGACCACGCTGGAAGCACTGGCCGACTGCATCACATCCCTGGACGCCGTTCAGACGTGAACAGGGAGGCCCAAGATATCTCCTGGGAACCAGTCACATCTGCAGGGCTGTGAGCTGGGTTTTTCTTTTATTCTTGTCATAACGTAGTAATGATAATGATCATCGTTGTTGTTGTTGCTATGATTGTCACATTGGTCCATTTGATGATGTCCTATCACACTTGGAATGGCCTCTTGGACATGGGGATATAGCGGCTGCACATGCTTTGAGCCGGCAAATTCCCATATGTCATATTAGTTGCAATTATTATTTAAGGACCAGAGAGAAGGCAGCCTCCTGTTTTTGCTCAGTAAACTGGATTTCAAAGTCAAAGTGAGGCATATCACAATCGAAAGGACTAATTAAAAAAAAAAAAAAAAAAGTCAAGGTGATGGAGGAGGAAGAGTTTATTAAGTGATAAACATATGCTTCTCCACAAAGCCCCATACTTGATTCCTCCAGTCATAACATACCAGCTCTGAGTTTTAACAACGCAGCTCTCAAAAGACTTCCCTTTGGGTTGTGGGCAATTCATAGATTTCAGCTTCTTGCTCCCTGGTTGGGGTTGATGGGCCAGGGAACAATTTTTATTAGGTTTCAATGCATCTGCGGTGCTTAAACAAGAGACTGAAACAGGCACTCGTTCCGTGCTGTAGGGTGATAAGTTGCATTAATTTTTATTTTAGGCTGTCTCCAAACATGGCTTTTATAGACTAATAAAAAAGCAATTTTTATAAGTTCACAAAAAACAATGAGCACAGTCAGGCATAAATATCTTACAACCAGGGCCAGAGGAAAATTATGAACTAAAAAATCTGCTGAAAATGGCACAAAAAACATAGTACCTGGATGCTGCCTTCTTGAGGTAAATTACACTCTGACCTAAATGGAAGATTCTATGAGTGTAAATTTCCACTAGCGATTCCTCCCTGTTCTCATCTCTCTGTGGTCAGAACTCTGGCTCTGGACCCTTCACTAATTTATGCACATCCTATCCTTGAGGATCAACCTCAAAAACTCAGCTCTTTGGGGGAAATCCCACCCATTAATATCAGTTCTTACATCCCCATATACTTGTTTGGAACATACTAGGAAACACTAAAACCTTAATAGGAAATCTTTTAGCCAAATTACTCCATTGTCATATCTCTGGAGAGATAGTTTATACATGTCTGAGCAGAATCTCTCTGACAATAAAAAATATAAAGTGTACTTTGGACAACCATCTTATCCAAGCTATTTATGAAGGTGTTGAAATAGTGGCAGGGACTACGTTGTATACAATTATAACGTGTTTGTGAAATAAGTGATCTCAATTAATGTTTAATGTTATGTACCAACAGAGTTTTCCCAAAAGTTAAAAAAAAGAAAAAAATCAGCGACTTTTCCAAATCTCTTGTTGACTTAGTGTCAAACATGCGATGACTCCAGATGACTGACAGGGGCTTTGGCTTTTGATTGGCCCGTCTGGGCTTACAGAGTTACCTCGTAAATTTAGGGCATAAATTATTGCTCTTCCTACTTCCATGAATTTCATGTTTCAGCCACACTTTTAGCCTGACGTGAAGATTTTCCATCTTCATGGCATGCAAAAAAGGAAACGAAGCAAGTAGGAAACAAATAAAATATCCAGAAATTTTGTACTTAGACAAAATGTCTTCACTTTCTTAGGCCTTAAGTTGGTTAAACTTTCCTAAGGCTGTGCTCATTGTTGACGTGTTTTGTTTGCTTATTTAAAAAAATTTTTTTATTACATTGATTTAGTTTTGAGAGACAGAGCACGAGTGGGGGAGGGGCAGAGAGAGAATGAGACACAGAATCCGAGGCAGGCTCCAGGATCCGAGCTGTCAGCGCAGAGCCCGATGCAGGGCTCGAACTCACAAACTGTGAGATCATGACCTGAGCTGAAGTCGGACGCTTAACCTACTGAGCCACCCAGGCGCCCCTTGTTTGTTTATTTTAGAAAAATAAAGGCAGAACCTAGAATTGAATTGGAGATCCTACTCCCAAGGGAATCCATGTACATGATACCTTTGTATCTGACATTTTCTTCACTTTGTGAAGTGTTTGTTTATTTTGTTTGTTTATTTTATTCATTTGTTTGTTTATTTTAGAAAAATAAAGGCAGAACCTAGAATTGAATTGGAGATCCTACTCCCAAGGGAATCCATGTACATGATACCTTTGTATCTGACATTTTCTTCACTTTGTAGCCCTTAGTGAAAGCATATGGGAGGTGGGGGTGAAGAGTACTTGTTTGAAAACTGGCTTTATCTAGCAAGTGCGTCATTTTACGTAAGTTGCATGTTTATTTTGAGAAGTTTTATAGGGATTTCTGGAGATTATAAGTATAATTGTCTATACCATTTAAGGTGATGGTCGCAGCTGAAACTAACAAATTGAAGATCTCAATGGATTCACACAATAAAAGTTCACTTCTTATTCATATAAAAACCTAGCTAGCGTTTAAATTCCTGGTCAAGTGGATTTTCTCCAAGTACTAATTCCTGGCCCAGGCTCCTTCTGTTCTGTGGCTCCGACTTCAACAAATAGCTTCTAAGGACACAAACTTTTTAGCACCAAGTTGTGAAAGGGGAAGAGAAAAGAAGTACTTCCTTCTCGCTAGATCAGGCCCAGAAGTACTATATCCCCTTGGCTGGAACTCATCTACATGGCCACACCTAACTTCAGCAGAGGCTGGGAAATGTAGTCTAGCTGTGTGTCCAAGAAAAACTAAAGATTGTTTTGGAATCTGCTAGCAACCTCAGCTATACACCTCAGCTCCAGACTCCAAGTTTGCCCTGATAATTTCACTGGAAGGAATGTGAGACCTGAACGTCAGCGTAAAGCTTCTAGGTGCCCACCTTAGAGGTATCAGTGATGATTCTGAGATTCCCCAAAAGCACAGCAACCATGCAGGGTCCCTCCCTGTGAGTCTTTTGTCAACCACACTCTACTACAGTCCCTGATTCATAGTCCATGCCACTCTAGAGACCGTCAGCTCTACATTACGGGGATTACATTTAAAAGATGGGATTCGTGTGCACAGGTTTACATTTCAAGCCTTTGAAACTGAGTCTTTCTCATTTCCTTTTTTTCCTAATTTGGCATTGATTTTCTTCATGCTTGAATAAGCGTTTTAATTCTGCCAAGGTGGAAGTTCAAATTTGCAACATTTTTCATTTCAAAAACGAAAGCTAAAAACGTCTGATTAATTTTCAAGAGCTAGAAAAGGTTAGTTTTTTCCCACCCCCATATAACACAAAAATGGATGTGCTAATTTAGCTGAAATGTTATGAAATATGTACTATTGGGTTGAAACCAAGTATGGAATTCCATGAACATTTCCCACTGTGATATCTCTTCAGAGACACCTGTTCACATCCTACCAAACAGATTTCTATTCCCATAATTAAAATGTAAATACATCCAATATCAGTAAAAGAAATTCACCTACAGATTTGGGGATGCCTTAGCTCTCTGAGCAAGTTTCATCCTTTGCAACAGCATCATGGATGAGTCTAGTAATGGAACAATACATCCTGCATGTATACACGAAGATTAGCAGTAACTGTTAGGATTCTCTTATGGTTATCTTCAATTAAGAATTTCAATCTACAATTACAATATCACTAAAAGTTTAAATTTTCTTCCACAAATACTTTCCAACAACCAACTAGCCTTACGAACACTTTGAGTCTTAATGAAACGATTAGTACAAGGACAGTTGCATGTCAGATGTTGTCGAACTTTTTGGAAGCCAGTTTCCCACAGCATTTAAAGTTCTTGGAATTCCATTGATGATATTCTCACACTATGCATGCTCAAAAATTCACTGGCAACACACATCTGTGTTTACCCTTCTAATCATGACAATACCCACAGTACTTTTCATATTCCTAAAGGATTGAGTAATACCTTCAGAATCTTAGAAGACAAACATGACTTATGTTGGACCTGAAATTATCCTACCGCCCATAATAGGAAGAATCTAAAATTGGAAATCACTTACATGCTGGCAGTAGAAGATTGTCAGAACTTCATATTTCTGGCTCAAGGGTAAATTAACATGATAGAAGGATCTGCAAAGTAATGAAAGAAAAGACATAGCCCTGGATATATTGGCCTTTGGAATATTTTTTTTTTTTTTTTTTTTTAGCTCTTCATCTGCCTTCCAAATCAATTCCGTCTGAATTAGGGAATTTTTTCAATATATGGAATACACATTCTTCTGCATCTTACTACATTTTTGACCACAACAAAAACACATGGAGGCAATCACAGGATGGGGGGAGGATCACCAATCTTCCCAAGTTGTGTAGAGGGGAAAAAATTCTCCACTCTTGATTAGCTTTCCTACTAGGGACTTAGAAAAGGAATATGGATACCAAACAGTTAATTCCCTACACCTCTGGAGTATAATCAGAATCAAAGGATCAGAAAGCACTTGAAACCAGACATAGTAAATACCTTTGTCACTATTCCTACTCTCTTGGCTAATATCATTAATTAATCACATCACTCTTTCCTATTGGGCCCAGATATAAGTGAAGAATTGTTCTCAACATAAAGTTTTAGGTATCTATTACCAGTAGACAGTTGATCCAAGTTGTAACTTAATATAAAAAAGAAAAAAAAAACTATTTGTCATTCCTAACATAGAAGATCCCTGGGCAGGAATGAGAGGTAAAGAAAAGTTGCAGACAGCCGTGACTTTGAATCTCTCTATAGAGTCAAATGGCCATATCTACAAGAGAAGTTATTTACATTATTTCTGAGGTTATTTCTTCTGGTCTGACTTTGCCTCAAGAAACTTTTTTAATTTTTTTAAACATTTTTTAATTAAAAAAACTGTTTTTGAAAGACAGAGAGAGACAGAGTGTGAGTAGGGGTGGGGAGCGGACAGAGAGGGAGACACAGAATCCAAAATAGGCTCCAGGCTCTGAGCTGTCTGCCAGCACCCGATATGGTGCTGGAACCCATGACGTGAGATCATGACCTGAGCCAAAGTCAGATGCTCAGCCAGCTGAGCTACCCAGGAGACCCCTTCTTTGCCTCCAGAAGCTTTTGAGGATTTTCTGGCAGGCACTTCTGTGATGACCAAATGAAGGTCTGACAGAGACAGAAGTTGAACTTCCATTATCTACAGAGTACCTTTTCACTCTCCAGAAGTCCCACCAGTCATCATGCTGTGGGACACGCAGGCTGTCAAATGTAGTAACCTCAAAAAACAAAACAAAACCAAACAACCAGACCAGGATAGCAACCATTATAACACAGTAGGGGGATAAGATGAGGTTTTTAGTGGCTGATTTCTCTCTTCTGGGTCTTCAAAAAGTAAAGTCTCTGCTGGCCCTTAGATTTTTAGTCATCTGGTTACCCACTGGGAATTCCTTCTGAATCACAGACAAAAACAACACATATACAAAAATGCATGGCTAGAAGCTCTTGTACTAATCTTAAATCTATCTTAGCTTTCTTACTCACACTTATGCTGAATATCCTAAGTTTTAGTTTTTTAAAATCATGTTATGTTGTTTTTAAAAATCTTAAATCCTTTAGGGAACAAGGCAAGACATAAATACATAAAAATGAATTAATGTATAAATACATCAAAATCTCCACCACTAGTGTTCTTGTATTTCACAGTCCACAAATCTTCCATAGAAGGTTAATATCTTCCAGAAATTGTATAATTGCTTTGCTGTTGTGTCTATTAGCCAAAGAGGTCTGCTTTTCAAATTATCCAAGAGGCATATGTTGAAGTCATGCTAATATACCTAAGAATACCATCACTGATATTATCGATCTTACAGTTACATTTATCCACTGGTGCCAAGTCCTTCATTTGCACCTTTCAGATATTGTTAAACCTCTTTTTCCATGTGGACAAGCTAAAGATATCAAAAGTACTCCATATTTAACCAACGTCTCAGAAAACACCAGAGGTACAAGAAGGTATAAGAAGTTGGCTCATGTCTCCAGGGATAAATAGTCCCTTGAGAGAAGACATTATTCTTTCTTTTTATTTAGATCTGTGAAATCTTGCTTTTAACTTGACCATGCTGAAGAAAACAATGTTTCTCAGGCAGCTGATAGACTGTGAAATTAAGTTCAAGAAATCAGATCACTTGAAGGAGCAATCCTTATGCTTGAAAATGTTCTGTCATCACAGACTCAAAGAAATCTGGCTTTGGACCCATCCATCAGTTTTGTTTCCTCTCTTCATGTTTGCAAGTTAGTGGAAGAAACCGGTGGTTTTGCAATTGGCAGGAGAAAGGTCAAGTGAAAACAAAGCTTTCTTGCAGGCATTTTTGCTGGCTGTAGTGTCCTTTTCTCCTGTGAGTTTTCAATGCATTTCTAAGTTTTGAAAATATTTTCCTTTTGAAGCCTTCTCACCAAAGCCGTCAGCAGGATTTATGACAAATGTAACTCGTAGCAGACAAGAGCTGTTTCTTTATTTTACACCTGCCAGATGTATTGCCTTTTACTTGGGCATTTGTAACCATTGGTGGTTTCAACTATAATGTTGAAATGAACTAAGTTCCATGCTACGAAGGAGCCTATTGTCTTGTTGACAAGAGGTGGCTTCTTATCATCCTACACAATAAAATTAAACCTGCTATCTGCTCTGTGCCCTATTTATGTGTCAGGTGCATGGCATACATTATTTCTAAGTCAAACAAAAACAACATGGAGCTATTATTATTATTGTCCTTATTGAATAGTTTCAAAAACCATGTCAGAGTAATTAAATAGCAATTAAATGGGCGACTGAAAACCAGACGGGAAATTAGAATTTAAACCCAGGAAAATATGAATTCAAAACTTGGATTCCATACCATAAAGCTTCGCCATAAATGTTCTCTGAATACATTTCACCCAGGCTTCAAGTGTTCAAAATACAATGTTTATACTAATTACATGTTATAGATCCCTTGAGGAGAGTCACCTTATAGTGTTCACATCTACTCATCTTTCAAGGAGAAAAGAAAACGCCTAACTTCATGGAACAGTACACAGTGTTATATTTGGTTTGATCAGTTTTGTAATGAGCTGCTTCTGAGATCTTTGGTCATTGGAAGTGTTCAAAATGAGTGCTATCATTCAGGAACCAGTGAAAATAAATCCACAATTCTTACAGCAGGACAAGTGTGTGGTATTTTTCAAAACACAAAAATAATTGCCAAATGCGATTGGCATATTAATAAAATCAGGCACCTTATTTGGATTTGAGTTATTTTCATTTTAATATTTTGTGAAATTTTTAAAGACATGTGAAGGAATTTTGCCTCTCATGCTTTGTTGAAATTTAAATAACTTTTTGGCACATGTACCTCAACTTTTATACTCTGTTATCTTTTGCTCCAATTTTGTCTTTTGTTTTGCATTTGTGAAATATGGTTTGATCCAATAACAATGATATGGAGCTTATATAAAAATGTGTCTGTCGGGACACCTGTGTGACTCAGTTGGTTAAGTGTCCAACTCTTGATTTTAGCTCCGGTCATGATCTCACGGTTTGTGAGATCAAGCTCCTTGTGGGGCTCTGTGCTGACAGCATGGAGCCTACTTGGGATTCTCTCTCTCCCTCTCTCTCTATTCCTCCTCCACTCGCTTGCATGTTCCCTCTCTTTCCCCAAAATAAATCAACTTTATTTATTTTTTTTTATGTTGATTTATTTTTGAGAGACAGGGAGATAGAGAGGGCCAGAGAGAGAGGGAGACACAGAATTTGAAGCAGGCTCCAGGCTCTGAGCTGTCAGCACAGAGCCCGACACGGGGCTTGAACTCACCAACCGTGAGATCGTGACCTGAGGCGAAGTTGGACACCTCACCGACCGAGCCACCCAGACTCCCCCCAAATTAATAAACTTTAAAAAAAGAAAAAAAGAAAAAGAATGTGTCTGTCAACTAGAAGCAACACTTTCCCAATGTAGTTTTCTTTTTACTTTTCATAGAACATTCTGGATCTTGAAAACTCTTGCAAGGCAATAAACAGATCTATATGCCAACTTAGAAATATGTTATTTCTGCTCATTTTTCTTACCCGATGCCCAGGCATATAAGAGCAAATAAACAAGTCTGATTTTCTGGATTCTGAGAAGTGTCGCCTTTCAGTCCGTGTTGTAATTGTTCATTTATTTAGGTAAGAGCTATTTTTGAGTGCCTTGTGTCTGTGCCAAGTACCCTATACGCATGGGGGCTATGGCAGTGAAATTTGGAGCTACCTGAAATCAATGTGGTGAGGTTTGCAAAAGGGGAAAGATGGTGTGTGTTTTGAACCAATCTACTCTGGAGGACTGGAAGATCACAAACATCTTCCCTGAAGAAGTGATGACTGTGCAGAGAAATACAGGAATCGGCCAGATGGGAAGTGGCCAGGGAGGGATAGTCGGGCTCATGGTGCCATGAGCCACTTTTATGAGTGCCATTAGATGAAATAAGAAGCCGGTGTCTTCCCGTGTCTACAGCCCATTGCCAGTATTCGGGACATACTTCAGACGACCATTTTGCCAATGTCTAAAATCAAACTTTTAGGGAAAACTTTTTGGTGCTGTATTCCTTTCTTCCCATGCGATGCTTGTTTTTCAACTCTTGGCTAAGAGGAGAAAGCGAAGAGGAGTAAGAGCCAGATGAGGTTTCTGCAGTGTGAGCGAGGAGGTATTTCAAGAACATTTCAAAGGAACAAGAATCATTTATTATTTCTTACCATGGGCATCGTGATACTTAATTTGATACTTAGTATATATCTATGAGATCGATATTTTTCCCCTTGTTTTCTCCCAGGGAGAGAAAGAGGGTATGGAGTGGGTAAGTTTCTCATTCTGTATGAAGGAGAGCCAGAATCTGACACCAGCTGTCTCTTACTTAAAGGTTCATGTTTTGTGTCTCTCCAGAGTAGCAAAGGCAGAGGTGGCTTATATATTTGGGAACAGCGACAGTACAATTTAACTAAAGGCAGCAAAGCTCGCAGAAGATGAGGCTGGAAGGTAGAACATGGTCCGAGAAGTCTAGAAACAGATGGAATGGGTATCATCGTCTATCCACTCAAAGCCCACTTTCTTTCTAAGCAGGTAGCATCTCACCATCACTACCACATGAAGGGGTATCAGATCATTCCCAGCCAAAAGGGCTTCCTTATTTCTAAGAATCATTTCAATTCCCTTATCAGGAAATTGTTCAGTAACATAGACCAGAGCCACTCAGCACTCATCACGCCTCAGCACACTGGGAAGTTTTTAGGAATGGCGTATGACTGAACGGGCATGACTGAGGTGGACCAGTGAGATGGCAGGAGGGACTTTAAGAGGTCATTGGAGAAAAAGATTTATTGATTAAAAAACGTAACTACTTCAAGAAATGTGAGGTCCAGAAGTGCCATAGTCATTTTACCCCCAGCCTGAAGGAGAACCCCACTAATGTCTGATCTATTAAATGGGGATAGTAATAAAACCACCTCATAGGGTTTGGGGAAGAATATATATCTTAGCATCTGACACTCAATAAATGGTAGTTTTATAATTATAAGTTAAGCCACAGTGAAAGCTTTATGGTTCTGATGAAGGGTGAAAATTTAGTAGTCATATTTGACTTCAAGGATTTTAATCCTTACATTTAATACTTAATATAATAAGTCATGTTTCATGGTAGATTTGCTATGTTTGCTTCTTGTTTTATAAGAATCAGAGTCAGTAAATTGATCATTTCTCCAGATTTGGGGCAAGGCAAACAAATCGGGTGTGAAACTGATCACGATATAAAAACTTACTAACCTGCATCAACTGGAATTGATATCCAGCTCAGGTTTCGTACTTCACGGCACTTGTGAACCAAAAACAAAAGCAGACTTAACGTGAAATCAGATTAAATAAGAACTTAGGCCCGTTTCTGATTGTGAAGTTTCTACTTTCAGTTCCATGAATCGCCTAGATCTGAAGCAATCAGAGTAACTAAGGCTAATATATGGAACTTCTCTCAATTGTCAATGGCATCCAAGAACAAGGTATTCGATGGCAGAATTCACTCCAGGGCAGAAATTGAAAGAGCAGGAGGAACACATTTCGTGAACTTCAGCAAAGGAAATGTGCATATTCATGCCATGATTCGGCAATTGAGTTTGTTTCCTGTCACAAAAAGACAGATATTGGAGGAGAAGGAGCAAAGTGCTAATGTATCCTGCTTTAAACTCTGGCATGAGTTTACTTACAGTTCATTATCTCGGCCCTGAAGAATGCTGTTCCAACATTGAACTTATGTATTTTTCAAGTTTGTAATGGGAATAACAAGGTAAGAAGAAGAACAATACTCTCTTACATTTAAACAATTGTTTTTCAGTTTTTCAGTTTATTATTTTTTTTGTTTGGAGACAGAGAGACAGAGAGAAAGAGGGGCAGAGAGAGACAGACAGAGAGAGAATCTCAAGCAGGCTCCACATTGTTAGTGCAGAGCCTGATGTAGGGCTTGAACCCACAAACTGTGAGCTCATGACTGGTGCCCAAACCAAGGGTCAGATGCGTAACCAACCGAGCCAACCAGGTGCCCCCCAAAATTGTTTTTCATTTTTCTAGCATCATTTTTAAATTACTTTTTATAGCCCTAGTAGTGGCAGGAGTAGGAATAAAGGAAAGGATTGTGATTTTTATTATTAATTGCAAGTACTGTTAGCAATTGCTATAAATTCTGGTGTTAAACGTGTTTTTCATGAAATGGTTTTCATTTAATTTCATGTCTTTTATTCATTTCATGTGTTGGAGGGGAACGTGCCCATTACTGCCACACGCCAACTCAAGTCACTGACAGATAAGAAGATGGGTGGTAAGTGTGGAGAGTCCAAAATGTAGAAAAGAAGTCAGATATAGAAAAAGCAAAGAAAGAAAGGTCAGGGTCAACCAGCAAGCCAGAAGCACAAGTAACTGCTCTCAGGTGTGTTGGGGGTATCACGGCTGGCCTGGCCCCAACTCTGCCCCAAACGCCTAGTGCTGCTTACACTGATGAATACTGATAAATTCAATATACTGTGCAGAGAGTGACTGTCTTTTTTATCTTGTCAGAATGCAACGCTACAAGGGCAATTATAGAGAGGGCCCCCTCCCCCGCGCAAAGAAGGAAATCCCTGAACTCACCTCCACAGCATCAAGCCATACGAACCTTCCGGTAATTCTCAGCCTATTCTTGTTTAGTTAGCCATGAAATTAGGCAGAAACAAAAAGCTGAGCAAAGCTTGCACCAGTGGTATTGCGTAGAGAGCCGCAGTCTGTGCAGGATGACCCCTAGCCACCCTCAATCCCTCCTGCCTGACAACTGCTCATACTGGCTTTAGAGTAATTATCTTCAAAGTGGGATCCTGCACCGGCTTGCTTGTTAAATATGCAGATTCCCGGATTCTGACGGGCTGGGCATGGCCCTCGCTTGCTGGTACTTTTGACAAGCACTTCAATTAATATGTGAAATAAAGTGTTCTCTAAGTCCTTCTTCCATTTAACTACCCTTCCCAAATCTGCTCTTAGGTGGCTGTCAATCCATCTTTGCAGAGGTGTTAAAAATAACCACGGCGTTCACAGATATTATTTAAAGGAGTAACTCCTGCCAGGAACTTTGCATTTTTTTTTAAAGGGTGTTTTCATTTTTTAAGCGATCTCCAAGAAGGCAAAATGTCTTTTGTTTTTGTTTTTGTCTTGATGAGAAGAAAGGAATTGTAATACTAATTTTTTTCAAGTTTATTTATTTATCTTTATGAGAAACAGAGAGAACAGAGACAGGCAGAGAGAGAAGGAGAGAAAGAGAGAGAGAGAGAGAGAGAGAGAGAGAGAATCCCAAGCAGAGAACGTGGGGCTCGAACTCACAAACCGTGAGATCATGACCTGAGCTGAAACCAAGAGTCAGATGTTCCACTGACTGAACCATCCAGGCGCCCAGGAGCTGTCACACTAAAATGAAGATAGCTTTTGAAATGTGATGTGAGATATGCAAATGCTCCAATGATAAGTCTAAGATAATAATTACAACCAAGAATCATGGAACCCACATTTACTACTTGTCATGTTCATTGTAAGTAATATTGCCAATTCTTATTACAAGCCATAGGAGAGGTAACATGCCCTTTTTAATGACGAGAAAACTGAAGGTTGAAGTGGTAAAATGCCTTGTTCCAAGTCCATACAGTTAACAGATGCCTAAATCAGAATTTTAATTTTCTGTGATTTTAGCCAAAGGACTCAGTCTCTTTCTGTTAGATCCTACTTCTTTCTGCAAAACAGCGTTTCACAAAGTACACAGTAGACACCATCCTTAGAGAATTCCTGTGGCATCCATTTGGCTAAAGTTGCTGAGAACCCTAATTATTTTTTTGAATGATTAAAGCATTTTACATGTTTCGAGACATTTTTTTAATCAGATTTAGTGCTCCTGGGTTGAAAATGTGTCATTTTCATTAGTGCCCTGAGATTCTTTCTGCATCCAACTCTTTCCTGTTTGCTACTTTGGTCTCATTTCTATCACCTTTCAAAGAGCTGCCTGGCTGAGACTTATTATCATTATTATTTTTTTTTAGGTTGCTTTCATTGCTATGAATCAACTCCAAGGAAAGGTTATGGATTTTCAGAGATGTGCAGGACGTGTGGAGATTTATTTGTATGATTCTTACTTATTGACAGGAGAATGTATTCCCAGGGTTTATCAACTTGTTCTGTTAGTTTGACATTTAGTTGAAAGTGTTTGCTACTCTGATTCTCGAGGAGCGCAATCTCTTTCCTACATTCCTCTCTCAGATATATCCGGAGAAGACCACCTACCTGCTACATCTAAACGCATTCATCCAACCAGTCCAGCTTGGGTTTGTTTTATTTTGTTTTTCTCCAGCGAGGATGCAAAGCTAAACATCTCAAACCCATCGGTCATGTTTGGGGATCTCAGACAGCAATTTTTTAAACTGAACATAACTTTTACTCAAAGACACGACCGGAAGGACTTTGTAGTCCTTTGGAAATGGTAAGTGTTCTTTAAGCAGCTACATGGAGAGAGGCCACCATTTTGCATTGTGCAAGGTAAGTCAATGCAGATAGAAACCGTTCATGATACTCGTCTTGGTGCGTTCATTCTGTTTGCTGATCCTAGGCCTGCTCATCCTGAGATATATTCCTCTTTTCTCCCCTATCCCCTATGCCCCTTTGGCTATGTGTGGCCTGTAGTAGACCCAGGCAGGACCCTGTGGGAGGTGAGGAGAGGGAAAAGCCAGGTATTTCTCCCCCTCCCCTTCTTCTTTGCCTCAGGCATGTCCACGGGCATTGGCTTTAAGCATGTCACCAGCTCCTGCGGGAGATATCTGCCATGACTCCAGCTTCTACCCAGCGGCCTGGTCCCTGGCCTCAGGGACCACCATTTTCTCTGTCTCTCCAGCCTATGAGTGAGAGCGGCTTCCTGCTGTTGAAATCTCTTGGGTTACCTCACTGTCTCTTGTTTGGTTTCTCAAGCTCCTCCATCACCTGTATGACTCATTCCCTGAGAGTAAATATTTGAACTGGTTTTGCATTTCAGATTAAACCCTGACCTATCCACCTCTATGCATATAACATTCCTCATACCATTAATAACCTGTTGAAGGTTCTTTTACTGCCCTGTAATAGTGACACCCTAGAGTACTGGGAACAGTGCAACAAACCCAACTGTTGCCACAATTCATGATTGAATATTTGCTATTCTGTATTTTCGAGTGAATAGAAGGAAATGTATTCCGCTGAAAGGATTTTTTAATTGCCATTTTAACCAGGCAGTAGCCCTTTCTATTTCTACTTAAAGGAATTCTTTTGGAAGAAAATAACACACCAGGTGTCTTTTAGGTTTTTTTGTTTGCTTTTTGATAGTGTTCAAAGTTACTAAATCATCTAGTGAAAGAATTCTATTCCAGGTACGTGCCAAATAACAATTTTCTATGCAAATCTCTTAAATGTCTAAGCCGGTGCAAATATAAACACCCGATCAAGTGTTCTCATAACATCAACTTTATAAGATATGGACTAATTTATAAAACCGCTTCACCTACATTCAAAAAATTAACTAATAGCATATTTTGTGTCTGTACAAAGTGCAAAAGAGGGTCGAAATTACTTTTTCCACATGGCAGTCTGAATATAGGAAAACTAACCTAGAGACCCCCACAGGTTGGCTGAACACGACTTTATTCAGCCAGGGGTGCTGCTGGGGGGAGAAACCAGTCCTATTTCTGGTCCCACAGGGACACAGACGAACCTGTTTTCCTCTAGACCCTGTTTCCTTTTATTCCTATTTGCACAACTAAACTGTATTTATAGCTTCCATTGCAGGTCGACGAGGTCATGTGTCTGAGTTCTGGCCAACAGAATGTGGAGGAAAGTGGTATCCTCCCCCTTCAGACTGGTTCTTAGAAACTTCCTGATACGTTTCCATTTGTGTTTGATTTTCTTTCCTTTTGTCAAGGGGAAATAATATAATTGAAGAATCCGGGCCGGGTTCCTGAACGACTATGTGGAGCAGAGGGCCCCACGTTTCCCAAAGGCTGGTATGTACTGACTGTGATGTGTGGGCAAATTTGCTTTTACTCTGATGAGTCACTGAAATGTCAAGGTTAGAGTAGCAAGTGTTTACTTTGATTAGCACACAGATAAATTAAGCCCTGACAGAACAAAGTTTCAGAGATACGCTATCAAGCTGAGATCTAAATTTTTTCCTTTTGGATTCTTTTTACTACCTCATCCATTTTTTCCTCTCTTTTTCCTTCTTCTGATTTCCCTATGTTCATTTAATATGGAAAATAGGCTCCGGCGAAATATAAATTAAGCAGGGCATACTGCCAAAGGCTTGTCTTATGGTGTGCCTTGAGGCTTTAACTTGTATTTTATTTTCCATAGCTATTGCAAAAAAACCCAAAAAACAAAAAAACAAAACAAAAAAAACCCTTTTTGTTGGTCTTTTGAGGGGAGCAAATATCGGGGATTTGCCCCACCTTCTTGCCAAGCTGGACAAAAGACTGGCTCTATGTTTATAGCTGTTAGGTTTTTCTACAACGGCCATCAATCTCCTTTCTTTTGCAAGAAAAAAGGCATGAAGGAACTCTTTTTATTAGGACCTTAAAAAAAAAAAAGATCAAGGGTTGGCAGGACCTGAGGACAGAATAGGAAAAAGAAATAGGCTCAGGATATTTGGAGATATTCTAAGACCACGGGCAGGATGAAGCAAATAGACCAAATGAAGTATGCCGGGGGTCTCCACATAAGTGCTCAGGACCAGTGCATGGACTGCTATCAAGCCCTATCTCATACTTTGCCCCATGCTTTCCGAATAGTTGACTAAACCTCATGTGAAATTCCACCTTGGATGTCCCAAGGCCACGACATATAGTTTGTCCCCAAATTAGCCCCAGAATGACAAGCACTTAATTTTACAAACTTTGGTCTAGGAATGGTCGCTACCGTCTTGAATTTTTATAAGAACCTCAGGGAAAAGGCAGATGCTCTTGTTTTGTGTTTGTCTCAGCCTATCCACAGTAGATGCCCTGACTAGGAATGCCTGGGGACACTCATTTGGGTCATACTACCTGTGGGAGTATGGTGAGTGCCCCCTTCCCCCAATCAAGAACTTTGAAAAAGCAGTGTTTGTTACTCACAATTCCCAGAGACTACACAGCACACGTGGGTCACTCAGGGAAGTAATGGGGAGAGAGAGAGTGTGTGTGGACTTGGGGTTCTGCCTGTATTAGGATTGAGGGTGAGATGCCTAGGATTTTACAGGTTTACTCTTGCTTGGTGAATGTAAAACCTAAGAGTGGGAATTGAGGCAAGGGTCACTTACCTAGATTACCTGGGGCTTTCTAAAAGGGGAACTTCCTGGGTAGGCTGACTGGCTCTTATCTAGGTGTCTGGCTGACAATGTGTTTATCTGAGATGGATGTCCTTGAGGTGGATGGCTCAGCAATCAAAAGCTTAATGTCAGGCACTTGCACAACAATCAAAAATGCTTGTCCTCAGGCACTTAACACTATAGCCCTTCATCTAATAGATGAAGAGTCTGAGAAGCAGCCTAAGGTAAGTTCGCCAACACCACATAGGAAGCCAAAGCTTCATCTGGAATTTACAATCAGGCCATCTTGTATCATATGACTTCTATGTTTTATGTAACTTTCTCATTTTCCAAAACACTTTTCTTCTGTCCCAGCAAAGGAAAACAGAAAGAGAACAACTTTCTGTTTCCTCTTCCTTCCTTCCCTCCTTCCTTCTTCCTTCCTTCCTTCCTTCCTTTCTTCCTTCCTTCTTTTCTAGAAGTTCATGAATGACAGTTAAAATTCAGGATAATGGTATTTCATCCACCCCTTTTTTAATATAAAAATCAAATTTGATCTGCTTGGCTCTGTATTTTTTACAGAAGCACCTAGGGCCCAATTCTTTTGTAAATAGTTGCATAAAACAAAAAGAACACCATACTCCACTGTATATTAGTTCTTTGAACAACAATAAGACACAGGAAATAAAAGAAACCATAGAATACTTCTACAGCAAAATAAGCATTTGGCTCCATTATTAGAAATCAAAAGAATATGTTTTCAGTAAAATTCACTGAATAATAAAGGAAAACCATGAAAATACAAAAAAAAAAAAAGAACAAAATGCTTAGCCTTGATTCTCTTATATACAAATATTTTAGTTACATATTTCTCTTATAAAAATAAAGTATGCTGGGGCACCTGAGTGGCTCAGTCGGCTGAGCGTCCGACTTCAGCTCAGGTCACGATCTCACTGTCCATGGGTTCGAGCCCCGCGTCGGGCTCTGTGCTGACAGCTCAGAGCCTGGAGCCTGTTTCAGATTCTGTGTCTCCCTCTCTCTGACCCTCCCCCATTCATGCTCTGTCTCTCTCTGTCTCAAAAATAAATAAACGTTAAAAAAATAAAGTATGCTTATCTGTAGACAGTTTGGAAAAGGGCCAAGAATATAAAGAATAAAATAAAAATCACCTAATATTCTAAGGATCATCGGTATTAACATATTGTTATATTTTCTCCTAATCATTTCTTGGCATATTAAACATATGTATAGTTATATATGTGTATTTCAGACATCCTATATTTAAAATAGTCCACCTTCCCTTTTTAAAAATGTAACACCATGTATTATTTGCCCCCATAATACTCAAAGTTCTTTTCAAGCATTATTATTAGTCATAAATGATATTGCCTAGTCACACTATGACTATGTGCTTCATTATTTCCTTATTGAAAGGCAAAAACTACCAAATTTTAGTACTACTAATGTCATGCTACGCCTATTTCCTGTTACTGGATTCTTAGTAAGTTTTTGCACTCTGATGAAGAGGACAGAAAAGTAGCGAGCAACCAATCAGAGTCAGAGCTAAATACGACTTTCACTGATTTTATGGAGGATGCACTAGTCAAGCACTCATTCACCCAAGTACTTTTTACAATAACTACTCTTTTTTTTGGGGGGGGGGGGCATGGTTCTACTTGGGATATGTCAGTAGAAAAAAAAATTATAAACCACTCTGGCTTCATGGAGCTTGGGTCCCAGTGTTCTCATTTATTAAGGTAGAGGAAAGAAGAATAGAAACAGTGTTTTGTGAGGGTTGTTTTTGTGTGTGTGTGGGGGGGGTGGGGGGTTGGGGGCAGAAAGCTGGCAAAGTTGAGTAAAATTCTGCTTCGAACATGTTGGGTTTGTGGTGCCAGTGATGTACGCAGGCAGAGATTCACTGAAGGAGAGGAGAAATGAGTCTGGGCTAAAGACGTTGACTTGGGACTCCTCAGCATGCATGCAGGTGGAGTGGACACCAGGGGAGCAAATGTAATCATCCAGGGGAAAATGCTGACTGAGAATTACCGACAGTGTAGGACTTGACCCCTATGGAACACCAACATTTTAAAAAGAGGCATTTGCTAAAACAATGGAAAGAGAAAAGAAGGAAACTCCTAAAATTGTGTAGCCATGGAACCAAGGGAAATGTATTGCCAGATAAAGGGAATAGACAACGCTAACCCTTCTGAGAAATCTGCCAAAATAAAGAGTGATAAGAACACGTAGCATTTGGAAACATGAAGTTCTTTACCAACACAGATTAGAAATACCACTCGCACAGAGGCTACAAACCTTTTTAATCTCTTGTCTCTATTGTCCTTCATTTTAGCTACTCCTTTCTGTGGCCACACCTCACAATTATGTTTTGATTTGTTACTGTGCCGTTCCTGAAATCATAAAGTCAGACGTTATATTCTGTGCCCATAAACATCATTTCTCCAATCTCACGCACCAAATGCGTCCGACATACACAGCTACTTGACATTAGGCCTTTCAGCAAATATACTCCTTGTCTTTATATCCATTAGCCCTTTCCATTCCACAGTCCACATTCTCCCAAGAACCCGGCACAGTTTTGACTTAGGAAAACACGGACATTTTGAAGACATTGATCCTGTGACAATGTGCCCCCACTTGGAAACAACGGAAATGTTAGACTCAACATAAAAACATGATGCATTCTGTTCTTACAATATTTTTTTTTGGGGGGGGGGGGGGCACCTGGGTGGCTCAGTCGGTTGGGCGTCTGACTTCGGCTCAGGTCACGATCTCGCGATCCGTGAGTTCGAGCCCCGCGTCGGGCTCTGGGCTGATGGCTCAGAGCCTGGAGCCTGCTTCCGATTCTGTGTCTCCCTCTCTCTCTGCCCCTCCTCCGTCCATGCTCTGTCTCTCTCTGTCTCAAAAATAAATAAACGTTAAAAAAAAAATTTAAAAAAAAAAGATTTTTTTTACACAAGTGAGAGATGACATCTAGCAAATCTCCTTAATTATAAAACGCATCAAGAGGTGTATCTGTGGTTCCACAGTTGAAGGTGTAACTGAATTTCCATGAAAATTGCTCAACCCTTTTGAGATATCCATTTTAAAAAGCCCACCTACTTGCCTGAAATTGCTACTTATTCAATTTAAAAATCCATTTAAAAATCTTCTAGAGAGAGATAAGATCTGAATCTATGGAAAGAAGAATGATTAGGCTGGATGGCTGTTGTCTTTGAGTTTCTCCCACATTTTGAGATAGGGATTTAAGTGTGAGTGGTTTATTTGGGTGTGACACTAGGAAACACCCATTGAGGGAAATAGGGTTGGGGGGGACAGTGAGACAGAGAAATAGAGGCAGCCAATAAGTGGTGTGCTATTATACCAATTAACCTATTATCTGGAGTTTCGTCCTACGGGGAACTCAGGGATTCAATGTAGAACATCTGAGTCAGAGTGACCCCCACCTCTCCCTTGCCCCCAGGAAGGAGCTGGAGTATTTATATTTGCTAATAATCCTCAGTTAGCAGGGCCCCGTTGGTGGTGATGGAGGGGTGGGTAGGGGAGGAAGGAGAGGAGAGACAGAAAAGGCTTCAAGAACAGCAGACATCATACATGACGATGCAAAGGCAGCCTTTGCTCCAGCCTATCCAAAGATGTGCTCTGGTAGCTCTAACATTTTATCTCCAAGGTATAGGACTCTATAAAATTGTATGGGCTCCTATTTTAGGAAAGGGTTTTGTTTAAAAATTGTTATTTGAATTTGAAAAGTTCTAGATGAATGATATTCAAATTGTTCCCAGTTATGTTAATCAGCATACTCCTTTTCTGCTGAATTTGATTCAAATAAACCAACATGGGGACTGTGGGTTCCGTGTAATGATATAACCCAGTAGAAAGAGATGCACCCACATGCAGATGGTTAAATAAGACCTAACATGAGAGTTGGATCTTGTTCTCCTCATTTTGTTCTCTTTACCTCTCCTTTAACAACATAGGGTAGCTTTATTCTAGCATAAAAACCCCTACATTCCAAAAACTTAACATATCAAAGGGTTATTTTTCAACCACACCATGTCCATTATGGACATGAATCTCTGCTCCATATAGTTATTTGTGGACCCACACTGATAAGGGGTCCATAATCTCATAGCTGCACCCTGTGCAAGAGGCAGCCTTTTTAATCGCAGTAGCAAGGGAAGGGAGTAGGGAGAACCACACATGGGTTTCCTTTGTTTCAACTCAGAGGAGACAAATTATTTTTGCCCGCATTGGCCAGAACTATTCACAATGCAGCGCCTAACTCACGGCACTGAGGAATGCGAGGGGGCAAAGAGAATATGTGATGATCGTTATTATTTTTGGCACACCTACCAAATAGAGGACACCTTGACGATCATCCGCAGGGGTTTTCTAAATGAGCACTCCAGAATTCTGGGGCTCCCAGCATCCGCTAGGAACTCTTAAGGATAGAACAGTCATTCTCTCCCCATCCCATGTTAATCAAAACAGCCTTTCTTCAGTATTTTCTCCATACTGATGTTCCTCATAAGAATTTGTTTGAAGAAAGGATTCTGTAGCTTTAAAAAAAAGTTGGAATACAGCAAATATGGCCCTACTTTTTCCTTTTTAAGATAAGAAAAACTGAAACCCACTGATACAGAGTTTTTAAGGTCATGCAGCTGGTTAGAAGACCTTGACCCAGAAGCTTGCTAGGACACCGTCCGCTTTGACATTATGCCCCAATAGACTCCTCACTGTTGGGAAAAGCTTTTCTCTAAGACGTTTGTCAGGAGTATCAGGAAAAACTTAAGAAGTGATTTGAGAAAAGAAAAATGAAAGAAGACAAGAAATCAGGAGAGAGGCAAGATAGGGGGGAAAAACAGTTTTGGCAAAGTGAAAAAGGGATAAAGTGAGAGACCCAGAGAGAGAGAGAGGTGCATGAGGTGTGAAGAGGCTGGGCGCCCAAATGAGAGAGCCACTCAGTCTAGACTCCAGATGTGAGTACACGGCTTCAGTGAGTTCAGTACTGAACTGTGCAAATACTTCTGCCAGATGTCATGGCTGAGCTACGAATCCTTGGATGCGTGACAGAATTGGCTGTTGTTCTGTTCAATGTTTTGCTTCTTTGTGTGTGACTGGTCATTCTGCTGGCTGCTCTAAGGTTGTAACACCAGATAATGGCTTCAATCCTAAAGTTAGCATTTTGGCTGTCTTCAAAGAAGTGAAGCAGAGCCCTGGAGCCCTGTTGAATGTCCCGAGGCAGATTGGTGAACTTGGACCGGCGTGTATGGTCACGTTGCCACATGGGGATCCATCTAACCCCAAGAAAGGCAAAAACTGTGGAGAGACACAGAGTAAATAAAATAGAAAGAAGCTACTGCTTGTCGGCAGAGGACCTCGGGTAAATTGCCTTATCTTTCTGGGACTCCGTCTCCTCAGAAGGATTTAATTAAATGGTCTCTAGTTTCCACTTGGACATTGACAATTCATAATCTTATAAAATGGCACCACAAAGAGGGATAAACAAGAAAGCCGTGTCCCTTCCGAGCTGATATGATAGAACATCAAAAAGCGAAACTCTCTGCTTTGTTAAATAAACAAGGTAAAAACTTGCATTTGCTTTCTTCGAGGAAGCAACTTGTAGAATCTGGGGATGAGTTTAACACGTGAGAACTAAGACGGAGCAGCTCTACGGGCAGAGACTAGTTCTGCAGAAAGGAAAGTATTAAAGGGCCGGCCCTATGCAGCAATTGAGAAGTCAACAGAGTTTGTGTTTCTGATTCTGCCAACACTGTTCCATTCTTTAAACCAGTGTGTGGCTTCTGCTGCACGCCACGGCCTAGGGATTTGATGGCAGGGGAGACAGCTTGGTCTTGACCCCCATAAGGCCTGTGATACAATGGTGGTCATAGGCAACTAAGCTGAGCTACAGTGCAGTGCCATAGGGACAATTACAGGGGGGCAGATATGGAGGATGGGGCGAGATAGGCATGCAGACCAGGCGTGGAAGACCCGGGATCAGTGGAAGAAGTGCATTTAAAGCTGAGCCCTGTCAGAAAGGTAAGGAATAGTCAAAGAGGTGAAGAAGAATGGTTCAAGGCAACCACTGAGACACGTTCAGGAAACTGAAAGTAATGCATTATGACTCTGCCACTGTTGCCTGTGTGCACGTGACCGCGCTGCTGAATCTTCCTGAGCCTCAACTCTCCCATCCGCAAAATGGAACAGTAACAGGATGCACAGATATATAGATACACACACACACACACACTGTCTACATATATACACACTTTCTACACATATATATACACTTTCTATATATATAAATACACACACACACACACACACACACACACACACACTTTCTACAGAGCTTACCCCAAAAGGGGTGCCCAAAAGATGATAGCAAATCACAGTATCACAGCACGGGATTTGGAAAGGACAACAAAGGAATCAAAATTTTGCCTAAGTTTCTAAGTTTGGGGATTGGTTAAATGGTGTTGCCACTCACTCATTTAAGGAATATCAGAAGAGAAGGCAGATGGGGGCAAGGGTAATGAGATAGTAGATTCAAGGAGAAAGATCTGGGCTGAGATGCACGCTCAACTTAGCACACGTCTGATACAAAAATAATGCCCCCGTTCCACTTTTCATTGTCTCATGTTGTCCTTCTGGAAAAACTCCTTTTCTTTAACCTATGTTGCTCTCTCCCATACATGTCAACTCCTAAATTATTAGCTGCTAAAGAACTATATTTTAATAGTGAGAAATTGAAGATGTTAAGAACCCTGACATTCTTTCATGACCCTAAGAAGCCAGGCACCAGGACAGTGTGAAATCTGAGGATCACCTGGGGGTGAGCTCTTAGGCTGAGGTGGACAGGCTACACAGACAGCCAAAGTCTCCAGCAGTATTTTCTGAAAAGAAAATGGTGGTGGGTTAATAGGAGGCAGCAGACATATTTGCTGAAGTGAATACCTAAGATTTTCCTGACATTTCTTCCGACCCAAAAAATCAAATTAGCTACAAAACATCATCAGTGTAGCAAACCCGCCCCGCCCCTTCTTTTCTGTTTTTCATTTCAAATTAATATCAGATGAAACAATGCCTTTCAGAGCATTTTCCAGATCAAAAACACACACTACTCACATGACAAAATTGGCATTTAAGGAGGAAAAAAAACAACTTTACTTAATGCAAAACTTAACTGAAAAATTCAAAGGCTGCCAACTGGGCAGGAAATTAAGGTGAGGTCTCTGAAAAGTCTCTCTACTCATCAATAGTAGGGAACAGCAGGAGGCTTGGCTGCAGCTTCCTAGATGTTTCCAACGTGAAGTTCTTGTTTACTGAGGCTACAAGCTGTCCCAGATAGCACCTCTTTCCCCCCCACCGAGTATAAAATTCTATCAAGCCTCTACTCCAGAATTAAATTCTCATCTTAGTAGGGCTTCTTTTCTGTTTCCTGTGACCTCATACTTTCTGGAATAGCAATTTCTGGTTTACAATCCACTTTCATTTAGCCCCTGAGCTCTGCGTTCAGTGCTGAGTAAGCAGAAGCTGGAGAGAGCTCAGATTCAGAGCGAAGGTTTTTTTGTTTGTTTGTTTTTATTTTTCATTTTTCCCTCAAATGGAGATAGGGATGAAGGGGTGTGAGACCCTTGGAAGAGTATTTAATAAGTGTTTATCCATCCTAACTGTGATATGTAACCAGAATTCTAAGCCAATGCCCACTGCTCACAACGGAACCCTGATATTGAGGACACAACTGCTTTTCTTGCTTTCAAAAACACAAGATTTTGTGTGGACCGTATATCCCAGCTCTATGTTTAATACCCGTTTGAAATTGGGCAAATCTTTACCAGTATTTTGAAATTCAATTCTCCCCCTAAAAGAAAATGGAGAGCCAGATTTTCTCGCTGTGCTCCTCTATCATTCATACCTCCATTTCAGAAATTCTCTCTTTTAACTGCAGTGATTAATTTCATGTCACTTAGATCATGGGCTGTACCTTAGTCACCTCTGTATTCCCAGGATTTGGAGCATTGCATGTTGTAGACGGTCTGTGAGGTTCTATAATTTTAGAATGAAAAATGTTCCTACATCGCAATATTGTCGAGTACATTAAGAGCAAGCCTTACAGTTACCTGAGCTGAAATGTGCACCTGCCTTGTCCTTCAGTCCCTCAGAAATATAGGATGTAACAAAATGATGCTCAACCTACAAAAGGGAATCCTCATGCTGTTAAAATGAATAAGGAAGTCAAAGCCAGAATTTCTAGCTTGGCTAATACTAAGGAGGCCTAAGGGACACTGGATGAGAATATATATCAAACTCCCTGCTAAAAGGGTTATAATGCCCCTTTGGAGAAAGTAGATGTGGTCTTTTAGGGGAAAAAAAAAAAAAACTATTGGGAGAATTTACCATCCACACCCCTTTGCTGTAAAAACTATAGAAGAATGAGCATCTGCAGGAGAGGAATCCAAACCAAAGGAGGAAACAAAAGTTCAAGAATCAAAAGCGATCAGGAGGCAGTGAGGAAAGAAACTGATAGTAAAAGTAAGGAAGGATTAGTTCTAAACAGCCATAATAATTCAGATAAATGACTTCGGTGGGGTTTGTGAGCAAGGTGCAAATAAAGCACAAAAAGGAAACTAAAAGGAAAATGCAAAGTTTAAAGAACTTAATATCATTAGTTTTGTGGGGCTATAGTAGAGAAATAGTTTAACTCTAGACATTATTGAATTAAGAATGCCATAAGAAAATAGAAATAAAATTAATAGATCTATAAGTTCTAACCCAGTATAAAAAGAGAAAAAAGGAAGGAAGGAAGGAAAGAAGGAAGGAAGGAAGGAGAAAGAGAGAAAGAAAGAAAAGAAAGAAAGAAGAAAGAAAGAAAGAAAGAAGAAAGAAAAAAAGGAAGAGAAAAGAAAGGAAGAGGTAAGGAAGGAAGGAAGAAGGAAAGAAGGAAGGAAGGAAGAGGAAAGAAAGAAAAAGAAAGAAGGAAGGAAGGAAGGAAGGAAGGAAGGAAGGAAGGAAGGAAAAAGTTTCTATCAATTCAATTAAATCAGGAAAAGAGAAGCCCATAGCAAAGAAAAAACATAGCTACAGGAAACAAAAGATTACAGGGGCGCTTGGGTGGCTCAGTCAGTTGAGCACCTAACTCTTGATTTCAGCTCAGGTCATGATCTCATGGTTCGTGAGTTCAAGCCACACATAAGGTTCTCTGCTGTCAGCACTGAGTCCGTTTTGGAGCTTCTGTTCCCCTTTCTCTCTGACCCTCCCCCACTTGTGTTCTCTCTCTCTCTCTCTCTCTCTCTCTCAAAAACAAATAAACATTGTTAAAAAAAAGATTTCAAATGTATTAATCTCAATAAAAGTAAATAGATTTAAATTGCTGTTTATTTTCTGTCAGTGACCAAAATACAGAATTGAATCCAGCTACATGCTGTTTATGAGATACTTAAAATGTAAGTACACAAAAGTTTTGAACGTTAAAGGCTAAAAAATATACCTGAGAAAATATCGTTAAAAATAAACTTGTTTAGCCACGTTAACAGCAGATAAATGAGAATTCCAGGCAAAACTTATTAAGGACAAAGAAAGTTATAATAATAGAGGAAATGTTTGCAAGACTTACACAGCAATGCTAAATCCTTTTGGCAGGTAGCATCCTGACTTTTGTTACATAACTATATTGTATATAACTGTATAGACAGAATCGCAATAAGGAACTGAAAAATGAAAAGTTAAAAATGTTGACCAAACTCACAAAAATCAGATCGCCAAGCACATAAAACTTTGAAATTCTTAGAAAAACATTTAAAAAATTCAGAACACACAAGATTTGAACAAAAAAATAACAAGCTAGATCTAATGGACATATTGAACTCTGTAATCAACAATTAGAGACTATACAATCTTATCCCCCACAAAATGAACATTAAAAAAAATTTTAATGTTTATATATTTTTGAGAGAGAGAGAGAGAGAGAGAGAGAGAGAAAGTGGGGGAGAAGCAGACACAGAGAGGGAGACACAGAATCCAAAGCAGCCTCCAGGCTCCAAGCTGTAGGCACAGAGCCCGAGGCGGGGCTCGAACTCACCAACCACAAGATCATGACCTGAACCCAAATCAGACGCTTAACCAACTGAGCCACCCAGGCGCCCCGAATATGTTTTTAATTGGCCATCTGCTAGGTCACATAAGAAATAACAACAACAACAAAAGTTTACATGAGATCATGCTTTCTGATTTTACAGCAGGAAAATTGGTATGCAGTTATAAAAGATAGCCATAAATTTACAGATCTGAAAATTTAGAAACTCATTTGTAAATTATCCTTGGGTCAAAGGAGCGGTTATAGAACCTGCAGAGTACAGTAAAACCTTGGTTTGTCAGCATAATTCCTTCTGGAAACATGCTTGTAATCCAAAGCACTTGTATATCAAAGCGAATTTCAAGAACGATTGGCTCAGTTGTGATCATGTGATGTTCGGCATCACGTATGACTCGTACTGCAAGACATTGCTCGTTTATCAAGTTAAAATTTTTTTAGAGATGTTTACTCATCTTGCAGAACACTCAGAACAAGTTACTTGCAGTCCAAGGTTTTACTGTATTTAGTACTGAAACAATGAAATATCACATAGCAAAGCTTTGTAATGTTGGTAAAATACTTTGGGCATGTAAATTTATGACTGACCTGTATAGATTTATGTAAATGAGTTCCAGTGCCCTCTGGCTTCCTAAGGGATCCACAGCAGGGGATCGGACCGAGTTTGGAAACTGATGTTAGGGCATTCATTCTCCTGCATTTAGCCAAGAGGTAGGCTGGCTGGCCTTGTCCCACAACAGTTTACTGCTCCTCTCGAAGGACTGGACTCTGCTTCACTCTCTGGGCTTCTGGGTTCCAGTAGGCACTCCCTCCCCTCATCTCTCAGGGCCTGCGGGTTAACTACCAGCTGCTATCGGCCTTGGGTTACTTTGCTGTCTCTTGTGGTTCCCTCTACCCACATCTTTGTAAACAGTCCTGTTGTAAATAAACCCTCCTCAAATTATACTGTTTGGAGAGTGCCATCTGTTTCCTGTTGGGACCATGACTGAATCAGTGATACGGATATAATTTAAAAGACCTGCACACTCTCGGAGAAAGAGTGGGGGAGTGGAGGAAGGGAAGAAATGGCACGGCTTTTTTGGTAGAACTATCACGTGGGCATCGGTGTGGCTGGGTCTGGGAGATGCTGCCGTTTCTTTCCCAGGGCACAGTATGGATTCTTCAGGAACTCCTGCCCCTGGATATCTCACCTGTAGCTTCCGTGGCCTGGCATCTCTCCTGCCGGCCACGCGTTGGCCACCATTGACTTGCCACTCAGATGCTGTACTTCCGGCAGGCGGGTAGCACCCCTTTCCCTCAGGTGAATAGTGGCAATACAGAGAGGAAATGTAATCGGATGGGTGAAAAGCTAGCATTTTAACTGAGGGTGTAAGATTGTATTTCTATATTGAAAAGAAAAAAGATCTTTGTCAATGTCACTAAATATTAGCATCAATATTAACACGTGATGAAGATGAATGGGGGGGGCAGTGATGTCACATTATTTTCTGTGTGTTTGAAAATATATCCTACTTAGGAAAACAATAATGTTTAAAAAGACTAAGGTGACGAGGAGCCGGCACAGCCATGACATTTCAGATTGCAGTGCCTTCTGCCCACTGCATCCCAAAGGTCCCACACCAGTTTGCCAAATGAGATGTTTCCTAGTTCCCTGGTATGGGGTCAAGGTTGGGAAGGGAGGAGAGGAAGATGAGAAAGAGTTACGTGATTTCTTAAAGAGTTCGGGCCCCAGATTTGGTCACTCTCCAATCCCATAAGCAGGCCCTTTGCTTGGCTGTTTTCTCTTCTCTGATTTCTTTTCCCTTAATCGGATCTTCACCCCAGCAGCCACTGCTTCTCTTTGGGGAAACTTCAGCCCCTCTTTATTTCCTTATCTCTGCAAAACCACACTCCACTTCTCTGTAATTTAGGAAATCTATGAGCAGTGGGAGGTATACAGTTTGCCTTGCGGTCCTGGTAACAGGGTAATAGGACAGAGAAGGTTCACTGGGAATGTTTGAAGGTTGAATAAAAGGCTCCTATCAGGATTGAAACAAGAGCTTGGAAGCACTTTATATAATTAGCTCTAAGATTCTTCTGCATTAAAGAGACTGTCATGAACTTGAATCATACTTTTCAACTCGGCCTGTTCCATCAGCAGACTCCAAGACTTTCCCTTAACTATCAGCCAGGATATGTATATTTGTATGTATTTGTATAAGATGATATGGCATCTAGAAAAATAGAATGTCAAAGCACCGTCTTTCAATTTGGAGATAAACAAATTGAAGTTTTACTGGTTGTTAGTGTCAGGCCAGATTTGAAGCCAGGCTTTTCTCCGACGCAGGTCTGGTGCTTTTTCCAATTGTTGGTTAAGATGTGTGGATACTTGTAAGAGCACAAAAGGATTTTTTTCAGTTAATAAGTATAATATAATACTCTTTTAGCTTAAAACCTGCTTAGAATCTGCTTATTCTTACAAAGCTTCGGAGTATTTCAGCATCATATAGTACTTCTGATTTACGTATGTTGGGCTTTACATTGGAAGAGCACAAAAACATGTCAACTAATACGTATCTTCAGATGCTAAAGCTCTGATGACAGAAAATACAAAAAGCAACTGATAAATGGATGGGTTAAAATATGTATGCAAATGTCCCCCAATGACAATCGGCATACAAATGAGTAATTGCATTTCTAGAGAGCTGGATAGACAGACAAAATTACACGGGGCATGAATGTTGCCTTCACATTGATAGCTAGGTCCACGGAACAGTTGCCCAGGGCTTTAGTAGAGAGGCTGACCTTAGAATTCCCAGGGAATATGGACACTGCCTGGGGAAGAGTGGTTGATTCTGGTTGATTCTGTATAATGAATTCTCAGGCTGAGAAGTCAAAGACTTTCCCCACTCTGTACAACAAGGCCACCCATGGGCTTTGGCAGACTCTATTTGAAGTTTTTTTTTTTTTTTGAAAAATAAAGCCCTGATACCACATCTGAAATGTAACAGGGCCAAGCTTTGCATGGATTTTTCCCCTTCCGAATGAAGCCCCTGCCCGGCTGCTTTTATTTCTCCTTCTACATTTACTTTTGTTATATTGTATTGCTTCAAATCATTTCAAATGTTGTTAATGCAATATATCTTAGAAAAAATAGTTCTGAATTCATAAGCAATCCCTATGGCATGTCCTTGGCATCAGCTATAAAATTCCAAAGTACCTAATTTATTTGATTGATTGATTTTTCAATGTTTTAAAGGCTACCAAGCCCAACAGCATATAATTTTTCTCTTACTAAATGGAATATGAATGAATAAAAGATAATTGCATTTTTTTGTATTCAGCCTGTTGTCTTGTGAAGTTTTTGGGGTTTTTTTTTGTTTCTTCTTTCCTACAGTTCCGAAGTGAATGAGAAAGATCCTTTCTCTATTTATAGCAATAACAGCTCACCCAGCCATTCCTCAACAAGGTTCATTTGCAGGCCCAGCCCAGAACTCGCCTCCTATGTGTTACCTCACCAAGATGCTGCAAATGACCCATGACGCCAGTGAACACAGATTAGGGAGAGACTAGGGCTTACACGGAGCTTTCCTGTTTGGCGGGAAGAAAAGCCTTCCCCTATTATCTCCTAGTTGAAAGATGCATCTCCATTCTCTTAGAGTTTGTAGACTTAAGCACAATTCAAAGAGATTAGGTTTTATTTTCCCAAGGAAGCAGGTGGATACAGCCTACAACTTCGATGACGGCCTATATAGCGTGACCTTGAAGAGGCAACTTTTCTCTTATCTCCACTTGTCTCACTTCCATCTGGCTTCAACTTGGTTAACATTATGGGGTGGGCCAAAAGAACTGCAATCCTTATCTTACTGACCACAGCACTTGCTGTTTGTAATTCCAGCAAAAGAGCCTCAGGTGATTATGGAGGGGACAGAAGGCTGAAGGACAGGACAGAGTATTGTTATAAACCTGTTTCCCTAACATCTCCACTGTCAGCTGCTTACCACGCACAATGCAGTCCCTTCCACAGCTCTGGATATCCATTACCTTAGAAGAAAGTCGGACGGTGGAGTTGAATTTAAGAGCACTTTCTAGAGATGATAATACACTCGTCTTTCATCTTTGAAACCTGGAAAGAACTTCAACCAGTTATTTGAAATTTTTAGTGAGTTAGTCTGTCTTGGAGGGGAATGGCATGAGTGAAGTAATTCTCTCTCAAAATCCATTTCAGGTTTCCTATATGATTATAAGTACCCTCTTAAATTTAGTTTGTCACACAGGCAAAATCACACCAAAATGTGAATTTTTCTTTCCAAGAATAATAAATTGGTTTGTTTTCATTTCTCTAAACTTAATAGAAAAGCACACTAGGGTGAGGTTAAGGGAAAGGGTCCTGTTATTTTGTTTTTGCCATAGGCCTTTGTAAAGTTCCAGAAGGAAAATTAATCAATGATGAAGTATGGACTGAGCAACGACCCTGTGCAACACTAGACAAGTAGTGTCCAACGTAATCTTCTGGGCTCTCAAGTTTTCTACAAGATTAATCTTCAAGGCCCAGCACCTCCCATGGGATCCTTATGCAGATTGACCAGTGACCTCCAGATCTGTGACAAGACTGTATTTTTGTGGCCTTCTCAAAGGACATTGTATCACAGCTGTGCGGGAAATACTGCTGCAAGAGGGCTTAGCAGTGTAAGTTTGGGCCCAAACACTGGAAGCCAGGAGCACTTTGTCAGTGGTCATGTTAAAACAGCAAAGGCAGAGAATATCTGAGAAATCACCTGGCTAATGTGTTTATGTAGTGAGCTGGGCATAAGGTGCAGACATGTCCTAGATTAATGACCTCCTTGTACTGTGCTCATTGTCCCCAGACATTTCATTTATAAGTATCAGCACAATAAAGGATATTTCTGGGAGTGCCATTCTAAATTTCACCAGAAATCATTTTTTAATGGTTTGTTCCACCACCCACACACTTTATGTACTGGAGTGAATGAATAGATTTTTTCAGGTTAATTTCTAGTGTTAGGGTCAAAGACTTGTTGAGGAAAGAGATTTTATAATTAGAGTTCATGGTTTGCACCTGAAATAACCGTGCAACTCTTTCTGTCTTTGTTGTATTTCAAAGAGTCAGGCACTGCAGACTAGAGAGGGGGACCCAATGCTATGATGGTGCCCCGAAAGCAGTAATGTAGGAATCCCTTACATCGACCCGTTATGAAGGGATGACCCAGTGTCATCAAGCAAAAACCAAGGAAACAAATGCAGGAACTTGGCATAGAGGCATGACGTGAAAGAGTGTAGACCCAATAATTACTACCTTCAATGCAAACACTGCACTGATGAGTCAACCCGACCTTGGCATTCTCACCAATACCCCAGAGGACGAGAGATTCATCCTGAGGAGATATTCTTAGCTATGACTTTCTTCCTCTTCCTAGGAAGTAGTAGCAACATCTGCTGGGAGGAAAGGAATGAAGTGGGAAGGGTCCAAGTGACTGCAAGAAGGATGTCAAGGCTCCAGGGCCCTATATCTGTCTTGGAGAAATACCCAGACTCTGAGAATATCTTTCCCATGGGAAAGGGGCACACCTCCCATTAGATGGGGTGAACTGTGGCATTAGACAAATTACCTCAGAGGATTTATTCACATTATGTAATTCTGTATACATATTTTGTTCTATAAAAAAATCTTCCCGAGGACACAAATTTAATATATCCAGAATGAGTAGGGAAGAGACCACAGAGCTACACAAACAAATGAAGGACAAAAATCATATCATTAAAGAACTAACAAATAAATTAGAAACAGCAAGAGCCACAGCATACATCATTGATAATTACAAAGAGAAAGGTTTGAGAAGTACAGTGAAGGCTCATGAAAAATGTAGACATTAGGCAACAGAGAAAAGCTAGTAGTGATGGAATACAGAGAAGAATGATCCTATGTATAGTAATTGGACATCCATGAATTTAAAAACTCGGCAAATTGAGAAGAAAAGGTATTTAAAGGGATTAAGAGAAAATTCCTTTCAGACAAAAAGCAAAAACAAAAACAACCTAAATTTGCAAAATTAAGAAAGCACACTTAAATCAAGACACATCTTGCTGCATTGGACTTGGATGCAAAATAGAGAATTTTTCTGTAATCCTGACAGAAAAAGTGAGTAACCTTGAAGAAGAAAGAACAGACTTCTCTTCAACAATGCTCAGTGATGGGAATCCGATATTTGTCCTCAAAGTTCCGGATGGAGGAAATTGTGACCATGAAGCCCCAGAATGACCTAACTGAAATCTAAAGGCAAAAGGCAGAGTTGAACAATGTGAAAGAAATTCACGGATTATCACTACACACTACATGACCCAGTCCTGATGTGTTCATTGTAACTTAAAAACAACAAAACAGGGGTGCCTGGGTGACTCAGCAGTTAAGCATCTGACCTCAGCTCAGGTCATGATCTCACAGTTCATGAGTTCAAGCCCCCGCATCCAGCTCTCTACTGTCAGTGCAGAATCTGGAGCCTGCTTCAGATCCTCTGTCTCCCTTCTCTCTCTGCTCCCCCCTCTCAAAAATAAATAAACACTAAAAAAGTTTAAAAACAACAAAACAAAATAAAACCCACCCATATGATGACAAAAGTTCAACGAATTGTGAAATTACTGAAAATAAAGAATCAAAGAAGCTAGATGGACTTAGAGGGTGTGTGCAAACTAGTTTGCAGTTTATTGTTATAAAGTAGAATGTAAACAAATGAAACCTTGAGAATATGAAACAATAATTAACAAGATCAGGAGGAGAAAGGGGGGCAGACAGAGAAAGTGGCAGGAGCATTAGTGCTCTTATCTTCATAGTGGGGAGTCAATCTGTACTATGTCCAGTGAAAATATGGCTAAAAACAATACCGATGCTTGTTTTCTCAGTTTTTCATAGATTATTTTCTTAACCTCAAAATGATTTTTAGACATTGATAACTCTGTTAATAGATAATAAAGCAGAATTTCAGCTTTCCTTTTGTCTTCCTTCAATTTTTCTTCTATAATTAAATTCAAGAAAAATTCAATGTAATACTTACTATATAATATTTTAAACAGCATAATAGCATGTTGACATCTTTCTCTTTGCTTCCTCAGGTGGGATTTACATATATTGAAATTCATCTTTTTTTAGAGAAACATTCCCTGGGTTTTGTCAAATGTCATGTAACAACTACCATAATCAACAAGTACATAAATACGTCTTTCATGACAAAAATTTCCCATAGGTCTTTCTGTGGTCACTCCTTGCTCAAATCCCCTCCCTCTCCTTCAGCAAATGCCTCTGGCCAACCACTGGTGAATTTCCAGCCCCTATAAATTTTTTCTTTTGCTGGATGCCATAGAAAAGGAGTCATAAAGGGGTACCTGGGTAGACCAGTCGGTTAAGCACCTACTCTTTGTTTCAGCTTAGCTCATAATCTTCCAGTTAGTGAGTTTGAGTCCTGCATTGGCTTCTGTGCTGACAGTGTGGGGGATTCTTGGGATTCTCTCTTTGTCCATCTCTGCTCATCCCCCACACCTTCTTGCTTGCCCTCTCTCTCTTTTTTTCTTTCTCTCAAAATAAATAAACTTTAAAATAAATAAATAAATAAAAGGAATCATAGTGTACATTTGAATCTGACTTTTATTTAGCACAATGCTTTTAAGATTTATCCAAGTTATTATGTGTATCTGTTCCTTTTTTATTGCTGCATATTATTCTATCGTAGGGCTATACCACGATTTGAGGGACTTTTCTGTGGTTTCCATTTTTCTTTATAACTCTGAACATTAACATATAGGTTTCCTATAACATTTGTTTCTTTTCCTCTTGGATAAATACTTAAAAATATTTTTTCCTGGTCATATAGTAAGTGCATACTGTTCAACTTTATGAGAAATGACCATGCTGTTTCCCAAAGTAGTTATATCATTTTATATCACAACAAACAACATCTGAGAATTCCAGTTGCTCTGTGTTCTTATCAACACTTAGTACTGCTAATTTTTTAAAGACACGTTTATTGGTATTTAAGTGCTGAAAATTGAATTTTACAATGCAGTATGCTAACGAATATTTATCACTTAGAAATTAAGATCGATAGAAAAAATATTGGGAGGAAAGAGCCACGTAGCATTTGTATTTGATGCTTAATTGTTGACAAGTCTTCCAGAAAAACTGACCTAAAAAGAAGCATTAATTACATTCATCTTTCTGTTTATTCCTTATAGGAATTGTCTACATCAAAGCCGTATGGAAAAACAACAAACTCCAATCATCCCATGAATCTCATGCTTTACTAAAAACACAAATCTGCACGTAAGCTATAATGACAAGTAGAATATTCCTTTAATAATGTGAGTTATCTAGGGGCACCTGGGTGGCTCAGTTGGTTAAGCATCCTACTTCAGCTCAGGTCACGATATTGTGGTTTGTGAGTTCGAGCCCCATATTGGGCTCTATGCTGACAGTTAAGAACCTGGAGCCTGCTTCAGATTCTGTGCATCCCTCTCTCTCTTTCTGCCCCTCCCCTGCTCACACTCTGTCTCTCTCTGTCTCTCAAAAATAAAAATAAATATATAAAAACTAAAAAAAAAACAATATGAGTTATCTAGAAGGATTTTCTAGAGAAACCATTAACATATCCATCAAATGTTGATTAGGAATCTTGGATATGGAAAGCATTATGTAGTCACTGATAGAAATATAAAGATGAATAAGTCAGTCTTTACTTTCAAGGGATATACAATATCTGTTACACAATGAATGGGTCGTTGTAGTAAAACGGGGACAGTTCTGGGTTTAGCAGAATCCTAGTTGAGCACAAGGTAAAATAAAAATAATCCATTTTGAGGATGCAGGTGCGGTACTAGAACCAGTTCTGCTCAGTGTTATCATATTATATGATTTAAATAAGAGGCAAGCCTCTGTACCTCAGAATATGCAGCTTGTTATGTTCCCACGATAGCCTTTCTACCTGAGGAAATCCTGCCAACAGGGTCAGGAAAAGTGGAACAGAGGACAGGGTGTTGAGTCAAGAAACCCAAATTATAATTCATTTGGTTGAAAAAATGACATTTAAGCTGCTTTCCACTCCAAGATTCCTGATGTCACTCCAGTGACATCGTCCAGTGCTTCGTTTACCCAATCAGTTAGTTCTGCCTCCTGTCTTGGCCATTATTTTTGCCTCAAGCCAAGTAGTGGATTTTTTTTTTTTTTTTTTAAGCAGTAGAACTTTAAAAGTCCTGTGCATACAAAAGGGTGTTCCTGGGTTCTGAAAACACTTAATATATATATATATTTTTTTACATTCCAACTGAGACACTGAAAGCTTTTAACAGACTTTCTTACTTGATCTTTATACCTGTAAAGAAGTATGAAATACACATACTATGAGACGTTATTATCCCTATTATAGAGCTGGTAGAATTGAGACCCAGATATACACACACATATATTTCTAATGGAAGACGTGCCTATGCATATTTCTAACGAGACTTATCTCTTCACTAAGCGTCTCTGTCACAAGGACACAAATCTTTTACCAGGTTATGAAATTTGCTCTCAACTCCCAGACATATATATTTTCGATCAAAATGGTTTATATCATGACAGATGGTCTATCCTGGTACATTTAATAATCCGAGCCTTGCATTATACAGTAGATTATTTAATTTTATGTTCACTTGAGATAACATTTCATCATGGTGATCTCCCCACAGACTTGGAACAGATTGAGACTGAAGTAAAGTAGCACCTAATACCCCAGAAGTCCATAATCAGATACTTAGGACCCCAGAGATACGGCTCGGGCAGAATTCCACTCGGTGACACTCCAAGAGTTATCATCATGGACCGCGTGTTTATTCTGAGGCACTGAGCTCACACAGCAGGGAGGCAGTTAAAGAATATCTATCTGCCTTTTGGCAAATTGTATAAAGCGCTTTTACCAGGAGGTTTGGAGACAGCAACAGCAGCAGCGAGCAAGGCGGTTGCATTTCTGAACATAATCTGAATTATCATTACAGTAAAATAAAATTTACCAAATGGGCATTTAATGGTATTGGGGCAAGGCAAAGAAGCAGAGCTTTCATCAGGAGAAGCTGGGACAGCTGCAGCCCCTCACAAGAAGATCCCCTGTGAATTGTTGGCTTTTGTAACTTGTGACCTTGTGCTATTTATAAAAGAGTATTCCTCTAAGAGCCAAGATGTAAGGCATAAAACACCATTGAAGTATCATAGACTTTGGAGAGAGTGTAATGAACCTCTGAAATTAGAAAATGATACCAATTCTTATGGATGAGATGGAAGTTTTCCCAAAAAATTAACCTCAGCCTTCCCTTCAATGTACATACTGGGCATTAATTCTGAGAATTTGTCTTTGGAATGCGATTTTTTTCCTCCTCGTATTGACTGAGTGCCAGAAGTGTTTGAGATGGATCATGTTGACATATTCAAAGACAAAAATGATAGCTCCTATATAATTGCACCTGCATTTTTTCCAAAGTTGTTTTTTTTTTTAATGTTTACTTATTTGAGAGAGAGGCTGGAGGTGTAGAGAGAGAGAGGGAGAGAGACAGAATCCTAAGCAGACTCCCCACTCAGCATGGAGCAGGACGTGGGACTCGATCCACCACTGTGGGATCATGGCCTGAGCCGAAATCCAGAGTGGGATGCTTACCCGACTGAGCTACTGAGGCACCCCAGCCAGCACCTGCTTCTTATTTGCCTGGCACTGGGCAAGCATCGTCTCAACACCCTGATGAGCCTGGCACTGAGCTCACCGGGGCAAGGATCTGAAACATGGAGATATAGAGTAATTTGTGGAGCTGGGACAATGTTCTCTAGTCATCTGATTCCAAGGTGCGTGTTTTCAACCACTGCACTGTCCTAATTTAAAACCAGGAGACAATCTGTCATCTTCAGCTTTACTATTAGTTGTCCTTTGAAAAATTACTAAAATGTCAGAAGTCTAGCTTGGTAGTTGCTCTCCCAGTTAATTTAAAAAGCAGCAGGCCCTACCCGGCACTTTCGTAGGCACAGTGGCAAGTAGAGAAGAAATGTACAGTAAAGCTTCAAGGTGTCTGTGGGTTCGTTGGGGGAGACATTATTGACTCTTACAAGACTTGCATAATGAAAAGAATAGTAACGAACCCTTACGGAGCACTTTCTAAGTGGACCACACCCTCCCCTATGCTCTACACGTGCACACTGAGGTGGGTGAAATTAAGGTCTCTCTCTTCCTGACCCTAATCTTACAGCAATAGAGGAAAGCTTCTCAACAGGGAACCTGGACTCCTACCTAATAGGCTCTCCTAAAGTCTGGGATCTCCACATCTTCCCTATTGCCTTAGAATCACGATTGGACTCAACTTTCTATCCGAGGGATTGATTCTAGCTTTCCTTAAAAAATACTGTCAGTAGGAGGCTGCTTTGAACCGGACTGAGGGGAAGGCAAATAGTTCAGAAAAGAGTCTATTCTCTCAGCGCCTCAAAACATCAGAGCAGAGGGTGAGATTACCAATGGCTTGGGGAAAATTGTTTAGGAGGACATTTGCCACCTCCTGACCAGGACATGCCCTGAGAGCTTCCATATACATTCTTTTAAGTCTGAAAGTTGATGTAACGTGCTTTTTTTCACCAGTCCCATCGCTTGTCCGAATTCCTTGCTTTGGAAAAAGATACTGCTGCACTGTTTTCATTTTGATAGTTTTGCTATGGTAATTAATTGTTCAAAAATCAACAACAGTTAAGAGACACGTGGGTGGCTCGGTCAGTTAAGCGTCCAACTTCAGCTCAGAACATGATCTCACCAATCATGGGTTCAAGCCCCGCTATGGGCTCTGTGCTGACAGCTCCGAGCTTGGAGGCTGCGTCCAATTCTGTGCCTCTGTCTCTCTCTCTCTCTCTCTCTCTCTCTCTCTCTCTGTGCCTCTCCTGCTCCTGCTCTGTCTCTTTCTCTCAAAAATAAAATAAACATATTTTATTTTATCTAAAATATGCATTTTAGATAATATTTATATACTATTTATATTATATTGTATATAAAATATAAGTAATGTATAAAATATATAAATATATAAATAAAAATGTTTTAAACAGTTTAAAAATACAGAAATATACACAGTGGAATGTCTTCTAGCTCTGACCCCCATTTACCAGTTCTCAATTCACATCGCCTGCTCCAGGAAAGCACTGTCCACTATGTATCCTTCCAGAGTTTCTTAATGTACATGCTGGCAATTATGAATATATATTTTTCTCTCTGTTTTTAGACAAAAGTTAGCGTACCATATACACTGTTTTGCACCTCCTTTTTTGATTAATAATATGCTTGGAGATCTTTCCATATTATCATATAATCTCTCTCTCTCTCTCTCTCTCTCTCTCTCTCTTGGTTTTTAGTGTCACTGACTAATGACCCATTGCTTGGATGATCATAATCTATCTAATCCCTAGTAACCTCTTTATAGACATTTGGGTTCTTTCCAATAGTTTGCTATTACAGATACTGATACACTGGAAAACTTGAATATATTTCATTGAACATGTCTGCAGGTGTAGCAACAGGATTAATTCCGAAATTTAAACACATCCAAAGTTATGTAAGTTTATCTTTTTGATAGGTCTTATCAAAATGCCCTCTATAATAATTGTACCATTTCAGGGCTTCCTAAGCTTTTCCGCATCATAACAGTCATAGTAAATAAAACCGCTAGCATTGGGATGAACCGGAAGGGATTTGGAGCCCTACAAAAGTGACTTGTGGCTAACGGAACAAGCCTAGGAGGTCTCACAAGCCAGAGACCATCCCAGCTGCCAGAGACCCCAGAGGAGGTCAGCACCTTCCAGCACAGTGGCTGGGAACTCTGTGACAACACATTTCCATCAGCAGTGTGTGAGAGAGCGTATTTCCCCCCAGCTTCTACTATATGGTTTGGAATTTGAGTTTACCCTATGGATTAGAAAGTATCCAGGGTTCCTGGTGGCTCAGTTGGTTATGAGTCCGACTTAGGCTCAGGTCATGATCACACAGTTCATGAATTCAAGCCCTGCATCAGGCTCTCTGCTGTCAGCTCCAAGCCCTCTTTGGATCCTCTCTTTCTCTCCCTCCCCTGCTTGGGCTTGTTCCTCTCTTTCTCTCAAAAATAAATGAAAATTTAAAAAAAAAAGTGATATATCCATGCGGTTTTACTTTAGTATGAGTGAAGGTGATCATTTGTCATATGCTTAAGAGTTGCTTTTCAGAAAATGTTTATTTATTTAGAGAGAGAGCGAGAGAGAGAGAGAAAGCAGGGGAGGGGCAGAGAGAGAGGGTGAGAGACCGTCCCAAGTAGGCTCCGCCCTGTTAGTGCAAGAGCTCCACGTGCGGCTCGATCTCACATATCATGAGATCATGACTTGGATTAAACCAAGACTTGGACGTTTAACCCACTGAGCCACCCCGGTGCCTTGTTGAAGAGTTTTGATAAGCTTTTTGCCTGTAAACCATTTTAAACCATTTCTCACTTTTTTCTACTCAACTGTTTGTCTTTTACTATTGACTTGAAGAAGCTATTTATATATTAAGAAAAAAAAAATCTCGGGGCGCCTGGGTGGCTCAATTGGTTAAGCCTCCGACTCTTAATTTCAGCTCAAGTCATGATCTCCTGGTTCGGGAGTTGGATCCCTGCCATGGGCTCCATGTGCTGGCCGCAGAGCTTGCTTGGGATTATCTGTCTCCCTCTCTCTCTGCCCCTTCCCCTCTCATGCTGCTCTCTCTCTCTCTCTCTCTCTCTCTCTCACACACACACACAGACAATAAATAAATAAACTTTTTTTTTTAAAAACAAAAGGAACGAAGAAAAAAATCTCTTTACCTGTGGTATGGATTGCAATTCTTTCCCCCTGATTTATATCTTTTGTTGATTTTATTCATGGTGCTCATTTTGTTTTGCTTGCATTTGCTTGCAGAAGTTTCTTTTTTGTTCTCTTATATTGTCTTTTACAATGTGGATTTTGAGTTGTTGGTTAAAAGGAATTTCTCACTTCAGGTTTACAAATGAATTCTGCCATTTTTTCCCCCTATGACTTTTAGGACTTCATTTCTTTAATGTGAAAATAAACTCTATTTGAAATTGATCCTGATGTTGGGTATGAAATATGTGTTAAAAATTTTCACCAGGTGGTTTATACTATGCCAATTATTGAAAGGCCCATCTTTGCCTTTACATTTGAGAGTGTTTTAATTTTTCTTCATATGGGTTTGTGTATTTTTTTTAAATATTTTTTTAACATTTATTTGTTTTTGAGAGAGAGAGAGACAGAGACAGAGAGAGACAGAGTGCAAGCGGGGGAAGGGCAGAAAGAGGGAGACCCAGAATCCGAGGCAGGCTCCAGGCTCCATGCTATCAACACAGAGCCCAACACGGGACTCGAACCCACAAACCGTGAGATCATGACCTGAGCTGAAGTCGGACGCTTAACCAATTGAGCCACCCAGGCACCCATAGGTTTGTGTATTTTTAAGTTTATTTCTAGAAACATTGTTTTGATTATTTTTGCTGTTTTAAATGTGTTTCCCATTATGTGTCCTAACTGCCTGGTTTTGGTACAGAACACATTTGTTATTCTATTAATTTCCATTTCTTAATGTTTATATCTCTTATTTCCCTGAATTCTGTCACTCTTTACAGTGTTTTAGTTGATTTTCAAATGTACAATAATATTATCTTCACACTGTCATGTGTTATAATGTTTATGCTTCTTCTTTTCCTTTATCTTGTCTGGTTTCATTGACTAGTAATGCCTGTCCTTTGTAGGATGATAGAGGGGTAGCATTCTTGTCTTGATTTTAGTAGGCATACTCTTAGTATATCTCTGCTGAACATGATGCTGACTTCTGGATTGAGATGAATATATGTTTACTGAGTTTTAAAGGTGTCCGTCCATTCTTATTTAACTGAATGTGGTTGTGAAGAATGGTTATTATATTTTATCAAACGACTTTTCAGCCTGTATGGAAATGATCGTTTTTCCCTGAACATTATAAGTCATACTTTAACATAGTTCTTAATAATGAACCATTCTTGTACTTCTAGGATACATTCCTCTGTCAAAATAATTATTCTTTTTATGCTTTTGGATTGCATTGACTACCATTTTCCTTAGAACAGTCCATCATTATTTATAAGTGAGATTAATCTATAATTTTATTTGTGCAACACCTTTATCAGCTTTCACGATCTACTGTATACCCTCTTCCCAAAATGAATTTCGAGGTTCTCTCTTGTCTGCTATTCTCTAGAACAGTTGAAACAATTTTGGCGTTATTTGCTTTTAAATTCCCTTATGAAATTGTCTAGACCTGTTACTTTGCTGGAAGCAGGCTTTTGCTAATTTTATCCATTGCTTCTATTGAAATGGCTATGTTTAGACTTTTTATATTTCTTGATGCCATTTTGTAAAAATCATGTTTCTCTGAAAAAGAATCTACTTCATGCAAGTTTTAAAATTTAGCTTTCTCATGAATCTTAGATTTCTTCAGTTCCTGTATAGTCAGTTCCCCCTTTACTGCTCAGTTGTGTTTCATTGTTTGTTTTTAATTGTAGTTTTTCTCTTTTTCTTTCTAGACTAAGTCAGCTAATAATTTGGGGTTTTTTAAGGGAAAAAAACACAACAGATTTTGTCTTTATATATTAGATCTATCATTTGTCTAATTTACTACAATTAGAAAATACAGGCCAGAGAGTCTTTGTCATCGTTAATCAGCTGTGCCATTGTAAGACAAGAGTAGCCAGAGAAAATATGCTGATGAATAGGTCTGTACAAATAAAACTCTTTTATGCGTACTGAATTTTGAATTTTTTTACCATTTTCACGTATCATGAACTAGTGTCTTCCTTTTGATTTTTTAAGCCATTTTAAAAAAGGAAAAACTATCCTTATTTTGTAGGCCGGCCATACAAAAACAGGCAATGGACTAGATTTGGCCCATAAGCTGTGGTTTGCTGGTCCCTACTTTATCTTAATATCCCAAATATATAAATAATGTCTACAAGTCAATACCAAAACCACAAGCAATATGGTTAAAAAATGGCCAGGAGAACTGAATAGACATTTTTCCAAAGAAGATCTAAGAAATTGTCAACGGACACATGAAAAGATGCTCAACATCACTCATCATCTGGGAAATGCAAATCAAAGCCACGGTGAGATATTACTTTACCCCTTTCGGAATGATCTGTCTTTAGATATATATTTACTCAATGTCTAATAGTTACCTAACATGAACAGTAGTTTTTCCTATATTTTTTTCCTGTACCTTCTTGCCTTCACCTTATTTTCTTTAGCAATATTTTCATCTTTGTTGTTTTACTTTGTGCTATTAAAAAAGCCTCTACTTTTCTTATGTGAGTTATGAACACTTATTGTCAGGCTTTGGCCCTGAGGTGTCACAGATGAATCACCCCAGAAATGTACCCATCTTCTTTCACTTCTCCAATTTTGGGGGGGCATATAACATCTACATTGGCATGGATGCCTATCTATATATTGACATTCTACTCACATGTGTTTTATCCTCAATCCCGTGAGTAGATGCCTTCAAGACTGAAAACCAGTTTTGTTGACATATACTTCCCACTCTTCTCTTAGCTGAATATTATCTACTGGTCGTTTCCTTAAAAGAAGCTTAGGTTTTCTATACTTAAAAACTGTATTCTTGGGACACCTGGGTGGCTCAGTAGGTTAAGCATCAGACTTCAGCTCGGGTCATGATCTCATAGTTTGGGAGTTCGAGCCCCACATCGGGCTCAGAGCCTGGAGCCTGCTTTGGATTCTGTGATTCGCTGTCTCCCTCTCTGTTCCTCCCCTGCTCATATGCTTGCTCTCCCTCTCTCACTCAAAAATGAGTAAGCAGTAAATTTTTTTTTAATTTAAAACTTTATTCTTGATGGTTGGTTTATCTGGATATAAAATACAGTCCTTTCTTTTTATGAATACCTTTTATATGTTGCCCTATTGACTTCTGACTTTGCATATTGCTATAGAGAAATATGCAGAAAACCTGATCGTTGTATCTTTTCTCATTTGTGGATTAATCATTTAGCTTGATGACTTAAATGATCCTTCTGTTTAAATCTGGAAATCTCAATAGCATTATTAGCCTAGTTATGGTGTAGCTTCTACTGTTTTGGGGTTCAGTGTTTATTACCTTCCTAATGTAAAAATTCAAGACAGATTCATTTTAGAGAAGCTTTCTTTAATTATTTCTTCCTTTTTTTTAAAGTTTTTATTTTATTTATTTTTGAGTGAGAGAGAGCAAGCAGGGAAGGGATAGAGAGAGAGGGAGACAGAGAATCCCAGGCAGGCTCCACACTGTCAGCACAGTGTGGGGCTTGAACTCTGTGGGGCTTGAACTCACCAACTATGAGATCATGACCTGAGCCAAAACCAAGAGCTGCACGCCTAACCGACTGAGCCACCCACGTGCCCCTTATGATTTCCATAAAAATAATCTATTTTCCATTTTATTGTTTTTTTCTTTCTTCGGGGATTCCAATTATATGTATGTTGTTGTTGTTTTTTAAATTTTTGCTTGCTTTCTGTCTCTATTATTTTATTTCTGACCTTCAAAACTCTTTTATTCCACTAATTCTAACACCTTTTGCTTATATGTTTCATTTCTGTTATCTATTTCCTTTACTATATTTTCCACAGTGTACCCTGGGTAGAGCTCCTTGAAGTTTCATTGCTGTCTCTGTGATGATTTTAGTTTTACTTCTAATTTTTTTTCCAGAGTCCCACCAGGGCAACTTTTATCTCCTCCAAATGCAATTTCCATATTTCACTGAGTTCTAGTGTTGCTGACTAGTGATCTAAATTTTTAAAGGATATTGTTTAATTAATTAATTAATTAATTTTTTATTTACTGGAAAATTCCGAGGTCAAATATTCACCATTTTTCTTATAAGTTTTCCTTGTAGGTGAGTTTTTTCTTTATGTTTATTTATTTATTTTGAGAGAGAGAGAGAGAGAGAGACAATCATGCACAGCATGGCGCCCTATGTGGGGCCTGAACCCATGAACCATGAGACCATGACCTGAGCTGAAATCAAGAGTCAGACACTTAACCGACTGAGTCACCCAGGCACCCCTGTGGGGTGAGTTTTGATGCTGTTTTTGCCTATGTTTTCATGTAAGAATTTTGTATGGTTGCTGAGCTGGTTCTTATCACATTACCTGTCATTGAATAGGTTGAATATTATTGGATCAGTATCTTTAGACATTTGGTGGGAAAATGGAGGAGCTGCAGCCAGAGTAAACTGTGAATTTTCACTACGCAATGCATCTTTATTCGCTGCCACAAAGATAGATTGCAGTCTACAAATAGGGCTCAACTGCATGATTTTTTTTTTTTTTTGTAGCTCTAAATCCTCTGATTCTTTTGGTCAAACATAGTGAATGGTGAGGTTTTTATCAATAGCTTGTTGGCTTCAGTGCCAGCTGAATTTGTTTTTCTGCAAAAATGATTATAAATTGTAAATTCAAGGTGAACACCTCGCTTCCAGTCACTATAATTTTATTATTATCCTCTGAGCTCTCCTGCTGTTGGGCTCCTTCTCCCTCTTGGGATTTCATAGATTTACTGCCTCCCGAGAGAGTTCTGACAACTGCTTATAATTCCAAAATCCCGTGTTTTTTTTTTGTTTTGTTTTGTTTTTTTTAAATAACTGTCTTCTGTGTTTGATAAAATTAGAGTTTCTAGAGGTTTTTGTTGTTCATTTGTTGCTATTGTATGATTTCCAGCAGGGGAAAAAGGACTATGATGACTTTCTCAGTCATGTTTATGCAACAATTCTGTGCTTTGGAAGAGTTAAGCAAGACAGGGGAACTTATGGCTAGCTTTCCACAGATGGACTGTAAACTCTGAGAAGCAAATACACTGCTATGATAAGACCATGAAAACCTGAAGTCTCCAAGGATGATCCTGGAGTAAATATCTAAAGAGTCAGCATAAATGATGGAAACCAAAAGAACCGTAGGAGTTCAGATGAAGAGAAAATTATGTGTTGACAGGAGCAATGATTGAGGAAGTTATATGGGAACAGAGATCAGAAGGATTCATTGGAGGCTTCAGTAAAGCGAACTTGTGTTCTTCCTTTAATTTTTTGGTCTAAGAACTTCGGACAATTCTTTCCCCCTTGCCATTCTATGTTACTGGTTGCTTTTCACCTACTTCAGGATATGTCAAACTGCGAAGAAAATGGAAAGAGGTAGAACCGGTTGAGGGGGAGGAAAAAGGTTTTGGAATAAAAAATATATATATCTATATAGTCACCAGAGCCTATGGCAGTTCCCCAGAACCAAGCCAGGCTCCCGGAGGCATTCAGGACCAAGGGTTCTTGGCAGAGACAAGACTCCAGGAGATAGAGGTGCCTTTGAGCCACACCCTGGAACCTGAAGCCAAGCCAAAGCAGCTTGGAGAGTGAGAGCAGGGAAGGAGCTTCAGAACATTTTGTGTCACATATTTGTTGCTGGCCTCCTTCCTTTCTAATCTTTTAAAAAATTTTCTCCTCCTGAATATTTCCATCTATTTTTCCTAGTCATTGCAAGGAGAATCATATAAAGACTTCGGGAAGGCTGGATGCTCATTCCTCTCCCCGCCCTCTAGGGCAACACTCTGCCTTTTGTCTTTCCATCATCGTTTACTTATAAGCTTGGTTTTGGCAGCCAGTAAGTTTATTTTACATTTTACTGAAGTGTGAGGGGAAATACTGATAGAAAAACTAAACAAAATCCCTCACAAAATGGTATCACCAAATGAGCAAAGTACCTGAAAGAGGCAAACATCCGGGTGCCCAGAACTCAAAGCCTGATTTTTCTTCCCTATAAGGCACCCTCTGAAAGTCTTCCTTCTCTGGCTGGTGATCAGATCGTCTGAAAATTAATCACTGGTGGAGAGAGGGCTGTATTCGCTGTCAAACTATACTGCATGTCTGAGTCCCTGCCTCCCCAGATTTCTTGTCTGTATCACCATAAGCTTTTCAAAACAGGGTGCATAAACTCCTTTGTCGTTTCTTCAAAGAGATGAAAATGCTAGTTATAGTGTAGTTTTTCTCTGCCACTGCCTCAACTACTGGCAATTATTGAAAAGGAACATAATTTCCGCCTTGTGTGTAATCATGTATCTCACCACAAAACACATAATTTTAAAAAGAAATTTACAATGGCCATATGTAAAACTAAAGGTATATAAAAGGACTTTGGAAGACATAAGTTTACATAATTTTTCACAGCAGTTCCGTGAGAGTAGACGTCAATCAGATGTGTGTGGGGTGAGGTGGGGTATGTGGATATATGTGTGTATATGTATTCATCTCAAAACAAATGATGGTTTCCATTACATAGGTCAATGATTGAATGACATACATCCCTATAATCTTTTGGGAGTAATGTGGCAATTTCACACAGAAGAGGAATGTAACTTTTAAGAGCAAACACAATAGCTGGAAAAAGTTATTCCCCAAAGGGTGTGAGAAAGGGATGCCTGTTACTTGTTAAATGGAGAAGGAAGAGCAGGACTTTGGAGATATTTGTGAAAATAAAAATACACCCCAATTTAAAAATCCTACATGTAAAGAAATCTAACCATTGACAAGGTGTTTGTACCAAGTCGATGCTAGCTTTATCTCCAACTGCCTACACCCTTAACGAAACTTGAGGACCTCGTGAGACTTTCAATGCATCTTTTCCACAATGAAAATATCAAGGGTTGTTGACAACGCAGCCATCTGGCCTGGACCTTGCATGTTCAGGGATGGCCCAGATGTGGACAGAGATGTACGTAACACTGCTGAAATTCATTTCCCTGAGAACTGTAATCGTACTGATCCAAAGAGCTAGATAAAAAGCACACCTAAGATGCCAGTGGCTTATATCAATGAAAGTTTATTTCTTACGTACACTCCATGTTTATTGTGACTTGACTGTGGGATCCATTTCTCAGCTTTCCCCTCTGGACTCCAGCCTGGGAGCCCTGTCACTATCTGGAGTATAAGCAGCTCCTCTGGTGGCAGGAAGAGAAAGCATACGGAATTTCAAACTGTGTCCTAACATTTCTACTGAACTTCCATCTGCCAGAATGAGTTAAAGTAACATGCCCAGCTTCGTGGGAGTGGGAAAAATGCAGTCCCACAGGATGACTACGAAGAAGATTAGATCATCACTGACCAGCCCTAACGTCAGCCAGAAATGTACATGTTTGATGATATTTCCATTGTATTTCTGTTCTGTGTTGCTGATGAAAAAAGGGAAATGGAAAGAACTTCTCCTTACATCTTTACTATTTAATTTGACCTCTCAACAAAAAAAGGAAAAACCTCACAGGACATACTTTACATATTTACATGTCCATGGTAACAATGATCATTTACCATTAGATGGTAGGAAAAAATGTTCTAAAAGGGTTTGGAGCAGTGAAATAACTTTGTCAACACCCTTCTCCTTTATCTTTCTTTTAAAATTTTTTTTTAAGTTTATTTATTTTGAGAGAGGGAGAGCACATGGGGGGGGCAGAGAGAGAGAGAGAGAGGGAGAGAGAAAGAGAGAAAGAGACAGACAGAGACAGAGAGAATCCCAAGCAGGCTCCACATTGTCAGAGTTCAGTCCAATGAGGGGTTCCATCTCACAAACTGTGAGATCATGACCTGACCTAAAATCTAGAGTTGACTGCTTAACCGATGAAACCACCCAGGCGTTCCTCCCTGATCTTTCTTATAGAACAGAAGCCTTAATGTTCAGAAGAGAAGGGCAAAAACCACTGTTGTCCATTAAAAATAAGGGAAGGAGATGAAAAAAATCACCTTTGCCCCTGGTAGAGGGGCAGGGATACATATTGGACCCAGAATGACATAATGGGAAATAGAAGGCGTGTGGATAGAGCTGCAAACATAAGACCTAGGTCTTAGACTAGCCTTCAGGTAGAAGCTCAGTCAAGACAGTAGATTATATCCCAAGCCACCACACCACAGTAACCAGCTCTTGCTAAGAAGCCACCTGCAAGTCGTAGGCCCTCTTTGAGGCAGCACGTGAAGAGAGAGACCAAAAGCTGAGAGTTTGGGAAGGTGCTGTAAAATAAAAAGTCTTCTGATTAAACAGTCTCACCCACTAGAAAAATATGTAGCACAGAGAGGGAAACCATAGCAACAACAAATCTCAAACCCAGTTCAATTCCTAATTAGATTAATTCTAACCTGACAATAAAGCCCCAGCAGAAAGAAAGGTGTGCCCATTGTTAGACATAAACGCTGTCTATCCCGGTCTTTACTGTAGTAACACAAAATATCTTGTCTTCATAAAAATTGCAAAGCATTAGCAAAGAAAAAAAAAAGCACCAAAAAAACAAAGCAATCCTTAAAATCACACTCAGATACGGCATAGATGATAGAACCATCTAGCAAGAAATTTCAAATAACTATGATTAATATGTAAAGGCTCTAATTAAAAATAGAGACAACATGCAATATCAATTGGGTAATTTCATCAGAGAGAAGCAAACTATAAAAAAGTATCAAATGGAAGTGTTAGAAATGAAGAATAATAATGGAGCTAAAGACCGTCCTTGACAGGTTCCTCAGTAGACTTGGGGGCCAAGGTGTATTAGTTTGCTAGGGCTGCCATTACAAAGTATCACAGATTTGGCAGGTTAAATAACACAAGTATGTCCTCCTCAATCTGGTAAGCTAGAAGACTAAAATTGAGGAGTTGATAGGCCTCTGACACCTCTCTCCTTGGCTTGCAGATGGTCATGTTCTCCTTGTATCTTCACATGATCTTCCTTCTATGTCTGTGTCCTAATCACCTCCACTAGGAATAACACCAATAATATTATATTAGGACTCAGCCTAACGACTTCATTTCAACTTAATGATTTCTTTAAAAAGTTTACCAAAACAGACTCTATTAATTAGTCATATTCTGAGCTATTGTGGGATAGGACTTCAATGTATACATTTGGGGCATAACTCAGCCCAAAACACACGGAGAAATTCAGTGAACTTGAAGATAGATCCACAGATATTACACAAATTGAAACTTGAAAGAGAAGAACAAGAGGAGGAATATCCAGTAGAAGAGATTATCCCAGAGCTGCGAGGCAATAGTGAATGGTCTATTATATATATAATTAGAATCCCAGAAGGAGAAGAGACTGAGTAGTGAGGAAAAAAATTAAAGAAATAAAGGTGAATAATTTTTTTTTAAATAATGACAGACACCATATATCAGATAGGAGAAGTTCAGGCAACACCAAGCAGGAAAAACACCAAATATACACAAATACACATTCACCGCATGCACACCACATCACACCTGAGAATATCATATTCAAACTGATAAAAACAAAATGTAAAGAAAACCTTGAAGGAGGTCAGAGAAAAAGACACATTACTTACACAAGAATGAAGATAATAATCAAGGCAGACTTTTCATTAGAAGCGATCAAACTAGAAGACAATGGTGTGACATCTCTAAACTTCTTAAAGAACAAAAAAAATCCTGTCAATCGAAAATTTTCTACTCAGCCAAAAATATGCTTAAAAGTTAAAGAAAACGAAGACTTTTTTTTCAGATTAAAAAAGTAATAAACTGGGAGTTTGATGGAAGAAGTTTTCTGGGCCAAAGAAATATGACAACAGGAATTTAGACCTACACAAAAAAAGGAATAGTGCTAGAATAGAAGTAACATGAAATCATTTTCTTATTTTAATTACTCTAAAAAACAGCTGATTATGTAAAGCAAAGACAGTAGGATTATGTACCGCATGCATAGCTTATAGAAAAGCACAACATATGACAACAATAGCATGACGGAGGAAAAGGAGGAGTTAAGAATATACTGTTATAAGTTTCCTACATTACACATAATCTTATTTAAATGTAGACATTGATGAACTCAAGACGTATGTTATAAAACACATATATTATAGACCCTAGAACCACAACTAAATCTTCTTTATCAATAAAGGAGATAAAGTGAAATTATAAAAAGAATACAAGAAGAGGCAGAAAAAGAGAAAAATAAACAAAGCAAAATAGAAAAGAGCTGGAAAGTCAGTATATATTAAACCAACAATTTTAATCAGCATCACTTAAAATGAGAACAGTGCAAACATACCAGGGAAGAAAGACAAATTGTCAGGCTGGATAGAACAAGAACCACCTGTATATTGCCCACAGGACAGCCGCAGTAAATGTAGTTATACATATGTTAAAAGTATAAGGATGGACGCACCGATTTATGTTGCCACCAGCAGTGCATGAGCATTCTGTGGTGGCAGATGGTGATGGCATTTATCACGGTGAGCACTGAGCCCAGTAGAATTGTTCAATCACTATTTATACACCCGAAAACATTATAACACTTCACGTCGACTCTATCTCAACAATAAAAGTAGAAAACAAAAGTATAAAGATGGAAAAAGATATGCTATACAAACACTAATCAAAAGACTGAGCAGTTGCATTAATATCAAAATAGCAGATCAAGGAGTGTTATCAGGGGTAAAGAAGACTATTAAGTAATGAAAAAGGGGTCAATTTTTTTTCCAGGGAGACATAAAAATGTTAATATGATCCACCTAACAGCAGAGTTTCAAAATACATCAAGAAACAACCTATGGAACTGAAAAGAGAAATTAGCAAATTAATAATTATGATTAGAGACTTAAACATTCCTCTTTTGGTAAAGGAGAGAAGAACCAGACAAAACATCAGTAAGGATACAGAAGACCTGAAAACATTATCAACTATAATGACCTAACTAGCATTTAACAACAACAACAAGAACAACAATAAAACAAAACACACATGGAACATAACAAAATAGACTTAATCAATAATTTAAAAGCTTAAAAATGGAAATTAATGGAAAACATACACCATATTCTCAGACCCTGAAAGAATTAAACTAAAAATTAATAGAAAAGAAATAATGAGGAAATTACAAATATTTGATTTAAAAACACTTCAAAATAACCTATGAGTTAAAAAGGAAGTCTCAGGAGAAATTTTTAAATATTTCGAACTGACCAAAAAAAACACCACACTCTAAAAATACAATATATCAAAAGTTATGTAATGCTGCTAATATAGTACATAGGGGGGAAATTATAGCATTAGATGTTTACATTATAAAGAGAAAGATCACACATCAGTGAGATAAGTGAGATAATATAAGCTTCCACGTTAAAAAATCTAAAGAAAAGTAAGTTGAACTAAAAATAAACAAAAGGAAGAAATAATAAAAAGTAAGTGTAGATATCAATGAAACTGAAAGCAGAACAACTATGACAATAAATGAAACCTAAAGGTGTTTCCTTTGAGAAGAAAAGTAGTAAAATTTATAAATTTCTATCCAAAATGACCAAGAAAAAATAAAAGAAATTATAAAGTTTTAATGTTAGAAATGAAAAGTAGGCCATCACTACAATCCCACAGACGTCAAAAGGATATAAAGAGAATGTTATGATCAACTCAGTGTTCATGAATTTGACAACGTGAATGAAATTGACCAACTACTTAAAAGGTAAGAAATACTAAAATTTACTCACAAACTAGATAACTTGAAGAGTTCTAGATCTAGTGAAGGGATTATCTCCTCCTTAAAGCCTTTCAACAAGAAAGCTCTAAGATCAGATGGCTTCAGGGGAGTATTATATAAAATATATAAGGGAAAAATACTATAAATTCCATTTAGTCTTTTACAGATAAAAGAATAAAAAAAGGAGGCTCTTGGGATGGCAGCATGAGGAGTTCCAGGGATCTTCTCTATGATAATGAATTATAATTGGTGAAAATTACAAAAAGTTACTATATAAGTTTCTGGAAATCATCTAAGATACAGCAAATGGAGAAACGTTTATTTAAGAAAAGTTACCAAATGTAAATTTTGGTGAGGAAAGGGAGAGTATGGCATTTGATCCATGACCTGCTCCCTGCCCATGACCAGTCACTGCCCATGACCAGTAATGCAGCCAAAAGGATGGCACTCCTCCTCCAAGCTCCTACTTTAAGGATACAGTTTCTACCGGGAGAAGCAGGTTACCAGAAGTTTTTATTCACCTCCCCCAGTTCTGTGTTGCAGGAGTTGTAGTCCAGGCAGCTAAGATGCCTGGGTTTCGATTCTTCCCCCCAGCCCCAACTTGTATGGAAGAAGCCCTATTCCAGGTGAAGCAAGCTGAGATTTATTGGCCCCAGTCACCCTTTACCCCACATTGTTTTGATGGTGAAAGTTCCACGCCAGGAGAGACAAGCCAAGGCTAGTGGCTACCACCCCCACCCAAACCTAATTTGTAGAGTAGTGATGTCACTCTGAGAGAGATCACTGTCTTCAACCTCAGCTATGGAGCAGTGGCACATTGTAGAGGCAGGCCAAGAAAAGAGAGCTTCATAGCTCTCCCCAGCAGAACTGACTTTATTTAGGGGCACCTGGGTGGCTCAGTCAACCGACTGAGCATCAGACTCTTGATTTCTGCTCAGGTCATGATCTCATGGTTCATGAGTTCAAGTCCCACATGAGTTCAAGCTCTGCCAATGTAGAGCCTACTTGAGGTACTCTAGCACTTTCTCTCTGCCTCTCCCCTACTTGTGTGCATGGGCTCCCTCTCTCCCCCTCTCATTCTCTCTCAAAGATAAATAAACAAACATTTAAAAATAGAAATGTTTCTTAAAAACAAAAAGAACCGACTTTATTTAGAACACAGTTTGGGCAACTTAAAGTCTATGGACACTGTCAAAAAGAGTCGACATTTTGGTTATGAGCAATTAAGAGGAAACTTGTAGCTCCATGATACCAGTAAGCAAAGTGGTAGACCAGTTAGAAGTTTAAAAGAATAGGGAGAAGCTAAAAGAGCCCTCTTATGGTCAGAACAAGCCTCAGTTATTTGCTTGAAAGGTTAATTCAGCAAAGGGTTCTATTTTAACTGGCTCAGACTATGGAACAATTTGTACCCCCAGGGCACTGTAGAAAACAGCAGAGCAATTAGTGGAGGCTTACCATTGGGCATGCTATCAAGCTAGGCAGGCCAGCTAGAAGGTTAGCAGGGAGAACAGAGAAAGACATTTGTTAAATGAGATCAGCTAAAGCCATTGTCATCACTGGGAGTTTCAGGTGGTCTGGTCAGGGTGACCAGACCTGGTCATGCTCGAAGCTGAGGCTTCTGAGGTACAACATCAAAGGATTGCACACTGTGGGGAAAATACATTTGACTGAAATATCTAACCAAGTCAATAAATAAATAAAGAAGCAAACAATAACAAAGATTACAGACCTCAGGAAGGGGTAAATGAAATCAGAGTCGAAGAGTTGCATCAATATATAATTTTTCAACAAAATTTAGAAGGCACACACACATATAGGAAGCAGTAGCTGATAGAGGAAAAAAACAGGCAAAAGAAACTACTCTGAGATGGCTTACATGTCATATTTAGTACATAAAGACTTAAAAATAGCTAAGTCATCTTACATAAGTCATCATACATTTAAAAACCAAATGAAGACCAAGAATAAAGAAATAAAGGAAACAAAGGAAAGTTTGATAATGTTTCAAAATATCAGTAATGAAATAGAAATTATAAAAAAATGAAATTCTGGGGCTATATAGTATAAAAATGAAGTAAAAATTCATTAAACCTTTCTCACTACTCCTTTTTAACATTGTAACAGAATTTCTAGCTAATGTAATAAGACAAGACAGGGAAATGAAAGCTATACAGATTGGGACTGTCTTGTTCACAGATGACATGATCTTCTATGTAGAAAATCCAAATAAATCAACAGGGAAACTGGAACTAACAAGCCATTATAGAAAGGTTGTAAGATACAAAATTAATATAATAAAGCCAATTGCTTTCCTATATAACAATAATGAACAAATGGAATTTGAAACTGAAAACGCTATAGCATTTACATTAGCACCCTCTAAAATGAAAGCGCAGGTATAAATCTATCAAAATATGTACAAGGTATATATGAGGAAAACAATAAAACCATGATGAAAGAAATCAAAAAATAAATAAATGGGGAGATAATCCATGTTCATGGTTACAGGACTCTAACCGTTAAGATGTCAGTTCTTCCAACTTAAACTATATATATATTCAATATAATAACAATCAAAATCCCTGCAAGTTATCTCATGGACAACAAAACAAAGAAACAAACAAAACTGATTCTAAAGTTTATATGCAGAGACAAAAGACCGAGAACGGCCAACACAATATTGAAGAAAAAGAACAAAGTTGGAGAATTGGCACTATTTGACTTCAAGCCTCACCATGAAGCTACAGTAATCAACATGGTGTGGTATTGGTGAAAGAATAGAAAAAAAAAATATTTGATGAACAGAATGGAGAGCTTAGAAGTAGCACCCACATAAATACAATCAACTGATCTTTGGCAAAATAGCAAAGGCAGCACAACGAAGAAAGTCTTTTCAACAAATGGTGCTGGGACAACAGAACATCCGTATGTGAAAAAAAAAAAAAAAAAAAAAGAATATAGATACAGAGCTTATATCCCTCACAAAAAGTAACTCAAAATAGATCACAGACCTGAATCTAAAATGCAAAACTCTAAAACTCCTAGAAGATAATATAGTAGAAATTATAGGTGATTTTGGGTTTAGTGATGATGTTTTACATACGATGCTAAAAGCATGATCCATGAAAGTAAAAAATAATAATAAATTCGACTTTATTAAGATTAAAACTTTCTGCTCTATTAAGGCCACTGTTAAGCAAATGAAAAGTCTGGAGACAATTTTTGCAAAATACATGTCTGATTAAGGATTGTTACATAAAATATACAAAGAACTCTTAATTAAAATCTATAGTAAGAAAACAAAAGAACCCAATTCCAAAATGGGCAAAAGGTTAGAACTATTACCTCACCAAGGAGAATATACAGAGGCCAAAGAAGCATTTGAAAAGATGCTCCACCTCATATGTCATCAGGAAAATGAAGATTAAAACAGCAATGAAATACCACTATATATCTATTAGAATGGCCAAAATCTGGAACACCAACCTCAGATGCTGACAAGCACGTGGAACAATGGAAACTCTCATTCATTGTTGGTGGGCATGCAAAATGGTGCAGACACTTTGAGAGACGGTTTGGCAGTTTCTTATAAAACTAAACATACTCTTACCATGAGATCCAGCAATCACCCTCCTTTGTATTTATCTAAAGGAGTTGAAAACATGTCCACACAAAAATCTGGACATGGATGTTTATAGCAGTTTTGTTCATATTTGACCAAACTTAGAAGCAATTAAGATGTCCTTCAGTAGGTGAATAGATAAATATGGAATATTACTCAGTGCTAAAAGAAATGAGCTATCAAGCCATGAAAAAACATGGAGGAATCCTAAACGCATATTACTAAGTGAAAGAAGCCAATCTGAAAAGGCTACATGTTGTAGGATTCCAACATTATGACATTCTGGAAAATGCAAAACTATGAAGATAGCAAAAATATTAGTGGTTATCAGAAGTTGCAAAGTAAGGAGGGATAAACAGGCAGAACATAGATTTTTAGGTCAGTGAAAAATATTCTGTATGATATGAGAATGGTGAATACATGTCATTCTACATTTGTCCAAACCGAAAGAATGTACAAAACCAAAGTGAACCAGAATTTAAACTATGGACTTGAGGCAAATATGATGTGTCAGTGTGGGGTTATTGATTGTAACAAATGTATCACTCTGGTGGGGAATGTTGATAATGGCTTTTCAGAAAAAAATTGATAAGCTGATCCTAAAACTCATATTGAAATGCATGATATATGTATATTTTAAAAATGAAACAGAAGAAGAAAGTTAAAGTACTCATTCAACCCAACTTCCAAACTTACAACAAACTATATTTATCAAGATATTGTGTGGGGCACCTGGGTGCCTTAGTCGTTTAAGCTACGGACTCTTGATTTTTGGCTCAGGTCATGATCTCAGATCTCACAATTAATGAATTTGAGCCCCATGTTGGACTCTGTGCTGACAGTGCAGAGCCTACTTGGGATTCTCTCTCTCTCTCTCTCTCTCTCTCTCTCTGCCCCTCCCCCTCTTACACACGTGCATGTTCTTTTTCTCTTAAAAAATAAGTAAACTAAAAAAAAAAAGGTAAAGCTCTACATATTTTAAAAAAAGGATAGTGTGGTACTTTCATAAAGATAAACATATTGATAAATTGAACAGAATCACAAGTCCAGAAATAAATCCTTATATTTATGGTGAATTGATTTTTAATAAGGTTGCCAAGACCATTAAATGAGGGAAAGAGCAGTCTCTTTAATAAATGGTGCAGGGACAACTAGATATTTACGTGTTGAAGAACGAAGTTGGATGCTTTTCTTTTACCATACACAAACATTAACACAAAGTAAATTGCAGATCTAAATGCAAGAACAAAAACTATAAAACTCTTAAAATAAAACAGAGAAGTAATACTCGTGACTTTGGATTAGACAAAAACCTTCTTCAGTGCAACACACAAAGCATAAGTGACAATGGAAAGAACAGATAAAAATGAAATTCATCAAAATTAAAAGCTTCTGTGCAGTAAGTGATGCCATCAACTTAATGAAAAGGCTGTCCACAGAATGGGAGACAATATTTGCAAATCATATACCTGACAAGAGAATCTTAACTCAATGAAGAGATGATTCAATTAAAAATGGGGAAGACTAAAGGCAAACATTGTACAATAGTTGGTAAATTTGTCACACACTTAGCAAAGCTTTGTATATTACAAATGAACAAAGAGGGATGCTTGAATAAACTTTGTGATGCTGGACTGAATCAGAAGTATGGGGATAAATTTATGATTAGGCAAATGATAGATACAAATAAATATAGACGCATGAATATACATGACGTAACATACACGGTGTATTTCCTACTGCTGACTGATAGGAAGGCATAGAAACACTGCCACTCCCATAGCAATAAGCACCGCCAGTGCCCAGATACTGATTTCTAAATACCAGGATCCAATAAAAGAAACCAAGGCTCCTCTGATAAGTGATCAGTTCCAGGGACGGAACAAAGTACAAGTTAAGCCTGGAGCATTACGTGGTACCAAGAAGTAAGAAAATGCTTTAAAAAAGAAAAACAAAGAAAAGACAAAATGGGGGCATGGTTGGCACAGAAGTAAATCTGAAAGGACTCCCCGTGACCAAATGTGGAACTATTTGACCAATAACACTACGTTGCCCTGTAAGTTAAAGAATAAAATAAATATCCATGGGCCCATATTGATATAAACTATATACAGAAACATTCCAAGTAATAAGTGTACAAGAAATGAAAAAATGGAAAATCACCATTAGAGCACCACAGTGATAGTTGCTGTAGGCATTATCATCTGATGAATGCTAAAAATAGTGAGTGAATATTTAAGGAAAACCAGGATATTTGCATAGTCTCAAAGTATCTCCATACAAGGTACTTATTAATTATAATAGGGAAGCAACAACTTTATAGTGAAGGCAAACACCACCTCAACTGACTCATCAAGGTCGACATCACCAGTGATAAGACATAGTAACTTCGTGTACTTTCTGACATCATGCACTGAGAAGGCAGATCACCTCTGTGGCATTCTTCCCCAAAATGCATAGCCTCAACTGAAGCATGAGAAGACATCACATCAACTGAAATTGACGGACATTCTACAAAATACCCGAGGACGCATCACAGATGTCAACGTCATAAAAGGCAAGGAAAGACTGAGGAACTGTCACAAATTGAAGGTGCCTAAGGAGGCAGGAGGACAAAATGCAGTGAGAAATTCTGTATTGGATTTTGGAACAGAAAAAAGAGCATTAACCAGAAAAACCCTGATAAAATGTGAATAGAATCTAATTAGCTAAGAGTATAGTACTAACGTTAATGTCATTTTGACAACTGTACTACGGTTAATGTAAGATGTTACCATTACGGGAGACTGCGTGAAAGGCACATGGGGACTCTTTGTAATAAGTCCAAAATTATTTCAAAATAAAAAATTTAAAAAAACTCCCTCTAACCCAAAACCTCATCAGCAGTGGGGAGAGAAATAAGTTATTATGATGGTTTCTGAGATGCTGGCAATATTCTGTTTCTTGTTCTGTATTGTGGTCGCAGTTTTTCACTTTGTGAAAACTCGCTGAGCTGTGATTCCATTGGACTCTTACCTTCCAAACGTAGCACTGGCTTCTTAATTCAAAGGATTCTATTAACATCAAGATTCAGGTTTACATCTAAAACTAAAGACTTTCGCTGTGTTGGAGAATGGTCTGGTCCTTAGACAAAAGTCTCCTTACAAAAGTAGCATCCGATGAGCGAATGTGTTGACCTCATAAAAGGGCAGCCTCAGGGACACTCACCCGACATCACTAGTTTTCCCCAGAGTTTTCCAAGGATGCAGGAATACCATCTGCAAATAATAATCATGGTTTCCTTCCTTTTCTAAGTTAAATTTTTTTCTGTCAAAATCTCAGTTTTGTTTGTCTGTTTTACCAGTTTTATTGGATTTTTCCTAATTCCAAAACACTATTCATAATTTTGGTAAACATAATATATCAATGGCTCTAGTTAATAGAAATACCAAATAAAAGCAGCTTAAACAATGCAAGATTAATTTTTTCACTTCAAATAACCCTAAAATAGCATTCTTCCAGGGCTGGTTACTATATCTCTGCAATATCATTAAAAAGACCAGATTCTTTGGTTGCCTGGGTGGCTCAGTTGGTTACGCTTCCAACTTTGACTCAGGTCATGATCTCACGGTTCATGAGTTCCAGCCCCACATTGAGCTCTGTGCTGACAGCTCAGAGCCTGGAGCCTGCTTTGGATTCTGTCTCTCTCTCTCTCTCTCTCTGCCCCTCCCCACTTATGCTCTGTCTCTCTCTCTCTCTCTCTCTCTCTCAAAAATAAACATTAAAAAAAATTTTTTTTAAGTCTAGATTCTTTCCATCTTTCCTCTCTGCCCTCTTCAGGAAGTTGGCTCCCCAAGGTGGCAAGAAGGATGCATCAGTATCAGGTTTCACATTCTGACACTAAAACCAGATACAGTGACTTTCATGCATCAATTTTGCCCATTTCCCCAGAAGCCCCACAAGAGACATCTCACATTTCATTTTCAGAATTTTATCGTTTCCTCTTTTCTAGGGCAGTCTTTACCCAGGGAAACAAAATACTGCCAGGATTTGGCTCAGGTTTGTTAAAGTTCAGCCTCTGGGGCTGGAGAGGGACCCAGCATCCTATTAAGTACATGAGCACTTGGTGACTGAATCATAGGGAGGTTCTATTAGCAGAAGGAAGAAGGAAGTAATTCTTGAGTAGGAATTCACCAGCTGCCAGAGAGGGTATGATTCTATTATTCATTACTGTAATGTATTCTTTACAGGGGATCTAGTGTTCCTCTGAGGGATGATGCAGCTGTTGGTTGAGATACTCATTATAATATTAAGAAAGTACCATTTTCTTTCTAGTGTACTGAGAATTTTTGTTGGGAACTGATGTAGTATTGCAACAAATGACTTGTTTTGTTTCTGTGTTGTTGGCTTTTTTTTTTTTTTTTTTTTTCCATGAGGGCAAGTGTTTGCCTCTATCTAGAAAGTATATTTTAGCCTGTTGACATGCTTTATTTTTTTAAGAAATATAATATTAAATCTTAATGATATTCTCAGAATATATCATCCTTGGACATCGGAATACTTGAATTTGACCTGAAATCTTTCTTCCAAATTTTTCAAATATACATTTGGAAAACAGGTTTTGTGCAGTCTATAATAATAATCATAAAATGATTTTAAGGCTTTCTATTTGTTTTATGCTTCTTTTTTTTAAAGTTTATTTATTTTGGGAGTGAGAGAGTGCACGAGCTCAAGTGGGGAAGGTGCAGAGAAAGAGGGAAAGAGAGAGAATCCTGAACAGGCTCCATCCTGTAAGCTCAGGACCCGACTCAGGGCTTGAACCCATGAACCAATGACTCGATCGGAAACCAGAGATGGATGCTTAACCTACTGAGCCACCCAGGCACCCCATTTGTTTTATGTTTCATTTACTTTATGAACTACCTAGTCCTTCAAATTTTGTAAGATCTTTTCTATAATATCATCAGGTCCTAGAATGTTTAGTAGGTCTTGGGTTTTGGTTTATTTTGTTTTTTCATAGGAAAAATGGATGAATTTTGTGAATTTATTTTTTTTCCTAGAAAGCCATTGATTTCAACAAAATGTATAAATAAAGTAGCTTAAAGGTATAAAAATATCACCTTATGTTTTTCTCTCTTTAGTTATATCTGGTTTTTTAAATTCCTAATCTTGAGTATTTTCTTTGGAGTTCTCAAAGTGGTTTCCATTTTATCAAATTTTTCAAAGAACCAGAACGTGGGTATATTTGTTAAATCATGAATTGCTAACTTTTGTTTTTAGTAATTTTTTTCTTCTTCTTTTTCTTAGAGTTGCTTTGTTTGTGCATATTCAATTTCTATTATTGAATATTTTGTTTGCATTTTTCATTCTTTCTAGTATAATGTTGGCATTCAAGGGTCTTAATTGGTGTGCAAATAGATCTTTGGCCACACATCATCATGATATTTTTAAATCATATTATGATTATTTCCTAAATATTCTAAAATTGAAAATACTATTATTCATGATCTCATTGCTTTTTATAATTTTTATAATAATTATAAAATTTCAAGTGGTACAGAAATATATAACTAAAAGTAAATAAATTCTTTTGTCTTCCTTACCTCAAACCATCTACTCAAGGTACCAACTCTTAAGACCTCTTTATCCTTTCAAATGTCTTTTATTCACATGAACATACATTACATTAAACAGGCTGTGACAATTCTTGTGCTCAAATCGTTGCCTGCATGAACAAATATTTTCTATAATAGATTCCAGGGAGTGGGTTTCCTAGGTCAAGGGGTATGTACATGTTTAATTTTGATAAGTACTTTCACACTGCACTCCACAAAAGGCTGTATCAATTCATATAACAATAGTGTATATTCATGCCCATTTTCCTACACTCTGGGCAACCTTGATATATAACCAATATTTTAATTGATAATTTGAACTCAGTGCTGTTTAGTAGATCAGTTTTAATTTTTAAGAAGCTAGACATTTGTGCTGTTGGTGGTGGCTGTTTAACCTCTCATTAATGTTGTTCCAGAATAGTTTTTTTTTTTTTTTTTTTTTTGCCACAATTCTATAGGAGAATATGATGGGTTAAAATTGTACCTTCCAAAAATTATTTTGGTTTACTCGGGAACTTCATTGGTAAACTGTGCCATAAGTGCCTAAAAAGATGAAGCATTGTCTCTCTGTAGAATGCAATTTTAATATGTGTTCCATATTATTATTATTATTATTATTATTATATTTGGGGGATTCTATAAATCTGTATTGTGCACCTAGTTAATCTTTTAAACTAAGAATTTGTTTAAAAATTTTACTACTATGTTAATTTCTAATCATGTTCATAATGGTTTTTGTTTAGTTAAAAATCTCTGTGTATCTCTGAAATCAAACTGAAGATTCCCAATCTGGCTAAGAGATAAGTCAATATACTTATAGTTTACATGCGAATGATATAGTGTATATTTATAAGCAAATGGCAAGTCCAGGGCTTCTGCCTTCCTCCCTTCAACTCAAATTTAGAGATGCCACAGCAACTAAGAAAACGTTTGAGCAAATACCTTGAGAGTAGAAGTGAATGAGTCCCATATGTGGGAAACAGCTGCCTGTAGGAGAACTCCAGGGAGCATAATCATGGCCTGAGCTAGGGATCGTTTTCCAGGAAGGCCCTTTTCTCATTGTTTGCTGCTTCACTCCACTGGGCAGCCAACAGTAATGTCGGCAAGTCTAAACCATTTTCTCCCCACTCCCTGATGCAGACATATTGTCAGAAGGTAGCTACGCTTCAATTAAAACATAGCTTGGGTCAGAAGCACCGGGTGCTTTTCTCTACCGTCAGGAGGTGCCTGGGGAGCTGAAGAGGGAAGTGTTGTAACAATAGAGGCTCTGTCATAAGGCGCTTCTGCCTCCAACCTCACTGGAGTGAGTACAGACTAAGGCTTATGTTTTCAATTCCCTTAAAGTAGACGTTACTAGTCAATGTAGGTGATATTGAAAAGAATGAAAAACAAGGATTTCTGCAGAAATCAAGACTTAAGGGAATATGAAAGTAAAATGATAAGTTTATGAAGCTATACAAAAGGAGGTAGATCTAATGGAAGGCAAAAAAAAAAAAAAAACCCAAGAATTTAAAATATTCATGGGTAGAAGAAGAGATTGAAAATATGAAGTAGAAACAAGCAGCTGAAAAGAAAAATTAATTAGACATATTTGGTATAAGAGATATATTAGTGAAATGATCTCCACGGATAGGCTAATGAACTACTTGGTGAGCAGGAGATTAGCTCTAAGAACATTCCCGGGGGGGGGGCATCAGGAAGGAACAAATGATGAAGGAAATGGTAACAAACGTGGAAGAAAACAGAACGCATTCAATATCTACTCAATAGAAGTTCCAGAAAAAAACAGAGAGGAGGAAAGGTTTGAGCATATTTATGGGAATGTTGCAAATAGTAAATGATGTTGTAATATTTCAGATTGATCTGGCTCAGATTCACTAAAGGGGCCTATAAGAACTCCAGATGCATTTCAGTGAAATTAAAGACAAAGAAAAATTATAGAAGCTTCTAAAGAGAAAAATCAGATCTTTCCCAAAGCAGTAAAAATTGGATGGACATTGGGTATCTTCACAATGGGAAGATAAAAAAAAAAATTTATTTTGAGAATGCTGAAGAAATGAAATTTTAACAAATGATTTCATATGAAGCTGAATTTGCAAAAAAGGATTAAAAATACTCTCAGGCACACTGAGTCTCAAGTAGTTACAAGAAGATTGTCTTTGAAAGAATTCATACACATTGTCCTTCAGGAAAAAGGAAAAGAAATGGAGGAAGAAATAATGAGATGAGAGAAAAGGAAGAAGGACGAACTGACTGAGGTTTATGATTTTGCCCAAATAACATGTATTTATAAAAATTAGGTCCATCCTCATATCTGATATTGAAACGCTAGAAAATACAAACTTGGATGGAGGCTGGAGGTGGTATTCAGAGAACCAGTATAAAGTGGGAACGTGATGAGTTGCCTCATCCAGGGTAATATAGAGATTCAGCCTAGCTTTAGTATTGCTAACAAATAAGTGGGCACTTGAGTCTTAATAAATGAGAGGCAGCTTTCAGGACAATATGGTGTGCACAACTTTAAGACAAGAAGAGATAAAGATTCCATTTATCCAATGGTAAATATGGAATAGCACAAGAAGAAAGCATAAGAAAAAGAAGCCAAAACTAAAATGGCAGGAGTGAGTCCCAGTGCAACCCAGTAACACCAGGGACAAATAGTTCGTTTATACCTCACGATAGTCTAGAAATGAATTATGGTGACTTATAAAGCAAAATGTATACAGCAAGACAAACTAAACCTGAGTAGGGGAGGAATTAAGGCAGTGATAGTAAGACCCAGTTACGTGAGGTATGCATACTCAACGTTGTCCTTGAATAAAATCATACAAAAATGTCAATAATGCACTTATTAGAGCAAGTTTATAAACTCAAATACAGGATATTACTGTTTGTTTTTTTTTTTTTTTTTTTTGCCCGAAGTGTCACCTCTCAGGACCCTAATTGGTCTGTAACTCCAGCTTTAATTGCTACTCTCCTGTCAGCTGCTAAGGGTTGCTCTGTGTTAACCACCCACACTAACACCGAAATGTTGCTCAGTCAGGGTAGTTACCTCACTAAAAACACGCGCTTTCTGTTTGCTTTAACCAGATTACAATCTATCTCTCTGAAATATCAATGCTGTGCCATACCCCATGCCATCGTGGTCTTTTCCTACAACGATATGGCTATATATTACCATAGAGTGCCAAAGAAGAGAAGTTCCAATTTCTACAGGGTCATTTCATATTGTTCTTACTCCTGTATTCATAAGAAAGCATCACGGCAAACACTTTGCAACACATCATGTTAACAAGTTAGACCACAACAGAAACTTAAAAGCTGTGCCCACACCCACACTGGACAAATCACCCTTCTGGGCTTTGGTGTCTCCTCAGTAAGGACAGAGGTTGGATTATGTGACCTTGAGGTTTCCTTCTGGTCCTCATATTGTATAATGACTTTCTGTATCAACCTTACCCTAATTCATCCATGCTAATAACTTACTTTAAAACTAATACAGATTCCTTTTTATTTGTATTGTCGTATTTATTAGAGAAGACAGGAACATAGGAACAACCACAACAAAAACACCTATAAATCTGATCGTCTCTATTAACATCATTTTTTATTTCATTCTGTCTTTGCTTATGGAATTATATAACTGAAATCATATTTCCATAAATTTTACATAATGTTTCAGTTGTTTAATATTACCAAATGGTAACTTGTACATTATTTAAATCTGTACATACTTCATTTAATATTCTATAACTATATACTATATGCTATATCATTATTTGATTTTTCTTTCCCTTAATCTCTTATATTTGATCATTATAACTGCCTCCACATTTATATTATTATAAAGGTTGCAGTGTTTACCTTTCTGCATTCAGGTAAGTTTTTAAGAAGTTGATCTTTTTTTTTTTTTTTCTGGCCTCTCTCCTCCCCTGCCTCCCTGGGTGTGCTGTCCTATTTCCTAAGGCAGGAACAGGCTGCAGGCAAACACTAAGGTCCACATCAGGGATCCCAAGATGTCAATGGCTAAACACGCCTGGGACTGGGACGCCTCCCACCCGAGCTTCCGGAACCCCACGGACTCCTCTTTCCCCACCACAGGGCTCAGACCCGCTGGATAGGGAGGCCCTCAGGGCCAGGAAGAAAGGGCCACCCAGGCAGCCGGCACACAGATGGAGGGGGCCTGTAGGACCCAGAAGCCCCTAGAGCCAGCCAGGCCTTCAGTCCCAGCCCCTCCCAAGGCCCCTGGCTCCCTGCCCCAGGCACACCCACGCATGGTGACATGATGGCAGATGTGTCTCCTGGTTCCTGGTGATTAGGGCTCAGTCGATTAAGCGTCTGACTTGGGCTCCGGTCATGATCTCACAGTTCCTGAGTTCGAGCCCCACCTTGGGCTCTGTGCTGACAGGGCGAGCCGGTTTGGGATTCTCTCTCTGTCCCTCCCTGACTCACACGTTCTCATATTAACTCACGTAATCCTCACATCAATCTGCTGAAGTGGGTGCTATTATTATCCCTTCTTACAGAAGCAGAATCTGAGGCACACGGGAGAGAATAAATAATTTCCTCGTGGCTTGATAGTAAGTGGTGGAGGTGGAGGCATAATCCAGGCAGAAATCACTGCAGAAGCTCCGGGACCAGGTACCAGCAGGAGTATACAGGACAGTGCAGAGGGCATATCTATCAATTCTCCGTTACAACGGTATGTAGCACCTTCGTGGCATAGAAAGATTTGGACTGCTTCTGTGTCTCTTTTAGGCGAAAGAGCACGTATGCAGCTTTGCTGTTCACGAGCAGTTTGCGCCGTCTATGATTCAGGAAGTCTTAAGATCCATACGCCTACATCCCTCGTGTGATGAACAGAGAAGAATTTAAAAGGATCCCTAAAAGCACCCTAGGTCGCAATGCAGACATTATCTTCTGGGCAAATATAAAATGGTTTCTAAAACTTAGTTATGCTTTTAGCTTTCCTGGCTAATTTATCGTTTCGAATAACCTGAAATTGCAAGCCATTTAAATAATAAACTACTCTCCGAAGGAACTGAACATGAACTGCCCTTGAAAGTGTTCCTGTCGACCTCTTTAATTTCCCCTGGTGTGGAGGACGTGGTCAGGGCGCAAGGGATGGTCAGCACGTACCTCGCCATCGACCTCGCAGGATAAATGCCGTCTCCGTGTGGCATAAGCAAAACTCCACAGTATCGTTTTTCCACTTAGGTTTAGTATTTAATTAGTCAAGTTTTCATCCACATCGCCTATTTGTCTACTGAACCCTGCCAAAAACACTCTTTGGCAGATGGTGAAAGAATGAAATTGCTGGCTCTGAAATCCAAAATCTTGGAGATAATTAGAAGACTTGATACAGGTAACATTTATTAGTCATGAGAAGCTTGACAGCATGGTGAATTTTTCAACCCACACAATTTTGAGAGGGGGAGAAAGATCCTCCTTTTGAATGCTGATCAAATTATGTTTCTGTCACAAGAAGAGAGAGATACACTCACAAAGCTTAGCTGGACAGCTTCTTCATTTGAAAACAGGCTAAACAGAGAGAAGGAAAGAAAGCCCTTAGAGTGATGATTCCACTAGTGAGCCACAACCTCACACAAATATATTGAACAACCTTTTGGAAATTTCCTGTGTTCTGGTTAAACAAATGAGAAGTTTACTAGGTAGAAATGAACACCAAGAATAATCTTGGCAATCATTAAAGTAGCTGCAAATGAAATAAAATGTCTCCTAATTATCAGTGTTCCTTCTTTCTTATCATAAGCTTCATTCTTGGGCTGGGAAGGAACCTTCTGCAGAGGCGTTTTCTGGTTCTAGAAGCTTAACATTTTAAGATTTTACCATTTAGCTATTTCACACCCATCATCCCATATACAAGCTACAGTGGTGACCACACCCATATTTCACGAAAGTACAACTTGGGGAAATAGCAAATTCATGCAATCTTGCTATTCATATTCTAGAAAAGGGTAGGGGCACCTGGGTGGCTCAGTCAGTTGAGCATCCAACTTCAGCTCAGGTCATGATCTCATGGTCCGTGAGTTCAAGGCCCACAATCAGGCTCTGTGCTGACAGGTCAGAGCCTCGAGCCTGCTTCAGATTATGTGTCTCCCTCTCTCTCTGCCCCTCCCCACTTACACATACACTTTCTCTGTCTCTCAAAAATAAGTAAACATTAAAAAAGGATATAGGGGAGAGGAATCAACATGACAGAGAAGTAGGAGGACCCGAAGTTCTCTCATCCCTCAAACACAGCAATATTGAGGCCATGAAACTGGGAATTCCAGAAATCCAGGCTACAGAGTGACAGAAACATCTCCAGGAATCCACCGGGATAACTTGGCTGGCCATAGGTGTGTGATTGGGAATTGGGAGAGATAAATGGGTGGCATGGGCATGGAGGGAGGGATCCCCTTCTGTGGAGAAACAAAAGGAAGAGAAAGAGAGGCTGTGGAAGTGTAGGATTGTATTTGCACAAGAGAAAAACCTCTCCACTGGGCCTGCGGCCATGTGCACGTGCCTGGGGAGGAGGGGAGCCACAGCCATGGGCTCTGTAGCACAAGCTGGGAGGAGCAGTCAGAGAGAGCAGTCTCCTTTAGTGTTGTGGGAAGAAGGCATATAGCCACTCCAAGGACAGAAGACCATGCAGGTGCCACCAGCCTGGCAGGGCGCTGGCTGAGAAGAGTGGCTCTACCCTGGAAATGGGGGGCTTGCAGAGCAGGATCCTTTAAGACATCCGGGTTTGAATCCCAGCTGAGTGCCCGGGGGGTGCAGCAGACTGTGGAGCGGGACAAAGCTGCCCACTCTCACCCGCACAGCACTGTGAAGACAGCCTGAACAGAGTGGTCTGGCATACCAGGTCCAGGCAGGAGAGACTGAGGTGGCACCATTACTCTCCCCAATGCCAACAAGGTGGGGCTTCAAGGAAGGGACAAGGGCCCAAAGTGGAGGCGGGACCGCCTACAGCAAACCACGCCCCTCCACACCTGGTAACTTCATATCTACTGGATCAAGACTGACACTGACCCAACCAGACAGCCCCTCCCCCAGACCAGAGCAGTCACCAGCACCAAGGCACCATCAGATATCAGTCCAGTGGTTTTGCATTTTCCGATTTGATTCTTGTTCAATTCTTATTCAATTCAATTCAATTCTTGTTCATTTCTTACACACACACACACACACACACACACACACACACACTTTCTTTTCCTCCTCCTATTTTCATACTTCTTCCCTTCTCTATTCTAGTTGTTGGTTTGTTTAGGCAGACATTTTTAATCTATTCTTTTACACCTCTTCTGTATCTCCTTTTTATTTTCCTCTCTCTCTCCCTCTCTCTCTCTCTCTCTCTGGATTAAGATATATAGTTTCTCTGATTCTCTGCATGGCCAATTTTCTTTTTCTTTTGTTTTTCCCTGCCTCTGTCATTTCTCTCTTTGTATAGGATAAGGCTTTTTCCACCACCACCCCCCCTTTTTAAATTTTTTCCAGGATTACTTCAATGAACAAATCAAAGCACACTTGGTGGAAGGTCAAAACCACCACTACAGGCAGGATGATAAAGCAACTAGAGTCACAACAATGCAGAGCACACAAAACACTCCAAAAAACACTTCCTGAAGGGCCAGGCCCTGAACAGTATATGGCCCTTTTTTAATATAGTACTGCTCACAGGTGCAGGACAGGGACAAGCTATTAAAACACGTAAAGGACAAAACTAGCCAAAACGATGAAACAGAATTCTCTAAAGAAATTCCAGGAGAAAAATGACAGCTAGAGAATTGCTCCAAATAGATATAAACAATATACCTGATCAAGAATTTAGGATAATAGTCATAAGATTAATAGCTGTGCTTGAAAAAAGCATAGAAGACAGCAGAAAATCTATTGCGGCAGAGATCAAGGAACTAAGAAATAGTTATGACAAATTAAGAAATGCTATAAATGAGGTGCAAAATAAGCTAGTGAAGTGACAGCAAGGAGGGGAGTGAAGGGGAGAACAAGTGAAATAGAAGATAAAATTATGGCAAATGATGAAGCCAAGAAAAAAAAAAAAAGATAAGAAAATACTAGACCATGAGGGGACAATTACAGAACTAAGTGATTCAATGAAACATAATAATATCTGTATCATAGGAGCTCCAGAAGAAGAGAAAGAGAAAGGGACAGAAGGTTTACTTGCGCAAATTATAGCTGAGAACTTCCTTAATCTGGGGAAGGAAGCAGACAAATCCAGGAGGCACAGAGAACTCCCTTCAGATTCAAGAGGAATAGGTCTTCACCATAGCATACCATAGTGAAACTGGCAAAATACAAAGATAAAGAGAGAATTCTGAAAACAGTTGGAGACAAATGAGCCTTAACCTACAAAGTAGACATATAAGGGTAGTAGCAGACCTGTCCACTGAAATTTGGCAGGCCAGAAGGGAGTGGCAGGACATATTCAATGTGCTGAATAGGGAAAATATGAGGTCAAGAATCCTTTATCTAGCAAGGGTATCATTCAGAATAGAAGGAGAGATAAAGGCTTTCCCAGGCAAACAAAAACTGAATGAGTTTGTGACCACTTAACCAGCTCTGCAAGAGATCTTAAGGGGCCTCTGTGAGTAGAATGCTGCAAATAATACAAAGGACCAGAGACATCACTGCAAGCATGAAACCTACAGATAACATGGTGATACTAAATCCATATCTTTCAATAACATCTCTGAATGTAAATGGAATAAATGCCCCAATCAAAAGATATAGGGTATCAGAATGGATTAAAAAAAAAAAAAAGATCCATCTATGTGCTATCTACAAGAGACCTATTTTAGACCTGAAGACACATTCAGATTGAAAGTTAGGGGATGGAGAACCATCTATCATGCTACTGGAAGTCAAAAGAAAGTTGGAGTAGCCATACTTATATCAGACAAACTAGATTTTAAACTAAAGACTGTAACAAGAGATGAAGGAGGGCATTATATCATAATTACAGGGTCTATCCATCAAGAAGAGCTAACAATTGTAAATGTTTATGCTCCCAACTTGAAATAACCCAAATATATAAATCAATTAATCACAAACATAAGCCCTGTTATTGATAAAAATATGGTAATTTCAGGGGACTTTAATACAGATCATCTAGGCAGAAAACCAAGAAAGAAACAATGACCTTGAATAATACACTGGACCAGATGGACTTGACAGATATATTCAGAACTTTTCATCCAAACGCAGCAGAATACACATTCTTCTCGAGTGCACATGGGACATTCTCCAAGATAGATCACATACTGGGTCACGAAGCAGCCCTTAATAAATATAAAAGGATTGAGACCATACCATGCATATTTTCAGATCACAATGCTATGAAACTTGAAATCAACCACAGGAAAACATTTGGAAAGCCTCCAAATACATGGAGGCTAAAGAACATCCTACTAAAGAATGAATGGGTCAACCAAACAATTAAAGAAGAAATTTAAAAATATATGGAAGCAAACTAAAATGAAAACACACCAGTCAAAACCCTTTGGGATTCAGCAAAGACAGTCCTAAGAGGAAAATACATTGCAATCCAGGTCTATCTCAAGAAACAAGAAAAATCCCAAATAAAGAATCTGACCTCATCCCTAAAGGAACTAGAAACAAAGCAACAAAGAAACCCCAAAGCCTGCAGAAGAAGAGAAATAATAAAGACTATCACAGAAATAGGCAATACAGAATTAAAAAAAAAATGCATTGAGATACCACCCCACACCGGTCAGAATGGCAAAAATTAACAACTCAGGAAGCAACAGATGTTGGCGAGGATGTAGAGAAATGCGAATCCTCTTGCCCTGTTGGTGGGAATGCAAACTGGTGCAGCCACTTTGGAAAACAGAGTGGAGGTTCCTCAAAACCTTAGAAAAAGAATTGCCCTATGACCCAGCAATAGGACTACTAGAAATTTATCCAAAGGATACAGGAGTGCTGATTCATAGGGGCACAGATACCCCAATGTTTATAGCAGCACTTTCAACAATAGCCAAATTATGGAAATACCCCAAATGTCCATCACAACTGATGGATGGATAAAGAAGATGTGGTTTGTATATACAATGGAATACTCCTTGGAAATGAGAAAGAATAAAATCCTGCCATTTGCAACAATGTGGATGGAACTGGAGGGTATTATGCTAAGTGAAATAAGTCAGTCAGAGAAAGAAAGATATCATAGTTTTCACTCATATGTGGAACTTGAGAAACTTAACAGAAGACCGTGGGGGAAAGGAAGGGGAAAAATAGTTTCAAACAGAGATGGAGGCAAACCATAAGAGACCTTTAAATACAGAGAACAAACTGAGGGTTGTTGGGGAGGCATGGAGGAGACAAGGGAAAATGAGTGATGGGCATTGAGGAGGGCACTTGGGATGAGCACTGGGTGTCGTATGTAAGCGATGAATCATTGGAATCTACTCCCAAAACCAAGAGCATACTGTATACACTGTATGTTAGCTAACTTGACAATGCATTATATTTTTTAAAAATATAGAAGAGGGTAAATAGCATTGGAAATTTCCTGCTTTGGGGTCAGAACTAAGTGCAGGTCAGCCTGTTGTGACTTGATCATGGACCTGTGCCGTCTTCTTCAAGCCAAAGTATTTCCAAACTGAAAAGAACTTTCACGATCTCCAGCTGCATTTTCTCATCTTTTAGAAGACCAGGAAATTGATGCTTTGTGAAATTAAGAGACTTGCACAAGCTACACCCTTAAAGCCTCAGACTTGATCATAGATGTCCTGTCTCCTTATATCACGTTTTTTTCTACTACATCACCGCTGCAAGTTTGTATGATGCAGTATCTGCCCAAATTCACCATATTTAGTGACCCCAATCATGTTCTATGAACTGCATAGAAAAAGTAGTAAGCCAAATAAAATTTCAATGCGTACATTTTTAAAAGTTAAAGTCAAGAGCGGATAATAAATTGAAAACCTTGGGAAGGAAGGAGGAGAGGAAGGAAGGAGGGGGAGAGGGAAGAAGGCAGGCAAACATTTATTTTTTTCTGTTTTTCTAGTTGAAATAGAATGGCCCTTAAAAGAATTTTAGAGAATGGCTGACTCTCTATATATGTTATCAAAGATTGGGATGAATTCTTCTGGCTTATGAAAATGGAATGATAAACTGGCAGTGGATGAAATACAAAGAAGACCAGGAAAGATATTGGGGGGGGGGGGGTAAAACGCTGTGAAAAAGAGAAATCTCTCTTCAAAGGTCTGGACATGTAACATTGAAATCAGGAGATTTAATGGTCATATTCTGTGAAGTGGGGCCGGAGAGAGACAATATCAGCCTGCAGAAATAGAGATGAAGCCATTATGCAGAAGGGAGAAAAAGCAGAACAGGAGTGAGTTTGGAAGAAATTTAACACCCCAGACCTTACCTGTTTGGGGGGCCCTGCTGCTTTCCTGTCCTTGGGTTCCATACTACTCTCCGCTATTTGTTCCATGTAGGGGCTACCTAGAATTGATTTGCAAGTAGGCGAGTGGTCTTTGGTCTTTATTTAAATATAACCTATGTATTTTTTTTTGCTTTTATGTTTACAGTTTTCTTACTGCATTTACATTTATAAAATATTGTAACTTCTTTTTTTGATTTTTTTTATGTTTTACCTGTTTTTGAGATCAAGAGAGACAGAGCATGAGCAGGGGAGGGGCGGAGAGATTGGGAGAACCCCAGAATCAGAAACAGGCTCCAGGCTCTGAGCTGTCAGCACAGAGCCCCACGTGGGGCTGGAACACGCAGACCATGAGATTGTGACCTGTGCCGAAGTCAGACGCTTAACCAACTGAGCCACCCAGGAGCCCCTATTGTTAACTTCTAAATTCTACTTTATGCACAAAGAGAAATGCAATATAATTCTACTTTGATTCACCTCTACTCTCCCCTTCCTGATCATGGTCAATATAACCTTTCTGTAACAACCAAGAAGGCAGATACCATTGGATCAATTTGTTTCTTATCATTTAAATATTCTCTTTAAGGAACCACATTGTCTTTTGAATTTAAATTAGTCACTACTTTGACTGGTACTTAGATATATTTCTATATGTTTATTGCTATTTCTTCCCTCTTGCATTTTAACTTATAGTTCATTGCATTGATGGCTAGAAGATACTTTGAATAAATGAATAAATGTTTCAAGAATTGTAAATAGTGGCATACAATGTAAATCTTTGAAGAACTGGAAATGACATATGAAAGATACAGTAACAAGTAGAGTCTTTTCTGTCAGTGCCTACCCACATCCCTCACATCCTCACACCTTGTATTTCCAGAATGTTCCAGACACTTCCCAACTGCCACAGTCTGCGTTTCTGGGCCCAAAGAGGTGGTGTTGTTTTTGTTGTTGTTGTTGTTGTGTTTTTTGCAATCCACAGAAAGCTACTCTTCCTTCGCCTGTGCAGGAGCCTAGGAGTTTTGGGGGAATCAGCAACCTAGAGGAAGCTCTCAGCCGTGACTACTGATTGACATAAGATGGGATGTGGATGCCCCAGTTTCTTCACCCCTCAAATGAAATCTTTCTGAAGCATGTATTTTTAAAATGTCATCAATCATCTTCACTGAAGAGATTAAAATGTGATGGATGCAGGATCATCAGAAAAATCCAAGGCAAACAGTTTGGTGACGGGGTAGCCAAAAGGAAAGCACTTCGCTTCTGTACTCAGGTATTTAAAGTGCATCCAGGACATCTGATGTGCAGGTGAGCAAACATAGGCTCTTCCTTGCTTTACTAAACAGAATCTTCACTGAGAAATGGGACTCTGGCCCAGAACCCAGGATCCTGCAGTCCTAGTCTTATAGAGTGCCAGAGGTATAGCAAAATCTAGCATAAAGCAATAAACTTGTTCTTTTTAAAACAATCTGGTGAAGGTGTGATCAGTGAACAGCAGGGCTTAAGAAATTGACCCAGAGTTGCTATTACTTTAGAACTGGGTTTTTAAAAAATTATTTTGCAGTATACTTTTACCTTGTATTTTTTGATCTTTTAATATTTAACACCGACTTCAGTCATTTCTCTGCCCCGCCCCCTTGCCTCTGGTAGCCGCTAGTCAGTTCTGTGTATCTATGAGCTTGGTATTTTTTGTTTTTGAGTTTTTAGATTCTATAAATGAGAAATCGTACAGTGTCTTTCTCTGTCTGCCTTATTTCACTTAGCATAATAATGTTCTCCAGGTTCATCAATGTCACAAATGGCAATATTTCAATTCTTTTTATAGATATATAGATAGGTAGAGAGATAGATAGATAGATAGTTTATCCATTCACCCATCAATAGATCTATAGATTATTTCCCTATCATGGCTATTGAAAATAACACTGCAGTGAATATGGGAGGGCATATATCTTTTCAAGTTAGCGATTTCATTTTCTTCAGATAAATACCCAGAAATGAAATTGCTGGGTCGTATGGTAGTTCTGTTTTTAATTTTTTTAGGGACCACCATACTGTTTTCCAGAGTGGGTGCCCATTCCTATCAACAATGCACATCCTCACAACACCCTCACCAAAACTTGTTATATTTCCTGCCTTTTTGATAACAGCCATTCTAACAGGTGTGAGGTGATATCTGATTGTGGTTTTTGTTTGATGATGCTGCGTGATGTTGAGCATCTTTTCATGTGCCTGTTGGCCATCTGTATGTCTTCTTTGGAAAAATGTCTATTCATATCTTCTGCCCATTTTTTAATTGACTTGTATGAGTTCTTCATATAAGTTGGATATTAACCTCTTAACAGATACATGATTTGCTAACATTTTCTTCCATTTAGTAGTTGCCTTTTCACTTCGTGGGTGGTTTCCTTTGCCATGCAGAAGCCTTTTCAGTTCGATGTGGTTCCACTTGTTTGTTTTTGCTTTTGTTGCCTTTGTTTTTGGTGTCAAATCGAATAAATTATCTTCAAGAAATATGCCAAGAAGCTTACCTCCTGTTTTCTTCTCAGAGTTTTACGGTTTCAGGCTTCACATTCAAGTCTTCAGTCCATTTTGAGTTAATTTTTGTGTACGATGTAAAACAGTGATCTAGTTTCATTTGTGTTTGCATATAGCTGTCCTGTATTCCCAACACCACTTATTGAAGAGATTATCTTTTTCCCAGTGTATATTTTTGGCTCCTTTGTTGTAAACTAATTGACCGTGTAAGTGTGTGTTTATTTCTGGGCTCTCTTTTCTGTTCCATTCATCTATACGTCTGTTTTCTTGCCTATACCATACTATTTTGATTACTATAGTTTTATAGCATAATTTGAAATTAGGGAACATGATGCCTCTAGCTACGTTCTTTCCGAAGTCTTCTTTAGCTCTTTAGGGTTCCCTTTTCTGAAGTCTGCACAGGAAAATATTTCTTATTCTGACCCATATGGATTGTGATGGAGAATTTTTTTCTTTCCAGAAAAACCTCTGAGGAAAATTGGTTGTCTTTAGCTTCAGCTACTATGACCCCTTTTCATGCATTTTTATGGTTACATCAGTGGGACATTGGAAAGGATCACATTCCAAAAGGGAAACGCAAAACTAAAAGGCTGCATGCAAAACTATGAATTTGTACGTCTATATTTGGAAGACAGGGGGAGGTGGATAATTTAAGAAGATGTTATATACAGTACATTTTCATCATTGTTGCCTCCTCTTAAAATTTGAAGATCATGGGTGGAGGGCAATAAGCTGGTGCTATAGTTCAATGGAAAAGCAATAAAACAACTAAAGAGCAACCTAGAACAAGAGCAGCTAAACATGCCTGAAGCAGGAATTTTTCTGGCTTACTCTTCCCACTCCTAACTATTGAAAAGCAGCTGGCTGTTTCTTTAATTTAATCCTTTGTCTATTTTAGACTTGACAAAGCAAATTCTATTTAAAGGAGCCTTTTATATTTTCAAAGGAGAAAAAAAATGGGGTAAGGTGGCATATTATATGAAGAAACTTTTTAAAAATCTTCATAAAATATATATGTTGCAAGAGGGAAGTGTGAGGGGGGGAAGCAAATGAGTCAAGGTTTCTTTATTTTCTGCATATCCTCTCGATTCAAGTTCTAGTCTTGAAGCTCTGCCACATATCTTGGCAGGCTATTTCATTTGTTTGGACAGCAGGTACTCATGATCTTCTGGATTTCCTCCTGGGGTTTTAAAACTCTGAATTCCCTCCAGTGACCCAGCCAAATTCCCAAATAGCATGGGGGAAGCCTTCACACGGCATTTGCTTCCGTAGGACCACCAGCATGGGAGTAGATCCAGATCTGTAGTCTTAGTATTTCATCCAAATGAGATGCTACATTTTGTCTGCTTTCTCAGCATAAATGAGGGGAGAGACTTGGACTGAAATGAACTATCTTTATCTCAATCTGGACAAGACAAATACTGCTCAGTAAGAGCAAATATCCAGAGGAACAGACACAGTTTGATTGCCCCTTATATGGAAACCACATGTCTTAATTTAACTGATACATTTTTCAGCCCTAAATCTATATTGAATTCACATTCAGAGCACTGGAAGAGACATCAAGAACTCATCTCTTGTGTTCCCTCGACTCTTATAGCCAGAGTCCACCTTCCCAGATAAGTTATACAGTCAACTTTTGATTAGCAATATTAATGCAATCATCCTTTGGCCTAAATGATTCATATCAGAGAGTAATCCATGAATTAAATATATTGGGCCTTGAGATACATTGTTATTTTCTCCCCATCAATAAGCAGAATAATAACTTCTGCTTAGGTAAACAGAAAAAATGAGTATTTCATTGATCCAAAGATGCTCATTTTTCACACTTTAATATTTCTCAGATTAAGATGCATTTTATAATTGAGTGATAATCCTTACTGGCAATGCCATTTTGGGCAGATTCTGGTAAAATACTAAAAATTATTACAGCTTAAAATTGATGTGAATATAGATCTTAAAATCTTAGATTAGATGAAATAAAGAAGTTAAAATTTCTTGGAAAGCTTTATCTTGGTAGTTCTAGGAATAAGTAGGTAATAGGAAGTGACCTTGGGAAGGGCACTCAGGACTATTAGAGATGAAAGTTTTATAAATTAACTTGAATTTTTTTTAATGTTTATATTTGTTTTTGAGACAGAGAGACAGGGCATGAGCAGGGGAGGGGCAGAGAGAGAGAGGGAGACACAGAATCCGAAGCAAGCTCCAGGCTCTGAGCTGTCAGCACAGAGCCCAACGCAGGGCTCAAACCCACAGACCATGAGATCATGACCTGGGCTGACGTTGGACGCTCAACAGACTGAGCCACCCAGGCGCCCCATAAATTAACTTTAATATGTTTTTGCTTCTTTTGCCTCTTGCCAATTATTTATTTATTTATTTGTTATTTGAGTGCATAGATCAGCTGTATAATTTATTTATTTAGTACACTACCTAATCTATTATAAATATTTGCTAAATACATTGTCATACTATAAATAACAAGTAGTCATTCATTATGAGGGGATGAGATCACTGAAAAGAAAAAAAAAGGACCCAGCATTAAAATTATCATTTTTTGCTGACCAATTCCATATAATATAATAGCATTATCTTCCATTATCTTGTACAAGAACCTCCCTGTCACAAACTAAATGTTGATTTAAGAAAATGCCATTAAATACCTCTGGAATAAGGAATTTTTTATGCTGATGATTTTCAAGCATGGTTGCACATTAATATCACCTAAGAAGATTTTAGAAAATACTGGTATCCAAACCCCATCTCACACTAAAATAAAGCAGGACACCTGGGAGTTGGGCTTTGGCACTTTTAAAAAAAACCCTAGTAGTAGAAAAAATAGACAACACCAAGAAGTGGTTTTTCAAAAAGATCAACAAAATTGACAAACCTTTAACTATACTAAGAAAAAAGAGGCAATACTCAAATAAAATCAGAAATAAAAATGGGACATTATTGCCTATGTTATAGAAATAAAAAATGATTGTAAGACAGTACTATGAACAATTGTGTGTAAACAAATCAGATAATCTAGATAAAATAGGAAAAATGTATTTTTTCTAGAAACATATAACCTTTCATGATTGAATCATGAAAAAATGGGAAATCTGAATGGACCTATAATTAGCAAGGAGATTGAATCAGTGATCAAAAACCTTCCAGCAAAGAAAAGCTCAATTTAAGAAAGCTTCACTGCTGAATTCTTCCAGACATTATAGACATTAACACCAATCCTTCTCAAAGTCATCTAAAAAACTGAAGAGGAGCAAACGTTTCCTAACTCATTTTATGAGGTCATTGTTACCCTGATACCAAAGCCAAACAAAGATACTACAAGAAAAGAAAACTACAGACTGATATCCCTGATGAATATTAATGCAAAAAATCCGTAGTGAAATACTAGCAAGCCAAATTCAATACATATTAGAAAGATTATGTACTAAGACCAAGTGTGATTTATTTCTGGCATGCAAGGATGGTTCAAACATATGAAAATCAATCAACACAATACACCACATTAACAGAATGAAAGACAAAAAACACATGATGATCTCAACTGATGAAGAAAAACCATTTGACAACTTTAACACACTTTCATGACAGATACACTCAACAAACTAGGAACAGAAGAAAACTACCTCAACATAATAAAACTGATATATAAAAACCCAACAACTAATACCTACTCAATCATGAAAGACTGCATTATTTTTTTATAAGATCAGAAAAAAGACAAGGATACCTACTTTAACCACTTCTATCTAACACAGCACTGGAAGTCCTAGCCAGAGCAGTTAGGCAAGAAAAGGAGATAAAATTCATGCAGATTTGATAGGAAGAAGCAAAATTATCTCTGCTCACAGACAATATATTATGTATAGATAACTCTAAAGATTCCACTCAATATAACTATTAGAATTAATAAATGAATTCAGCAAAGTTTTGTGATACAAATCAATATCCAAAAATCAGTGACAATGCTATCCAAAAGGGAAATTAAGGAAAAATCCAATTTACAATAGCATCTAAAAGAATAAATGCTCAGGAATAAACTTAACAAAGGTCGTAAAAGACTTGTATGCTGAAAACTATAAAATGATTTTGTAAGAAATTAAAAGACATAAGTAAATGGAAAGACATCCCATGTTCATGGATTGGATTGGAAGGATTACTATGTTTAGGATGCTGATACTACCCAAAAAAGTCTTCAAATTCAATGCAATTCTTATCAAATTCCAAACTTTATTTTTCAAGGACATAGAAAAAGTCATTTTAAAATTCATGTAATCTCAAGGGACCCCAAGTAGCCAAAATACTCTTGAAAAAGAAGAGCAAATTCTCTCATACTTGCCGATTTCAAAACTTACAACAAGCTACAGTAATTAAATCAGTATGTTAGTGTCATAAAGATAGACATATAGACCAATAGAATAGACTGGCACCAGAAACAAACCCTCATATATATATATATATATATATATATATATATATATATATATACACAAATAATTTCCAACCAGAGTGCCTGTTTTAAAAGGAAAATGACACAATTTTCAACAAATATTGTTAGGAAAACTGGATGTCCACATGCAAAAGAATGAAGTTGGACCTTAGTTTTATACCATACTAAAAAAAAAAAAAAATTAACTCAAAATGGATCAAATACCAAATGTAAAAGCTAAAACTATATAATTCTTTAAAGAAAACATATGAAACAAGCTTCATGATACTGGATTTGGCAATGGTTTCTTGCACATCATACAATTGTGCATTAAAGGACACTGTCGATGTAATAAAAATGCAAATACAATGGAAGAAATTATTTGTGAATCATATATTTAATAAGGGGTTAATGTCCAGAACATAAAGAACCTCTACAACTCCACAACAACAGTAAGAAAAAACAAACAACATGATTTAAAAATGAGCAAAAATCTTGAATTAATATTTCTCCAAAGGAAACCTACAAATGGCTAATAAGCACAAGAAAAGATGTTCAACATCATTAATCATTAGGTAACTCAGATCAAACCCATGATGAAATACCGCTTCATATTCATTAGGATGGCTATTATTAAAATAATAATAATAATGATAATAACAATAAACAGACAACAACAAGTGTTGGTGAGGCATGGAGAAACTTGTGCATTGCTAGTGGGAATGGAAAACGATGCAAATGTAAAAACAGAATGGCAGTTCCTATAAAAAAAATTAAATATAAAATTAGTATCTGATCCAGAAATCCCATTTCTGGGCATATACTCTGAAGCATTGAAAGCAGAGACTCAAATAGATATTTGATGTGGAAATCGGCACTCAAATAGATATTTGATGTGGAAATAATAAAGTTAGGTAACTTATCAAATGTGTATTTCTGGTGTGCCTGGCTCCAAATGTTTTTACCCACCGTGGTCTTCTTTCCAAAAAAGGAACAGACAATAGTTCGTTCATTCAGGTGAGGTGGTCTTGCCACTCAGGGAGGACTTGTTGGGATCATTGTTTCTGAAGCTTTCTGAAGCTTATTTCTGAAGGTAGTAACCAAGGTACTGATTGATGGCTTGACCAATGCTGGTCACTAAAGGCCACCTTTGATTCTAACTAATGTAAATTTAAGGAATTTGCACCACGTATTGCTTCTGAGAAAACTCTTCAGAATCAGACTACTTCAGCTTGGATCCTAATTCTACCATGATGTCTGGATGGCATTAAATAAAATAGATATAATCTTATAAGTAAGATGGCACCACCCTAAGTGGTGCAATGGGCTAATAACTGTACCTAACTCATAGAAATGCTGTGAGGATTACATGATGGAAACCATGTACAGCTTTTAAAATGGTGCCCAGAACATTAAACACTCAGTACGTGCAGCTATTAGTATTGTGATCAATTTTTAAATATTGGCCCTATTTTATGATCATCATCTATTTTTATAGTCAGCTTTGGAGTGCTTCTTATCAATTTCTAGATTGTGCTTCTGCATCCGCCATCATGTTGTAACATGATCTCACTAATGCTATTAGGTGGCAAGACATGAGATGAGCTCTTTCCCCCCTTTATTTTACTGTGAGCGGTTACATCCTAATTCTCCTGGGGGCTATAGTTCTGAAAGAATGACTTGGGTTATCCACACCACCAAAATCTATCCTGCAATTTCATGCGAAGTGATTTCACATAAGAAAAATAATGTTTTCCTAAAATATGTGCATAAGCTATTGTAATATTTGTGGTTACAAAATGAAAGCTATTCCTTCCTTTTGCTACACCCTTCAATATTTGCTCAGGTGCAATTTGATTTCCACATGAACTGATTCCAAAAACCTACCAGAGAGAGTGGCTGTCATGCCGGCCTCTAGGAACTTCTCAAACAAAATCATATGCCCGAGAAATGGTTACATAAGGTACCTCCAAGGAGTCTCTGTGTGTTTGTGCCTTGTTATAAACCCCATCGGCAATCTGCCTGTAAGCACGAGAACATTTTTAATCAAGCGGTAAAGCACTCAGAGTAGAAAGGTCATCCCAGCTGGAGCTGCAGTGAACTGTTTGGTCCCCCTGGTGAAGGAGCTTGGCTGGAGAGGTCACCGAGTTGGCCCCAAAGGTCTGTTCCCTGTGCGCCTGACCGCGCTTCCCAAGTGACAGTGCAGAGCGACCTGAGAGGAGATAATGTCGTTCTGCTTATCCTCAGGCCCCTAATTCCAGATGGGATCGGGTTTTTCTCCTTCATCAGGGAATTGTTCACAGAGCCTACCCAGCCCAAACGTATCTTTCCTCAAACAAATCCGAGTAATAAAATAACAAGCAAGAAGATAAAGTTCAGCACCAGAAGTAGACTTCATATTTACGAAATATGAAGAGAGGAAGTCAAAGTAGCAAATTACAATGGAGCTGGGTGCTAGTCTCACTTCAGCTTGGGGCCACTGTCCCCAGATCCCTATTGCAGACATGACCATCAATAACTCCTCCACAAAGGCAATGACTTCTGAACTTGAAGAGGTTCACTGGCAGTTTTACGCCCATTTGACTGCAGATTCGTTCTTCAAGAAAAATGTGCACGTTCTCCCAAACTGTAGTTGGCAGTGTTTTGCTGACTTTTTACACGTTTGCATATGTAACAACTTTGCACCAAGAGGACTAAAAAGTATAGTAACTGAAACATGTCCTTGCACTGGCTTTGAACTGGGATGTAACCAATAGGTGAAGCAAAATACATTGTTAAAGTAAACACATTTTCAGATGCACACGATGCTATTTCCAAATATGAGATAATTGTATCCTCATGTCTATATCTAGCTATGTGTTTACATCTATTTCCACGATATTTATCTCCACACTGTGACTTAAAAATAAATATTTAGACAGAATTTACAGTCAGCGGATCAATGAGGCATTTAAAAGCAGCCTGCAAGTTCAAAAGAAAGTACAGGACTCTGCAAATTTCGTTAGTATTCCAAGTATAATCATGACTCATCACTGATCTAGAATTGATGGCGGTATTACTTTGAGGCAATGTGTAAATGATGAGCCTAAAGAGACAAGTTAAGAAAGAAAGGGAAAAAAGAGCTAGGGGAGGCTGGATGCTCACATTTCTATTATGATTGAGTATCTTGGTCCAAAAGATCGGTATTATGCTGACTCTTATAGGAAAAATGTACATGAAACTTGTTTTTGATCCAAAATATTAACTTTGTATCTAAGTCCAAACAATTTAGAGTAGACCTTGCTAATAACTACTATTCCTGCCTGGTCTTGGCCATTAGAACTTACTGTCCATTCCTGTCTTCCCAAATGCTGTGTCCAAGGTTCTTTGACTGCCCTGCCCTATCTATCACTGCCTCACCTACTTTTTTCTCTTTCAAGGAGCCTAATAATCTCATTTTCTCCTACTTTCCTTTGCTAGTTCACTCCCATATATTTTTCAGGCTGTCCAGACTCAGGAGTATCTCTTTCATTTTCTTTACCTCTCCATGGATTTATTCACAGCTCAGACAAAAATTGTCCCATGAATACTCACCCCACCAGCCTCCCAACCTTACAAAAAGCAGTTGGTTACATCTTGTACAATAATATATTTTTTTTAATGTGGAGCCAGAGACGATGATTACTTTTTGCCAGTGACCTGGCTTAGTAATGAGAGGCTTTATACACGCTAACAGTGAAGACTTTTTTCCCCTAGTAACAATTTTTAAATGAAGCCACTGAATTGAGGTACTTTTGTTTTTACAGTTGGAAGGGGTCTCAGCGACTATTCAGTCCCACACCTTTATTTAATAAAAGAGGCACCCAAAGCCCAGAGAGGCAAAGTGTCTTATCTCTGTGGGGCAGCAGCCAGGCTGTGAACAAATACCTGAGCAACCCCACTGAGCCCCTCTGAACCTGGCCTGCCAAATGATGAACACCCCCTGTGCTGAGTCACCAGGGACAAATACTTAAGTACCATGCTTTTATCTGTGTTCAGTCACCAAATGGTGGTGACATCAAAGAAATCGCTCAAACTCTCTGTGTCTCATCCTTTGCATTTGCAAAAATGCATAATTCCTCATTTCTTGGCGGTCCCTTTAGAGCAAGCGTGAGAATATATGTCTATGTGTATATATACATAAATGCACACAAATAAAGAAGTCCTTTCAAATAAGCGAAACTTCGAAGCCATTTAGAAATTGAGTTTTGCTCAACCAGCAAAAGCATGATCAAGAGAGGAAATAAATTGCCTTCAGTCTTTAAAGCATCAAGAAGATTCTATCTCTTATCCTCCAAGAGCATCATTTAATTACCTATCGTGTTACCAATTCAATGGACCACCTATCCCAATTAAACAGCAGCGCACGCTAATTATCATTAGACTTAATTGGTTTCCCAATTCAGCAACTTCCCTGATCAAGTCTGCCCCAGTTAAGTGGCGTTTATTGAACTACCTGAATCTTGCTTAAAAGAAACAAAAGAAAATTTCCCATCTCAAGTTCAGCAAATATGACCTGGTCTCAGCAAGTCACAATAGCTGGTTTCTAATTAATTTTGCCAAGCATGCTCTGAGGTTAGGAACAGTAAGCATATCTTCTCCAATTAGACGGAATATTTTATTAAAATCAAGTCAGATTAAGCAAAACCTTTCTAACAACAATCCGTAAATGTGTGACAAGTAACAAATATTTACTAACATATTTCCCTTTCCTTTTTGCACACATTCTTTGACCAAGGTGTTATGATTATTTCATCCTTTCAGATTTTCTACCCTTGAAACTATGTTTGGTAATAACACCTGTTCTGAAGAGTAGATAAGCATAAAGAAAGGAGAAATTATGCTCTTGGGCTTAACCTTCCCAGAAAAATTTATGCGCGTAATACTTCCTTTGCATCAGCAAATGAAGGTAAAGTCTAGTACTTGAGAACAGCTCAGGACAAGGGAAGATCCTGGTTGCATGAGCCTCAGAGTCTGCCTGGGTTTTGGAATGTCAGGGTTGACGATAGACAGGAAGCCGATGACTCTCCTTCTGGAAAGTTTGATATTTGGAATGGCGCGTCACACAAGCACAAGTGTTCTGGTGTGGGAAATGTGACTCTAGGGTAATTGTTCCAAGTCTGCTCCGCGAGGGCTCAAACGGATTCAAGAAGGCAAATGAGCGTTTTCGAGCTCTCCCTTGACGAAGGCTAGAATTCTCACCTCGGACTCTTCCTGCCAAAGTGAGGGTATAGCATCCAAGAGAAATCCGCGTCTCCAGGACTCCCACTTTTCTTGGTTCCCTCAAGAAAATAATGGGACAAGAGGACAGGTGGGAATCACTGGCAGAATCAGCTTGTGTCCTGGGCCCACGTTTCTCTCCGAGGCAGTAACCCAGTCACTGTACCTCTGGGAAAGAACCCGGTGGTCACAGTAACCCTCCTGGAGGGAGAGGCAGAGATGAGAGCAGAGGCTGTCCTTGGTAGCACAGCGCGTGGGATCACCCAGCACAGTGAGGCGGCATGTCGTCCAGTGGTCTCGCCAAGGCCTTGTTTCTGGGAAGCACACTGGGCAGCGAAGGGTGTGAGATGAGCAGTGAAACAGTAAAAAGGCCAGCGGCACACTGAGTGGGAGGGAGGGTCACCGAATGGTGGCACGTGGGCAGGGCACGTGGGGGAAAGCTACTTTCCCCACGAACAGAGCATTTCAGCACTCTCCTGGACAGGTTCAGCCCTATCCCAGATGGTCTATCAAGGAATCCAAGGTTAATCCGCAAGGGAAAACCAATCTCATGAAGTTGGTGATTGCCTAGAAGTTACATTCTCAGAAGCAAGGGAAGGATGGACATTACTCAAAACTTGTCTTTTTTTTTTTTGTCTTTCTAATGATACTGCATCAGAGAGGCTTCTCATGCCACCACAGAAAATAATAATAATAATAATCATAATAGGGAATAATATCATCATGTTTGGTCTTAGTTTTCTTTTGACTGGCTTACAATAGTTCAAATTTAGGCTGAAGTTTCCCAAAAGAAAACAATAGTGTATCACATATACATTTTCTCAAGAAACTAACGCACACTTAGATTATATCTAAGAGTTGACGGAGCCCGTTGCTATAGCAGAGCCCTTTATTGGCAACGTGAAAATACAGAAAGTAACCTACATTTCTAGAATGCTATTTAACTAATTAAAATCAATGCTCCTAGTAATATGTGAAATTACCTCCAATACAATTTCTATGTGTCTGCTCATAATTGCATTAAACTGTTCTGGCCTAAAGCAAAATTGTAAAGTGGAATCATTGAAGGTGGGAGCTAGAAGGAATCTTACTCCTTATCGGTTATTCCCAGGTCCTCGTTCTACATCTAGGGTTTGTTTTGAACCTTTGATCATGAAAGGATTTGGCCCGAGAAGAGCCAAGTTTCCCAACTACTGTTTAGTAGCATTTCTGTTATCCATGGTGGAAACCTCTTATGAACTTCCAACTGTGTTTTCTGGTTCCTTCCTTCTAACCAAAATTGGAAAAGATCTGCTACCAGTTATTCACTGCTGTGCTTTCTGAAGGTCCTGCCCCAGATCTGATGGGGGCAGACAGCAATGTGTCCAAATACTTGGTTGCATCCTATCTGCCCCAGGAAAGTTCTCTGAAGAAGTGAGGGCACGGGGCCAGGTACGGGGGAGGAACAGAGAGAACAGGGGCGACTCTAAGAAGCTCCAGGGAATCGCTCTGGTGCTTGGCAGTGAACATATGATTAAAGTTCAACTATTTGTAAGATGAGTACAAAAAAGAAAAAAAAAGCCTCTGAACACTGATGCGTGTTCTTAAACTAGTTAATTAACAACAGAAGATTAAAAGCTATAAAGATCTGTCAAAAAGTAGTACTAATTACAGTTATTGATGTGGACTACTAAACTATTGGCCTCAAATGTCATGGAACAACACATATCATTAAATATGTGTCAGATTAACTTTGTTGTAAATTGTGTTTCATTTTCTGTCATTGGCAATTATCGAACACCTGCTGTACAGCAGATTACTATTTTCTTCTCTTTTTTCACTCATCTCTAACTTTCCCCTTTCAGTGTTTCCCCATCTTTCTCCTTGTCCCTAGCGATCTTGAGATAGCTCTGCTGTAACCAAATTTATTGGTTGCCTACCAATGCTATCCTATCTTTGCTAAATAAACCAAATTCCATTCAGATACTCACATTTTTCCCCATGCAGCCACGTCCTTGAGGAAAGGACAGCCCTAACTCCAATAAATTTTGATTTATCTAAATCAATTGTGATAATTTCATTTCCTTTATCAATGATCTGCTTAGAAAGAGCCAGACGACCCAGCTCTGGCTAATGAAATATGAAGGTAAGAGCATTGGAAGAGCTCCAGAGAAACGTTTCTTGGCTCTTAAAAACTGTCCAAGGGAAAACATATTTTGACCATTGACATTGAAAACATTGTAAACCATATTTTGACCTTTGACATTGAAATATACAAATGCAATGCCTGAAGCTATGGCAGCCATCTCAAGACTATGAGGAGCATTAACATCCACTGAGGGTAGCCAATGAAAGGGATAGAAGGAAACTGAATCCTCGGTGATATTTTGAACTACTGAATTATCTGACACAACAGCCTCCCCACCTTGAATCACATGTTACAAGAGATAATAACATTTATTAGTTAAGCAGCTTTGGGATAGATTTCCTGTTACTTGTTGCTAAGTGTATTTACAGATACAGTAGCGAATTGGTTATATGAACAGATTTGAGGGTCAGGCAAACCATTTACCATCTATCTGCATGAATCTGTTCTTTATCCATAAAATATAAAATGCATAATATGCGCCTAACATATAGTATTTGCACAGAGAAGGTTTGTTAATAATTAAGTAGTGGTTCTGGGTGGTACAAAAAAAATTAACAAAGTAAAAAAAAAATTAAGATAGGACATCAAGAACGATATCAAGAGATATAAAACATGCCACACTGATTTGGATTTCTGTCTTCAAATTTCAGAATTCACCTTCCTAGAGCATTGAGTCAGAACTGACAAACTTCCAAGAATTATGCCAGAGTTCTCAGCGTGTGCAGGTCTGAAATACAGAAAAACAGTAATTGAGAGAAATTTCTTTTAACACATGGCTACGTCCTTCGGGTTATTGCAGAATGAAGAAGACACCTAAACAAAAGTGATGTTTGGGAAAGTAAAAACAATATCGAACTTTAATGAAAAGTATACATAATTATGTTTATTAAGTGGCAAAACATTATTTCAAAATTTAAAAAGATCTCACTGTCAAATTGCTAATTTTCTTGCCATCTAAGGTATTTGTTAGTATAGAAAAATGTACATGTCCATGTGTGTGTGCATGTGTGTGATCTGGGTGTGCACATGTGTTTGTGTGTGCATGTGTGTGCATGTGTGTGTTCACGTGTGACACACCACTCTTTATCTCATCCTTTCATATTAAAAATAAGTCAATTTATATATGGGACAAACTAAAAACTGGAAGAAGAGACACACGTTAAATTATTTGCCATAGCTAATCTAAACCTTGGGCTACCCCAAGTTGTCTTTAAATTATTATCAGAGCATTGTATTTGAATGATAAGTCTTTTTGAAATGGAATAATCCGACTGAAGAAGATAGTACTTTGGATGATTTTATGTCACGCATGAATGCCTAAAAGAAAAGGTTTATGCTTTTGCAGGAACACAGAGAATTGACGCTGATATCCATTCTCCTTGTTTTTACTCTTTCAATTCTTTCCCTTAAAAAAAAAAAAAAGCCTTCTGTAGTAGATTTATGCTCAAAGATATGATATATTTGAAAGTGATTTGAAATGAAATACTTAGCTCTGGAATGATGGAGGAAGAAGGAACATATATGAGCAAACTGGAGTCGACAAATATCATAGAGGAATCATTAATAATTAGATCACACTGCTTATCCCAAAACCAAGGAGTGTGGGGAAAAAAAATGTGTAGGAAAAAGGGTTCATTAAACAAATGTCGAATGATCACTATGTGCCAGGCAGTATGATGGGTGTCGGGGACACGTACGTTCTCTTAGAACTTTCAGTCAGGTTTACCATTCAACAACTCATTCCACACACATACGTGGCTAACGTTAATTTCCAAGGTAAAGTGTTAAAAATGAAAATAATGAGTGCATTTCAAAATTATTTAAAATATTTACGTTGGTTATATCCCAAGAAGAATTTTACATTTTGTCTTCTTTTGGATGAAAAATTTATTGTCAGAGGAGAATCTCTCTTACGAGCAGTTGCTGAAAAAGAACGTGGTTCTGGAATATTCCAGAGATCTCTGGCTGAGGGACATTCTCTGCTGATTTACAGAGTGACAATCTGATATTCTTTCCCACACCTGCAGGAGCTCAGCAAACATCAGCTCGCAGGTGTCACCCAAGGCTGGCTCCAGAGAGTCTAGCCAGGATCTGGCATAGCTATTCTCGGTCCTGGTGGAAGCTTGCCTCCCTGTGAGCTTGGGCTTGAGTACATGTACGTGGGTGGCTGAGTGTGTGTAACACTGCGGGTTATAACTCTCCACCTTTCTGCATCTAAATAGTAGTCAAACACTTAAAATAACATTAAGACACGTTCCAGCTTGCCCTGCCAGTCAAAAGGAAAGCAGGGGGAAAAATTGAAACCCTGCATTTCAGAACCCCAAGGGCTTGCTGATTTGTTAGGTTTAGCGGTTCAGAGGATTAAAAAGGCAGAAATATTAAGAAGGAAAAAGAAGAAAGAGCCAGCATATAGCCATTGAAGCAAATCTAATGGGCTGCTGGGGACAAGAAGAAAGGGTTCTACTACCTGAGCAAATCTTATTTATTATTCTTGCTTCACAATTAAAAAAAATTTAAAAAACTAATAATAATTTCCGAGACATTTGTCTTTTTTTGCTATGCTAGTCACATTCCCCAAATCCTTTATCAACGCTGCTCTGCATATGAATGGGCTGTAATTGAACTGTCACATTCATGAAGGTCAGTAACCTTTCATTAGGAAGAATGTGTCTTTCTTGATAAATTATAAAGTCCCTGAGGATTTGAAAGCATATTCAAAAAAAAAAGAAAAAACTCTCTACTATACCTTGAAAAACAAAATACAGATTTTTCTGTTATTCTGTGTATGGGGTGGGAGGGAGCCATTGCTTGTGTTTCTGTTTAATTTGCTTTGTGTAGGGTTCTTTCCCTTTCTTTCTTTCTCTCTCTTTTTCTTTCTTCCTCTTTCTTTCTTTCTTTCCTTCTTTCTTTCTTTCTTGAATGAGGAATGGGGAATCCTGTCTATACCCCACCAACCTTGACTCTATTTTAAGAGCACTACGAAAAATTGTCTAGTGTGAGCTTTTCCTGAATCCTTGTTAAAAGCAAAATGGAAAACTTGAACTCCTCTAAAAATAAATAATAGATAGTTATTCTGTCTGATGCATTAAAAAAACAATAATTACGGATGTCTTTCTCTTTATAGCATACTTCAGCATTTGCTATGGAAAAGACCAACCTCATTATGTGCAAATGAAGACCCACCTGAGTTATGCGTATTCTGCCGAATCCCACCCAATGATTTAACTGGTAATTAACTCAGACAAGCACTCAGCCATCCCACCTTTATGTTCAAGATGGCTGACCCCACAGCCTTGCAAGTCCTTCAGGGGACGTCTGCTTCTGCTTCCACGTAATTTGACTTGAGACCCCTCTGGGGATTTTCAGCCAAAGCTGCAGACTTACTCAACCAGGACTAACTCTCAGCAACCCTTTAGTTCAACTGATCTTTGGTCCAAAACTACAAGTTTTGCAGACCTTTTAACATGCACCAGTATTTTAGCTGAGGAACATGGGAGATATCAGACATTTGGAGCATAGTTTCTCTATTCAGCTTTATCAACTTTAAACAGGATTAAAAAGATTCTTCTGGCTTTATTGACAGAGCAAAGCCCTTACACCACTTAACATGAAATTTGAAAGACAATGGCACAAAGAGGAAAATGAGGTGACAGGAAGAACTCCAGGCACCATTGTTTCTGCCTAGTTCACAGCTCTGGTGTGTATCTGATCCACTTGAGGCTTCAATTCCTTAAGAACTTGCTCGCCACCCACACATGTGGACAGGCACCAATGCAAAACATAGAATCTGCAGATGGAAATTTTTGGTTTCTCATAAAAGAGACAAAAGGAAAACGGAAGGACTTAAGCACGAGATGACGCCACTCTCAAAACGTGTTATCATCATTCACGTTTCTATGCCGTGGCATGGTGGGCATATTAAAAAAAAAAAAAAAACTTACCAAAAAGATGACTATTTTCCTACAGCTTCAGTTAGGTTCCAACTAAGAAAACAAGACCTACGCCAGGTAATTCAACAGGGGGAACGTAAGAGTGGGGAATGTTTTCCATGTCATTAGAATAGCTGAAGGAGCAGCCAGGGAAGGAAGGTGAGTGGCACCTGATGAGGGACCGTCAGGCAAGCTGACAGGCCGCACCCCCCGCCCCCAACCAGGTGGGATGTGTGTGATATTCCTCAGACACTCCTGGCTGCCCCAAAACAAAGGAAAGTGGTGAACAAATGGCGAACTGATCGAGATCCCAGTCCTGCGGGACCTATGTCTCCATCATCCTGCCATAGTGATGGGAAACAAAGGCAGAAGGAAATGGCAGGTAGAACTAAATGTCCTTATAACCTGCAGCCCATTGACAGATACTTGAGGCTGGCAGAGTAAAAGGTTTCTCCAAGAACTCCTTACTGTCTTAATGCTAACGCTTTAAACCACCTTAGCTTGAGGACAGCCAGGCTTCCAGTATTCGGACAGTCTTCTTTAGCATATGAAAATCTCACTGGAAACTTCCCCTGGACTTTACCTCCCCCAACCCCATAGTATATAACCAGTCTCTCTTCATGGTCCTGGGGCAGCTCTTCCTGCCCACGGGTCCTGTCCCCGTGCTTCAATACATCCCCTTTTTGCACCAAAGACGTCTTCAAGAATTCTTTCCTGGCCATCGGCTCTGGATCCCACGAACACTACTGTCACCCCTCATCATCAAAACTCATCAGCAACTACAGAAAAACCTCATCAGCAACTACAGAAAGTTCTTACCACCCTCCGGGCTAGAGGGACAGAGAGGGGCTGGTGTTCCTGGGGCCTCTGTGCTGATGGCAGATGCCAACACATGTGCAATGGGAAGGCTGCAGCTGACATCCATGAGTGCTCTTCTAAAACATGATTTGAAGGAAATCAAACTCATCATTCAACCAAGTATATCAGATTTCATCCCCAAACAAATAGTTCAGCTGGGGGAGCTGGAATTGTAGCAGCCCTGCCTGGTGGGATCTGGGAGCTTGAAGGAAGGCACTGACTAGTGGAAACTGAAGCCACTGATAAGACATGGAAGAGGCCTTACTAGGCAGACAGAAATGAGACTACACCAAAACCTTGGTTTGCGAGCATAATTCACCCTAGAAACATGCTTGCAATCCAGAGCATTTGTAGATCAGAGCGAATTTCCCCGTAAGAAATAACGGACACTCAGAGGACTCGTTCCACAACCCAAAACTATTCACGTGAAAGTGACTGCAGGACTGTAATATAATATAAAATCATGGAGAAAATACAAAATATAAAGCAAAACAAATTAACCTGCAGGTACCTTTGAAAACCATCATAGCTGGTTGTGAGGCGAACAAAAGAGAGGAGGGTTACTGCGTAGGACGACTTTCACGATCGCTAATGGAATCACTGTCATCTATTGGCTCGGTGGCATCTTTTTCTGTATGGGGGCCATTGTGCTCGGTGACAAGGTTGCTGACTCCAGGACACGATTCAGAAACTCGTGTCACGTACCGCATTGAACGTAACTGGCAATAAGGCAGCAGTGGAAAGGGTCTAGATCTGCAGGCAGCCTGACTTGAAATGAAGCAAAGCTTTCCTAAGCTCACTCTTTAATTTTTTTTAATGTTTACTTACTTTTGAGAGAGAGAGAGAGAAAGAGAGAGAGAGAGAGGAAAGAGAGGGAGACACGGAATCCGAAGCAGGCTCCAGGCTCTGAGCTGTCCACACAGAGCCCGACACGGGGCTCGAACTCTCAAGCTGTGAGATCATGACCTGAGCCGAAGTTGGATGCTTAACCGACTAAGCCATTCAGGCGCCCCTCCTAAGCTTACTCTTGTATGGAAAAGCAAAAGACTGTACGTAGGTGCTTTCAAGTGGCCAAATTATATATATATATATATATATATATATATATATATATATACATATATATATATATATATACACACACACACATATACATATATATGTATATGTATATATATGTATATGTATATACATATATGTATATGTGTATACGTATATGTATATACATATATGTATATGTGTATATATATAGATATATATATATATGCTAGTGCCAGCTGTGGGCACCTTTCAACATTCTGAAAATCACTGATTTCTGCCAAACACTGCAGCCCGAGACCAAGCATCTGGGCATGGAAGACGACCAGCCATGATCCCAGAGAGAGAGAGAGAGAGAGAGAGAGAAGGACCATTGGCTCGGTTGTGATCATGTGACACGTGGCACCATGAACTACTCATATTGCAAGACATTGCTTCTTTACCAAATTAAAATTGATTAGAAATGTTTGCTCGTCCTGTGGAACACTCGCAGAACAAGTCACTCGCAATCCAAGGTTTTACTGTAATCTGATATCTCCTGCCTTCTGATCTTATGACCTCCCCTTAGTGCCTTCTGTTTTAGAACTCCCCTCTAAACAAGTTGGCCCAGAAGTCTGGGAAATGTTGATATATAACATCCAGGTCCAGGGCATGGAACACATTTGAGAGCAAAGAGGTGGGTGGCCAGCAGTGCATCTCTTCCATCGGAACGTGCAATCCTGGGCAAACACCATTGTTAGGTTCTACAGAGAGGATACTTGGCAAGAGAATAAAAGCATTAAATTATGGCATTAAAATAGACAATATGTCATTTAGTTCATCTTGGTGGTGAACCAAAGCAGTTCCCGAGAGATTTCTTAATACCTAAAAAAGAGAAAAGAATTTTCATAAAGGAGACCCATGTCACCAGTAAGTGGCTAAAACTAGCCATTTGCAATGCCTTCATCAGGTAAACTACTCTTGGGGGGAGAAACTGCATAGTCCCTGGTGTGAAGTTTACCGTGCCAGCCTCAACACAAGTTCACAATTTCCTGAGACGGCCTTGAGGATTCCCGGTGGCTTGGGTGGTGTTTCCTGCAGGGGCCAGTGCACATGCTTTGGGATACTGAAAACCATGCCTCCACTTATAAAACATGATTTCGAAGAAAGAAAACTATGTTTTAAAACAAGTATGTCAGAATCTATACCCAAATAGTTTTTCTCCTTTAATTCCTTTGGCAAATACAAACATTTTTTTTTTTAAAAATCCAAACTCAAAACCTTCCTAATAGTGCACATGAATGACAGAATATTCTTAGATGTACATAAAATTCTACTTTGGATGAGAATATGAGTTTATTTTTTTTAAGAAAGGATTAATCATTGAATTCAGTGTTGTTTTGCTTTGTGTTGGCCAGGAACTTCCTAACCATTATTCTTCACCAGGAACAGCCTAACCAGTGGGCTTCCTTCTTCTACAGACAACAAAGAGTTTATATGACAGACTACAGCTAACGAGGCACCTGGTAACTTGATGTAAGCTCAGACTTTTTAAGCCCTTGGAGAAGAGAATTACTCAGGGTTCACACCCAAAGGATCCTTTGGGTTGGTGTTGCCCTAGCTCTGGCCGTGGTTTCAAACTGGAATCCTACAGTCTCCTAGAAAGTACTAAGTAGTATTTTAAGGGTAAAAGGAAATAAAAGGTAGAGGTGAGTGGGGGAGAGGTAAGTCTGTGCCCTCCACTCCTACCTCAACCACAGCTGCTTCATTATTTGGGGTATGGACATTGCCGTTGTCATCCCATTTTATACTAGTCCTTCACTCTGCACTATGAGAAGTCTAGTTTCTGCCTATAGTCCTCAACCCAATCACATAATCTCAAAGTCCCTGTACTGAATGACTCAGGGACGCAGGCACAAACCATCGGTGGATGCCATTCCCCTGTAGGCATGTAAATCTGGTGGCTCAGTGAGACCAAAGGGAAGGAAATTAATTCCATGTTAGGAGAGAAATTCTTTCTCCCACCAGGTGTGAACAAGGAGGAATCGTAGCCTGGGTATGCTTGTAATCGTCTCATGACCACTGAGGAATTGCCACTGGGATAAAATAACAATGGAATTGTTAGGGTAGAGAGAGTGAAAGAACTTGAGTTAACTTGAAATTGTTAACTGATTCAACCAACCCTAAAGCTCATTCTTAACATCTGGCAGTCTTCACACATAAGGCGATGATTTCCCTATCCTTCAAATCTGTTCATTGAGTTGGATTTTCAGTCACCTGCGGCAGAAATCATAACTGATAACATTCTACCTTTGAAAAGATTGAAAAATACTGCCCTGGAGAAACTTCTAAAAAAAAAAAACCCTACTTTATTTCATTTTTATTAAGTTTATTTTATTTATTTTTAAGAGAGAGCGCAAGCAGGGAAGGGTCAGAGAGAGAGAGGGAGACACAGAATCTGAAGCAGGCTGTGTCCGAGCTGTTAGCATAGAGCCTGACATGGGGCTCGAAATCATGAACTGTGAGTCTTGACCTGAGCCAAAGTCAGACACTTAACCAACTGAGCCACCCAGGGGTCCCTATTTAATTTTTTTTTTTTTTTTTGAGAGAGAGCAAGCACGTGAATTGCAGGGGAGGGGCTTAGGGAAGGAGACAGAGGATCTTGACCAGGCTCCACACTCAGTGTGGAGCCCAGTGCGGGGCTCTGTCCCATGACCCTGGGATCATGACATGAGCTTAAATCAAGAGTCAGATACTTAGCTGACTGAGTCACCCAGGTGCCCCCTAAATCCCATACTTTAGATAGTTTTGTTTTCCACATTCCATCCTCTATTGTCCTTTCCTGCCTTGTGACCCTCACCCCTTCCCCTCAGCATCACATTGCCCTCATTCCGTCCCAGGCTGCCCAGGCTCTTGCTGGAGGGTCTTCCCTTTATCTCAGTCTTCACTTGACATTTAGTTACCCTGCACTGCACTTGCCAAGTCAGTTGACCGGAATCATTGATGAATTTGTTCATGGCCAGTAATGGCAATGGAAACTTTACTTTGGGACCAGCGTGCCTTGATGTATAACAGAAGGTTTATAAATATTTTCCGGCTCAATAAAAAAATTAGTGAAACAAATATGTGATACCATCTATAGAATATTTATGGTTGATGAGAGAAACTTTTAAAATATTACATCATAACCCCAACAAATGAATCCATAATAGAGTCTCGGACCCAGTGGGCAGCCACTGTCCATTTTTGAGAAAAAGGCACTTTCTCAGAGCTATTTCAATCATGGCATTTATTTAACCACGGACTGCACTTAGCACTAAACCAACCTAGGTGGCAAAAGTATTCATAAAAAAAAAAAAAAGGCTTGACTGCTGGAGACAGGTGTTGGGGAACCCACCCTCAATGTTAGCATGAACACCGTCCAACATTCGAAGAGCTGCTCACGCGTCTCTGCTGGGGCCTGGCAGCTGGCCCTTCCAACCCCCTTCCCATTCTGTGCTGCCTCATGTTTACACAGCGAAAATGAAACTGTTGCCAGTGTTAATACAGCATAATTTATAAGCTGAGAAGAGAACTCAGCATGCATTCCCTCAAGTGAAACAGACTGTTATTTTCGGAACCGACTGAAGGGTGGAGACATTTCTTGGAAACCAAAGGAACTGCTGATTCCCCAGATCCTTTCTGCTTCATAGGACCCACCTCTCATGAGGCAGGCAGGACCAACTCACAGAAAAGACAGAGGTCTGACAAACCTGTCCTCTGAATTATAGAAGGCAGATTCATCTGCTGAGGCCATGCCTTCTAGGTTCCAAACACTCCCTTACACCTCTAGTCCTGGGAGAGGAGCCAGTGACTTGAGATCAGAAACGCTGCTTATCAGAGAAGGCCCATTGCACAGAATCTGTTTCTCACCCATTAGTAGCTATGATTGCAGGGATATTGCAAAGCCAGACCCTGTCGCCAAAGTGGGACACAGGGTGTGAAATCTCAATCTCCAAATATATGTATTTGCATTTCATAATAGAAGCATGTATCCATATCATATCCAACTTCCTTTGCTCCTAACATAGCAATCAAAATCTTCGACTTAGATCTTTGCTTCTAACATAGCAACTGAGATCTTCTTTTTTTTTTTTTTAATTTTTTAACATTTATTCATTTTTGAAAGACAGAGACAGAGTAGGGGAGGGGCAGAGAGTGAGAGAGAAACAGAATCTGAAGCAGGCTCCAGGCTCTGAGCTGTCAGCATAGAGCCTGATGCAGGGCTTGAACTCATGAACCACAAGATTATGACTTGAGCTGATTCAGACAACTGACTGAGCCACCCAGGCGCCCCAACAAATGAGATCTAACAGCATGTACACACGCGCACGCGTGCACACACACACACACACACACACACATCCAAATTCCAGGACCAATCTTAAGGAAAGTAGGAGGTGAGATTGCCTGGGGTAGCTGCTAATCAGTGTCAGATCAATGTTGCTGGTCTCATCCCAAATTTGGTACTTACACCTCTTCAAAATTGGGGTTCTAGATTTCCTCTAAGTCCCCCCAGTGATTTTACCCTTTCATCCAGTCTCTGAATTACTGAGTTTATTATACTTTTTGAAGGCATCTGCCCTCCAAACCTTCCCTCTGGGCCCTCCATGGGTCTGCTTTTGCCTGATTAAAGGCTTCTCTAGACTGTGGATTTGAAGTGGACTTTGTACGGTGATATCTACCTTTCCGCTGTACCTTGAAATTTTAGACTTCCTGTTAAGCTCACATTTCTATTTGCCCGTCCTTGCAATCATGTGCTGCCATGTTTAAGATGCTCAGCTTTGGCCTAGCCCCATGTTATCTATCTGGATGACTGAACTGGCTATAACAGAGAACTAAAAACTGGTTATAATAGAGAATTGAGCCCTAGATCCCCTTTGGGACCTGATGCCCAGGATCAGAATGGGTCAATTATGCTGATTATCCTGCTAATCCCCACCATTAGGATAAAGAGCCAGAGTATTCACTGCAGTGTAAGGAGAGAATGCTCAGAAATAAAATTGGAGGGTCTCTAATGTCTGAGAAGAGCATGGTAATGACACACATCACATTCCACTGTGAATGCTTCAAACTTCACAGCTGGACACATATCACCTATGTGATAAACTTGGCCTTCAACACTAAGAGCCAAACTGGTGCTAGATAAGCATGGTCTTGGGACCCCATGGCAGGTTCTTAGGGCTATTTTGAGTTCCTTAGTGTCTGGGTGACTGCCTTACCCACTATTTTTTTTTTGTTTTTGTTTTTTGTTTTTGTTTTTCCCCATGCTTCCATTGCTAAATCACACATGTCTTTAGAGTAAAATATCTTCTCTCCTATAGTCCTATTAAAGTTTAAAAATTCTGGAGGTACAAGCTGCCAATCCATTGGTAGTCCATTGGTACCTTATGGGAAGCCTGATACTCTTTCAATAATTATTTACTGCTCATTCCTGGATGAGAAAGAATGGGTCCTAGAACAGATAAATTTTTATTGCAGAAGAGAAATAAGTCATGAAGAAATAAATTTCTCTGACTTTTCTTTTGATGAAGCGGATAAGGCAGAAGTATACATGGGATGAAGGTCTGGGGGTGCACCTCTGGGATTCACCCAGTGATAGCATTGCCAGGGGATAAAATAATCCCAAACAGATAAAGGTAAATTTAGAGACTGACCTCCCAACATTTTGGGGGCAATTGACCCTCCCCCCATATTCCCTCTATTTCCCAAATACCCAGCTCTTCCCAATCTTCTTCCTACTATGAGATCTGTCAACCAAACCAACATAGGCATGAACACATCCGCCATATTCATCTTTAAATGAACCCCAGAAGCCTACAAAATGTTGCAGTTAGAGAAACCTGTATAAAACTAGTTTGATTTCCCAAGACACACCAGGTGGAATTTCGGCACCTTTCTCCCCCATGGGCTTTCCAAGAAGAGGCGTAGAATTGACAACATCAGTTCAAAGCACATGTGAAATAAAACCACTCTAGGTACTTCATGGCTTCGTGGAAACCAGGTTTGTTGAAATAAAAAAATAAATAAATAAATAAGCAAAACAGAAAGATACCTAGGTTCCCGATGTTGTCAAATACTCTCTTGATCCCTCCCTGTTTCTCAATCTCCCTCACCGTTTTCCAGAATCTGCCCCTCTATGAGCAGGGGCCTCCTGAGAGCTCATGGGAAGGTAAGATTTCTTCGATTGTCCACCAGCCACATGGCTTTTTCCTGGCAGCACTGTTTACGTATCACTGCATGACCTCAGTGTCACAGACTCACTCTTGTCTGTTTGAAATTGCCATGTGGTGGCAATTGTCCACAGGCCCTTGTCTGAAATGCTGACTACCTAGCTAGGCGTCCTCAGGTAATGTTTCCAGTACATGACGGGGGATTTAAAAATAAAAAGAGTTTTGTTTTTGGTTTTAATTTTATTATTATTTTTAATGTTCCAGTTGACAAGCTTCGACGAGACTTTGTCATCCGCTGAGCAAAACAGATTTGAACAGAACATTTTCCTTTTTGGTCCCCCCCAAAACAACTCAAAAATACATGACAGATAAAACCTTAAAATGCCGGGCTTCATCTTAAAAATATTATAGGCCAATCCTCTTCTATTATTATTCATTAAACTGTGGGGGCAAAGATCAGAGTAACATTGTCCATTACCTTATAATGGCCAAGTCTGTGGTTCAGCTGATATGTATATTTTTCCTTCCAAAAAGCCAAACTTAATTTTCTATCCTCTTTTTAGATGGTTATGAAAGATGTTTATTTAGCCTTTTATAAAGACTTAGGTGAGCATTTTAATAGAATGATGTTTCTAAATCTTAAAAATTGTAAACAAATATTTATGTACAAAAACAAAACATTCTTACACGATAACAGGATTCTGCCGTGTCCAGAATCGTTACCAGCCACAACACTTCAAAACAAGTAACTAGGAACCATCCTGCATTCTTACTGGTTTGACTTTGGACACATTAACACACTAACAATACTAGCTAAGTGCCCTCAAAAGAGATTATGAGGTCCTGGGAAGTATTTAACAAATCAGAGACGATCTCTATTTGGGTGTCTTATACTCTAGACACCCCAGTGTTAAGTTCCTTTGCATATACATGAGAGATGTCCTAACTCTCAAAGGCTTTCCAAGATTTAATTAGTGGACATTCAAAAATATATTTAGAATAAACTAACTGTGTATGTCCCAGCAGGGACTAGGGCAGCCATGCCTTTCATTTAGAAACAGTCGGAATGGCAGAAGGAAAAGCTTCTCAATGTGTGGCTAATTTATTGGAATTAGTAATGTCTTATCATTCTTGCTCTTTGCAAATATCTTAGGAGGTATTTGGTTGTCAAACAGTTCTAGACATTGTCGACTCCCCAGTTTTCCAGTTCCGCTAACAACAGTGTAAACAGTTATGAGTCCACGACAGCACCAGATTCAGAAAGAGTCATCATCCTCTCTCACCATCTCCCAGAATGAGCCACATATTTGCAAGACCTTCAGTCCAATGTCTTTTTGGCATCAGAGACAAAAAGGGATAAGAGTCTAAGGGAGACTAAAAAGAAATAATGAAATAAATGTCACACCTGTTCCCCAACTGGATCTCCTAAAGGGAAAATAGAGCTCTAATGGCATCTACTGAGACATTTGGGAACAATTAAATATGGGCTTTTTTATCAGACATCAGATTGCATAAACTTTAAATTCCCTGATACTGTGCCGTGGTTATGAAAGGGAATGCCCTTGTTCCCAGGTAGATACTGAAGTATTAATGGATGAAGTGTCATGATGAGTGAAAATAATTTCAAATGGTTCAAGAAAAAAAATGTCAACATAGATGATAAATAGATAGATGTAAAACGAAGGCAGCAAAATGTTAGCAACTGGTGATTCCAGGTGAGGGTCATGACATATGGCTGCTCTTCACACTTTTCTTGAAAATTTCTCTGTAGGTCTGAGCTTTTTAAAATAAAAAAGTTAGGGCGGGGGGGAGGAAACCCATCTGGGATGCGGGCGGAAGTGTGAGGGACATAGATGAGAAAACATTGGCCATGTGTCGATGATTGATTCTACTAGCTGAGCAGTTAGTTCATGGGAAGTTCATCAAATTAGCCTTCCCACTTCTGTGTGGTTTAGAAGTCTCTATAATAAGAGATTTTTTTGTTTTTATTTTTTATAGAGCAGGAATATTCCTTCCTCAGTCATCTTTTAGTTTTCTGCCATTCTTTGTTTGGATCAAAGCCTCCTCTCACTTTAAATAGCTTGAAAACCAGCTCCAAGTACAGCCCAAGTTTGTGACAGGACAATAGGCTTTACAGTGAGGCGAGACTCAGGTTGACAGCAGCTAATTGATTCACCTGATGAGCCTCTCTCTGTTCCTTTTATTAATGTCTACCAAACAAACAGTATTTGTGGGACCCTGGCTTCATTTGATGCTAGGCACTGGAAGGGGGGCAGGGACAGACGTGTGGGCACAGCGCAATTTAAGAGAAAAGTCATTGTGGAAATTATGCAAGCGTCCTGGGTGGATGGATGGGTAAAATCCCCCTTCTGGGGAGAAGGGGGAATGGGGAGTTAGTGTTTAATGGAAATAGAGTTTCAGTTTGGGAAGATGAAAAGAGGTCTAGAGACAGATGGTGATGGATGGTTGCACAGCAATGAGAATGTACTTAATGCCACCTAACTGTGTACTTAAAATTGGTTAAAATGGCAAAAAATGTTGTGTATATTTTACCAGAGAAAGAAGGAAGGAAGGAAGGAAGGAAAGGAGGAAGGAGGGAAGGAGGGAAGGGGAAGGAAGGAAGAGGAAGGAAGGAAAGAAGGAAGGAAGGAGGGAAGGAGGGAAGGGGAAGGAAGGAAAAGGAAGGAAGGAAAAGGAAGGAAGGAAGGAAGTGGAAGGAAGGAAAGAAGGAAGGAAGGAGGGAAGGAGGGAAGGGGAAGGAAGGAAAAGGAAGGAAGGAAAAGGAAGGAAGGAAGGAAGAGGAAGGAAGGAAAGAAGGAAGGAAGGAAGGAAGGAAGGAAGGAAGGAAGGAAAAGGAAGGCCAGCCTGTGTCCTTAAAGATCTTTGAAGTGTTCAAGTGTCTTTGCTTCAATACTTGGCAACAGCCAGGGGTAAAAACGTGTTTCCCATGGCTGTGTAAATTGCACTGGTAGGAATTCGCACAGTAACACAGGCCCCAACCTGGGTGCCAGAGGAACAGGAGCTCCCAGATCACAGTAGGCTTTCTGAGTGGCTGTCCTGTGGGGAGACCCTGCTATGTGGCCCCAGGAAATCCTAGCTGGCCAGAAGTGAGTTGGGGTGAGGGGTGGGGGTGAAGATTTCCTGGTAGTGCTCTTGTAATACCTTGTTAGTGCTTGTAATCAACAAGGATGAAAGAAGTCGGGCTTCAGGACAGAAACATTGTGCTTGAAATTAAATCAGCTCCCTGCTGGGAGCCACTTCCTTCCTTCCTCCCCACAGCCAGGGACACAATTCAGAGGTTTCTCTGCACGGTTAGCAGCGTGAGTGACCTTCAGTCTCTCCACTTAAAATCCATTCAAGATGATCACCCCGGCTTCAATAAGAGCCTCCATCCCAGCCTCCCCGCCTCTCCTCTTCTTCCCGGTGGCCCAGCTGTCACACCTCTTTGTGTGTCTCTGCCTCTGTCCCTCTGCCCTGTCTCAGTCTCTGTCATGCGTGCACACACCTCCGTTCATTTCTCTTCTGCATCCGTGTGCAAGAGTCGCTAAACCCGCTCCCAAGTGCACCTCCCTTCTACCTGGCTCAGAACTGACAGTGAGATTTTTCACCTCCCGGCTCTCCTTTCTCCTCTCCGAAGAACAGGGAACCAGATGGCCAGCCCCCAGTCTCCCAGCATGAGTTTGACTGACAGGAGCCTTTGATAAACCTCAGAAGAACGAAGTCATCTCCAGGCCACTGCTGCCGCCTGGCCTTTCACACCCCACACGGACCACCATTATCTGCTGCATAGGAGACAAAGGAAATTAGCCCTGCTTCCCTATCATCCCCACTCTTCCCAGGCTGATTTAAACAAGGAAGCAATGAGATGCCCTTCACTTTCCTCCAAAGGGTACAAATGTCAGCTGTTAAAAAATGCAAACAAGAGGCTTTCCTATGTTAATGGCTGGGTTTCTTTGTTAAGGCGGAGGGGTGGAAAGTGTAGTTTATTCTCTGCCTTTGAGGAAGGACTTAACAAGCTTCTCAACAACTTCCTTAACTACCCACACCTTTGACCAGCTGCTGGGTGTCTCTGCTGAAAAGGAAAGACGGAAGGGAAGCTTTGTGTCACAGTCTTTCACAGAAGATCCTCCCAGAACCTGCAGACATGGGGGGTGGGGGGGAATGTTTTCCAGCATTTTAACCCTCAAATGGAAAAAGGAGGAAAAAAAAAAAGACCCTCTCCCCTTTGCCCCAAGCATTTTTCCCCCAGAAAACTAAATGTTTAAGTGTTGGCAGAGCTAAAAATGAGGCATGGGTATCAGAAGCCCTTCTAGATAGGACGTCAGAGGAAATTGTTGCTGACTGTCTTCTGTCACGTTGTAAAGGGCAGGTGTGTGTGTGTGTGTGTGTGTGTGTGTGTGTGTTTGGACTCCTGTTATTTGTTGCTATGGGCCAGTACCCCAGCGTTAGCTGGAAAATGGAAAATTATGGCAGAAAGGCCAATTACTGGGAAATTTGTTTCCCAAATCCATAGCTTCTGAACATTGGGGGTTGGAGTAAACTTTCTTTAGATGACAGCCTACACTTCTAGGAAGGCAATGCTTGCTACTGTCGTCATTTGGCTCCATTACTTTAACACAGTGGATTCTAGGGACACCTGCCCGGGCGACTCAGTCGGCTAAGAGTTCAACTCTTGATTTCAGCTCAGGTCATGATCTCAAGGTCATGAGATGGAGCCCGTGGAGCCTGCTTAAGATTCCGTCTGTCTCTCTCTCTCTCTCTTCCTCGGCCCCTCTCCCCTGCTCACACATGCTTTCGCTCTCTCTCTGAAACAATCAGTAAAATAAAATTGTGGGTTCTACAAAACAGCCAGGAGATTGCGGTGAAAGAGCGGAGCTCAGAAAGATCATGATAATCCAGATAAATTCACGACTCAATCCATAGACACTTGTCGGGCATCAGAGCCAGCCACTGCATGAGGTCCTTCGGGAGATACTAATTTGGAGGCACAGTCCCCATAAGGAGTTCACAGTCTAGACAAGGACATAGGAGTGACCCTAGACTTCCTTCCTAAAAGGTAGATAAGACCTAAATAAGTAAAACCATGAGAGGAAGAAAGAAAAGCCTGGAGAAGAAAGAACTCAGTGTTGCGAGACCTCTTTGAAATGGAGGCACTTTTATGAGTGAGGGGGAAAGAAGGTTACAGCTCAAATCATTGGTGCCTGGATGAGGAACTTTCCTCCGGCATTAGTTGGCTGGGGCAGCCATAACAAAACACCACAGACGGGGTGGCTTACACAATAACAATTTATTTCTCACAGCTCTAGAGGCTGGAAGTCCAAGATCAAGGTGTTGACACCTTGTTGGCAGGTTCGGCTTCTCCTGAAGAGTCTTTCTTTGGCCTGCATGCTACCACCTTCATCACGTGTCCTCCTCTGGCCTTTCCTCGGTGTGTGACCATTGCTGCCTCTTCCTTTTCTTGTAAGAACACCATTGATATTATATTAGGACCCTAATCTTATGTCCTCATTTAGCCTGAATTGCCTGCTTAAAGGCCCCATCTCTAAAGACAGTCACATGGGGGGTTAGGGTTTCAACACTGAATTCTGAGCAGACACGACTGTCCCTGACACTTCCTTAGATAAGGCAAGGGAATGATGGCAGAGAGGGACCCACAGGATGAAAAGTTGCCTATGAAGCACAAGTGATTAGCGAAGAGAGAGGCCGGCTAAGAGACAAATTAGGTGGTTCTAAAATAGGCAACAGGTAAACTGGACGGGGCCTGAACTGGATATTGGTGGTAAGAAGAATGAGCTGCAAAGGGAGAGCATGAAGGGAAAGGAAAGAAGACTTGATGACTGATTAGATATGGCGCACAAGAGACGAGATGGATGTCCTCAGATCACTAGTTCTGAGAGACCGGGAAAATAGATGAACTGTACAATGGGTACATCAGAGATCCTGCCACCACAGGATAGAGTAGAAAGGTCCTGAGTTCTGCAGTCAGACATACTATGTTAAATATTTAAACGGTGTACCTGTTAGATGTGCAACTGTAGCGATGCACTTACCCCATCCTGGGCCTCAATTTCCTCTCGTATCAAGTTGGGATGATGGGACCAACCACAGCGAGTGGCTTACGTTTTATGGGTTAAAGGTTATCAGTGGATTTGACTATGAGAGAGAATTCAAGATTACCCCGACAGATTGCAGAAGAGGCTTAAGAACAATATATCATTCAAATTTCACGGAGATTCTCTTAGGTAAAAGAGTGTAGAGTAAATAAGGCCTAGAACAACCGTGTAGATGTAGGAGTCACATCAACCGTGAGATCAACATGGAAGCTTTCATCCAGTAGCTATAATTGACAAGAAAACAAGCCCAAGCTTGGTCACATCCAACAGGAACGCAACCCTTGAGGGCCCTGAAGTAGTTCTTTATACTGGAAGGTAGGACATAGAAAAAGAAGTGAAAGGAATAAACCGGTGGGCTGAGGAGGAGATGGGACCATCTCACGCAGACCAACAGAAGGTCACTGTGGGGGGCTAGTATTCTATTCTCCGTTCCCACAGAAGATGGGACAAGAGGACAAAATGAACTCAGAGCAAATCAGAAGAAATATAGATTATCTCTGAAAAAGAAGTGCTGACAATGTCGTTAAGCACATTTATGGGCTGAATCGTTCCTCTCCCCTTCCCTCCAAAAAAAATTCACATGTTGAAGACTTAACCCTTCCATATGTCTCACAATTGGACTGCATTTAGAGATAGGGTCTTTAGAGAGATGATTAAGTTAAATGAAGTCATTAGGCTGCATCCTAATCCAAAACGACCAGTGAACTCACAAAAAGAGGCATTGAGGACACACAAGGAGACACCAGGAAGGCACATACACAGAAAAAGAAGGTCATATGAAGACACAGCAAGACGGCCATCTATAAGCCAAGGAGAGAAGCTTCAGAAGAAACCAAACCTGTCTACACCTTGATCTTAGACTTCTAGCCTCTAGAACTGTGAGGAAGTAAATTTCTGTTGTTTAAACCACCAAGTCTGTGATATTTTGTTATGGCAGCTGCTGGGGTTCAGGACATGCGACTTCTCAAAACATGGCACCTTGGCCCATTAAGTATTTTAACCTGAAGGAGTTTAGAGAAAAGAGAAAAGCAGGAAGGTTACTCCGACTGTTCCTTGATCTTCTCACTTGAAATATGTCATAAAACCCTCATGTGTGACGTGCTCTCCCTGTACCTGGAGGAAAGGAGCATCCTTACCTCTGGAGACAAAGGGACACTGAGAAGAATCCTTCTAAGTTTCCCCATGTTACTACACTTACCTCATACTCCTTAACCTGTCATATTTCTCCATGACTGTCCACTGTTCACCAAATCAACATAGTACTGTTTATCCAAGTCCTCGTTTCCTTACGATGGCTCCCATGTCACGTAAAACTTACATGCAATTTGTTTCGTTTCTCCAGTTAATCTGTCTCTGTCAGTTCAATTTTCAGACCCAGAGACCCTAAGAAAGTCAAGTAATTTTTTTCCTCCTCTACAGTTTTTGTTGCCCAAATGTCAAACACCACCAGTCGAAGACACCCCGCTTAGTCCAGAAGCTGCGGTGAACAGATCCTGGATCTGAAACAACAGCTGACAGAAGGTAAGAGTTCTTACGATGCTAGTCTCTTAGATCTCTAGCTACGGGGACTGGTTGAGTAAAGTTGTCTAAGAGTCTTTTCCTTTCCAAATTATCCAAAGAAAAAATTTGTCTAAAAATTAGTTCTTTGAATTGGGACTCCGGTTAAAATTTCGTTTGGGGGTATAGGGGCGCCTGGGTGGCTCAGTCGGTTAAGCGTCTGGCTTCAGCTCAGGTCACAATCTCACACTCCGAGCCCTGCATCAGGCTCTGTGCTGACAGCTCGGAGCCTGGAGCCTGCTTTGGATTCTGTGTCTCCCCCTCTCTCTGCCCCTCCCCTGCTCATGCTCTGTCTCTCTCTGTCTCAAAAATAAATAAAAAAACATTAAAAAAAATTAAAAAAAATTTCGTCGGGGGTACCCATTGATTATCAATTCCTTCCCTCCCAGGGACAGTTATCATTTTCCTGTTTATCTCTCTTTTTGTGTCCTTGGCTTAACTTTCTATCCCTCAGGGCACACACGTGTTGGCTCTTGTGTGTAGCCCATCAGTTGTCAGGTTGGAGACCCCAAAAATATGTCCAGACACAAGTGTGGGTTGTACCTCATTTGTAGTTAATATCATACCAGCTGTTGCCAGTTCTCAAGAAAGTTGTCTAAGTCTCCCTTTCTCTTGGCTATCTTTGAGAGTGGTTCTGGATCTTGGGAGGATGACATCTTTTGCACTTTCTTTGGGGATGCCTCTTGCATTTCTGGTTAACTACTGATTTTGGTCTCAAGTTACTTGATAGATATACTTTGGTTTAAATATTTTTTATAGACGTTTACGGTCAAAAGTTGGTCATACTGGAGGCTGATAGTCAGAGTGTGATAAAAACCAATTTTTTAAGGCCTTCTCTCCTAAGCTGACTGGAGCTATATAGGGGAAAGAACATTCTAAAGCCTATGTGGAATAATTTATTAAAACATTCCAAAGACACACAGCCTAAATCTAGAACATCTTAGTTGGAAAGGTTCTCCCTGATATAAAGAAGCAAGCTGAGGTGTGCCTTGGTGGCCCAGTTAAGCATCTGACTTCAGCTTAGGTCATGATGTCACAGTTCATGGGTTGGAGTCACGCATCAGGCTCTGTGCTGACAGTGCGGAGCCTGCTTGGAATTCTCTCTCTCTCCCTCTCTCTCTGTCCTTCCCCCACTTGTGCTTTGTCTCTCCCTCAAAATAAATTAAAAAATATTAAAAAAAAGAAGCTAGTTAAAGGTAATTAAGATAATGGATGGGTGGGCCAGCCCTTTGATATCATTCGGGCAATGACCCAATTCTTGAAGAATTATAAACAACTTGCCTTATCTTATAAATCAAGTCTATACAAAAGCAGAAATGCGGCCCTTGAAGCAATTCAGAGACCACCTATCCTTACCAACCTCCAAACCTCCCTTATTTATCTCAAAATGCTTGCAAATATTGTAAAAGATTAGGACACTGGAAACAAAACTATCCTGCATTTAAAAAGAAAGAAGACTTAAATAGTAATAACACTAGATTTCTGATATTAATGTACCTGACACATGGCTAAAATTTTAAAGCAAAAGCTACAAGGTCTCCATTTATATCTGTCCACATGTATATCACACACACACACACACACACACACACACACACACATATATTTGGGGATATTTAAAATTTCTTAAGTTCTATTCAAGTTGCCTTAGATACAAATGAGCACTCATACAAATTAAATATTTCTAAAACTCTCAGTAATACAGCAACTAACCCAAATGTTTTTTTGAGTTCACATGATCTAGGATAATCTTGGGCAAATAAAGCTAGTTTTTAAATTGTTCATAAAATAAAACCAGGGATGTCTTCGGAGTTGTCAGCGTTAAATATAATACAAACATACAATTTTTTTCTACTTAGGTTTACTATTCAAACAAGCCTATGTTATCTCTGCTAGATGTTTAAGATTATAAAACTATAAATCCAACCCAAGAATAAAATGGACAATAAAATGAATTGCTTGATGCATGTCAAGCATAGCAGTTAAAAAAAGAGGGAAGAACCATATGTTTAACCTTTTAGGTTCTTTACTTCAATGATATTTTGATACTTTGCTGCTTTGTCAATGAAAAAAATAATTTAAGAAGATGGCTAATTTTGTTTTGTCTCATGAAATTTTCATAAGCAATTTAAATATTGCTGTTAAAAACAAATAAATAAAATAGATGTAAGTGGGATAAAAGTTTATACATAAACTTTTCTATAAAATTATGTTTTGTAATGTCTACTTACAAAGTTTCAGAAATCTTTTTGATAACTTTAAACCTTAAAGTTATACAAAGTTAGGTTAAACGGTAAACATTCCTTGAATATAGGGATTATTTCCAAATAAAATAAAATGTTGAAACATTAATGTCTGAACATAAATTTATCTGCCTGTGGCATCTTGTTTGCATATAGTATAGAGAAGCTAAATATATTTGGGCCAATTAATAAACATGATAAATTATACTATGAAAAAGAAATATGGCTCTAGAAATTGTGATGTATTAACAAATTTGCTACAGAATGACGGTATATGTCAGTTCACAATTGCTTACTTCCTACTTTTCACTGAAAAGAAAGACTACTAATTAAAAATTATAATATATATAAATGAAACTAATAAGAATAACCTGGGTAAAAAAACCCCTTTGTATACAAGGAAAATAAGATGTGTTTTCACAAGGTCAAGTAGTTGTTTTAGAACAGGAAAGAGAAAAAGTATAGGACAAAAACTGGATGGATAAAAAAAGACTGTAGGCAGCTGCAAAAAAAGAATTTTATGTGTGGTTAAGCTGCTAAGATTGAATAGATTTGTTTATAAGGGTTTGTTTTTTTTTTTTAATGGACCTAAAGATCAAAGTACATTGGTGCAAAACTAGAATTTGGTTTCTCTCTCTATTAAGATGACAAGCTTTTCTTACATTATTGATCTGCTCTTAATAAGAAATCGCAAAAACCAAAAAGGCTGTTTTCTTCTTTTAAGTAGTTTTTCTGAGAAAAGATGTTGTGTCTTAAAATAATTTCCCATGCTTCATATTGTCTTTATCAAGTCTTTGATTATTTAAAAAAAAATCTTCTCAACGTTAAAGAGCTAATGTGTTTTCTTCCTTTTTAATGTTCATTCAACCATCTCTGTTTATCTTTAAAATGTTTTATCGCCCCTTTGGTTAAATAGATAATTAAGTATTGTTTTATAATGAGGTGTGATCCTATTTTATCAAGTCTGACCCTTAGACATCATGTACAGCTTCCCCAGATGAACATCCAATTGGAGTCTTTCTTACCTCAAACTAAATTTGAGATGTCTCAGAGGGTCCCTGGAAAACCTCAAAAGATTCTTCTCTTACCACATAAAAGAGAGATGGACCACTAGTTGGGTTTATTTGGTATGTTAAATTACATGCGAAGCATTGCCAAATAGGAAGTGATGCTCAATCTTGGTAGGTTACACTTGGAGGCTTATTCCAGAAATTACATGAAGTTCACAGAAATTTGTGCATACCCTCATTGCCCAATCACTATGTTAAAAAGTTGTATGTCACAGAAATAACTAAATTTACTTATCAAATGAACTCTCATCAGATCTTTAACCCTGGTCATCTTTATGTCATTTGTCATTCATAGACAGTTATTGACTTACTCTGGCTCTCCTGTAAAAGCATTTGCAGTGAGCTACAGGTGAAAATCCTTCATGATTGAATCACTTGAATAAGTTTGAGTCCATCCCGCTGGACTGAACAAGAATTTCTAGAATTAATGAAGAAGTTGATGAATTGATAGAAATGCCCATTTAAGATCAAGCAGAATAAGAATTAATTACAGGGAGCAATGGACTCATGAGGATAATTATAATTTTTATAACTTTTTGTTTGAAACATTACTGGTTCTAGAGTGTTTTGTTTGCCAGATTTAAGGAAACCTTTCTCTCTTTTCTTTAAAGCTATCTGCAACTTACAGCATTTTGGTAAAATATACCTCTGTGAACAAAAATAAAACAATGATCTTTTTCCTTCCTACCAGGTCCTTCCAGAATTCAGAAACTCTTAGTGACCATTCTTATTTTCATGGCAATGTAGTTATTTGCATAAGTTCAATAAGAATTTATTTATTTATTTATTTATAATGTTTTTATTTATTTTTGAGACAGAGAGAGACAGAGCAGGAGCAGGGGAGGGGCAGAAAGAGAGGGAGACACAGAATCAGAAGCAGGCTCCAGGCTCCAAGCTGTCAGCACAGAGCCCGACGCGGGGCTCAAATCTACAGACCGTGAGATCATGACCTGAGCTGAGGTCAGACACTCAACTGACTGAGCCACCCACGTGCCCCAAGAATTAATTTTTGTAGATTTTGTGTCCAGAAAACAGGATGCGATTGGAAACACTGCTTATATTATCAAGGTTTTGCCAGGAATGTTATATTTGAGAATGACATATATAGAATCAAATATGACCAGACACCAGGGTTGACTAAGTGGAACCAACCTTAGGAACACTAAGTGACACTAAGGAACTAAGGTTGACTCTATGGAAGCAACAAAAGTTCTTGAAAAAAAAAAAATTACCCGATGCCTTTTTCCTCAGGGTTTCTATCCTTACCAGTTGAGTAAGGAAGTTCACTTCCTGGCAGACCCAGGAACCAAAAGATATTTGGGGGACCTCATGAAGAGAAGAATTCATCTAAATTCATAGGTATTACACAGACCAAGTCTGATGGAGAATGCTTGTCTTGGCTTCCTAGCCTCAAGATGCTTTTAATAGTCCAATCTGATATTGTTTATGAAGAGTTCCAGCAAAGCAGACTCGAAAAAGTCTGGTCAACGTGGTCAATTATTATGTTTCCTGCACTTATGCAAGCGATCAGACCAAGTTAAAGGAGATTAGATTTATTTTGCAAGCAACTTATTCTTACTTTGATCATCTTTGATAGAAATAGAAGACCATAGAGAAAAAAATTATATTTGAATGGAAAACTGTAACACAGTCTTTTGGGTATTACATTGTCATCCTGTTCATTATCTTTCAGGTTTTGTTACCTATCCGTATCCTGAATTCTTCTAGTTTCTTCTTATATCTGGCTACAACTCTCCAGATTAACATTTTACAGTTTTTCCCCTTTTGACTTGGAATCACTGAAAGTTAAACATGCCCATTTTCCTTAGGCCCCACCAGCTGAAGCTGTACAACCTGAGGACATCAGCAGAGACATTCGAACTGCAAACCAAAAAAATCTGTTAGACTGCCATTGCCTGCCTTGACTCCAGAAGATACTTTGAGTCCAACATCTAGAAATCTCCTTGACTTACTGCCCTCTGGACTGAAAAGCTGAGTATAGAGTTTTTTTCTAACCATAAGCTTTGTTTTCCTTTGGTTTTCATGGAAATAGCCAGGACTAAGAGATGAGTTTGATGGGCTATGGGGAAATCTGCTCAGTTTCTGAACTGTGAAATTTTGGGAGATTTTTCAGATGGCGAAATGATGGGGCTAAGGACTTGCTACCCAAAATATAGCACCTCGACACACTAAATATTTTAAGTTGAAGGAGTTTTGAGAAAACAGCAGAAGCAGCAAGGTCACTTACTACCTTCCTGCTCTTCTCCCCTGAAACAGGTCATAAAACTCTGATGTGAAAGATTGCCTTCCTTATAGTCAGAGGAAAAGAGCATCCTTATGTCTGGAGACAAAGGGATTCCAGGAAGAATCTGAACAAATGGGGTTTGCTAAGTTCCCCCCTCAGTTTACTATATTTATCTCCTATTCCCTAACCTATTACATTCTTCCATGACTTCACCCATCATCAAACCTAGCATAATAATACACGAATCTGTTTCTTTGGGTCTTCATTTTCTCCAGAAGGGACCCCTGTCTCATACAACTTATATTAAATAAATAGGTATGCTTTTCTCCTGGTAATCTGTCTTTGTCAATTTAGTTCTCAGTCCCAGCCAGGGACACCAAGAGGGTAGAGGAAAATTTTCCTCCCTTACACAGCCCTAGTAATGGGCACACATTACTGAGCACACATACACACGTTACTCAGCACAATGCAGCACACATATACAATGACATACACTATATATATAAATATACATGTATATACATATACATACATATACATAAATTACATCCACTATATACATATACATATTCATATATACATACAATTATATGTGCTATATATACATATACATATTCATAAATACACAGTCAGATATATATATATATATACACACACACATTCAGGTATATATATGTATATATACATATACATATTCATATATATATATATATATATACATATTCATATATATATATATATACATATACATATTCATATAGATATATATATGAATCCAGGACTCAAGATATGATTGACCAGGGAAGCAGATTACTTAGTTCGGAGAATATATTCCCACTAGAATATAAAAAATAGCATATATTTCTGTGTAATACAGCATATATTACCATAGTGTCTCTCAGCTTCGTAATCACTGAGAGCAGACTGAATAAAGTTTTTAGAGAGATAATGTGAAATCTTCAATTAATATTTTTATTTCCTGACTGCATATCTCACCATGGCCAGCTCAGAAAGCTTTCCTTGCCTCTAGTACTCGAAGTGAGTCTTGAATAATTTTGAGTTATGCTCAGTGCTACAGAAGCAAATGGTCTCCATTTGCCATGACTGGTTTTATGGAATCACAGAATTGCAGAGCACAAAAGGTCCCTAGAGAATACTGTTTAAATTTATTATGTCCCTTTATTGGGTCAATTCCAACAGTTTTGCAGTAATCCTCAGGTCCCTAGGAATTCCACACAGTTTCTAAGAGTGGTGATTATTTCATTTCTTATACTAGGCACTTCGATGTTTTGTAATTAAGTATGCAAAAACTAAAGTTAACTAAACTAAAAAAACATATATTTATTGTGTCGAGGTGCCATATTTTGGGTAGCAAGTCCTGAAGCCCATCGTTTCCCCATCTGCAACATCTCCCAAAATTTCACAGTTCAGAAACTGAGCAGATTTCCCCATAGCCCATCAAACTCATCTCTTAGCCCTGGCTATTTCCATGAAAACCAAAGGAAAGCAAAGCTTAATGGTTAGAACAAACTCTATACTCATAAGGAAATTTTACGGAAGTAAAGTATCTTGGGATCACATGGAAATTTAAATATTTCCTAGCCAAATTCTTAACTCAAAATGTGAACGTGTTTACACATGTCAGCCACCTGATAATTAAACACCTCCAGTGATCACAAACTCATCTTTGAGAGGTTACCCCTATAATCACATTGATCTGGAGTCCATTTCTTTGTGCCTTTCACTGGGTGATAGCAGTTTCTAGTGGTTATTATTTCAGTCTGCCCTGCCTGCCTCCCATGCTACCCCTCACCTTGTCCCTGACCCAGACACACTGAGGCAAAGTCCTTTCCAAGTGTTTTTCTGGCTGAGCTGACAGTAAAGAGCCTCCTTTTCTCTCTGGTTGCTAAGCTTGATAAATGGCAGTTCAGAGCACCCTGTAGCAGTAGGAGAACAGGAAGTCTGTTCCAAAAGTAGGGAGCAGAGTAAGGGAGAGAAGGAAAGAGAGAAAGGCAGAAAGGGCACATCTTGATTCCAGTTCCTTCTATGGGCAACTCTGCTCCCACCTTCCCCATGATTTGGTTTTGTGAGCCAATAAGCCGCCTGTTTGCTTAAGATATTTTGGGTTACATTGCTGTCACATGCAGCTAGGAGATTGGTTGAGGAATAAACCCAGTTCATTCTCATTGAAACGGCTCTTAAAACGTTAGAAAGTCATCATCAGAAAGATTATATTTTTATTGTCCAAATCGGGACAATTTGGAGAGTGAAATAGAACATAATTTGCAGTTATGCTGAGACAGTAGCCATAACCTTTGGACTATTCCAGAAAGCTTACTGCTAGCCCTCCTACTCCACTCCTCTTGTTCCTAAGTCCTTCCCAATTTGTTACAAGTCACGGTTACTAATCCCCAGGCCATGCTGGCGAGTAGCCTTTGAACCCTTGGCAATTTGCGAATGTCTCTCTTGGAATTATGGCGGCTAGAATTGAATCCAGTAGTCGAGATGTGGTTGACTGGCACCAGGTGATGTGGATCACTTGGTTTGGAGAATATATTCCCATGATTCCACTGATGCACCCTTAAATCACATCGCCCTCTAACTTCGGTTCTTTCTCTTAAACAGAGCTTTAGACTGTGCCTGGCATGTGGTTGGTGCTTAAAAGCCAAGCATAAATGGCTCATTTTGAGCTGGAAGTCAACTCTACTCCAGTTGGCTTTTGAGGATTCAAATATGGGATCTCCTATGTGTCTGTGTGAAATTTCATCTTCTACAGTTCCGTCTATGACATTAGTTTACAGTTCAGAATATCATTGTTTCTCCCAACTTCTGTTCAATAAATGTAGTGAACATATCATCTGTGTATCACTCTCATCGATGTTGGCATTAGCTAGCACAGTTCTTCTTGTGTGGCAGTCTTTATTGTGAGCATTTTAGGCATTTTTAACTCACTTAATATTCACAATAAAACGATGAAGTGGATATCATGGTTATTCTCATCTTACAGATAAACAAATTGCGGTACAAAAAGGTTAAGCAAGCTGCCTGAGGTCGCAGGGAGCTAATAAGTGGCAGAGCCGGGTCAAAACTAGACAATCTGCTTCCAGAGTCTGTACTTTTTTGCACCTTTCTGTTCTCATCAAATTCACTGACTACTAAGACTAGGAATAGGTCAGGGCCCAGGAGAGAGACCCTGACGCCCTGCCACAGTGCGGGTACACAGCAAGCACTCAATGCCGTGTTTTGTTCCATCAATGACTACTCTCCCTAACTGTATGATAATAACCATAGAAAAAGAGAATCTTGTGTGTCTTGATGAAGCCCAGGTACGCTGTTCTAATTTAAGCGTTTGAAGTACTTACAAAGCATCACTTTCTTAATCCGATCTAGAATTCTCTCTTGGACCAATGTCAAACTCACTGTTATTGCTGTGTGGAATCACCCTTCCTCCCTTTCTTCCTTCTTCTCTCTCTTCCTCTCTTCCATTCTCCCCACGTCTGTCTTTCCTTTCTATTTTTACTCCTTATTCCTCCCTCTCTTGTTCCTTCCCCCACCCAACTTTCTCTGTTAAGAAGAACAGTATTCGCCTGACTCTAATCTACTGTCCCCTGCTCCATAATTTCTTAAAGATCATAGCATTTTACTGGGAGGTCCTCTACCTGACCCAAGGCTCTCATTTCCTTGGCCAGAGATTTGAATTTACTTACAGATGCTAGATAATCTGTAGTGTTCTCACCTGAGAAATTGTTGCTGTTAGCAAAATCGGCAAACTGTTACAATTTTATAATTAAAATAATTAAATTTTTATAATCTCCAAGTTCAACAGAGACTTGCCAGACCAATCAATGACCTGGACCAATTTTGAAAATCTTTCCTCTTTCGATGCACGTGATTTTGGTTTGACAAATGTATATCTCACCCTGACCATGGCAAGAACAAATCAAACACAATGCAGCGATACTGTCCAACATGACTGGCCCGTGGAAAATGTACAGTGAATTGCAAGCGTGACGTTTTCAAAGGCAGCGAGATAATTATTTGAATAATTCCAAATTTAAATGTTAAGAGTGAGGGGTGAGGTGTACAAAAATCAGAGAGATACCTGATGCTGTGGTCATCCTACATCCAAGTCCTCTTGGAGGCAGAGAAAGGCAAAGCCAAATACGGCAGAGTCGCCATGGAAATTAGTCTACACAAACACAGGGCCTTGAATTAATTTGGACAATCCTGAAAGAAGTAAAGAAAGTCAAGATATAAATAAAAATGAAAAACATCTCTCCTGACTCGCCTGGCTATCGAATGCCCAGCAGCCTGCCGCCGGGAAGGACAGAGCCAGTGACAAATATTGCCAGCCCAGAGATGAGTTTTTTCACCTCTCTGCAAGGCTGAATGGAAGGAATTTAATTTGCCTGCTTGGCTCTTATGCAATGCCAGGTAACCTTAGAATAAAGAGGGCTTTGAGGGAGAAAGCCAGACTTCCCAAACACACTGCTACAATCATATCCCCCTCTTGTCAGATGCCTGCAGACACAGCGACCAACATGTCCCAGACTGCGTATTGCTATCACTCAGATTCATAAGGCTCCGTCTCCCACAGAGAAGGATGGGAGATAGAAAGGCGCCAACTGCTCTCCCTGTGAAAACTCCAGGGTGAAATTCCATCAGACAGAAGCCAGCTCACTGCTGAGTGAATTGAGCCTTTTATCAGTCAGATTTGTATACATTATAGAAAGAGCCAAAGAAGGGAGTTACTGTATACCCCGTATATTTTTAGTTCCCCAGGATTCGTTGCTATTGGACTTAATGCGAGGGGAAGAGAAGAAAAAAAAATATCAACTTCAGTCTTCTGTGTATATTGGTGGTTTTTGAGGTCTCTAAGGTTTGCTGTCCTTGTCTGCTTGCTTTTCAGATATACTACGATGAATTCCATAGCACAGAGAGCATGCTATCGGTTTCATGATCCAAATTCGACGCCTATTTCATTTATTTTTCAATTAATTTCCTGATGAGGGCCTTTGTGTGTGTGTATGGGTGTGTGTGTGCGTGTGTGTGTGTGTGTGTGAATACATGCATGCATACAAACTTTCACTGATCTGGTTTTAGCTCCAAGACTCGCCCTGTTCACTAAAAGCAGCCCGATAAAACATTTCAGATGGCAGAACTGGCAAGGGAAACTTTGCAATCCTCTTACTTTCTTCGCTGACTGTAGCTCTTGCTGAAGCCATTCCCTATGGGAAAATAAACACAAAAACCAGCAAACAAGTAAGATATGCGGATGTGGAGATAGTATTGTGATTGTTGGTTTACGATAAGAGAACTTAAAATCTTTTAGTTGATCACCTGCAGAGTTTTGAGAAGAGAAATAATCCTTCTACCGTTTATTCACTGCCGTAATAATTTTCAATGCCACTACTTCCCCTCCAGTGTCCTTTCAAGCATTTGGTGTTTCAATAACCCAACAAGAATTTACTGAGCACCTATTACGTGGCGGGCGAGGGCGAGGTGCTGGGGCTATGACGGCGAATAAGACGGGTATGGTTCCTGCCCTTCTAAACTTAACAGAGATGATCCAAGGATACAATCCCTCCAGCTAAGTTTTAGACACTACAGGGAAGAAATGCCACATATCTGAGAACAGGAGGGGCAGTAAGGGGATACCTATCATCCATATAAAGTAATTTCTTCAGCAAGATGTTTATAGAAGCAGTACAGTACAGATCTCAAGTATACATATCATGGCACTGGATAGATAGCCATAGATGTTCAAGAAATAACTTATTAAGCAATTACTTTTCTAATATTTATTCAACAAAAATTTACTGAGCAAGATCTTTAAAGATGAACCAAAGAACGCTTAAAGATTTAAGTCACCAATCACATTTGAGCTATGTGGCAGCATTATTTTAATAATGGGAAAAGCTTTATACATGATTATTAAATTATTTCTAACAATTCTTATGTAGAAGGCCATATATCAAACATTGACCATCATATCAAAAGCCTGGTTTCATACGCAGGATTTTTGTCTTACGACTTAGGTGATCTTGTCTGCGATACTTAAGCATTTTGGGCTTCTTTTCTCTATCTACAAAACAATGATAGTAATACCACGTTCTTGAGTTGGTGAAAGGAATTGACTTGTAGGTAGGTAAAGTGACTCTCAGAGTCTATACCACATAGTACTCATAGTACTCATTCAATAAATCATTGTGTTGGTCTGAAATAATTATAGGCCTTTACTTAGAGACAGAGATAGATTTCCCCTATATGAGTCCATTGAGAAAAAAGAAACTATTAATATATTAGAATTTAAAAGATCATACTTTCTCAGATAAAAAAAGATTATACAAAAGATTACAATTGTACTTATTTTTATCTCTACTTTTTTCTTCTTCTCAACACAAGCCAACATTCCTACCCTTGATGCTAGAATTCTTCTTTTTAAATAAATAGCACTTATACTTTATACACATAAATTTTACTCAGATTGCAGGCATCTTGTTTCTGTGGTGTACGTAGGTGCACAGCCATGCACAATTAATCAGAATTTTCAGAGTGGAATCAAGTTCGCTCACCACCTCCACTTCCTCAAAATTACTACTATCTATCTCTCTAGGACTTGACTGGTCCAGAATCTGGGGTTTCATCTCACCCTCGTTTCAGACCAGTACAACTCACACCAATGTCAGAAAACAAGTAATCCTTGTTTGCTTTAACCACTGTCCCATTAGCTAAGCCAGAAAGCAGAGTTTATGCTTTTTTAAATTTATTTCTTTAAGTTTATTTATTTATTTTGAGAGAGAGAGAGAAAGAGCGAGAGAGAGCAGGAGCAGGAGGTGGGAGGGGGCAAAGAGAGAGGGAAAGAGAGAATCCCGAGCAGGCTCCACACTGTCAACACAGAGACCGACTTGGGGCTCTATCCCACCACCTGCGATTTCATGACCTGAGCTGAAATCAAGAGTCGGATGCTTACCCGAATGAGCCACCCAGGCGACCCTGTACTTTTTAAATTTATAAATTTTTTTAATGTTTATTTATTTTTGAGAGAGACAGAGACAGAATGTGAGTGGGTTAGGGGCAGAGAGAGAGGGAGACACAGAATCTGAAACGGGTTCCAGGCTCTGAGCTGTCAGCACAGAGCCTGACGCGGGGCTCGAACTCACGAGCTGTGAGATCTTGACCTGAGCCGAAGCCGGAGGCTCAACCGACTGAGCCACCCAGGTGCTCCTATACTTTTTAAATGTAAAAAGCAATATTTGGGGCACCTGGATGGCTCAGTCGGTTGAGCATCCGACTCTGGATTTCGTCTCCCGTCATGATCCCAGGGTCATAGGATGGAACCCTGAGTAGGGCTCTGTGCTGACAGCATGGAACCTGCTTGGGATTCTCTCTCTCTTTCTCTCTCTCTCGCTCTCTCTCTCTCTCTCCCTCTGCTCCTCTCCTCTACTCATGTGCAGTCTCTCTCTACATATAAAATAAAGAATGTTTAAAAAAAAAAAGCAAAATTCAAGCCAATTAAATTGAATTTGGAAATGCTATATCATTCTATTCCACTCCTTCGTTCCTTGCTTTCTGCTTTCGAAAGGTGTACGTTTGGTTATCATTATCTCATTGAGTAACCCAAAATAAGGTCTCGGTCAGATACTAAAGATGACCGGTTCCCGGAAAGCACTAGGGTCAGTCTTGGGGAGAGAGCAGTGAGGCGTCTCCAAGGTGATAGTCATGGCTCTTGTCTACGAGCTTCTATTTGGCACCACCGACAGCACCTTGGATCACAACCGGACCACGGTGGCCGTTCAAGAAGTAAATTCCCTAAGTCGTGAAAGTTGTTTAATATTTATCACAAAATACTCGCAAAGGTTTGCGAAAGCCTGTATCGAGTGTTACCTATTTGGCTAAGCACTTTCTGTTTGTAACCCCAGGTGACTCCGTGAAGTACCTCCATTTTACAGAAGATGCAACGGAAGTTGAGGGAATTGGAGAAACGTGGCCAGGACGATGCATTTGGACTTGCAAGAATCAAGACTAAAACCCAGGTGTGTACGACACCACAGGTGGTACTTTTACCCAGGGTGTTGTGAGTCTGGCTCTCCCATTGGCATATGTCATCTGGCTCGGTACCTCCACTGACTTTCCTCACCTAGAACCGGGAATCTCCACGAGTGAGCCAGCCTGAAGGGCTTCCTGTGAGCAGAAGAGTGCCTGGACACAAACCCTTACTCAAACAGCACGTTCTCAAGCTGGATGTTCAGGCTGCACTTTCTCTAAACATCCTAATCCTAGAACTGCCCTCAGGCAGCCTCGCTCACCAACCAGTAAAATTCCATCAATCCACCACGCGGGCATAGGCAGGTTCTACCTCCTCCTGATTTTCTCCTTCGAAATCAGAATGATCATTGGTTTGGACAATAAATACTTCCAGGACCCAGAAAGCTTTCAGACGCGTCACGTGATCTAGCGATTGAAAGCAATTAGCAATTCTGGAGTCCAAGTCAATAATGGGCTTAGCCACAGCACGGGCTTGACAAATATCATCGGACTCCGCTCCATTCCGTGCAAGCGTTCCACGTGGGAAGGGTGCTTGGTTTGTACGTCGGTGTTGGCCCAGTTGAAACCCTCCTTGCTATCTGAAGTATGGGAAAGGTTTCAAAGCTGCTAAAGCGGACTTCGCACCCTGCAGGGGGGAAAGACATTTTAATAAATTGTCTTGCGGCTGCTAAAGGAAAATGCAGTTTGCAGAGATACTTACTTTTTAAGGGACAGTGAGAAAGCCATAGAAAGACAGAAAACAAAACCGCAAACTCCCGTGGATCGGGCCTTTTTCCCCCCCTCGTATCTTGTTTTTCCTGCCTTCCTCTTCTCTGTAATTTTCTGCCCGGGCTGAAAGGTATAAATTCCTTCAGCTTCTGCTTCTTGCTAGCAAGTAAAAAGAGGTCAAGACAGAAAGAGAGCAAAATGCATCCTGGTTTCCATGCCACCCCCACCGGAAAATCTCCAAGAAAGTGTTCAGAGCTCTATCCAAATGGCCACTAAAAGTGCCACACCACGGGGGACAAGGGAGCCACGTCTTATGGTAATTTAAACTGAGCATCTTTGAACCAAAAATAACTTCCTGACCTTTTTAGTAGCTTATTCTCATCCGCCCCCTTTCAAAAATACAGAAAAATGGTTTCCTGGATTCAACATCTAGGTCACTTCATTTAAGCTTCTGCTCAAATGTCACCACCTCAGAGTGGCTTTTGCAAAACGCACTGTCTAAAAGGTCACCCCACACCCTCGATCCCATTTTCTCCTGCTTTACTTTTCTCCGTGGCAGCGATCGCCCCGTGAAATTTTACAATATATTTTCTGATCACATATTTGTTGTTTCTTTCTCCTTCTGGAACGCATGTGCCGTGGCAGCAGATTTGCTTCATTGGCCACTGTACCCCCAGTGCCTAGGCCAGTACCCCACGCGTGATAGGGACTCCATAAATATTTGCTGAATTAATTAAATACCTGTGAAAATAAGCCGGGCCATATGGAGTTGGCAGAAGCGTCCCGACGCGCTATTTTCTGATGTCATTTGTTCTCACATAATCCCGCCAGAAGGAAACCTTTCCAGGGAGACGATCTCTAGTCCAAGTTTCTTCCACGTCTTTTCTTCTCTGTGTAGTCAACCCAAAGGCTATTTGAGTTCCATCTGCAGAGAAACACTACAGATAGAAATGATAATGTCCCCTCCACTTAAAAGGCCGAGCATGTTTTGAAAGTGTTTTATGAACTGGAAACCTTTCTACGAGGTATTTCACTGCAGCCCCATAAAACCTTACACCCCGCTGGAATCCCGTCCTGTTAGATTTGGCAACGGTTCCTTCCTCAAGGAATGAGCTCAATCCACGTTCTCACTGAAGCTCAGACCCAGATGCAAATCAGCGTCACCGCCACAGGCGACGGCTCGCAGAATTCCCAGGCACTCGGGGCAGAGGGACGGAAGGCCTGGAAGGTAAAGCGTCAAGTTCTGCCGTTCACACGGAGGCTCCGTGGCGTTCGCTGGCTCAGGCCTGCCCGGTGCCAGGACCTGGACGCGGTGGGCCGAGGGGGCTTCCGGCTCCCATCTCAACGCCAGCTCGTCTTGGAAAACCTCTCTGGATTTCCCGTGGTAATCCCTCTTTGTGTCCCCCTGAGAAAGAAACAATAATCGCCTCTTTCTTTCCTTTTCTTTCTTTTTTTTTTTTTTCCAAGAGGAAAGTTCAAGAGCACAAGTGGTTTTAGTTAGTTAGGGATTCAATAAACACTTTGGCAGGAAGGAGAAACGCAGGGTAGAAAAAGACCCTGTCGTTCTTCCAGTTCTAGCGAAAGGTGGCTGTCTTCGTGCGAGGAAAAGCCAGCGCGGCCAATACTCATGGCAACGTCCCTCTGTCCCTTGCTGATACACCAGGCAATTCCAATCCACTCCCTTGGTTATTTTCAAGAGTGCCATTATCAATAAGTGATTGTTACTGCAACCAGGTCGGGAACAATGACAGCCAGAGCTCTGGTGTCGGAAACTCTTTTCTGCCTGTGGGGAGTTTGCCCTGATTTGCATTGACTTTATGACTTCCTGCAGGCAAACACCTGGAGACTCTTTCCTGGAGGTACTGCTGTGCACGGGGACAAAGCCATCCTATTAAGTCTTCATTAAGAGCACGGCTCTTCCCTTCCCCAAGCCAAGTTCTCAGACTTCAAAGAGATGGCAAATAAAAGGGTTGTTAAAGTCAAAAATAATAATATATATATATGTGTATATACACGCACATACACACACACACATCTGTGTGTGTGTGTGTGTATTTGTCTTCTTCATGTTCAAGAGAACAAGCTAATTTACACATACTTATACACACACAGACACACATACATATATTCTTATTTTCTGGCATTGTTGCTCAGCTGTACGTTTGTGAGTCTCCCTGACGATGGGATTGAAGTCATAGTTCTAGGGACCCCAAATCTTGGTATCGATAGTCCATCCCATCACATTTCCTGATGCCAGGAGAGGCAGACAACTGAGGCCACCCTGAGCTGATGGTTAACAGACTCCTCAGGGAGATCTACCTCTGGGACTTTTCCCATAGATAAATGGCTCACTATAGCTCGGGCCGTATTTTCTGTGTGTGCAACATTTAGATGCCTAGTGATGAATGACAGGACTTGCTTCATTAAAAAGAGTTGGGGGTGCCTGGGTGGCTCAGTTGGTTAAGCCTCCAACTGTTGGTTTCGGCTCCAGTCATGATCTCGTGGTTCGCGGGTTCAAGTCCCACATCGGGCTCTGTGCTGACAGGGCAGAGCCTGCTTGGGATTCTCTCTTTCCGTCTCCCTGCGCCTCACCTGCTCACTTGCTCTCTCTCTCAAAAATCAATAAACATTTAAAAAAATTTAAAAACAGAGTCATTTTTCTACTCTTACAGACTCTAGTTTGATCCCTCCACTTAGTAAAGATCAATATGCTATAATTTGGTATAAAATTGCATAGTTTTCAAATTGTTCCATTACAGGTGGAAATATATACGTGTGTATTGCTTTTAATATGATAGCTTTATACTAGTGTGATTCACTCATAATCAATGAATGCATTAATTCCACATTTATTTTACTGAACACCTACAAATCCCAAGCATTGTACTAGAGTTAGATATGGTGAGGAATCATAAATAATACAAATTCTTGGCAGTGCATTAAAAACATGGGGCTAATATGGGAAATAATCAGTCGTTAAAATATACTGGACATAATGAAGGAAAAAAAACCTATGAAAAAGCTACTTTAGCCCCTAAGGCATTCGGTTTAAGGCATATTCTACATTACAGTTTCTATTTTGCTTATTCAAAAATTCTTGGAGTTTTGAGTGGTTATATCTTATGTTGTCATATCTCAACCCAACATGCAGGAAGTGGTCTTGTTTTTTTTTTTCTTGTTTTTTTTTTTTTTAAATTGTGTTTCCTCGGGTGCTTTGATCCAGTATGACACCTGTGTGCCTGTCACAAAAAGCTCTTTCAAGCCCAAGAAAGAAAACTATTGTCTCCACGATCAATGTCACGCCTACAGATGCACTGGGTTTCGCCTGGGGGTACTGAAAGGTATGAGTTCACAACCTGGGGCTCCAGTGGGACAAACTGAATGATGGGTTCAGGTCCCTGCAGAAATGGAAAAATAATCATCCTATAAAGAAGTGCTACAGAAACCACAGAATTTTCTTCTGCCGCCAAGAGGAAGCAGGGCCTGCCAGACTGTTAAGATATGCACTCAGTGATTTCCAGAGGGAAGATGAGAGGCAAGGCGAGGATAGGACTTAGCAAGAGCTGGGGGGTGGGGGGGGTGGGGAGGGGGGAATGAACCGAGGAGAAAACGGCTGATGCCAAGTTGTCAGTAGAAAAGGAGGGTGACGCTCTTACAGAGCTAGAAGAGGTCAATAAATCACCACCCTTATCTTGCAAACAGAGCCTGTGACTTCAAGAATTAGCTCATTTATTCTGCACAATTAAATTTATTGAAGTGTGACAGAAAAGTTTAGCAGGCAGCGGAGCATAAAGCCAGCAACAGCCAAAGCGAACATCTGAGTGAATGACACAATTAGTTGATTTTCATTTTATTTATCAATATAATTATTGAATTGTATTTATCCTTTTTCGCAGATTTCTACAATTATTACAGCCCAGGCCTCTAGGGAAAGAATTAGTTCAAATTTTCAGTCTAAGTTAATGTGATTATGGAGCTGCTAATAAAAAGAAAGTTCTTTAAAGTGCTACACAATCTTGTATTCAATGTCACTCCCATCACTGCGGCTTAGCAATCCCGTCCCTTTATAAGTGAATGTGGCCAATTGAATTGAAATTTGTGAATGTGGCACATTTCCTACGTGGGGACTGAGCTCAGGGGCCAGAGTCCTCCCTAGACTCTGAGACTTTAAAGTGGCTCCAGGTTTGTTTCGTATTTCACGTTGGAAGAAAGATTAGCACAGGTCTGTCTGTGCCTTTGCTTTGAAAATGCTGAAAAAGAAACCCTGGAAATATTTTCTCGCCTTCATGAAATTTGGAAAGGGAAGAAGACCAGAGGTGATAGGAATGTTTGCTTTTTTTTGCCTTATCTTAACCCTCTGCACGACCTGGCCTTCCACTGTGCCTCTGTGAGAGCCTGTCAAAAAGACAGAACAAGTGAAAGTTGGTAAGATAGTATTCACGTTCCCAGAGGCGACAGGGAGGTGGCCTGCCACACAATTTCTGGGAGCCTCCCTTATCCGCCCCCCCCCCCCCCAAAGCAGCAGCATATGAATACACCAGCTGTCTGGGTCGGAACAGTCTTCTCAAAAGACTTCTGGGTGCCGAAGCACCCACTTCTCACAAGGTCTGAAAAATCACCCATTTCCCACAGGAGAACTCAATTTCATTCAGTTCCTGCAGGCCGCAGTTAAATGTGTGTTATCTTCGGCATCTGAGAGATGTTCCGTTTCTTTGTTAAACAGGTGGAGTCAAGGTAATTCAAGCTCAATTTTTAAGAGGCCCAACAAAGGACACCATTCCAAAGGAATCTGTTAAAGCCGTGATTTTCAAGCTTAGGATTTCTAAGGATTGCGGAAGTTTCTTAAAGGAGGTCTTACCTCCAGGAGAGGAAGTTGGTGTGCAATTTTAAATGAATACGCTAAGAGATGCCTTTGACCATGGCCTTGTAAGGATGTCAAGCACTGAAGGTGCTAAATAAATCATGCACTTGAATAGTGGCAGCTAATCCACAGAGAGGCAGTCCTGGTATACATAGAAGCTGGAGGGCTGCTGACTCACAGTGGAGATGGGAGCACTGAATTCTGCCCCTAGTGCTGGCACCTAACATGCAGACTAGAGCCGGATCATCACTGTCACATGTCCACGGGCTAAGTTTATCCAATTATTACTAACGTTTGTCAGTACTCGCAGTGTCCATTATGGCCTAAACTAATTCTATATTCCTTGTTTACTTCCACCCCCACGCTCAAAGTATCAGCAAGTCCTGTCTATTTCGCATCCAGAATATGTCTCAGGACCATCTGCTTCTTCCAATATCCGTAAAGTCCCCTCACCCTGGAGGCCAGACGCAGAGCGGGGAGGAGGGAGTTACAGGTTCCTATCTGTGAGGTAGCCAAGGACCCGGTTATATAGAGCCCTGTAATCCTTCCACTTTGGATTTATCCTAAATCTGATGGGTCACTAGATTGGTGAGACATATGGCCATCAAGATCTGATGTATCCTTTTGAAAGACTCAATCTGACAGCTAAATGGAGCATAGGATGTACAATGTATATAAAAATGAGTCCTGGGTGGCTCAGTTGGTTAAGGGTCCGACTCTTGATACTGGCTCAGGTTGTGATCTCGTGGTCATGGGATGGAACCTCCACGCTGAGCACAGAACCTTCTTGGGATTCTCTCTCTCCCTCTCTCTCTGCCCCTCCTCTGTTCATGCACTGTCTCTCTCTCTCTCTCTCAAAATAAATAAATAGACATTAAAAAGTCCAGTATGAAATTAAATTCTTAAGTCTCAGGACAAGAATTCAGAACGATACCCCGGCCCACTGTTAATTACAAAATAAACAGATATCCAAAGGGGGTGAAGAGGAATTCTCTTCTTTTATGACACATCCTTTTGCAAGCCACGGACTACTTTTGACGTGATTCTACCCAATCTTCATGCCATTATAACACAATTTTTTGACACATACTTTGAACCATATTTCTGATGGTCACAAAGATTTAGCTCTCTTTTTTCCTCCCTGTATAATTTGAGAGTGGCTGGCAATGAGGTGCATATTCAGATAAGATGGAGAAAACATAATTTGTGGGAGACGTTGAATTACCTCCACAGAGCATGTGGTCTGTCATTAAGTGATAGCATACATGACTCATTCATAAAATTCTATCACCCTGCCACGCCAAGGTAGAAGTCTTTATTAGTGTCAGGACACTCACATTCTGAAGCCACCCGTTCTTTTTAAATGGGGGAGCAGGCAAGGAAGAGAAAAGTACAAAATATTCATGGGTCATTAGAGGAAGGGTGACTCACCTCTGTGATGATGAGACCTTATCATAAGAGCATAGGGGTTAAAATTATGCGCAAGTGAAATAAATGTGCTTACCCTATAGTGAAATAGAGAAGGTCTTCAAGTTAAAAGAGTAAGAATATGAAGTTTCTGAGTTCATCTTGTAGACTGAGTTGTACCCATGACCCAGGGCTAGACCATCGATCCTTAAATAACATGGATTTAAACTGTGCAGCCACTTATATGTGGATTTGTTTTTCAATACTATAGAACAGTAGTGTAAGTGTATTTCCTCTTCCTTATGATTTTCTCAATAACATTTTCTTTTTGCTAGCTTACTTGATTGCAAGAATACAGTATATAATATGTAAAGCATACAAAATGTGTGTTAATTGGCTGTTTAGGTTATTGATAAGGCTTCTGGTCAACAGTAAGTAGGCTATTCGTAGTTAAGTTTTGGGGAAGTCAAAAGTTATATGCAGATTTTTAATCTAATCCTTGTGTTGTGCAGGGTCAGCTGTCTATCAATTTACACGTGTGCACAAATTTCAAACACAGCTTTCACGCTGTACACGAACAAGTTAAATGAACCCTAGCAGCCCTATTTTGAACGTAGCACTTCTCTGAATTTTTTCTTGCCTCTGTGGCAGACACCTTAGACCTTGAAATTGTTCTTGGTTAACTTCCAATTCAAACTCTCTTAATAATACCCAACACCAAACGTATGTGTTGAAATTTCCAAGAAATTGCCATTTTCTTTTGAGTTGGGCTTCCTGGAAATCTCTCATGGATTTTAATGCATGTGCTGTAAGTGAACCAGCCTTTGCATTTCATTAGGACAATTTCTTAAGCCAGGGCTGATAACTTTCCCCGAAGGATAGGCTGTGAAGGTAAACTGGGACACACATTTTTTTACTCTTCTTAGATTCCTTCAATTTCCTTTTCTCTCTTCCTCCCTCCCTCCCTCCCTCATCAGTTTATGAATGCTCCTTCCTCCATGCCAGATCACCTTGCCAGTATTGGATTTTAATAAAACACCACACTATGGGGTGCAGGATCAACTTCTAGAGAAGTGGGGGAGGGGACAGCTGACATAGCCCAGGAGACACAGAGTTAGTTTCTTATGGGATGAAACTTGGCCAGTTGGAAATAGGAGATAGGCGAGAGCTGGACAAATACGTTTCCTTACCCTTTCTGTATCCTGTCGGTTACTTTGGGGTAAAGTGTCTACTTGTAAACCTTCTGTAGACTCCCCATGGACAGTAATAACAATCCTACTAGGTGACCTGAGGCTTCTTACAAAGTGGCGATACATTGCCTTCCGTCTTACCTTTCTTTCCTTATCTTTTGCTCTCATCTTCACTGCCCTGGACTTGGGCCTCCCAGGAAAATGTTTGCACTAAATCCTTGTCTGAGGATCTGCCTTCTAGAAGACTCAGGCTAAGGTACCAAAGTTTTCTGTAGGTGTGAAAGAAGGCAGTCCAACAAGTTGAACACAACCATTAAGATTCTGAGCCCTGGGTGAGCATCAGAATGATTCATACTTTAATAACAAAGGCCCCCTCACCACCCCTCTGGCCAAACCAACCTAAGACCATTGTTAAATGGGGCACTCACAGATTTAAAAATCTACTCTGATGATTCGGATGCAATCCTAGGTTGCCTTCAGTCTAGAGAACCAGTACTCTTCTGCCATCTGATAAATTAAGGAGAATAAGCATGGACATCTAGGAGATTACTACATTCTTTCCCCACTAGAACCAGTTAGCTAGACAAGCTTTAGAAGTTTTGGCTTAAATGCAAACAATGTAAACCCTTAACTGTCAAGAATGCAGTAAAACAACAGTCATGCAAATGAACCTGGTTTGTCTCTCTGCCCAGAGAAACCCAAAGAAGGGGCTTGCTTAAGCTTAATGTCACTTACATAGTTATAACAGATGTGGAAACAGAATCTGCCTCACTCTTTTTCAGGTTACTTTTCCATGTCACTCCCCACTGTGATGACAAGGCTGGGACAAGCGATGAATCACCATCAGGCTGGAGTGTAAAAAGAGGGTAAGGCCAGAATAGAAAAAAAACTGGTAGCAAAATGGAGAGTGAGACTCCCTTCTACGCTATCCTTTCTTGACTTCAACTTTGGTCTGGATGGAGTTGGCTCGGACTTGGTCAAGCCACCTGCAGCCACACACTGGGGCTTAACTGGACCTCTGACCCACTGGGGAGACAAAGACTGAATAACAGCAAACATTTATTCCAGTGCTGTCTGTTACACTATCTAGGGGACCAAGAGGAAGAAATCCGGGTAACTTTTATGCACCTGAGTGTCTTCTTTTGTGAGCTGTAGAACAAAAACTAGAACTTCGGTATAATAGTTTTCACAAAGAACAAAATCTGGCATTACATAGATTCATTCACCTTGGAGATTAAGAGGAAATATTTTCACGCAGTTCATCCTATTAGCAAGACTCCACTAGGATACATAGCTATCTATTTGAGCGTATTAAAAGAAATGAGGGTTAATGAGAATCCAAGAAATAGTTTAAGTATTGGAAAACAAAATGGAATTACTGTATGTAATGTGATTGTGTGACGAATAGGCCATACGTATCATGAGCTTCCAATCGTTTAATCACTGACACAGTTCTATGAAGAAGGTATTACCATCGTAATTTTACGGACGAAGAAAATAGGTAGTTGAGTAGTTAAATCAAAGAGTTGGGTTTGGAACCCAGCTCCAACCAAAGTAAAATTTCTTCCTTTTATACTGAAAGTACTATGGGGACATTTTACATATTAGATAAATTTGGACGCCTTCAGCTACGCATTAAATTGTACCATTGAATAAATTCCTTAATTTAGAGATCTGGAAAAAGAGGTTCTTTTTTCTCTGCAGACTACCACCTAGATAGTAGATTTGCTCCTCGTGGTAAAAAAAAAAAATATTTGGGGATACATTCAGTCATCCTGAAGTCATTTTCAGTCTCTTTTCCCTGGCTAACAAGGATGCCAACCCATAAATGGCTATTATCCCTGTTCAGCTCAAATTAGCTTTGTTTTAGTCTGGTCATGAGAAAGTTGTCAGACAGGAATTAGGCTAAGAGAGTAGGGTACAGATCGCCTACAAATGAAAAAACATAGATAAGAATTCCTCCACCGAGAAGCTATACAACAGAAGTAACATATTCACCAATGCCAATGCACATAAATCATGGAACAGTTATGGGGGGATAGTTCTGCAGCAATGTTCTATTATCAATTAGTCCTCTCTGGGTGCATGACTTTCTCCATCCTCAGTTCTACTCTCTTAGAGTCAATTCCAATGAACTATCACCTCTTCTTAGAAGTCCTTGGCCCTGATACTGCAGTGTTCTGGCTTTCTTATCAGTGGACTATCCCCCAATATCTTTCACCCAAACGAAACACACTAAGAGCTATAAAGGTAAGTTGGGTGCTTTGTGTGTTTTATTCAAACTTTACCACCAATAATATAACAACTAAAACTTCTTGAGCACTTAAGGTGTGAACAGGAGAACTGTACACATTTCCTTTTTCAAATTGCTTACTAATCTGTGCATTAGCACAATTTCTCTTTCTCCTTTCCCCCTTCCATTCATTTTTCTTTCCCTCTTTCCTCTCTTCTTTCCTCCTCTTAAAAAATGTTGAAACGGAGCCCCACCAAGTTAGTTTATTTGCACATGAACCATGATGGAATATCTAGAATGCCTACAATACCTTACTGGCTGTGGTGGTAATTCTACTTCCTCTGTTCCAGAAATAGCTGATCTCACTTCCATTTTCTTGAGAAGTTGGGTAAGACAGCCAGATTCTCTCTCTTTTTTTTTTCTCTCAAAATAAAGACAGAAAAAAGAAAAAACTCAGAAGACAGAAATTAATTTTTTTTTTCTTCTGCAACCAAATACTTTAAGTGACTTAAAGAGCTTGGCCAGATCTATTTCCTCCACATCACTTCAGACGGTATATTTAAGACATCTTTTTTGAAAAATATTAATTAATTATTTGTGGATAACGTTAGGTACTTTGTCTTATTACACTAAGTTCACTTGAAAGAAATTTCCAGGAGCCCGAGCTATTGCATCTCTCCTTCTATACTTTAGACGCTTTGGTGTATACACTCTCTGGTTACACTTTTCAAGTTGTACCCATTCAGGAAAGGTTAAAAGACCTCAGAATTTTGAAAGCCTGGGGTATCCTTGCCCTCTCTCTGGCTCACACCCCCTATCTGGCACTTTGAGATTAATACATATGATGAAAGTCAGTCCTTCACTTTCCATAAAGATAAACAGCTATGTCACTAGAAGAATCTGTTGACTATTGGAACTCTATGTTCTCCTTTGAAGATGCTTTAGGGACTTTTAATGCTCACCCAGAGCCCCAGGAGGGAGTAAAACTCAAAAGAAGAGACCTTTTGGGAAAGGCTGAGAATGAGAACTAGAAGACACTGAAGTATCACTCCGTCAAATTTCAGACCAGGCAGAGGAGAAGGGAGAGCGGGAAGAAGGAAGGAAAAAAAGAAGGAAAAAGGGAGGGAGGGAGGGAGGGAGGGAGGGAGGATCAAAAAGAAAGAAAAAAAAAGTTTTTGTTAGGTTTCCTGTAGCTGGGTCTGCACAAAGCAAAATGAAACGTTGACACTAATTAGGTGAGTTAATTAGAAGGTAAGATTCTAACAGATCCAGAGAGTTCTGTGATATCCATGGACCATCATACTTGTCTGATTCAGAATATAAATGTTTTGTCCTAAAAAGCAGTGGGAGGAGGAGGGGTAGGATTCGAGGGTATGGCTGAGGGGAGAGCAGGTGCAAATGATCCTTGGGGAGGGGAGGTGGAGAAGGAGAAATTATGGAGAAAAGAAGCAGGGACTGAGTTGGGGGAACCTGTATGGAGAGTAAGAAGTCTTCAAGCTGAGAGCATCATTTCTTATAAGCTTAGCAATATTTTGGATGTCCTAAGTAGCTGTACTGGCTACTTTTTTTTTTTTTTTTTTAATGTTCATTCAATTTTGAGTGAAACAACATGAATGAGGGAAGAGCGGGGGCGGCGGGGGGGCGGACAGAGGATCTGAAGTGGGCTCTGCACTGACAGCAGAGATCCCAACACAGGGCTCGAACTCACGAGCCATGAGACCATGACTCGAGCCAACAGACTGAGCCACCCAGGTGGCCTTGTGGTGGTTACTTCTTGGTTATTGTCGATGTTATTGATCTTGTTCCTAGTTCATAAACTCTCTAAGACTGTGCTATGGGTCTCATCTAGCTCTTGAAATCTCTTTCCAGAAAATATAACTAGGCTATTTATTTAATGACTATCAATATATTATTATGATGTAAGGATACAACTTGGTATCACAAACTGTTAAACTTAATGCAAATTTCTCTGTGGCATCAATGAGAAAAATACCTCATCAAGTCTGTATATTTCCTAATAATAATTCCTACATTATTTTTATGGGCACTGGCACTAGAATTATTTTGAGGAAAAAAAAAAAGACATTCTGAATTGTAATAATAGTCACTGAAGGTCTTGGCCATTCCTGTCATCCTGGTCTTTCCACCTTATTTTCAGCTAACAAAATCTGCTTCTCTAAGTGAAATCGCATTAGATACGAACATCAGGAAATGCTATATTTTTTCACTTCTTATTAAACATTCTTTAAATGTTTATTCATTTGAGAGAGAGAGAGAGAGTTAACGGGGCAGGGGCAGACTAGAATCCGAAGCAGGCTCCAGGCTCTGAACTGTCACTACAGAGTCTGATATGGGCGCGAACCCACAAATGGCGAGATCATGCCCTGGGCCGAAGTCAGACGCTTAACTGACTGATGCACCCAGGCGCTCCTATATTTTCTCACTTCTACATGTAAAACTCCAGAGACTGAAATGAAGGATCTTTTGGAAACTCCTGGCTCATCACTAGCTCTAAACGTTACACCTCTACATTTTCTCAGAGGATCTATAATTAACATTGTCCGACAGAATATTCCCCTCGCTTATTTAGCATTGGGGAGGAAAAGTTTATTGTCCATCATCTCGAAATAACAAACCGAGGACTTTTCAACACGAAACCCCGAATCATCCCAATGCACATGTTTCATTTCTTTTTTCCTGGAATAATATATGTCCGGCTTATAAAGAAAATTCCAGATTCAGCTATTTAACAGATTAGTTACAATCTGATCGTGCTAATAACATGTGTTTTCTGTGTACCTATTACAAGAAACAGGGTTACAAAAGGCACCAAATCTAACAGTCTACTTAATGACAGGAAAGTACATTGAGACCTTGACAAAGCAGTTTTTATATTATCAGTGACAAAATGAAAATTCTTACCACGTCCTATTCACTGTGCAAATCTGAATGTTTTTCTTGTAACTGTTAAAGCACCTGCTTTTAACCCAAACGTACAGAGCCTTAGTTTTGTTTGCATGCTTACTAGAAACCTGACCATTTCTTCATAACCATCGATACATGCTACTGAGCTGAATTGTGTGACAGATATTTTGAAATGCAAATGCCGTCTTATACTTGTATAGGCTTTTCTCCTAGCAAAACGCTTTCAAAAACATTTTCCTAGCTCTTACACCTCAGATGCTTAAGGTTAAACTGCTTTGTTTATATTACAGAAAAGAAAGCCGTTAGCGTTACAAAATGAATCACCCAAGGTCACAGAGCCAGTAAGGAGCAGATGAAGGTTTAGCCCTCCTGCCTGAGTCTCCAACCAGAGAGCCTCGTCTCCTCAACGAGTATGAAAATGTACATAGACACTGATTCTCACCTCCCAGAACCTCATATTCTTGCGGGGTCACAGAACTGGTTTAAACTAGGCCAACTCACCTGCTCCCTTTCTTTTTCAATTATCTCTTCTGTACCTGCCTTCCCTCCAAGGTGAGTAATAATACCCAAACTCGGGAAATGATTCACAACCCTTCCAGCAAATTGGCCTGTTTAGGAACACAGTAATTGGATTTATGCCTTAGACTTTTTGGCCAACCACAGATTAAACATGGCTGTACTCCTTCCAAAGCTTCCAACCTTAAAACAAGGACTATTCTTTCGCTTTAAAGTCACCTTCAGGTGATTTTGTTTTTCCTAACCGATGTATATAAAGTTGAATGTGAGCTTTTGCACGATTTTTGGTACCGTTTTTCGTGAAAGGTCATTTTTTTTTCTTTCTTCACATGTAACATAAACACATGAAGGAACGTATCAAAACTTAAAATAGGCACAAGGCAACTAGACGAACAGAAACGTTTTTACTTAAATATACTTAACACATTTCTGAGTGAACATATTATTTCCTGGAGATTACAAAATGCTTCCTTGCCTTAGAGAAGCCTAAAATAAATCTTTACTTTTTGACTCCAACGATGCGAAATCCTAAGAACATTTTAATTCCATTTACCACCTCCATTCTTGTATACTATTGTTATTATGTATTTTAATTTTATATATTTTTTAAATCCTATGAGACATTATATTAGGGTCTCATATAGTCCATATCAATTTAGAATTATGTGCATATTGATTCTTTCTGTTGTTCTTAATTCCTCACTTGTTTATTTCTTGTTATTTGTTTATAGTTTATTTATTTATACTTTGGCATATATTTTAGGTCCTTAATTTTTTAAAAGTTTTATTGTGATACGACACTTACCGCAAGACCGTCCTCCTAACAAATTTTAAGTGTACAATAAATACATTATTGTTCACTACAGATACCATGCTGTGCAGCAGATCTCTAGACCTTATTCAACTTACTTAACTGAAACTTTGTGCATTAATGAATCACTCCCCGTCTCCCTCTCCCCTTCCCCACTGGGCCCCTGGTAGCCACGACTCCAGTCTTTGGTTTTATGAATTGACTATTTTAGCTGTCTCACGTAAGTGGGGTTATGCAGTACTTGTCTTTCTGTGTCTGGATTATTCCACATCACATAATCAGCTCCAGGCCTGTCCATGTTCCTACACATTGCAGACTTTCTTTCTTTCTTTTTCTCTTTTAGGCTGAATGGCGTTCCCCTGAACGTCGAACTCACATTTTCTGTAAGTATCTATTCGCTAATGGTCATTAGAGTCGTTTCCACACCTTGGTTAGTATGAATAATACTGCAGTGCACATGGGCTATGTACCCAGATGTGGTATCGCTGGATGATACGGTAGTTCTAGTTTTTATTTTTTAAGGAAACCCAACACTGCTTTCCATGGTGGGCTCATTCCTTTCCGCAGCCCTGAGTTTTTTCTAGGATCAGTTTCTTTCTTCCTAAAAAGTGCTCTTCATCATTTCCATTAATCTACATCTTTGAGTGAAAAGTTCTTAGCATTTTAAAAAGACTCTGTCAGTGTCTTTATTATCACTTTGAGTCCTGAAAGATATTTTCACTGATTATGGAATTTTAGGTTGAAAGGGTTTTTGGGTTTTTGTTTTTGTTTTTTTTGTTGTTGTTGTTCCCCTTGTTAGTTTAATGCTCTAATTCCATTGTATTCCAGCTTCTGTTAATTCTTTAGAGAAGACAACTGTCAGGATAAATCCTGCTTTGGTCAAGATGCATTTTTCCCCTCTGTCTGCCGTGAAGACTTCCTCTATGATTGTGGTTTCTGTCGTTTCTGCTATGATGCCCCAGGTGTGGTTTCCTTTATGTTCATATTACTGAAGTTTATCCATCTTTTAAAATATTGGGCTTGATATCTTTTACTGGCTTTGGGAAATTCTCAATGATTGCCTCTGGTAATATTGGGTCCGCTTGTCTCCTACTTCTGAATTCTGTGTCTAAACGTCCTTTTACAATTTCCTCTTTTTCTTACACCCCAACTACATTCTCTTCTCACTTCAATTTGCATAGTGTTGGTCATATTTGCCATTTTTGTCTCTTTCTTTCTTCCTTCAATCTATCTACATTAAATATATTATGGTTTCTAAAGTTCCAGAATTTTCATTCAATTCTTTGCTTTTTTCAAATATTATCCAGTGTTCTGCTGAAAGCCTCAATCTGAACTTAGAACACATGAAGGGTAGGTATCTTAAAATCCTTGTCTAAACACTCCATTATCCGGATGCCCTCTAGGAATTTTTTTTTTTTTCTGGCATCCTTTTGTATCCCTGGTTGCTTTAAATCTAATTTAGCACACTGTATCTTTACAAAATATGCAGGTGGGGCGCCTGGGTGGCTCAGCCGGTTAAGCATCCAACTTGGGCTGAGGACAAGATCTCCTGGTTCGTGAGTTCGAGCCCTGTGTCGGGCTCTGTGCTGACATCTCGGAGCCTGGAGCCTGCTTTGGATTCTGTGTCCCCCTCTCTCTCTGCCCTTCCCCCCTGCCTCAAATAAACATTAAAAAAAAAAGGAACGAGGCTGGACCCAAAAATCAAAGACACAGACAGGAAGGCTTTATGACATCTACAGCTGGAGCTGAACAGGGAAACACCACTAACAGTTGAATTAAGCTGTCTCCCCAAACTTTCCGGAGGCCCTACTTACTAGAGAAAGTTCTATCCTCCCGATTGGTCAGAAGGGCCTCTTCCTGACTGGTGGACTCAGGCAGCCCGCTGGTGGTTTTTGGAGTCGGGGTCCTCTGGTTTAAGTCCAGCTCCTGCTTGGGGCCGGTTCTGGCCGCGTTCTGGCTCTGCTCTGTAGGAGAAGCAGTTTGACAGCAGCAGCCGAGAGAAAGCGGCCAAGGTGCACGGTGTTTTTCTCTTGGGGCCTGTGCCCCTGGTCCCTTCCTGTCTGGGTCCCACCAAGGAAAGAAGACCATTGTAAACAAATATTCCTGACTGCCTGAGGAAAAGCAAACATAAATTTCTTGTAAAGGAAGATGTAATTCTAGGTTACAAATTGCCCGCATATTGTATTTTATTTTTTATTTTTTATTTTTTAAATGTTTATTTATTTTTGAGAGAGAGAGAGAACAAGCAGAGGAGATCATCAGCCGAAGTCGGATGTCAACCGACTGAGCCACCCGGGCGCCCCCAGCCTCATTTCTTAACAGGCTTGTGACTTTGTTTTTGTTTTTCCAGACTTATAAGTCTTTCAAAAATTTAGTTAAGCTCCTTGGACTATCTGCCACTAATTCTGAAATAGGTAGATGACTTTAGGAGAAAAGGAGCTCTAAAGACAAGGCTTTCTTCTTTGGCATTCATTCTTCTCTCTAATTTTGGCTCTGTTAGTCCTCACTTTCTTGTTAGCTTTCTCATGCATCAGTAAGATGTAATTTTTACTTTGTCCAGGTTTTTAAATTGGTCTTAGCAGAAAAGTTGGTCAAAATTCCCTAATCCAGCATTACTAGAGAAACTTTGCATCATTTGAAGAGAAAAACAAACCAATACAATGATGTGTCTGTGCTATAGGAGGCTTCACATTCGCAGCTGAAAAGGAATTTAGAAACCATTATTTAACTCTTTTGCGGGTGAGCATAATAAGATAGCTGGTTAGTCAATCAAAGCTAGTTGAAGTATCTGATACCTAGTCTGGTAAATTATAATTTCATTATATGGGGGGAAAAAAACCTTAATCAGAAACAGGAACGATTGGATGCTCTATTCACCCCTTTCCCCAAAATCAAAAAAATAGATATAATATTGTATTATATTGTGTGTAAGAAAGTAAGATATAAGGGAACTAATAGGGAGCTACAAGCAGTAATGCTCCAGTCATTTACTTAAAACAGATAGTGAGCCAGCTATGTGTGTTATTCTTAAAGATCTCTGGGAAAGGAGATTCATCTAGGTATTTGGATTGATTAGTTGAGAAGAGTCAGGAAACATGGTCTTAAATTCATTGTATACACTATTGCTGTAGCTATTTCTAATTTTTATGCTGTCTTTGGAAAAGCAGAAAAATGGTTTTCCTCTTCCACTGAGATACACTGGGAAACACATGAAACCTACTCAAACCTCAAACACGTGAAAACTACTTTTAGGCCAGTTCTCTGGCACTGCTGTTTTAGAACAATCGATTTTAAATCTTTTACATAAAAAGGAATAAAAAATATATGTGCATATATATATATATATATATACACATATATATACATATCAATATAGAATAATCTCTAAAACATTATGTTAGGTTAAAAAAAAATTGAGCACAAGCTAGTACAGTCATATGGATCCATTCATAGGGAATGTCCAGAAAAAGCAAGTCTTAAAGAGACAGCAGATTAGTGGCTGCCAGGGGCTGAAATGGGAGAAAAGACTGTTGGCAAGCTAGTGCATTTTGGGTAATGAAAGGGTCTTAAAATGTATTTTGGTGATGACTGTGTAACTCTGTCAATTTACTAAAAATCAGTGAATTACACCCTTAACAAGAATTTCATAGTGTGTAAATTATGCCTCAATAAAGCTGTTGTTGTGGCCACTCTGAAGACATAACTGATCCCCCACCCCAAGTCTAAGTTCAGACGTCAAGACTCATCATGCTGTACGTACCAAGAAAGTCTGGAAAGGTTTGTGATTCACGTAACGTGGCTTTCTGGAGATAGGAGGCAGGCTTCCCAAGTTGGTCTGAAAGTGCTTGGAGAATACAGAAAGGAGATCGGGGTTTTTATCATAGTCGGGTGCAGGGACCGGGGTGAAGGTACTCTTTCAAGGGTGAGGCTTTGCATGGTTTGAAACTCCCACAGGTACCAAAGAAGGGAGCATCTGGGATTTCTTATCAGCTTTCCCACATGTGAGGCAGAAGGGGATGAAAGAGAGGTTTGGCTTAAAGGCTGTCAGAAGTCACACATCAAAAAACATGGAATCAGACTCTTTATTAGGGCTGTTAAAAATTATTTTCCCCTAGCAACTCTGTACCCGTTCCTTAAGTCATCTTCTATACTCCCTGAGCATATCGCGGTGAACTCTACCTATAGCACTTGTCAGTCCTCATTGTCCATTTATCGTCCCCTTCACTGGATGGTGAGAGGCCTGAGTGACCTTTAAAGCCCCAGCACTTCCATAATATTTGGAACATGGTACACACCACGGTTTTTTTTGTTGTTGAAAATAGGTGACAGCATGGAGCGAACAAAGCAGGGAAGAGAAAGATCAGGTTTGTGAGGAAAACTTCCCCCTCAGGGTGTCCTCTCCTTACCGTTGCCTCAGGCCCTACATTTTGCGCCATCTTGGATGATTTAATTTCTTGTTGCGAGGAAAATAGAAAAGAAACAGTTTAGTAAAAGTGAAGCTCATATTTTCTTTGCTGTCAGAGAGGCATTTCATATGATTATTAATATTTTCTTGTTTGGCTCTTAAGTATGCAATATTAATACTGTGTTTTAATATCCTTAATTCTTACCCTTTTGCTTAAGCTTCTCTCGTGCTCAGAAAAAAATTAATCTGATGACTCTGTGTAGATGCAGTACCTTTTTCTTCCCATCTCTTACTTCCTAATAAATTCCAAGCTCTATCACACCACAATCACCCATTACCTGGTTGACTATAAGTTACTTTCTCCTGGGGCGCCTGGGTGGCTCAGTTGGCTACCCATCTGACTCTTGATCTCAGCTCAAGTCTTGATCTCAGGGTTGTAAGATCAGGCCCCACATTGGGCGCCACGCTGGGTGTAGAGCCTACTTAAAAATAGATAAGTAAATGAGATAAAAAATAAGATTATCTCAAAAAAAAGAAGTTATTTTTTTGTCAAAGAAAGTTCCAGTTCACTCTATTATTCTACAGAAATTATTAACTCATTCTTAAAAGTGATTCAGTTTGGATAATAATTACACAGTTATGATACGCATTATCCACAGACTTCAGGAACTTTTTAGATAAGACTACTACTACTTAATCTCAATCGTGTGTAACTAATGTATTTATGCAACAGCGTTGTAAGTGTGTTTAGCTTTACTAGGTCTGTGTGAGTACATGCATACGTATGTATATAAATATATATCATTTGTAACATAGAATTGTTGAGCAAACACTGCTTTAACAATCAAATGCCTAAATCTAGTCTTGGATACATCATGCTCAACTTGGTAAATCACATAATCTCTTTGAGTCTCAAATTCTCCGTAAAATGGAACTAAAAATCTGTGCCCTGCAGAAAACCAAATAATGGCTTGTGGCTGGAAGCTCTTGGGAAATTTCGCAGTTTTGCACCATTTTAAGATATTTGAAAACCTACTGCCAGCTCCCGAAGAGATGACCCAGGTATATAATCACGAGAGAACCCTATACAAATATAGCCAACAAGCCAAGACCTTATCCACGCAGACCGTAAGTAGTATGTGAGTTCAGATGAAGGACAGCGTACTTACACTGGGCGATCCGAGAAAGTCTTTCAGATGAGTGGCAGATGGCACCAACTCACTTACTCAACACTCAGTCCAAACCCATTCTTAACTTCTCTCTCTTATTGATGTTGAAGATTTCAAGTATAAATTCTTCATGCCTCTTTGCCTGAAATATGGCAGGCAATACGTTCCTCAGTCCATCAGCTGTACGCAAATGTCTCTGGGGACTTCTGGGAACAATTTGCTGACGTGATAAGAGTGCAGGTATGACAACAGGTGAGGCACTTCTTCTTGGATACGTGGCCATCGTGTGAAGACGCCATGAAGATCCTGCACATTGGACATGATCTAGTGGATTGCCTGCCTCCAGACCTCTTGCTCTGGGTGAAAATTAATGTCTCTGTTGAGCCACTCTCAGTTGGATTTCATTTGTTGTAGGCAACTTTTAGGGATACTAGGCAAGCCATAAGAAGTGGATGATCTCTGCAGTCAAGTACTGGCTCAAAGGGAAACACCCACGGCACTGGCCACACCTAAAACAAACTCAACTTGAAGATGAGGGAGACAAATATGGTGGGACAATTGTGTTTCCCTGAATTTGCTACCACTGACCAAGGCTTCCGTCGAGTGTTGCAGATAGGATTACTCACCTGTGTTAAGCATTTCTATTGATCTTGACCTCTGTTGTTGAGCAAGAGTTTCTTCAGAGAGATGGTAAGTAGGTGGCTACCATTTATATGGAGATACATATTTTGTTCAACACAGGGAAGTCCTTCGTAATAACTAGCGCTACCCAACCTGATTTGCATGCCACCGAGTACCCGTTTGGAGCGCTGACCCGGGCAACGTGGACTTATCGGTGTTTATTGTTGTCTGGCTCATAAAATGTTATTCAGGACAAAAGGTGCTGAAATGAGGATTATTGCAGGCAAAGTATCGGTCTTTCCTCTTAAATACTAAAGAGACTAAAACCCCTGGGAGCAATTTTGCCTCCACCATTTCTCCAAGCTGAGCAGTCCTGGCATTCAGATAACTCTAAGGCTGAGAATCTCTGGGTAGCCTCTGACAGTTTACTAAAAGCCACTTCATGTTAGGCACCTAGCTTGCATTATCCAATTTAATCATTCCATTGATCGTTATCCCCATTTTACAGTGCAGTAAACTGAGGCAGAAGATGAAGTGACCTAAGTATCAGTGGTTAATAAGGAACAGAGTAAAATTCAAACCCAGGTTTGTTTTTTTTTTTCCTGATTCTGAAACTTACACTCTAGTAATACTTACAATATTTTGTAATACTTACAATATAGTACAGATGCTGTATTGTCTTTATTTCCTTTATGATACATGGTAACCTACTTTCATTTTTCTGAACTGCAATTGCAGGACAGCTGGTCAGGAGAGCCTTTAGAGCGTCACTATATGTGGTTAAGATACAGCATGAGGGAAGGGGCAAGGGTCATCAAGTGCCTTATATCACAATAGGACTGATTAGGTGTACATCGACGGGGTCCAAATCATGTACTTTTAATGTTATATTTCATGGACTCCAGGCTTTCATTTTACAGAAGAAAAATAAGGGTAGTTGACAAGGAACATTTTCTAAAAGCAAAGTCAAGGGAATAACTGTATCTCCTCTCCTCCAATGCCTCCCAAACTGCTATCCAATCTGTGACAGTTGCCTGTGTTAATTTCAAAAGAAAATAATGCATTCAGGCGCTTTAGGTAATAAGGTTCAGAGACTGCATCCATTCTGTAATGCGGAGAGTGCTTAATTTGAAACTTGGGCCACTTCGTATATTTTCGAGTACGATGACTGAAATGTACACAGGAGCATTTCTGAATGTGGAAGCATTTGAAATTCCAAGACATCCCATGGGTCAATCTTTGTCCACAGCTGGAAATTACCCAGACCAGCATACCAACATAGGCATACATAGGAAGGAGAGAACATGTTTTCCCTTCATAAATCTTTTCCATGTTTTGTGGCTTTTGCTGCCTAAAAATTTCCTCTAAGATGCTTTTTACCACAATGTACTCATGTCTTTCCATGCTATATTCTCCAAAATTAGCCAGCAGGTGAAGGTGTTAGGAACGGTGTTTTGGGAGATAAGAGGGAGAGGCTGAGATTTGTGTATGCACAAGTGTGTGCATGTGCGTGTGTGGGTGTGTGTGCGTGTATACCAAAGGAAGGCCACCTGCTGTAGAGGAAAGGTCACTTGACTGAACTTCAAATCAGAAAGCAAAGTTTAGCCATGGTGTACATCTGGGTCTGCTCATGCCTCCCTCTATGAGAACAAGAGCTAAACTTGATCTCTCTTCCTGGCTCCAACATCCTATAACGCTGTAAAAATGGGTGCAGTTTGGTCTATGGCCAGTTGTCAGTGCCCATTTCATCTCTCTCCAGAGGAGGATCAGAAGACTAGTGTCTTTTACATTTGATACTTCCACTATAGTATTTTTTGCTCCAGTTGAAATAGATCAGTAACAGGGATTATAAAGGCTTAGATGACCGTGTGGTTAATAATGATTAAGTAGAAGAAAGATGATGCAGCCTGTAACATTCTTTCTTTCTTCTTCTTTTCAGAGAGTAGAATAGATATGCCCTCAATCATCACCACTAAGGAAGGGGCACGTCACAGGGGCGGCGAAGGGGAGCTAAGTGGACTGCACAGCAGGTGGAATATGGCACCATGTTGTAGCATGCACACCAGCAGACATAGTGTCCTCTCCATTGGAACATCTCACCTTCCTCCACTCAGTGTCCCAAACCCAACTGTGTTATGCCCATCTCTCTGTATGTTGGAAACCAGACAGTCTTTGTAGGAACAAGCATGTATCTTATGCATGTAAATCCACAAAGCCAAAGACGGGGTGGTCACTTCTCTACTTCTCTGTCAACCAGGTTTCTGGTTCTAGTCCGTTCTACACTTCATTTTTCTCTATTTGGAATTAATGAGTAGCAGGTACAAGTTTTGAGACTCGCGCACAGAGGGACTTTTGGAGTCCTATGCTAAGGCTGATAACAAAACAAAATGGAAGCTACATTAGCAATTTACATGTATATAATATATAGAGTATATATATATTTGAAATATACATATTTCAAGAAAAGGCCTCTTTGTTACTATAATTTCAGGACAGCAGTAAATACTACAGAGCCCAGGATTTCAAGCACTTCCCTGCTGGGCTAGTGACTTAATTTATTTCTTTAATTTGTTATAGGCTCACAAAAAATGATATTCTTTGGAGACCTCAGTAGCCTGAGTTCTGCATGTATTATTTGCCGTAAAAGATTAATGAGGGAGCAGAGGCAATTTCTAATGGAATCCCTTGGTTTTCATCTCAGCCTTCCCAACCCCCACCTTCAAACTCACTTGCCAATTCAGCATTATGAATCTAAGTGCACTTGGCAGGTTTGATGAGGGGAGACAGAAAAGTTAAAACCCTAGGCTAAAACTATAAAAACCCTTGCTTTTCTACCATCACCCTGCATCTGTTAGGTGTAGCGCAGTAGTTTACTATCTCATCTTCCATAAGATAATGTATGTTCACAGTCAGCCTAAAATCTTCAAGGTTTCTTGACTTCTGACCTGTGGGCATTTCCAGGGTCTGGTCCGTGCTCCTTCTCTCCAGAGAATGCCTAAACCACCAGACTGTAAGTCATCACCAATTTCCTTTCTCAATAATGTTAACTTCTGTACATTTTAGTATTGTTGGTGTTGAGACCTACTTCTTCATCATGACATCAGAAAGAAAAGTACAAAGTAATTCCAAGTGTGGACGTAAGGGTTGTGTGTGTTCTGCATGAACTTTTGGAGGCGGGGTTAAAGGTCAGTCCCCTACTGATAATGCACTACAACACTCCTCGTGTCCATTCCGGCAAGTACTCGCGAAGGCAAGTGCCGGGGAATGGCAGTGGATTGCCCACCCGCTAACAGCTCTGCTAACCATAAAATAAGTGATGGCCAGGAGATAAGAGCTGAGAGAATTTGGACCCAAACAGTAATTCTCACAACAGCTGCTGAAGGGCCGCCACAAAAGAAAATTTAAGAATTCAAAACTTCCTCTTGACCCTAAGCCCCAAATTAAATGGCTACTGCACCATCACAGTAGAAATGTAAATTGGGCCCCATGAATGACTGTTGGGTGGAAAAATGTTCAATCCATGAGATATTCAATGAAAAAAGAAAAATATGAAATCGAATGGTATGAACTCAAATTTGGAAAAGAACCGAAGCAAAACAAAACAACAGTGTCTATATTTGCACATGCTCTGAGGAGCAGCTGTTTGTTCCTCTTGGAACATGATTTTTGAGACAGAGAGAGAGAGAGAGAGAGAGAGACAGTGCATGAGCCGGGGGAAGGTCAGAGAGAGAGGGAGACACAGAATCAGAATCAGGCTCCAGGCGCTGAGCTGTCAGCACAGAGCCCAACATGGGGCTCGGACTCACGAACTGTGAGATCATGACCTGAACCAAAGTTGGACGCTCAACTGACTGAGTCACCCAGGTGCCTCATTCACCATAAATGTATATTTTTAACCGTGGGAAAGCCTAAAACAAGCCCTCCGTGAGCAATAATAACTATTACTAATATTTACTGGTTTTACACCATGTGCCAAATATATTCAGGAAAACTGTGATATAATATTGTATACCTATTATCATATTTACTTCTCCCAAATACCCCACTTTTGTGATAATGGATTGTGGCTCAAAGATTAGTCGACTTACCCAATGTCACACAGCTAAAGGTATGTAATCTACACTTGACCCCAAGTCTGCCTCCTCTTTGGGCCTGTGCTTCTCTCAGCATTCTTACATAGTGTAATGGAAAAGCAACATAATGCCCAAAAAACTCTTTGGGTTAAGGTAAAGATGGAATTTCTGTTAGGGAGAGAATTTACCTTCAGTTAGGGAGGCTGTTTAATGAGTATGTTTGGTTAGGAAGGTTCAACTAGGTAAGAAAAGGCAAGAGTCAGTGATTTAAGGAATAAATCAAAACGTCTATTAATAAAGAAAAAGTCTATTTCTTGCTTACATGATGATCCGGGGTGTATCAGTTCACAGCATGGCTCTCCTCCACTTGATTATTCATGAATCCAGGCTGAGGCCGTGTCTTCATCCTCAAGATGTGCCTTCCAGTGTGGCCCTTGCCGCGGTCATCCCAGCCCCTGGCAAGGTGGAAAGGGACAACGCCTATGAGGACCAAGCAGTCGAGCCTGGAAGAGGCACCTGTCAAATCCACTCACCAAAGCCACTGGTGAGGCTTGGTTACCGTCCATACCTCCAGAAAGAAGACTGAGTTTAAGAGACCCAATGCAGAACAGAGATTCAAAAGACAATAGAAACAAGAAATTGGAGTAAGAAAAAAAAAAAGAAAGAAACAAAAAAAGAAATTGCAGTGAGAACAAGGCAAGGCCCTAATCATAATCAATCTTGGAGATATTTGGGTATGCTGAGGTGGCCAGAGTATGAGATGTGGGGCATCCAGCCATTTTATTGGAATATTCACCAAAGGTGGTCTCAGAAATCTTGAGAATTTGAGGATATTTGAGCTGTGGTAGCAAAGAAGGATTTAGAAGTACAAAACCAGGATCTTTATCCAGACCTTGCTCCTAACTAGTTATTTGATTTAAGGAAAATCTCTTGGTCACCCCTAAGCTCAACTTTCTGTGATGTTGAATAGAGAAATAATACTGGCTACATAGGGTGGTTGGCCACTGAAATAAGATAATGTATGTGAAAAGCATCGGAACCCATAATATGCTAGACAAAAGTACGATTATTTCACGTGGTCTGGGATAGGGAATCACTTTGGTTGTCGGTGGTGTAGACGAGCAAGAACTGAAAAACACTGAGGGTTAAAATAGGGGGACAGAAGGGCTCTCCAAGGAGGAGATTGGCAGCAAAAAATCAGATCTCAGAATGAGTTGTGTGTTTCAAAGGAATTTTGCCAAAAGTCTTATCTGTCTCTTCAGTAATGTTCAGCCAACGAAAAGTCCAAGATGTTTAGAAATGTGATGTGCAGGAGAAGTGAAGCGTACTTCAGATTTAAAACCAGCCAACTACTCGTTTTGCTTGTGTGTGTGTGTGGTGTGTGTAGGCAAGCACACAGGCACGTGTGTGCGCGTTCGAACGCTGCTAATAGCTGTGATTGTTGCTTTTCCTTTAGAGATGGATTTTACTTGCCGTATGTTCTGTAGAGTTAATTAAATACCAGGGAAATATGTTTACTGTCTCAGTTTCCACATACTTGTGAGGATTTTGTCACTGACTTTGGTCCAAACAGGACACCTTTAGAAACATAGCAACACTTAGCTGCTCTTGGGAAAAGCTAATGAGTCATTAACATGTCAATATTGCTATTTTCTGCTTTAATATTTCATATCCCTGCTTCACCCAGTCTCTTGTATTCATATATACATTGTGTGTGTGTGTGTGTGCATTCTTTAGCAATAGGGAATTAATTCCTAGATAATTTTAAAATATATTTCCTTATGAAGGGTGCACTGAGACTCCCTGTACATTTCTTTGCAACTTCCTGTGAATCTGTAATTGCTTCAAAACTAAATATCTTTCCTTAAATATTTCGAATACATAGAAGAGCACAACGAAGTTTTTTTGAGCTTTGGTTAAAGCATTTCTATTGCCTACCAAATGCAGGACTAGAAGCGCTACCTCATAGATTGGGGGCAAAAGAGGATCTTCCATTTAGATATTCTCCAAATTACGATGTAAAAAGGATTTCTTGGTAGAAGGCATTCTTTGATTCAGAAGAAACCACTATGAGGAAAACTGCAGGCATGAGACGTGGTTCTTATTTTTGACAAACCCCTTTAAGAGAAAAGGGGACAATCTGTGTGGGATCATAAAAGTCTACTGGAAGGGACTTCTCAAAGTATCATGAGCCAACCAAAGCACTGTTAATTGGCATGTGTTTCAACCGTTCAGAACGTATTTACTGAGCGTTTTTCATGTGGGGGCTACTGTGCCCAGCTTACAGGTCAAGTCAAAGATGAGCAAGCTGTCAGTTTCACCCAGTCATGGAAGCCACCACCCCCATCCCTCCGTCATCCTCTGTCCCTGAACAGCACCCCTGCGTGACGGATTCTATGCCTCAATGCCTGCTACCTGGTTCTCCCCTCTCTCCTCCCCAGTCTCAGCATGACTTTTACAGTCATAGGACCAGCTTTTCCCCGGATTATAGTAACTGCTTCAGGCTCAACTCTCTCCTTTTCTGACTTCACCATCAGGATGATTGTGCGTTTTCAAACATATCACCATGTTCCTCTTAAATCCTTTGTCAGCTCACCATTACCTATGCTTGAGATTTTCAACTCATATTTTATGCACGTGAGACACTATTTGGAAACAAAGTACTCCCTCAGAGTATTGGGCTGCCTGGCTGGCTCAGTCGATAGAGGATGCAACTCTTGATCTCAGGGTCCTGAGTTCGAGCCCCACACTGGGGGTAGAGTTTACATTAAAAAAATACATAAATAAATAAACAAACAAATAAGTTCCTCAAAGTATTAAGTAGTTGGATCCAACAGTATTGTATTACAATAATTTATTTTATGAATCCCAACCAGTTGATATTAACTTCAGTCAATGAGAACGTGAAGATGACTACCAAAATTTGAAATTGGGTTTTTGTATAAAATGTTAGTCTTACATCAGCCCCCGTGTCCGGTTTTATTTCTGTGTTTGGTTTAGAATTTAGAGAAATTAAAATAAACCCCAACTTGCACCAATAAATACTTGGAATTAGGAACATGTTTTTACTGGCTACTTCTGCAATCTCAGATCGTTTTTCGGTTAAATAGAAATGACAGGAGAAGTTAATTGTATTGGCCGTGCCCAGTGTGTAATTTCTTACACATTTGAAAGAGCTTCCTTCTTTTATTAGTTATTGAAATAGCTTAAAATATAACAGTATAAAATTCAAATCGACCCCATGAAGGAGAATCAAGTCCAAAGTTCTCAGCATGGCCTATGAAGCCCTCCGTGTCTTTTCTTCTTCCTCCATTTTTATATCTGCCCATCTCTATCCCCAGACTCTAGCCTGGCCAACTATTTCCGGTTCTTTGAAAGTACTCCAGTATTAAACTCTCCCCCAGCAAATTTTATGTTCTAACCCTGTTATCTAGAACCTCCAGGATTCAGTTCCACGATACTCTCCTAGCAGTTGCCAGTATATGAAGATGAGGTCCTATGATTCTTTCCAAGTATAGTTTGTTCCTTCCTTACCCAAGCCCGGCACTTCCCAGCATGTTATATAATGACTTGGCCCTGATTTCTGGTGCAGTGGCCAGGAAAAGAGAGGAGCGGAGACGTAACCCGGCTGAATGCTGTCCTGCAGGGCATTCAGAAGTTTCCTCATTGTCTTCAGCAAAGAAGGTAGCTGTGGTGTTTAATAGGGATGAGTGGGTCACTTCTGCAGGCCCCAAGATTTCATAAGCATCTGGGATTTTAATATATTTGAGTGTATTGATTTAGATACTTATAGTTTACTCTTCCACCAACGAGGGCCCTGACCTTGGGGAAACAGCTTTCCCGGAGTTGCGAATTTAACCATTTCTGGAGCTTTGTTATCCTTCTAATTAAGTCCTGGGACTGATCTTTGCCCTGTTCTGCCCTCTGGCTACAGGAGATAAGAGCCTCTTTCAGTGCTGGCCTGGAGAGTTCCACTGACTTGCACACTTTACCTTTAATTGGTGATTAATCATTCTCAACCTTTCATTGTCTTTCTCCCTGCAAAATTGTGTCAGCAACAGTCCTCTGATTCCTTTGTCTCTATAATACTATTGCTCCGTCCTCTCCAAGGCCTGAGATACTGCACCTGCCATTGCGCTCCCTTCATCAATGTCCCAGCCTCCCTATCCCCACCTTTAACCATCAGAGGAAAATTAACAGCGGCATAGTGCCGCTTGACAGGCTGTGAGCACTCTACCCACCCCCAGCCATGGGGTCTCCGTGAGCAGCCAGCCCACACGTAACCCAGCATTGCAATCCCGTCTCAGGATCTGCTTCCTCAGAACACTCCTGATGTCAACTGTCTTATGTCAGATTCCCCCCAAAATGGCTACGAGGTGGAGATTTTCACTGCAGGAAGGTAGTCAAGGACCTCTGGTGGCCATGGGGATGTGTCACTCAGATCTGCCCACAAAACAACCTGCCATAAGAAAAAGGTTGACCGAGAGATTCTAGATACCACATCTTCAGTTTTTGGGTTTTGCCAGCGTTTACACAGTGACCATGGTCTCCTTGGGCTTCTCCATGGCAAGCGTCCTAGAGACAGGATGTTTCTGGCCAACTCAGGACTCTTCTAATGGTCAGTCATTGCTCTGGGACCCCTTATCAGCCAGGCTAAGGCTTTTTCAGAGACTTTTCTTATGCAACCCCACCTGCGTTCTTCTCCCCCTTGTAGGTCCCCCTTGTGGTGTCGTCTGAAGTCTCCACTGCTCATTCCTGCTTACCCTGGTGGCTTTCATAAGCATTTTCCCAGAACACATATTTGGATATCGAATTCTGGTTCGGCATCTGCTTCACAGAGGACCCTGACACTGGGGTGTTCTCAGGAGCAACTCTTATCGAGAAGGATGAGAGCAGGAGGAGAAATTAGACTGTAATGAAGTTCCAGAGGATCGTCTGATTTCACGGGGACTTCCGGACCTGGGATGGACCATTCAAAGTTTTCACTAATTGAGGCGAGAGGGCCGACGGTTTATACTCGCATCCATGCGAGCATACCCACTGGATAAAGACTGTCACGTGGAAGGGACACAAACCTGGGTGAGCCAGTGCCGATTGGCTGAAATTCCCAGGGAAAGACTCAGCTGTGAGCCACTGCGGCAGACAATCTTGGAAACAGAGGGAATCAATGCCGTGGTCACCAAGGGGCTAATCTGGGTAGCCCGCAACTTCTACTTCAAAAAGGAAACGGAAGACAATTCTTATAGTGGAAGGACACTGGTCATAATGTCTGTGCTCTTTATAAAGGGAGGATATAACATTTCATAAAACTCTGTGGGTGAACAGAGCATGTCTCTGAGATGAGTGCAGGGTCAGGGGAAGAGAATCTCATAAGCAGACTGAGCAAGAGATACACCCATGTTGATGGAGTGTACTTTGTAGGGGTGAGATTTCTTCCCGACGTTCAGTGCTTCTGGTTTACACTGGGAAGACATTTCTTCCTCTTCTCCTTATAAAGGGGACAGGGGGCACCTGGGGGGCTCAGTCGGTTGAATGTCTGACTCTTGATTTTGGCTCAGGTCATGATCTCACGGTTCATGGGATTGAGCCCCGCATCGGGCTCTGCACTGAAAGTGTGGTGCCTGCTTGGGATTCTCTGTCTCTCTCTCTCTCTCCTCCTCCTCCCCACCAACTCTAAATAAATAAAGTTAAAAAAAAGTGGGGATAGGAAGGCTATCACCAACTATTCAGCCATGCTGAAGTCAGCCCCAAGGTCAGGCCAAAGGGAGTCTTCACTCTTTTTAGTTCCTATAAAGTGCTTTATTCACAACAAATAGAAATAGCAATAACTACGGCCACAACGAACTCAGTGTCTAGTAAGAGACCGGTATGATCCTCCATGGTGGCTGTCAAGTTATTCAATCCCCAGAAAACTCCGTGAAGTAGAGATTATTATCTCCAATTAATGGCTGAGCCAAGTGATGGTTGGAAGGTTGACAGTTTTCCCCAACGTGATGCAGCCAAGAATCAACAAACCTGGGATCAAACCCAGTTCTCCTCGGCTCCAAGAGCACTTTTCTTTACACTCTCCTGTGCTTTCAGCCAGTTGGAAATGGGACTTCCAACGGCAAATGCTTTTATTCTCCGTCACGCTTTTCACGTCAAAGGAAAGGCAGAAGTCACAGCCTCAGAGCCCCTGGACTGCAGTGATCAAATCCATTGATCACTGTTATCTGTTATCGGGAGACAATTGCACAGGTGTTCGGTAGCCGCAGCAGCAGATTTCATCTAAAGACTGGGAAGTTATTCTGCGAAATGCGTGCTCTTTGCCAGTGTGCATTCACTCAACTGCTTTTGTCCCACAGTATCTGTATTCTCCCACCTGATTATTTTCTCTCCATTTGGCAATCCTCAACGTAGGGGCTGCTGTGGCTGTGTATACACACATACGCACACACAAAGATTCTCCCGCTCTCCAATTACCAGGATGCAGCAGGCTGTGTGGGTTTTTCATTCTCTTTCCATATTCAACCTTTTGATGTGTTGCCTGTACCATTCTTTCCCCATGTGCTAACAAGGCCGTCTGTGAGGAAGGTTTCGTGGGCAGCCAATTACAGAGAGGATGTGAGGCTGATCAGAGGAGTGGAGCCCTGCTGGAGGACTGTCATTTACAGCATGAAAGGCAATGCAATCATGGCTAAAAGGTCTCGTTTGGATAGGAACCGTAACCTTCCAGCCACACTTCCGGGCATCTGAATTTGATGGGTTGTTTTTGTGTGCTTTCGGTTGTTTAATTCTTGCTGTTTTGTAAGTCATCGTTGCTCATATTTCAAAATGCCTAATAGTAATGGTAATCTTTCTGCAATAAAACATGAATGAAGATGGCCTGCTCGTAAAATGCAACGCCGTGAAGAGAATCCAAGGACCATTTGAATATATGTATGTAAATGGCTGTTGGTTGTGAATAGAATCTCAACATGCAAATGAAGAAAATGGAAGAAAATTGTGCCGCTCTCTGTGTGTGAAAGCCAGCGGTGATGCCATATATGACAGCTGTAAATGGAGGTGCTCCCAAATCAGAATATGTAACGCGTGAGCTACGCCTCCCCGCTCAAGTGTACGTAACCACAGCAGCCGTGTTAGCTTGTGGACCGGTGGCGAACTGGCAGAGCAGAGTGGAAAAGGATCCTTTTCCTTTCATGCCTCCATCTACCCACAATGAGAAACCGTCCTGATTTTTCTTAATGTGCTTGAGTCTTGAATGGAAAATTGATCTGATTTTTCTTAAGGAATAAAAAGGGACAGAAAGAGAAACGAGGGTGGCTGGGGATATGAGAAACGATGACTCTGTCTGTCTGCCACCCACACCCCAACAAGGGCTGGCCTCTTCCGCCCAACCCTTCCCCATCACTCCAGCCGGAGTCCCTAAATGACCTAACTGGTGCTGTCTTGTGCTTGCAACGATTTCCATCAGTTATTAAGGAGCACACAGGCTCTGACACATTCAAGTGTGTTTTCTGACCATGTTGAAACACACACAGAAGGGTTGTGTGTTTAACCAACATAAGCAGATGTCAAGGAGTGCAAAAATATGCCTCTTTTAAAGTCAGTATGTCTGTGTATTTGTGGCGGCATATGCCCAGAACATGTGTATTTTGAGTGCTAAGCATGAGGAGTAATGAGCAAAGGAACAACACTGTTTCCTTAGAAAATAATAAATAAAAAGTCTGTTGTAATTTCGGCAAGTTTCAAGTGTTCTAACATCACGACACCATGCATCGATTCAGGAGGTCGGAAGACGGGCGGGCTGAGGTGGATACTAACTACAGTGAGCGATCTGAGAGAATATGGCCGAGCTGGTGACCTAAATCATGTGGGTTCAGTCTCCCACAGGAATGTAATATCAACAATGATGAGCTGCACTCAAGAAATATCCCTCATGGATAGAACAGAAATGTGGAAATAGGCTAAACACAGAAAGTACCTTTTAAATAGGAAGAGGCAGAATTTAACTAGGAATTTTGAAGGGGGCTAATGTAAAGCCAATAATTTTAGGCATTACTTTTGGAAGTTGGATGAGGAAGCTTCCACACAAAAAGGTAGAGTTAGATTTAACAACGGGCCAGCCGGGACGCCTGGGTGGCTCCATCGGTTAAGGAGATGACTCCTGATTTTGGCTCAGGTCCTGATCTCATGGGTTCATGAGATTGAGCCCTGAGTTGGGCTCTGTGCTGACAGTATGGAGTCTGCTTGTGATTCTCTCTATCCTACTCTCTCTCTCTCTTAAAATAAATAAACATGAAAAAATTTTTTTAAAAAATTAATGTTTATTTATTTTTGAGAGAGAGACAGAGCAGGGGAGGAGAGAGGGAGACACAGAATCTGAAGCAGGCTCCAGGATCTGAGCTGTCAGCATAGAGCCCAACATGGGGCTTGAACCCATGAACTGTGAGATCACGACCTGAACCAAAGTTGGACACTTAACCGACTGAGCCACCCAGGCGCCCCATGGAAAAAAAAATAATCAACAACAACAACAACAACAATAACAACAGTGGACCAGAGGAATATTTTTCAGGCAAGCTGAGCAAGGAAGGCACTGAAAACCAACATTTAAAGGGCTGCTGTGTGCCTGGCACTGGGGTAGGCACTTTCCAGATGTCATATTATTTAACCTAATACAGCTTTCTGAGGTAGGGATGATAGTCCACATATTACCAATGGCAAATCTGTGGTGACACAGGTTCCGTATTTTTCTGAGGCTTACATCACACCACTAGTATGCAAGCCTAGCTCTGTCTGACTTCTAGGAGCGAGCACCTGGGAGAGCTTCCCGCCCAGTCAACACACCTGTACCAGGTTGGTAGCGGGCAACCAGGAGGAGCCTTGGGGCGTTGAGGATAGGATGTCCTCATTAGTAAAAGAGATTAGGAAGCAGATTCTTGAAGGCACTGGGAATTCTCCAGACCTTACAGAAATGCCAACTTCAATCTAATGCAGACAATCTGAGGAGATTGGATTTTATCAAGGGGGGATTAGATGGGGTGGCCCCTAGTGACTCTGAGAGACTTCTGCACGTCTTTGGCAGCCGTGCAGGTGAACCGCTCAGAACCCCCTCGAAATGCAAACGTGCTGTGAGTAGAGCTAGGCGATACCCTCCAGGGTCACCCCTTTGGGAACTGCTGCAGGATTCACGTGGAGGTCACATTCTTCCGGGTGTAACTTCAAATACTCAGCGCCCAGGAAGAGACGAGCCACAAGCACTTGGGGAATCGGAAAAGACTGTTCATTTCTCACCGCCGCCGGCCTAGCAGGGTAGAGTCACCTCCAAAAGCTGAGCATCCGGCTCGGGTTTTACTGGTCTTTTTATACACATGTGCTTCCGGGTTGGGCGGGACTAGTATAGTGAAGCTTCCGGTTCCTGGCTGCTGGCTGCTGCAAGAGGCAAGCAAGATTGCAGAAGCCAAAAGCACGCAAGGGGAGTATCCGGCCTCAGACATCCGCCTGGCCCTTTTTATTTGCATTTACCGGCTTTCCTCCTCCTCACAGGCATATTTGACCCCGTGTCTGAGCAGGTCAGGAACATTCGAGTCAGGCCACGTATGCCAATGTAGACCTGTTCTACTAGGCGAGCCCCGCATCAGCTTGGCCGAGACTTCCTCAGAGCTGCATTCCAGTCTGAGGCTCTTTCAACTCAATCTCCCATCATTCTCTTGCTCTCTCATGAGGTGGGGGCATTCTGGTCTGAAGCTCCTCTTGCCCACCTCTCTTTACCCTGACTTTACACTTCACAGGTGGTCCTCCCTCAGAGTCCCTTGCACTTTTAATTCAGGCTTGGCAACTGCTTCCCAGAAGGCTCCAAATGACTCAGCCAGCCCTGGAAGTGGTAACACAGGATTGGGGTGTGGATCACTCGGTATCCAGCTGCTAAGAAGGGCCTCATTCAGCATGTCGGGTGGAATATAGATAGTCTCATGAGCCCAAGATGGTGTCCCAGTTGGTCAAGGCTACAACCTGGGAAAATGATTCAGGTACTTGAAAGGTGTGGAAGAAATAGTTCATATATTCATAAGGGTAGTGGGGTTGGCCGGCCATTACTCAGTTGTACTGCATTGTAATGTGGAGATAATGAGATTATGAGGTCCATTAACAAACAGTTAGAGATGAAGTATGAGAATTGGGGGACTTTGTAGTTAGCTCGCAGAGAGGTCCTTATTTTGTGCAGTAGGAAAACAGACACCACTGAGTTGCAGTGTTTAATAGTTAGAGATGTGAGCAAGGCTGGTATGCCAAGGTCAGAGTCCTGGTTGGGAAACCAGGGCCCCTGAAACACGGGATAGGGTTGAGTGGATGCCTTGATGATTACTGCTCTGCAGACTTACCTGTACTCTCAGGTTCTAAAAGGTGCCACTCCCTTGTCAGAGTTAGCATTTCCCATGTGGGGGAAGACACTGACCTTCTGGGGGAAGGTCTCTGTTCCTATGAAGCAACAGGTGTCCACCCAGGACCTCCTCTTCCGGTTGCCGTGACTGATCATTAAGGATAAACCCCAGCATAATCCTGCTGGAGGACGGCTTAGGTTTGTAAGAGAAGAAAGAGACTGCATCTCAAAGAAGGTAATTAGTAGGAGCCATGGTTGAATTTTACAGGTTGGTGGTCAAAGGAACCAGAATATAAAACTGGAGAAGCAAACATTTATTGATTTGGAGGCACTTCCCTGGGACAGCGGATATAATACTCTGGCAAGGATGCCGAGGACTTATGGCTCTCAGAAGCTTAGAGAAAGTGCTGTCGGCCATGTTGAGCATGAATGAGATGTCTGAGCTGTCGCAGCAGGCAGCACAGGAAGGAATAAGAAGCCTGAGCATGTGGGCACCTGGAGTGGATATACCATGCCAGCCAGAACCGAATGTTCCCCAGGAGGGCCCAGAGGACACCCCATCCCCCAAGGCCATCAGAAGGGGCACCAGCATCACTAAGAAGTCCAGCCATAACTGTTCTCACAGGTCAGGGTTGAGGGTAGAGGCAATCCCAGCTCTCGGCCTGTTAATAGCAGTGGGAAAGGCCGAGGCTCACGAGCTGCTCCCAGGATACGCGTGGTGGATCTGGGAGGTGGCAAGATGGGCTCTTCCAGCCCCTGGGGGGGGGGGGAGGGGGAGCTGCTCCCTTGTCCCGGTAAGAGTGCAGCCAGTGGACGGTTCCGTGGCCGCACCTTCAGGATCGGCTCCCGCCAGGCGGCTGCCAGCCAGTGAGTGCGCACGGTGGGGTGGGAGGGAGCAGGCCGCCAGAGTCGGCGGCCTTTCCATCTGGTGCAGGACTCCTCCAACGTGCGCGCTGTGCTGCAGGGACGGTGGTGGCCTGGCCAAGACGTCCGTGGAGCCGACGGCTACGGGAGGCTCTTTCTGTGCAATCCTTCTCCCTCTTCCACAGACGCTGCACCTGCATCACGGTCGGGAAGCTTGCCCTTAGTCCTGTTCCCTCTGCCCTTTATACTCGTCTCCAGAGATCTCTTACATTTCAAATCCTGTCTTAGTGTCTTTTTCCCAGAGGACCCAAAGTAACATAAAAACCTGGGTGGCGCAGTCCATTAAGTGTCCCACCCTTGATCCCTGCTCAGGTCATGATCTCACAGTTCCTGAGTTTGAGCCCCGCGTTGGGCTCTGCGCTGATGGTGCTGAGCCTGCTTAGGATTCTGTCTCTCCTTCTCTGCGCTCCTCCCCCACCTGTGCTCGCTCTCTCTCTCTAACTAAATAAATAAAACTTAATTTTTTTTAGAAAGGATGGCAAAGGGGGTGACAGACTATGGTTTGAGAAAGGCGAGTTTGCAGCCGGGGTATCTCAGTAAAGACGAAGGACTCATTCACAGTTTCTGCACTGAGTTTTCTGAGACCTTTATAACTGGGCTGGTGCTTGTTGTTTTCTGCTTATTGCAGCCTGATTTTGTTGTATTTGCCAACAGTAAAAGTTCCTAAAAATCAAAAGCAGCGGCAGGCCCAGCTTTAAAGAGAGAGGGGAGGTGGGTGCCATGTTCGGTTTTTCAGTAGTCTGGGCAGAGAAGAATCCAGCAAGGAAAAGCTCTTTGTGGCAGAGAGAGTGGTAAGCATGATCCTCGGCCACAGGCAAGAGAGGAGGAGTAAAATACTTATTAAGACCCAGCTGGGGGGTTGGGGGGGGGGCGCCTGGGTGGCTCAGTAGGTTAAGCATCTAACTCTTGGTTTCAACTCAGGTCATGATCTCATGGTTCATGAGTTCGAGCCCTACATGGGGCTCTGTGCTGACAGTGGGGAACCTGCATGGGATTCTTTCTCTTTTTGTCTCTCCCCTGCTCATACTCTCTCTGTATCTCAAAATACAGAAAAAAAAAGAAAAAAAATGAAAAGAAAAGAAAAGAGAACCAGCTGGGGCCAGGATGCACACCTGCCCACTGAATCAGGTTTCAGACATTCGTGGTTTCAGAGAGTCTTGGGTTTTCTCTGTGCAAAGTCATCTTGAATGTAAGGACCTGGCTTGGCATTTTGCAAGTTTCTGGGTATAACCTTTTCTCCTTCAGGAGCACCAGCATGAAAGACGCAAGTTCTCTGCTTCCCACTCTCTTCTGTCTCACTCCCGACATTAAGGCAGGGTTGTCCAGCCCCATCAGCGGTCTCTCATGGCCCGGCTTGCTGCACTTCCGTCTGGCTGCTGTGTCCCCCATGTGCAGCACGTGCATTCTACTGCCCTCTACCAGGCTTCCCCAGTCCTCTCCCTGAAGAGGAGAAATGCCCTTTCCCTCCACTCCTCTGGGCCTCCTTGAGTTCCCAATATCTTGGTAGAGACTTGTGGGATTCTTTGTTCCTTTTTAAATTTTCTCTGTTTTCTTTTATTTTCCAGAGGCATCACTATCTAAAATTCTAGAACAAATCTGCAGAGGAGAGAGCAGGGTTTGAAAACAATATGAATGCTATGTACTTGAAATGTTCCTTCATTTCACTTGCCCAACCTTGATTATGTTCTTGAGAAGATTCCTTAGATCGTTGTTTTCCTTTAGGCTCCATACTCTTAGCTTGCCTCTGGACTTTCTGAGATGTTTAGATTTGCAGTATCTACAGTCTGGGATGCCCTTTATAGCCACAAAAGTCATCCCATATATGAGCACCAAAGAGGAGTGACTTTTCTTCATTAGTTCTTCTTTTCTAACAGGAATTTTCAACACTGACTAATTAATGGACCTCGCACCAACATCATTTGATCCTATCCTACAAATTAAATCAGCACTTGGTCAACTGCAAAGAACATATGAGAACTCTAGAGAAGCCTAAAAAAAAAAAAAAAAAAAAAAGATAAGCTTGGAAAAACTTAAACAGCCTTCACTTCTTCTTTCAAATATTCCTGCTTGTTTTGGTCAGTGGGGACACAGCGGAGAGCATGAGTGGAGGAATCTGTAGTGATACATGAGTACAGGCTGTGGTCATGTTCTTTGGTCTCCGTAACATCGGAAGTGGCAAGAGAAAATGTGTGTAACTGGGGCCAAAAAAAAAAAAAAAAAGCCTTCTTTGTGCATCCTTCTTTGACCCCGAATGACTTACTATTCTCAGAAGCAGAATACAGATGAATGTGATTGACATGAAAAGAAACAAAGAGTTTTCTTTCGTGGAGACTTTTCAAAAAGTCGCAGTCAATGAGCCAATCCAGCTGGGGACACGGGTACAATATTTCTTCTCCACGATCTTTTGACGAGGCGGGCAGCGGGATCACTCCACAGGTAAGAGGCCGTTGTGATAAGAGACAAGTTGGTGGCTTGCCTTGCCAGTGAGGCCGGAATTGATGTGCTATCACCTTGTAGAGATGCGAGTGTCAAAAGCACAGTTGGAATTTTGATGGGTAATAATTATTAAATCTGAACAATTAAACGTATCTATTCTTAGGGATTATTTGACCCAATAATTATTACCCAGAAAAATTAAGCGTGTGTTTGAAATCCACGTTTTATCACCAGTGATGAGCCTGTCAATTCTATCCCATTAGTCGGTTTTCCTTACAGGGTGATATTAGTATAAGGAGAGTCATGGGAAATCACAGTTTATAACAACATATACTTACACGATCGGTGGATTATAAACTACAAAAATAATTTGCTACTTTATATCTAGAACATCTAACAACTGGATTCATTTGAAAACAAAAACAGCCGGACTAGATCACTTTTCACACTTCTTAGTTCACTATAGAAAAGGAAGAGGGGGGGGCGCCTGGGGGGCTCAGTCAGTTTAGCATCTGACTCCTGGTTTCAGCTCAGGTCATGATTTCATGCTTCGTGAGTTCAAGCCCTGCACTGGGCTCTGTGCTGACAGTGTGGAGCCTGCCTGGGACTCTCTCTCTCTCAATCCCTCTCTCTGCCCCTCCCACACTCACGCTGTCTCTGTCTTTCTCAAAATAAATAAAGAAAAAGACAAGGAAGAAGGGAAAAGATCAACATTCATTTATTGTCTACATTTAAAATACCGCACACTGCACGTTTCCCCCCCTCAGTTCTCACAACACTATCGTTAGCCTTGGTTATGAGGAAACTGAAGATTTGATAAATAAAGTTCTTCCCTTAGTTCACAGAGCTGGTCAATAACGGAAGTGGGATTTGAACCCAGACCCTTGTGAGTCAACAGCCCGGGCTCTTGCCTCACTTCTCAACACGAGGTGTCTGTTTTTCTAGAATTCGCCAGAGTGACAGGGACAAGGACACCCACGGCATAACCCAATAAGAGAAAAGAATGAGACAAAAAGAAAGACACATAAAGCCATTTGACTAATACTTAATTTCAAGCTATATGTAGAGTAGAATCCAGCAGTCACATGGATTTTTAAAAATAAACCGATGTTTCAGTGATCTTTCTTGCTTCTGACAGCTACTTGACGTGGCGTTTCCGATTCCCTGGGGCTAAAAATTTTGTTATTGCCACGAGGCAACTTTCAAAGGAAAGCTGAGAAGAACTCCAAGCTGGGGCAGAAACAGGCAAGTCTCCGGGCAGAGGCAGGAGTTCAGGAATTACCAGAAGCTGGCACGATGTTGGCAACAGCTGCGGCAGCATTCATTTCATTCAACCCATCTTATTTCAACCAGCAAACCAGGGGGGTTATAGGAACAATGAAAGCGTGAAGTCATTTTCAGGATTTTGCCAAATGGTCTATCAAGAGAACATAATTCAGACCTGTTATATCCTTGTGTTCGTCACAAGTCAGGGGACACTGTAGCCTTGGTGACATGTCAGAGACCAAGGACTAATGTGGAGGTTCTGGACCGACAGCATGAATAATTTTTACGAAAGCATCTTATGTGTGTTCTGTTGGGCCACATGAATTTTGCCAATCAGTGCGCGACAAAGAACACGTAGATTTAAACTCTGCAGCCCTTCGGGGACAATATTTATGTATAAGCAGTAAAAATAAACCACAGAGATTTCATTTAAGAGGACCCCTTTAGAAATATGAAATCAAAAAAGGAAAGTTCTAGATTTCCATCTCTTTGTCTTCAATCTGGGTCTGTTGGTGCAGCTCAAATCACCGCCATGCGGTCAATTTAGTGGCACGGACAGACGTTATGTTAAAGTGAAATAGGACACATGGGCGCATGTTGTCCACAGTCAAAGGAAGTATCTCAGTAGTTTCGCTTCAGTTATGTACGTCTATAACTTGCGCAGCGACGTCTGTGAGTACTTCTGGTGGGGGTGTCAGTGTGTGTGACGATGGAATCTGAAAGCCACCGGTCTGGATGACCTCTGAGATACCTTCCAGCTCTAAAACCACACGATTCTGCTTTTGTCTAAATTGGTGATGTCCAGTCAGCTTTTGGCAGCTGCTGGGCTTCCTGGAGGTCAGCTGGGGGTAGAGGTGGCTCAGGGACGGCCTCCATGGTGCCGATGTGTCAGAGCTGTGGTTCCCCAAATCCGGCACAGCTCCACTTCCTTTTCTGGCATATCCCACGTTGTTAAGCAAGATATACACTAAAGAACAATAAAGATACCAGAAATAAAAAATAGCTCAAGACTTGACTGGGCGTATCCCCAACAATCTAGAGCCAGTGATCTCCCGGAAGTGCTGCTGACATGTGGTGACCTCCCACGACGGGCCAAACACATTATATATTTTATGCATTACATGTTATACATATTAGTTTATTTCACTTTTACAACCCTCATAGCTGAGTATTATGTCTCTCCCCTCTCTCTTTGAAAGCTGAATAAAATAAGCCTTCAAAAAGTAAATAACTTGTTCAAGGTCACAGATTTGAACCAAGCTGGACGTGAACCGGGTCTGGTCTTAAAGCCTCTGTACTTCACCCTGCACTGTTGTGTCTCCTCAAACTAACAACGTGCCCCTTCTCTCAGCAACGTGGATGCCACATGCTTTTTGAAAATGCAATTTGAATTTTCTCTGGGATTCCTAAGGGTTTGGGAAACTTGATTGAATCAAATATTACTTGTTTTTGTTTTTGTTTTTTTAATGAGGAGGGCAGAAGACAGGAAAGATTCTAGAGGGAATTATAGACAGATAACACCAGATCCCAGATACAGCCTTTTACAACTACTCTCAAAAAAACGAAGTAAAAAAAAAAAAAAAAAAAGTGGGTGGGGGGAGGGATGCTGAATGCCGCGTTCACAAAGTCATGAACAGCTGGAATGTTTCCGCATGATTTATCCTAATGCAACAAGTTTGGGATTTTTAAGTTTTTGGGAGGAGGGATGAAGTGAAGTTCACATTCATTCTTGGTTATTTTGGGAATAGTTACCCTCTGACACCCAAGAATCTTCAACTTGAAAATCTAGATAATCGAGAATCAGCCCCAGACTCTGAAGCGTTAACATTCCCACCGAAGGACCGGTGACCCTTGTAACGGGCTTCTTCTGCGCCGAGGCATGTGCCTTGTCTCCCGGTGGCCCGTGACTCTCCACGGGTGTTCCGCTGGCATTTCGATGAGGATAAGTCCACAGAGGACCTTCTGTAGACACTGAGCGTCTGGTCCATTCGGATTTCTGTTTGGACCTCCTAGAAAGCACTGTGGACACCAGACAGGTGTGCCAGGGAGACAGGAACATCTGGAGAGTTTAGCCAAGTGGGTCAGGATGCGCTCCAGAGGTGCGATGACCTCTTCTCATTTGCAACGACAGGAACCTCCATTTCAACACCAGTGGGGGCCCCACCCATCTGCCAAGTCTCTTTTCCAGACAAAAGATGAATGGCATTGCTACAGCCATGCCGTGTTTTAAAGACCTTGTCTGGGCACTAAACTGGCCTGAATAAAATATAAAGAACCGGGCTCTGATTCCAGCACCCCAGCACGGTAGTTTCAGAGCCCCCGGAAGAAGGGCAAGGAGGGTGTGATTCTCTCATCAAGTAACTAAATAGCAGCTGTTCCCATAGGCAAACAGCATAAATGGCTCCTCTACCGAGAGAGGCTTACAACAAATCCCAGCTAATCTTTGTGAAACTGTGCTCTAAATGATTAGTGTTAACACACATTTACGAAGACAGTTGCATTATTTTCTCTCCTCGAAACTTCCGAGCCCAGCAAACCCCTCCTGCCCTTCTCTTTATTTTTCCACTGCAGCATCTTTTTTCTCGTCTACGAAGAAATGCCAAGAGTCTGCACAAAGATGTGGCCGTTAGAAAAAAACACACACATAAAAAAAAAAAAAACCACACACCCAAAACACGCACACAAGAAAACCCCCACAAAACCGTTAATTCCCACTCAGAGCTTGGACTGTAAGTTCTACTCTATTTAGTACAAATCAGGAAGCGAGTCAGGTAGGAAGACCAAACATTCGAATCTATCATCCCTGAGTATTCAGAAGGTGACAGAAGGAGCCACGAAGGTTTTCCAACTCTAAGTCTCATTTTGCCTAGAAGTATTTCTCCTTTTTTTGCCAGGGGATTTTTTTTTTTTTTAATTTTTATTTATTTTTGAAAGACAGAGAGAGTGAGCGGGGGAGGAGCAGAGAGAGAGGGAGACAGAGGATCCCAAGCAGGCTCTGTGCCGTCAGCACGGAGCCTGACGTGGGTCTCGAACCCACAAACCATGAGATCATAACCTGAGCCGGAATCAAGAGTCAGACGCTTCACGGACTGAGCCACCCAGGTGCCCCTGCCCCTTTTAATTCAAACGGTGCCAGCTTCCCTACGGCCTTCACGCTGCGGTCCAGTTCTGTGTTCAGCACCGCTTGCCCCAGTTTCGTTTTTGTGAGCTGAGAAAGCATAGGATACAGGCTGTGACAAACGATGGATTAAACGATAGAGGGGCCGGTCCCATACCATATCACAGTAGTGTTGAGGCACTGGGGTTGTTTTTATCTTGCCTCTGTCATGTTTGAAATTTTGGAGGGCGGCAACTTTGAAGTTGAGAAATCTGGAGTACACGTTGGAGAGCATCGCAGTATAAAGAGAGCGGGGAGGGAGGGCGGTGACGTGCCTGAGCTGACATCCCAGCTGCCATTGTAACCAGGCTGCTAAGCAAGGTCTCAAGTAATACTTAGGACAACTTTTGTCCAAAAATGCCCTTTCTCAGCCAATCTGGCACTACACCTAAAAATAAGGTTGTTTGTGTCAAGACAAATAGGGACACTAAAATGGTTTGAGGCGATCAAACAACAAAAATAATTGTTATGACTCTTATCTCTTAGTTTCAGGATAAGTGAAAACACAGTGTAAACCTGGGTGGCTTCTCTTGTTGATTTCTCCTACTGAATGAATCTCCTTCATTCATTCCTTGGGATTTGCTTCGTTTCCTTGGAGTTCCCCTTGTGCCTCTACAGCACTTCTTTACGCAAATTCTTTAGGCATGTGTCCCTAGCCGCAGTTTGTGATTCAAGAAGGGCCCGATGACTCTAATCCCAAAGATAGGACTTTTCTGCAAGGTTTAAGTACAAGGTTTCAACCCATGGCCTTTCGCTTTGAAATTTCTGCCAAGACGTCGCAGGTCGGGGAGCAAAGACTGAGAGCGAGAGACAGACCCAAGACTATGTCTGTAAGGCATAAAAACCATGACTAATAAATTGTTCCTTAACAAGTATTCTGGTCCATGAAGATGTCTATCAGAAAAGCTGCCTGGCAAACTATATGAAGAGAAAACCATTAAGAGTGTGAAATTTTCCTTTCTTATTTGTTGACTTAGTGTAGACGCACACTTAGAAATATAGAAATTAGAGAGATGGGTTAAGTAAGAGATAAAAGAAATTCATTGATCATTTCCTGGGATCTGAGACAAAATGAGTTTTCAGCGAACATCCTATGGATTTGGTAAATAGGAAATTATTATTTATTTTGTTTTAAATGTTTATTTACTTTTGAGAGACAGACAGACAGACAGACAGACAGGTGTGAGCAGGAAAGGGGCAGAAAGAGAGTGAGACACAGTCTGAAGCGGGCTCCAGGCTCCGGGCTGTCAGCACAGAGCCCGACGTGGGGCTCAAACTCACAGACCGTGAGATCATGGCCTGAGCGGAGGTCAGAAGCTTAACCGACTGAGCCATCCAGGCACCCCGGAAATTATGCATTTTATGTACATATTTCCTCATTAGATTTCAACAAAAGGAACAAAACTCATGACAAAGACAAACTAAGACCACTTCTTCTCTTAAAGTGAAAATTAGGTTTCCTGATTTGCTTTTGTTCTTTTGCCTGTGGTCTTTCCACGTCATGCTTCCTTCCTCTTTCCTCAAAAGGGCAAAGTAGCAAACTCCCCAAGTCCAGCCTTCGTTTTTCGGACCTCGTGGTCACTTAGCCCCGCTTTTCCCGACACGCTCTCCCGCTGAAAGGCAGACACCAGCCCTATTTTTTTTCAAGTTCTAGCTCTGCCCTCAGTCCAGCCTCAGTTAAAATGCTCAGGGACCGATTATGCACCGGATAGTGGTGTGCAATGTGCAGGACTCGTCTATCCTCACTGGTCCCTTGGCTCCTCATACTTTCTTCCCATTTTCTCCTCATTAGCCCCCGCACTCTGACCACAAAGGAAGAAAAGGACAATGAAAGCTGGTCGGTGTTTTGGTAGAAGGATCAACTGTACTCGAAATCAAAAGGAGGGTCTGAAACGAGGTTTGAGATGCTCCGTGGCTTTTGCATATTCGTAATGGAGAGTTAGCTGTATTTCATCATAACCGCTAGCCGAGCGAAGACGTAAGAACGGACTCTCTGAGCTGCAACATCTAATTTACTTTGGGTCTCCTCCAAAAAAGTTCACCGTGTAAAGCGATAAACCGGGGTCTCCTGTGTTCCCCGTTCTCCCCACCCACCTCTAATGAAAGGGTAGTTGCTCCGTGTAAATTTTTAAAAGCAAATTTGAATGTTCTGCCTCTGCTAATAAGCACCCAGATGATCAAATACAGACATTACTCACGCAATATCAGCACTGCTGAAAGTACAAACACATCATTTTCTATTGCAAGCTGAGCAAGAAACAGCTATTTTTACGGGTCTGCAGAGTGAATTGATTGTGTACAGAAGGAGAGAGTGAAAATCACACCAGAGTGAAAGTCGTATTCCACACGTTGAGAAGACAATTTAACAGTCTGTGCACAAGTGAGGGCTAGACACGGAATGGGGTTCATTTGGACCCTGGACTTCAGCAACATATTCTAGAACTTTGCACTGAAAGTGTGTCAGTAAGGAAGAAACGTTTTGTTGTTGGTGTCACGGAGGTGAGAGTTGTTTGTTTTGGTTTTCTGTAGAACTTTAGGGAAATGCTTAGTGAGCTTCGTCAAGAAACATATTCAAATAACAAGTTATGGTGACGACTCTTCCAGGAGCTACTCCCCTCTCTCATAAATCAAAAGCAGAATTTTATATACTGCTTTCTTGGTGCAGTTCACATTCATGACGGTATTTGAAAAAGTCAGAGAACCCCGTGGGATTTTCATTAGGATTACAGGAAATATTCAACATCAACAAAGTTAGAATAAAAATACAAATAGGTAGATAGATAAAATAAGAATCATGAGCAGGCACATATTAGATGAGGCTCACGGTGTTAGCTATAAAGGATAATATATTTCCAAAGCCGGATGTTTCTTGCTATGTAGAGTGTTCCTTCCCCACCACCCTTCCTTCAGTGAGCTTGGGATCATGCATGTGGTCCAACCTCTTTCAATCTCAGTCCCTCTCTCTCTCTCTCTCTCTCTCTCTGTCTCTCCCTATCTCCGTCTCTCTCTTTTTCCCTTTAACTTCCTATAAACAAAATGCAAAGAGTAAAATGAAAAAAGTAATGTTTTCTACCTAGAGAAGAGCAATTTATTGAGATTCTTGTCTGAGAAAAACACACTCCTTTTTTTTGTTTGTGTTTTGGACTTATTTAATGTCTAATCGGTCTGCCAAAAAAGAAAAAAAAAAAAAACAAAAAGAAGGAAAGTGGGAGTAGAACAAAAGTAGAAAATTAACTCCCAAGCCATTTGTGTTGGGCAACTATGGGTTACAATAATCAACAGCTCAGCCATTAAAGTAAAATGAACTTAGCTTCAGACACTGTAATCTCCACTATATGTTTCCTCATTATTCCTTATGGGAAAAACACTGTGCTTAATATTACTGGGGGCAACATATTTATCTTATATAGTATCACTTTCTATTCAGGGGTACCTGGATGCTAACGACGAAAGCAAAGTATCTGGCATCTCTGTGCTATACCCACCTGTCTTAACTAACGAAATTGATCTGGAAGAAAGGAACCATTTTATTTATTTTTTAAAATTTTTTAACGTTTATTTATTTCTGAGACAGAGAGATAGAGCATGAGTGGGGGAGGGGCAGAGAGAGAGAGAGAGAGAGACACAGAATCTGAAGCAGACTCCAGGCTCTGAGCTGGCAGCACAGAGGGGCTTGAACCCACGAACTGTGAGATCATGACCTGAATCGAAGTCAGACGCTCAACCAACAGTCACCCAGGCGCCCCAGAAAGGAAACATTTTAATTTTGCAGGACATTATATTCAGGTTTAGATATGTGTCTGCATATGTATGTTTACATATGTGTGTGTATATATACACACATATATGCCAACAAAGCAAAAGAAAGTTATACCAAAAGTGCAGTCTAGTGCTCTTTTTAAAAATTTAATATTTATCACTGATCTCACAGTGGGCGTTTTTGACAATCATAGCCGAGCATGAAATTCCGTCCAAAGTCTAGAACATTTCCATCGCTGGACAAAGTACTCTGGACTCCTTTTCCAAATTCCCACCCTCCAAAGGTGACTATTTTCTAAGTTCTATGACTATGGATTAGTTTTCCCTGTCCTTGGAATTCGAAAAATGGAATAATACAGTATGGGTTTGTTTGTTTGTTTGTTCGTTTTTGCATCTGGCTTCATTCACTCAATACAATATTTTTTAGATCATTTCATGTTGGTGAGTTTTTCACGATTTCTTCCTTTTAATTTGTATATGAATAATCTACAAATTGTCCATGTTCCCGTTGATGAATATTTGGTTTTTTTTCTAGCTATTAAGAATAAAGCTATTACAAATATTGTATAAAAGATTTTGTATGGACATATGTTTTTAGGTCTCTTGGATAAAGACGTAGGGGTGGAATTATTGAGTTAACTGTCAGTACATATCTAGCTTCATAAGAAACTGCCAAACTGTTTCGCAATATGATTGGACCACTGCTATCAGAAACATATTAGAAATGTATATTATTTTTCAAATATTTGAATCACTAGTCTTTTCTTTTTGCCATTGCAATGAGTATAAAGTAATACTTCATTATTGATTTAATTTGCTTTTGTATTGATTTAATGGCTAATGATGTTAGGTATTTATTAGTATCTTTATTGCTCTTTCTGGAAAAGCGTATGTGCAAGTCTTTTAAACTAACCATTTTATACCGGGGTGTTTGCTTTCTATTGTTTTGTAGGAGTTCCTTACATATTTTAGGTAAAACGTTGCGATATATATATATATTACAAATATTTTATTCCTCCACACCTTTCATGTATGGAAGCTTACCTTTTCTTGCTTAAGGTGATAAGAAGTTTGGCTGAATTCCAATTTACCAATTTTATTTTGTATCTTATCTATAAAATCTTTGCCTATTTCAAGGTCACAAAAATATTCTACATTTCCTGCTGAAAAGCTAGATGATCACAGCTTAGTTGTCTAAATCCAGGTGAATCTATTCCTGAACTCTGTTTTGTTACATTGACCCATTTTTCTCTCTCAATAGCAATACCACACTGCCTTGACTACTACACCTTAACACAAGTTTTGAAGTCATGTAATGCTAATCCTCTATCTTTATTCTTTTTCAAAGGTGTTATTTTTCTGGGTACTTTGTGCTCTGGATGAATCATGGAATCAACTTGTCAATGGCTACTTCTAAGAGGAAAAAAAAAAGGAAGTCCTGGAATTTTATTACTGTGGCACTTATACTATAGATCAATTTAAGGGAAATTGACAGCATTAAAAATATGGAGACTCCCAATCCACGTACAAGGTATATCTTTCCATACATTTAGGTCTTCTCTAATTTTTCTCTTCTAGTTTTTGCTAGGCAAATCTTGCAAATCTTAAGTCAAATATAACCCTGCATGTTTTTGATGTTACTGTAAATGGCATTGTTTTTCTCATTCCATTTTCCAATGTTCCTTGATAGTATATAAAAATACGATTGATTTTTGTGCATTGGTCTCACATCATGCACGGTTGCTTAATTCATTTATTTTTCTAGTAGCTTCATGTAGATGCCATTGGTTTTCTACAATCATGTCGTCTGTGAGTAACGAGTTTTACTTCATCTTTTCCCTTGTATTTATTTTCCTTGTCTAATTGCACAGGCTAGACCCTCTGGTACAATGTTGAGTAGAAATGATGAATAAGCATTCTTGCCTGTTTCAGATCTTAGAGGAAATTCATTCAGTCTTTCACCATTAAGTATCATGTTAGTTGTATGTTTTTTCTTAGTTGCTCTTTCTCAGGTTGAGGGGGCTCCCATGTATTTCTAGTTTGCTGAGAGTTTATATGAGAAAGGAATGTTGTATTTTATCAAATGTTTTTTTTATGGTTTCTTTTATAGTTCATTGTATGGTACAACAAAGGTTGTAATTGATTTTCAAATGTTAAAGCAACCTTCCATTCCTGGGGTAAACTTCACTTGGTCACAGTGTACTATTATTCTTTTTATATATTATTGAATTCCATTTGGTAAAATTTTGTTTAGAAATTTCACATCTAAGTTAATGAGAAATAATTGTCTGTAGTTTTCTTTTCTTGTAATGTGTTTGTCTGGCTTCGGTACCAAAGTAGTGCTGCACTCCTAGAATGAGTTGCAAAACATTCCTCCCTTTTCATTGTCTGAAAGGGTTTGAGTAGAATTGTCATTGCTTTTCTTCTTTCTTTGTGTTTAATTTGTTGTTCTTTTGTTAGTTTCTTAAAGTGAGGGCTGAAGTCATTGTTTTGTACACTTTCTTCTTTCTAGTAATCGACATTTAATATAAATTTGCCTTTACATACTGCATTGGCCGTATCTCGCAAATTATACGATGCTTTAAATTTTTGTAAATATTTATTTATTTCTGAGAGAGAGAGTGACAGAGTGAAAGTGGGGGAGGGGTAGCACAGAGCCCCATGCAGGGCTTGAACTCACAAGCCATGAGATCATTACCTGAGCTGAAGTCGGATGCTTAACGAACTGAGCTACCCAGTTGCCCCTTTAATAAGATTCTTTAAATTACTTTTAAAAATTGAAGTATTTCATCAGACTTATGCAGTCTTGATTTAATGATTTCAGTGTTTTGTGCTTTTTTTGTGGTTTTTGAATAGTTTTCTATGGACTATAATTTATTTGCTTTTATTTTTTTGTAGAGATTTGTTGGTATTATTTATCACTTTTACCTGTTTTCTTTTAAAATCGTTTTGAAACTATTCTATGTCTAAATATTAAAAGCAAGAATAAAATCTATCATTTGACACACTACTTCATAGAATTTAACACACTTTTAATTTTTATGCTTCCATTTTATAGTGTTTGGATGCGTTATCTAAGGTCTTAAATGTTATTTTTATGTACAGTATGAGTACATGTTCTTTCAATAATTACTTTTTGACATTTGGATTTACAATATTTACAAAACACTTATGAAAATTATTTAGACTAACCTTCACACTTAACTGGCTCAAATAAATTATTTAATACAATAATTTGCTCATTTTATGTTTCTCTTTTGAAATCATTTCTCAGGTAAATAATTTATTTCCAAAAGGCTCATGAAGGGAGCACATTTTAAGGCCTTGTTTCTCTAACAAAACAAAACAAAACAAAACAAAACAAAACATACTCCATCGCCTTCACAGGAAAAAAAAAATTGGCTTTTAAATTATTTAACCAAAACTTTTCCCCTCAAAACTCTGTAGATTGCCTAGAGAAATTCTTCATTGTGTTATTTTTTCTTTTTTTTTTTAAATTTTTATTTATTTTGAGAGAGAAAAAGAGAGAGAGAGAGAGAGAGAAACCCAAGTAGGGAGCAAACCCCAAGACCATGACCTGAGGGGAAATCAAAGGTTGGACATTGTCAATTGACTGAGCCACCCAGGTGCCACCTCATTGTCTTCTAATTACTCCTAATAGTAAATGTTGCCCCGTGTTTTATATCTTTTTTATATCTTTTAATGATTATTCCTTTTTCTTTATTTTCTTTTAAAAACATATACCAGCCATTCTGTAATGAAGCTACTTCTAGCCAGAAATACTATTTTCCAACAGAAATGGTTTGCAGCTTTCTCTTGACCTCTTTCAGGGTCATCTTGGGTATTGCTAGAATCTTCTTCCTCATTTCGAACCTGGAAAACATATTCATGGTCATTCTTCCTGGTAAAATTTCCAGAACCTAGTGAGCATTGACCTCATGTTATTCTGCTAAGTTGTTTGGAGTTAAAACTATCTCTGCTGTTTCTCTCACACTCTGAACTTACTGAATATACAGCAAAAACAAACAAGCACACCCAAAGTGTCAGATTTTCAGCTCTCAGTGCACTTTTTGTCTACACCCTGAGCAGCCATGATCTAATTCTTGGAATTAGAAAGGTAGTGAGTGTTGATGCAATATGTGCCTATCAAGAAGTCAAAAATAACTACATTATTTTTGTGCAGTGTTTCCACTGTTCTGGTGAGAACAAAATACACATGCATGTATGAGCTATGGAATGCGTTATTTTCGCAATTCTGCATGCAGTTTTGCATTGTGAACGGGCATCTCATATTTGCATTGTGAACGGGCATCGCCCAATTTTTAGATGACAAAATTTGTGCTAATAATTGAAAAGGTTCCTTTTTCTTCACGTAGAATGATATTTAAAAAACACTATAATACGTTGAGAGATATCATGGAAGAAAGGTAAAGCTTTATCTTATGGTACATTAACGGCAACTTATCTCCTACTTATTCGACAAGGGGCTCTGTGTTTTCATTTTCCACCTGGCTTGTAAATTACGAAGCCTGAACTGCCACCTGTCCGTGGTATCTCCCACTTTTTCTCCTGGTTGATGTAGGAGGGGCCCTGCTTTGATATTACTCATGCCCCCAGGAGCCAGGGCAACCTGTCCTTACAGTCAGCTCCTGCTACCTGCTGGTTGATGTCTCTGATCACCTGGCCCTCTGACTCTTCTAAGACCAAACCAACATGCCCCTCACCTTTCCAGTCATCCTATTTCAGATTCCTGGCGTCTTATGTATCATTTCCCTCCACACATAGTGTGTGCTTAGTCACCAGCTCCTGGCCTGTGTCTTGATTGCCCTCAGTGACTTAGGCTCACGGATTCATGTGGTCAGGGACTCACAGCGGAAAAGTCTCATTCATTGTTTCAAACCGGTTTTGCTTCTTTTACATCAGATGAAAGACAAAGTAACCAAGAGCAAACTCAAATGTTATTGGTTTCAGGTACAACCCCAGATTCTACCTTTTCAATAGAAAGGCCATGACATCTTATCAGGTTAGTTACTAAAACAGCTGTCAAACAATAACATGCAATCCCCTTAGGTACAGATGAGCAAATTAATACCTAGGGAGGATTCATGACCAGCTCATTACCGCACAGCTAGTTAGCAACAGAACTGGAATTAAGATCAAGATTTTCTAACTCCTAATATTTTATCCAATACAGATGAGATTCCTGATTGGGATCACAATATCAACAAGTTCAGTCCTAAGTACCTGGAAGGGGTGGGGGAGAAAGGCATCCTTGTCATTTTAGAGCCCTTGCAGAGCAGACAACCACAACCATCTCTACGAGATCTGGTCATGCGTTACTCCTTCTGCTGCCTCTTCAGTCCTTGCCAGTCCTTGCCACCATCCGAGTAATAGTCCAGAACTGCCAGCATCAGCATCATCTTGAGCCATTTGGAAGTCAACACCCTCAGGGCCTACCTCCAGTCTGAAGAATCAGAATCTGCATTTCAAGGGGACCTCAAGGGGATTTAAATGCGCGCTTTAAAGTTTGAGAAGCATCAACCTCAACTTAAAATGCTTTCTAAATTGAGAGGGGTGGGGAGGGAGGAAGGAAGGAAGGAAGGAAGGAAGGAAAGAAGGGAGGGAGAGAGAAAAGAAAGAAAAAGAAGAAAGAAAGAAAGAAAGAAAGAAAGAAAGAAAGAAGGAAAGAAAGAAGGAAAGAGAAAAATGCTACTAAAAATCTCTCAGTCCATCCATGTTTAATATAAGAGGCCTGGGGACTTGGTTTCATTGTTTCCTTTATTCATTTTTCTTCTTTTGCTTCTTCTTTTTTCTTTCCCAAGGCTTTTTGTTGCTGTTACACCGAGGAGCTGCAGGAGACAGAGCGCTTGGCAGCCTTCCCACAATCCTCAGCATGTGGGAATAGCTAGTAACAAAGTGTGAGCCCCTGCCAACTGGTGGTTCCGTGTAAATGTCTCTGTTAACAACCAGCACTGCTGCTAGCAGCCGTCGGAGCAAAGCGGCAAATCTGTTCCTCTCTCCGGTGTGGCAAACACCACCGGAAAAGTCACCTAATTACTTGATTAAGATGTATCAATCCTGGAAATTGTTGATCGAGAACACCGAATCTCTGACATCTGATTCATTCTTGATTAAACAGAAAAGTTTCATTTTGGCTCTTACGTGTTGTTTCCCAGTGTTGTGTGTGGCCCAGGGGAGGATAACAGTGGAAACTCTTTTTTTTGGGGGGGGGGGGCGGCGATTAAGTGTGCAGGGGAGAGAATCAAAAATCAGTTTGGGGCCAGATCCTTTCGGCTGTCCCAATACAGGCCTTCAATAGGATCCCGTGGCAACAGTCAGAAAAGATGGATGGTCCCGGAAGGATCGGGATTCTATAAATCTCAAACAATAGTTGCGAAAAATCATTATTTGGGTCAGCATCCTAATTCTATTTTGAAAAATGCTAAGAATATTCTCCCTATTTAAGACACAAAGACCTCACTATACCTCTGCCTTGTTTAAATGCATTGTTGAGGAAGATTTCTACCTGTACAATCTCACACCCAAATTCCTTTTAATTTTTCTCTTCCCTTAAATACAGTGTATCTGGCTCAGTCATTACGCACCTGGGGTGGGACGGGATGCAGTTTAGTGACAAGCACCTGCTTGGGGTCAGGATGTCACATCCTTCACTTTAATGTCTGTTTATTTTTGAGAGAGAGAGAGAGAGAGAATGGGGGAGGGGCAGAGAGAGAGGGAGACACAGAATCGGAAGCAGGCTCCAGGCTCTGAGCTGTCAGCACAGAGCCCGACGCGGGGCTCGAACTCACAGACCAGACTACGAAATCATGGTCTGAGCCAAAGTTGGATGGATGCTTAACTGACTGAGCCACTCAGGTGCCCCACATTGTTTACGTTAAGAGTAGCAGGTGACCCACCTTCGGGGATCACCAGCACCAGGAGTGGAATAGTAACGATAAAGTTCTTCCAGAAGATTTGGGGTTTTCTTTGAAACGTAGGCTGAAGGGAAAGAAGGATAGGATATCACCCCCCCCCCCCAGAAGCCATATCATGGCTACTATATCCAAAGATGTGCTTTTTAAATGAAAATAAATGGGCCCAGGGCACCTGGGAGGCTCAGTCTCTTGAGCATCTGACTCTTGATTTCGGCTCAGGCCATGATCTCGCAGTTTGTGGGATCCAGCCCCGCTTTGGCCTCCATGCTGACAGCACAGAGCCTGCTTGGGATTCTCTCTCTTCCTTTCTCTCTGCCACTTCCCCCACTCCCACTGTCTTTGTCTCTCTCAAAATAAATAAGTAAAATTTTAAAAAAGAAATGGGTCCCACCTTCCTCATAGGAACACCTTCTTTGATTGAAAAAGAATGGAAACTTGCTTTTATTATTGACTTCCTGTTGACGTTCAGACAGGACAATTTACCATAATTCCATGTTTTCATCTTCAAATTACCACGTGGCCATTGTCACATCGACAGAAACACAGGAAAGACCGTCTTCAATAACCCCAGCCTTCTTTCTAGTTCCCAAGCATGATGAAATGAACCAGGTAGCAACCTGGTATCATCTGTGGCTGCGTGTATTTCCAGAAGGTAACCCTGTCTGGCCCAATGCTGAAGCACCACATCCAAACCATTCAGATGATGTCAGGCTTTAAACATAACCGAGTTTGCCTGTTTGGTGTTATCATGGTCTAAGAATTAGAATCCAGTCGCGCAAAAGAGGCTTCAGTGGCTTACTTTTAGCACCCTAAGTATACAAATTTGTTTCAGCTGGCACAAAGAGGGCTTTGCAAGCTGGAATAATTCTCAGTTTGCCAAAACAATAGGTAGGATTTCCAGCGTCAGGCTCCCCTGTTTCACAAGAATGAGATTTACAAGATCTCGACCAATGTTCAGCCACAATCTTCTAAGACAGTCTCTGTTTTAAATATTGCATTCTAAGGGCCCCTGGGTGGCTCAGCTGGTTAAGCATCCGACTTCACCTCAGGTCATGATCTCATGGTTTGTGGGTTCGAGTCCCTCATCAGGTGAGCACGAGCCCCGCCTCTCTCTCTCCCTCTCTGTCTCTGCACCTTGTGAGATTCTCTTGCTCTCTCTCTCTCTGCTCCTTCATTCACTTGTGCCCTCTCTCTCTCTCAAAAAAATATTATTGCATCCTATTATAACAGTCTATGCTCTTTTTTATAATTTTATTTTATTTTTATTTTTTAAAATTTTTATTTAATTTATTTTTTTGATTTGCATCCACGTTAGTTAGCATGTAGTACAACAATGATTTCAGGAGTAGATTCCTTAATGCCGCTTACCCGTTTAGCCCACAACCCCTCCAGTAACCCTCTGTTTGTTCTCCATATTTAAGAGTCTCTTATGTTTTTGTCCCCCTCCCTGTTTTTATATTATTTTTGCTTCCCTTCCCTATGTTCATCTGTTTTGTATCTTAAAGTCCTCATATGAGTGAAGTCATATGATATTTGTTTTTCTCTGACTGACTAATTTCGCTTAGCATAATACTCTAGTTCCATCCACATAGTTGCGAATGGCAAGATTTCATTCTTTTTGACGGTCGAGTAATACTCCATTATATATATATATATATATATATATATATATATATATGTGCCACATCTTCTTTATCCATTCATCCATCGGTGGACATTTGGGCTCTTTCCATACTTTGGCTATTGTTGATAGGCCTACTACAAACATTGCGGTGCATGTGCCCCTTCAAAACATATGCTCTTGGGGCACCTGGGTGGCTCAGTCAGTTGGGCGTCCGACTTCAGCTCAGGTCACGATCTCGCGGTCCATGAGTTCGAGCCCCGCGTCGGCCTCTGGGCTGATGGCTCAGAGCCTGGAGCCTGCTTCCGATTCTGTGTCTCCCTCTCTCTCTGCCCCTCCCCCATTCATGCTCTGTCTCTCTCTGTCTCAAAAATAAATAAACGTTAAAAACAAAACAAAACATATGCTCTTAACTATTACGATACCACATCCCTATCTCCATAAACATTGAGGTGTCCTAAGTATCTAAAGTACATTTCCTCTCACAATGAAAAATGATCCCATGTCCTCTTTAAACCACATTCTTATTTGGGGTTCAGAAAAGTAGTAATGTTGTTTCGTGCAACACACAAATGACACTTAGAGATACCCAGGACCTTTCCAAAGGATAGTAGCTGATAATTACTGGTAAGAGGACATACACATATCCTTGAACTTGTTACATCCAGTATATAGCACATTTGTCTGAATGAACACTGGGTGGGGAATTACTGATAATTCTGGAAGAGGGGAATTCGTGTCCAGATTTCCAAAGCTGTTCATTTCTATCTTTTCAGATCAAAAATTTTAGCTGGACCCAGTAGCTTGTCATGGTTGAATGTGTGTCACTGAACTTTACCACTACCTATGAAGCAAGAACTACCCACTCATTTAGGGTAAGTTCCTAGAAAGAATAGGGGAAGTTCCTAGAAATGTTTGTTTGTTTTATTTTGTCTGGTTTTTACGTTATGCATACTCCCCTTCTAGTAGAGGACTGTTTATAATAAAGGAAGAAGACACACAAAATGGAATCCAGGGTAGAAGAAATATCTGTGAGCCTTGGTGTGGTTTGTGGCCAATAAGATCATTCTTACCCAGAAGCAAGGAGAAGAAAAACTTAAGTAAACCTGATGTACCTGATTCTTTTTTTTTCAACTTTTACTTTGCTTTCTTCTCCAGAGCTCTCCTCTTAATTATCTTACCACGTTTTTAAGTCTCATATGTTAGATTCCTTTCCTCTATTCAGATATGATCTCATTCCCCCGTGTCGCATCATTTACTCTCTTCTCTCTGCTCCCCTTGGATGCTTTGATTTACTCCCATGACTAATATTGAAAGTCATGATTCTTAAATAGAGAGCATCAATTCCATTCTCTTTTGTGGGCCAGACCTCCCACTCATCTCCACTCTTGTGGCCTTCAGATAGTTTATTCTTACCAGCTCTAAAATAAAACTCAAAATCCCATTGTCCTTAAGCTTTTATCTCTTCCTATATTTCCAAGCACATAAGAGTATATCTAGTCCATAAACTGAGCTAGAAACTTGGGATCATTCTGTCTCCTCCACTAGGCTCTGAGTTGCATGATTGCAAGGACTTTGTTTTGGTAACTCTTGTAGACCCGTTGTGTAACAAAGTACCTGACACCTCACAGGTGCTTAATTCATATTTAATCAACAGATAAATAAATTCTTGACTCATTGTTTTCCCCTGCTCTTATTATCCATTAGGTTACCAAACGTTGTAGTTCTAGTCCAGAAGCAATGCTGGAACTCATCTTCTTTTCTCCACTTGCAGTGTCTCTGCCATGGACTTTTTACTTCTATGTCTTCTCAGGGCAGTCCATCCTCCTCATTGCCACAAGGGTTTATCTCCCCAGAATGAAGGTCTAATCAGACCATTTATCCATGTGAAAACTCCTGTTGGCCTTCTATACTCTAACATGGTCTTCAACCCAAGGGTCTAGTTTCTCTCCATTTGCCATTTCTTCATTGTAAGCCTTATGTTATACCCAACTGGACTAGCTTCCATTCTTAAACACGATACTCATTCTCCCATTCCCCATTGATTTGCTCATGCCCTTCTCCTAGCCCAGAATCCCCTTCCACTGTCCTTGTCTCATGGCAGGGCAACTTAGTACACCTCTTTCATGAAGTTTCCATGGATTCTTCCAGTTTGCACATCCCTTGAAATTTGCTCAGCACCCTTTCAAAGAAATATCATATAATTTTAATTTTAAATTCCATTTTGTTGGCTGCATTGTGAGTTCCTTAAGGGAGGAATCATGCTACATTTATTTTTTACTGTTTCTGCTGTCCAGCCAGATTGTAGCACATAGTCATACAGGAGCGACTATTCAGTGTAAGTGTCAAAGCAACTCCTCATCTGGAATAGTGAGAATAGAAACCATAGGTCTAAATTGAATAGGAAATGGAAGCATATGTTCACCAAAATTCTGGGAGACTTTAATATACCATAAAAAACTAGTGATCAAAGCATTTTGATTACAAAAACCCAGGTCTGCAGTGAAACAGGACAAAGGGCTGAAAGATGGAACAGGGAGACAGCAGTTAAGAGTTGTTTTTATATCTGTGAGAATTACTTGGACAATTCTTACTTTTCTGACCTTGAACCGTAAGCTTCCAAGAAGTCCACCTACACATGATTGCCTGATGAGATCAGCACAAGACATGCTCGAGTGCTGGCTATAGTTGTTTATCTAAGCAGGAGCAAGTAACAACTGGTACAGTCCTAACCCCACCGTTAAATGAAAAATGATTTGGCACAGACTTCAAACTATGTTAACATAATTGAGCCTTGAGGTAGGGATACCGGCAACCTTTATTCTGTTTTTCTCTCTGAAAATTATTTATCTTTTCTCTATTTATAGTGGATCACAATCCTCTGAATCGGTAATAATAGGTAGGTATACACATACAGAATATGTCATCGTATACATGTAGCTATATTTCATTTATTCCAACAGTGAAATTCACTGATCAGAGATGGTTCTGTGTCCGAGAGAATGAAAACTAAACAGCTTTCAAAAACTGGAGAGTGTACTTGCTTGAAAAAATGCTATGTCATTCATTTAAAGATCCATGAGTTGAGCCTGTAAAGAAAGAAAACAAAGGGTCATAGCTGTACCTTTGCAATTTTAAACCATTGGCGTTGTCTCTCTAGCCCTTCATGGTATCCTAGAGCCAACATAGCCAGCGCCTTGTGTTTATCTCAATATTAGAATACATGCGCATTCTATCTTCAGAAGTACCCAGTAAAGACCTCTATTATTTGATCTGAAATTGGTCTGAGAAGGAGCATTGCACTCAGCTGTTACATAGTAAATTTTTTGCATTTGAATGAATGAATGATATAAAGAGGGCTAGTATCTTCCACTAGGGATATAAGGCTCACTGCTAAGCCTTAGTACTCCTGCCATATTGGAGTCTCTCAGTTCCTATCAGGGCCAACCCTCTAAGTGTTCACAGATATGGTTGGCTGCCAAAGATAATCTCTCCCCATTACTGGCTTGCTGACATTAAGTCCTTCAATTTGGGACAGAAGGTCATCTGGAGAAGGATGTAAACAATTGGGGAATTGTAGAAGGAGGTAAAATTCAACTGCGAAGGGAGTGTTAATAGCATATTGATTTAATGTTGTAATACGTAGGAATTACTAACCTCGATCAGATCTTTCCATAAATATTTTGGCAGTGTGACGGAATAAACCTAGAAAGGGTGGGAAAAGAAGAATTTCCAACTGGAAGAGGGCGAGTTCAGTGAAGGATGACTTAAAGAAATGAAAATGAATCTTCAGCTATTTTAACCATTTTCTCCGAACTGATCAAAAATGAGAAAAAAGCAATAGTGATGACAATAATAATTAGGTGTTATTATGTGTCAGATGCTGTGCTAACCATTTTTCATAAGGTTGTCTGATTTAATCTCTAAAAGGATCCCGGGAGCAGGTAGTGTTCAATTCATTGCACAAATAAACAAAGGTTATAGATGCTAATTAACTTGCCCAAGGTCATAGAGGTTAAGTGGCACAACTGGATTGAAACTCAGGTCTGTCTGCTTCTAAATCTCACACACTTGACAAACACAATGTCATGTGTATGCAGTGCTTTCCACATAAAAATTCCCACCTGTGGCCTCTCCTACCCCAATTCTCACTTGACACCATCATCGAATTTAATGGTAATCGTGGCAAGACTAAGCTCAAGACAGGAACTGAGTTTGGTCTTGAACGTACTAAAGAGAGTGACATTTTGCACACTTGAATTTTGATCCCCAAGACTATCCTGCTCCCGTCTTGTGGTCATAATGGGGCACTTGGTCCGAATTCAGAGGACAGGTCAAATTGGAAATTTGGTTTGTGATCTGCTGCAATGCACCTGGCCGGTTGAGCCCAGCAAAGGAAATCAATGATCCTAACTGTGAATTAAATACGGCTTAGAGAGGCGGATCAAGCACATCCCTTCAGCCAGAGAAATTGTCCAGTTCAATTTTGTGTTTCATATTATCGATCACATTGGATTGCCACTAATGAAGACCAGTTGGAGCTTCAACACCATCATCGTCACCATCACCATCATCGTCACCATCACCATCATTGTCACCATCACCATCCATTCTTATTAACGAAGAGCAAGTTGGACATTTATTCACTCAAGACACAATTCCTGAGCTCTGCTCTTGGGCCAGACACTGTTGTAGGTGCTAGGCATTCATCAGCAATCGTGGCAAATAAGATAAAGCTTTGGCAGAGCTTGTGGTTGGAGAGGAAAGAGTGATTATAAACTAAGCAACTAACAGGAACAACATCCAAGAGTTAACATGGGGTGATGGGAAGGGATGTGTGGATCATTTCAGTTGTGTCGTCAAAGACAACCTCTCTGGTAAGACATCTTCAGCAGGGGTCTCTCTGAGAGAAAAAGTCAGCCACGACAAAATCAGGGGGAAGGGCTTAATAACATGTTTCATCATCTTTTCAGGTGATTCTGATGCATTTCCTTGATTATGCTGGGAAGCAAATTTCCTGTTACCGCATTATCTCTAGCCAAAACTAGTCCCAAATAAAAGCTTCATAGGGGATTTATATACACATCAAAGTTTGAAGGGTGCCTGGGTGGCTCAGTGGTTAAGCATCTGACTTCGGCTCAGGTCATGATCTCACGGTTTGTGGGTTTGAGCTCCGCGTCGGGCTCTGTGCTGACAGCTCAGAGCCTGGAGCCTGCTTCCGATTCTGTTCCTCCCCTCTCTGCCCCTCCCTTGCTCGTGCTCTGTCTCTCAACAATACATAAATGTTAAAAAATAAAGTTTGAGAACATTTCTTATAAAGGGCTGCAAAGTCTTTGCCTTCTTGCAAATGACTTGTACCATGACTTGTAACTGACTTATACTAAAGACACAATCAAATGGAGAGATCACTAAATATTCAAACTGAATTTTTTTTAAAAAATCACAAAATCCTACGTACATTCATAAAACTTAATAATAAAACAATCATTAAATCTGGGTGATAAACATTCCATCCAATCTGTCTGTAATAAAGATATCACAGGTAGGAGGCTACTCCTTCAAATATCATATGGAACACATCTGCCCATCAAAATGATCCAGAAATTATAAAATTGCTTCTTTTATTCTCCCAAGATCCTTGGTTATTAATTGCACATTCATGAGTTTTAATGAAAGAAATGTTATTAATTTGGCTTTGCGGGGGACCGTATAAAATTGTGAAAGAGTCAGAGAGGCTGATGAAAGGAAAAGATTAATGCCCATGTAGTGCCCAGAGGGTGACTCAGGCAATTACTTCCTTAGGAAGCAGTAGCTCTCTCAAACTGTTGATTCTAATTTTAACAAAACAAAGCAGATTTGAAGCTCACGCATTGACTTTTGCCCAAGAAGATTTGAAAATTCTTTTTACTGGAGTTGGAAACTTTATTCCAGGAACGAGAAAAGCTTTTCCCAAGCAGAATTAGATAATTATCATAGTCGTGAACAAATTGGCTTTAGCCGCAATGAATAATGCATATGGGCCCAAGAGTTGCTACACAGTACGTTTTGTTTAGCATGGGAACACTAAGAAGCCAGAACTATAAAAACATGAGGAATTCATTTGCTATTGCCATGTCCCCATATTAATAACATCACAGTAATGAGTGTTTTTTTATGGTATTTATCATACATTTTTAATTTAGATTCGGTGTGTCTGCGCTTTTCCTTTCTGAATACGAATATCTTTTTATACCTATATACATCCAAGTTATTCATATTTGATTCTATGATTCTATCTGAATCAAATTATATTTGATTCTATACCTATATCTATGCTTACATCTACAACGAGAATGCATTCTTGAATTAACTACAGCACCCCCCAGTATGGCCCTCATTATAGTTTCTCTTCAAATCCAGCGGGAATCCCGTCTCCACTCCACTAAAATAAATGTTTCATGTTGAATTGAAGATATATCTAACAATGTCTCTCCGCTCTTCCTAAGAGAAGTCATCTGTCAACCGTCAATAGAGTCGGAGTTCCAGGAGCAAAATAGAGAAAACTGAAAGAAGAGTTTCCCTTCTGGGACTAAGAGAATACATAAAAGACCCATTTGAATGAATAAAATAGGCATTTAATTATTTATTTTTTTTATTTTTGAGACAGAGAGATAGAGACAGGATCCAAAGTGGACTCGATCTCACAACTCTGGGACCATGACCTGAGCCAAAATCAGGAGTTGGATGATCAGCTGACTGCACCACCCAGGTGCCTCTAAGACAGGCACTTACAAAATCTATAGCTATATAACAAACATTTTAAATTTAAATTTAAATAAATAGATTTATTTATTTCAATCATTTTAAATTAAATTTAAAGTTAAAGCTATTGTTGTCTCTCACATTTCTGTGAATTCACTGAGCACAGCTGGATGGCTCCCGTGTGGGGTCTTGTTGGCAGTTGTAGTGAAACCCGGCTGACTTGGGTGGCCGACGTGCCACCCTTCCGTGACTAGCAGTTGATGCTGGCTACTGGCTGTGAGCATAGTAGGGCTTTCTATATGACCTGGGCTTCTCACATCACAGCAGCTAGGTTCCAAAAGCAAGTATCCAAGAGACCAAAAGTAGAGGTATATTAGCTGTCTCTTGGGGGGGGGGGGTAACAAATTACCACAAACTTACTGCTATAAAACAACACCCATTTATCATTTCATAATTGCTATAGATCAGAAGTCTAGACACAACTTACTTAGCTGGGTCTTCTGCTCAGGATCTCCCAAGATTGCAGGCAGGGTCAGTCAGGACTACAGTCTCGTCTGAGGTCCAAGGTCCTTTTCCAAGTTTAATGGTTGTTGGTAAACTCCATCTCTCTGCAGCTGTGGAACTGATGGCTACTTGCTTCTTCAAGGTTGATGGGGAATATATCTTGGTTCGGGGAAGGTCTGAAACTTAAAAAAAAAAAAAAATAGATGGGATGCTTAAGTAGCTCAGTCAGTTAAGTGTCCAACTGTTGACTTCGGCTCAGGTCATGATGTCATGATTCATGAGATCGGGCCCCATGTTGGGGCTCTGTGTTAGCACAGAGCCTGCTTGGGATTCTCTCTCTCTTCCCCTCCCGTGCTGGCACATGCTCTCTCTCTCAAAATTAATTAATTAATTAATTAAAAAAGAATAACTTTATTGTTACAGCAGTCACATCTCCTACAATTCACTCATGTAAGATGTGTAATTCAGTGGTTTTTAATATTGTCATTTATTCAAGTATCAGCACAATCTGAGTTTAGAACATTTTGCTGTTCCAAAAGAAGCATTAGCAGTTAGTCTACACTGCCCCCTTCCCCCCCATCTCTGGCCCTAGGCGATCACTAACCTATTTTTGCGCACAGATTTTACCCTTCTGGCCACATTCATGGAATCATCTGATGTGTGGCTTTTTGTGACTGGCTCCTTAAATTAGCATAATGCTTTCCAGGTTCAACTGCATCGTATCTTGTATTAGCCCTTCATTCCTTTTTACGGCCGAATACTACTCTTTATAGACACAGCACATTTTATTCATCTATTCATCAATTGATGGACAGTCAGGTTGCTTTTACTTTGGGCTATTGTGAACAATGCTGCTCTGAACACTCATCTGGAAGGTTTTCATGGATACGTGTTTGCGTTTCTCTTGCCTTTATACCAAGGGATGGAAGTGCTGGGCCAGGAACTGTCAGACAATTTTCAAAGTCTCCGTGCCATTTTACGTTTCCACCAGCAATGTGTGAGGGGTCCTATTTCTCCTTATCCTCATCAATACTTACTATTGTCTGTTGTTTTTATTCTAAATATCTTAGTGGGTATTTCTTATCTCACTGCACTTTTGATCTTATTTTCCTAACGACTAGTGTTGTTGAACATATTTTCATGTGCTGTTTATATAACTTCCTTGGGAAAATGTCCATTCAAAGTCTTTGACCATTTTTTAGTTGAGTTATGTATATTTTTTATTATTGTGTTGTGGTTTTTACATATTACAGACATAAGGCTTTTACCAGATATACAATTTGCAAATATCTTCCCTCCTTCTATGTGTTGACTTTTCACTTTCTTGACTAGGTCCTTTGAGTCACAAAAGTTTTAATTTTAATGATGCACACTTTGTCTGTTTTGTTTTTTGTCCTTTGCACTTTTGAAGTTTTATCTAAGCCATTGTTGCTTCACCCAAATTCATAAAAATGTACTCTTATGTTTTCTAAGAGTATTATACATTTGATGCTCACGTTTAGGTGTATGATCCATCTGGAGTTAATTTTTGTGTATAGTATGAAGGGAGGTTCAGCTTCATTCTTTTGTGTAAATATCCAGTTGTCCCAGCATCATTTGCTGGAAAAACTAAGCCCTCTTTTAAAGGACTCACCTGAATAAGGCTGACCTAGCCAGGATAATCTCCTTCTGATTAGCTCAAAGTCAACGTATTAGGCACCTTAATTACATCCGCAAATCCATTCACCTTTGCTACATAAGGTAACATATTCACTGGAGTGATACCCAACAGACACACAGGTCCCACTTATAATCAAGAGGAGGGCATACACTCTAGGGGGGAAGGTTTTAGAGGACATGTTAGAATTCTGCCTGCCACAGGAAGCTGCCAGTGGCTTAGGCCTGGGCTTGGATGCTGACAGAGCATCATTTCCATTATATTCTGTTGGCCAAGCGGTCACAAAGCCCACCCAAATGCAAAGGAGGAATTATAGAAAGAGAATTTAGGAAGTCGTGCCTGTCTGTAATTTACCACAGTGTGCTGTCACAAAAAGCAGCTTTAGGCAAGGCTGTTATTTAAAATATTTACTTCTAGTCTTCCCTACCTTAAAATTCGAAAGAACTTTGTAAAGCAAGGAGATAACATCTTATAAAGAAAAATCTGGAACAGAATGCAATAGCTACTTGAGTTCATGTACTAAAGAGGAAATAAAAACCCAGTTCTAATGGGAGTTGGGTCTGATCCTCTATTAGTCTGGACTTAGTACACACCCAGATGAATCACCTTGGCTGTCCCATGGAGTACATTTCCTTCTTTGTGAGCAGCAGGTGGCCTATGAATGACCTTGGAAAGATGATTCAAATCACGCACAGAAACAATTTTCTCAGAATTAAGAAGTCCAAAAAGACTTGATTAGAGCTGAAAGGGAAAATCTCATTCTGATCCTGGAGGAGACGTTTATACCAATTGGATTTCTGTGGCTCCAGGCTCTGAGCTACTGCTACCAATGACTCTATGCCCGCCTACATTACCCTTCCTCTGTCTTCCGGGTTAGGTCCAATGACACAATGTAATAAGTCAAATTGACTCTGAGTAACCTACGGCAGTTTTTGTTAAAGTGTCCAGAAAAATGAGGGGCGCCTAGGTGGCTCAGTCAGTTGAGTGACTGACCTCGGCCCAGGTCATGATCTCACAGTTTGTGAGTTTGAGCCCTGAGTCGGGCTCTGTGCCGACAGCTCAGAGCCTGGAGCCTGCTTCTGATTCTGTGTCTCCCTCTCTCTCTCTCTCTCTGCCCTTCCCCCACTCATGCTCTGTCTCTCTCTGTCTCAGAAATAAATTTTTTTTAAAAAGTGTCCAGAAAAATGAGACCTATTTCAATATGCAAATTACATAGGAATAAGCAGCCTGTAGTAGTCAAGGCATTGCAGAAAGCTTGTCCACATGCAAGATGACCAAAGTTTTCTTTACTTCAGATAACTTCCTACATTACTCAATTTATGCAGCATGTGAATAGGTCTATCAGATATATTAAAAATAGAGTCTGGAAATAGATGAAAACCAACGGCCTCTCTTTCCTTTGGAATCCAAAAGAAAAACTGAGTGGAAATCTTGAAATCTGAGGCAGGTTGGTAGAATATACAAAGGAGGGGCGCCTGGGTGGCTCAGTCGGTTGAGCGTCCGACTTCGGCTCAGGTCACGATCTCCGGTCCGTGAGTTCGAGCCCCACATCAGGCTCTGGGCTGATGGCTCAGAGCCTGGAGCCTGCTTCCGATTCTGTGTCTCCCTCTCTCTCTGCCCCTCCCCCGTTCATGCTCTGTCTCTCTCTGTCTCAAAAATAAATAAATGTTAAAAAAAAAAAAATTAAAAAAAAAACAAAGGAACAATTAGGATATTAAAGTAGGTGTGGATTTTGCTCTTTTGTTTTGTTTTTAGCCTGGCTGGAATGACTCTAAATGTCTTTTTTCCAGTGGCCACAACATGAAAACAAAACAAAACAAAACAAAACAAATATATATATGGATTCACAAAAGACCTAGCTAGGTTCCAGAGCAGTTTCTAAAATTTATCTTGATTAGTACTCTCAGTAAAGTCATCTCCACATTTCTTGCTTGCATTCTCATTTTTTAAACGATAATAATCATACCTATCCTACCTGCCTCACAGAGATGTATTATTAAAATCTAGTAAAATATACCTGTAGGTCAAGCGGGATGCTTTGAACTGCTTTGAGGAAACCAACCTAGCTTGAAGAGTCAGATCATTTCTCTTCACACGACTTCCAGAGGGATGGCTAACTTAGAGGTCGACTGCTTCAATAACCCCATGATGTCATTAGGAACAGATGTTCTTTCCAAGTCTCTTTTCTGTGGTTGACAGATTTTGGCTTAACCCATCGGCTTGTTCTCCAACTCACTGTTGTAAGGCAATCTTTGCCTCTTTTATTTATCCAGGGAGAAAATAGAAATATTTCTTTCCAGGCCTTATAACTATTCCTGGACCAATGACAATGATCGGCAAACCACGCTATGATTGACTTATACCTGGATTCCTGAAACAATCCGGCTTTGATTCATCAGGATCTTTTCCAGGAGCTGAAAAAAAGAGGAGGTTCTCATGAGTTGCAAGGGTTATGTGAGGGACAAGAGGACACATGAACAAAACTGTGGTTCTGTGAAGAAGTATGAGAAGGAAATAAGGGCTGAGGAGGCAATCAACAGTGGTACATCACTTAAAAATAGCACATTTTAATAAATATTCTAGAAAGTGCTTTTAAATTGTATTTCATTCAAAGGCACTGGTTCATCTTCCCCTAGAACAATATTGAAATTCTCCAAAACAGATTTCATGGGGAGAATTTGGCTCACTTGGTAACTATCAGTTATGACATGATAAGTTATGAATTTTTTATAAATTATGAAAACTATGATATAAGCAGGAATGGTTCAAGGCATACGTATAAAACACAACATTGAGAGAAGAGTTTTGAACAGACACATAGGAAGAATGTATAATATTTTAAGCTATAATATTTTACAATATTTTAAGCAGGTTTAAAAAACCAAAAGAATGGAATTGTAATTTTACCCTACACTTCAGACAAAAATCAACTCAAAGTCCACAAAGATCTAAATGTAAGAGCTAAGGGAAAAGACTTCATGACATTGAATTTGGCAATAATTTCATGGATAGGACCCAAAAGCATAGGAAAAGAAAAAAAAGAAAAAAAACCAGACAAACTGGACTACATTAAAGACAAAGAAACAAACAAACTTGTGTTCAGCAAAAGACGCTATCAACAGAGTGAAAAGGCAACACACAGAATGGAAATATTTTCAAATGGTATATCTGAAAAAGGATTAATATACAGGAGATGTAAAGAACTCCTACAACTCAACAACAACAAAACAACCTGATTTAAAATGTGCAAATCATATCTACTTTTATGTATATACCCAAAATGATTGAAAGCAGGGTCTCAAAGAGGCATTTGTACACCCATGTTCCTAGCAGCATTACTCACAAAGGCCAAAAGGCAGAAGCAACCCAACTGTCCATCAATGGATAAATGGATAAAGAAGATGTGGTCTATACATACAATGAAATATAATCAGCCTTAAAAAGGAAGAAAATTTTGACACATGCTGCAACATGGATGAACCTTGAGGACATGATGACAGGTGAAGCGAGCCAATTACAGAAAAACAAACACGATATGATTCCACTTACATGAGGTGCCAAGAGTAGTCAAGTTGAGAGACAGAGAATAGAATGGTGGTGGCCAAGGGCCAGAGAGGGCAGAATGTGCAGTTATAATTTGGTGTGTATACAGTTTCGGTTTGGGACGATGAAGAAAGTTCTGGAGAGGATGGTGATGATAATTGCATAACCGTGTGAATGTCCTTAATGCTACTAAACGGCACACGTAAAAATGGTTAAGACAGTAAATTTTGTGTTATACATATATGACCAGTTTTTTATTTTTTTATTTTTTTTATTTTTTTTTTAAATTTTTTAACGTTTATTTATTTTTAAGACAGAGACAGAGCATCAACAAGGGAGGGGCAGAGAGAGAGGGAGACACAGAACCTGAAACAGACTCCAGGCTCTGAGCTGTCAGCACAGAGCCCGACGCGGGGCTCGAACCCACTTACCGTGAGATCATGACCTGAGCCGAAGTCGGACGCTTAACTGACTGAGGCACCCAGGCGCCCCTATGACCAGTTTTTTAAAGCAGTTAGCAGTTAAAGGATTTAATAAGGATACAGGTGAGTAACAGGTAAAGAGATACATAGGAGAGGTCCGGAAGGGTCCCAAGCAGAGGACCCCATAAAGTTGAAGTACATTGCCTTCTCAGGTACATGGATGTGTTCACCTATCAGGAAGCTCCCTGACCCCTGTACTATTGGGATTTTTATGGATGCTTCGTCAGGTAGCCATGATTGATTATTAATTCCATGTCCGTCCTCCCCCTCCCCCCCCCCACCCCGCCTTCTCTTCGTTAGAGAATAACACAGAGGGGGTAGGGACTGAAAGTTCTAAGCTTCTGCTCATGGCTTCGTTTTCCGGGTGACCAGCCCTCCCCCCATCCATTAGCCATCCAGAAGTCCACCCCCAGTCACTTCATTAGAACGAAAAACACCTCTATCACCCGGGAAATTAAAGGGTTTGGGGAGCTCTGTGCCAGGAACTGGGGGCAGAGACCAATATAGATTTTCCGTCATGGCACAGCTTGAACAAATGAATGGGGCAGAACTGCAAGGAGGGAACTACATTAGTTAAAATGTCATATATTATCCACCCACAAGCCCATAAAATTTGTCTGCATTTTAGAGCCATTCCATAGCTCCTTAAAGTCCATCCGAGATTCCAAATTAAAAATCCCTCTCTACCTCTACTTTTCCTTCTCTGTAATGTTTTTATTGATATTCTAGTCTTTATTTCTCTGTTACTCAATTGTCATTTCTAAATAGGACTCATCAACTTAGCTGAGTGCCTTTTCTGAGTGCATTGTATCATTTCTATTTTGGTTTCTAATTTTTTATGAGTATACTTGGCATACAATGTTACATTAGTTGCAGGTGTACGACATAGTGATTCAACATCACTATATCGTGCAATGCTCATCGCAAGTGTCCCTATGCTACCTTATTACAGTATCAATGACTAGATTCCCTAGAGTGTGCCTTTTATTCCTGAAACTTAGCCGTCCCATAACTGGAAGCCTGTATCTCCCTCTCTCCTTCACCCAGTTTTCATCCCGCCACCTTCCCACCCCCCCATCTCTTTGGCTGTCAGCTTATTCTCGGTATTTATAGGTCAGATTCTGCTTTTTGTTTGTTTGCTTATTCACTTGTTTTTTCAGATTCCACCTATGACTGAAATCATATAGCATTTGTCTTTATATGATTTATCTCATGTAATATAATACCTTCTAGGCCCATCCATGTTATCACAAAAAGATTACATCTTTTTATGATTGTGTAGTATTCCAGGTGTGTGTGTGTGTGTGTGTGTGTGTGTGTGTGTGTGTGTGTCTCACATCTTCCTTATCCATGTATCTATCAATGGACATGTATGGGCTGTGTTTTCTGTCTTGGAAATTATAACTAATGCTGCAGTAAACATGGGGGTGCATCTAGCTTTCTGAATTAGTGTTTCCATTTTCTTTGGGTAAATATCCAGAAAGGTAATCATTGGATCGCATGGTTTCTCTTTTTAACTTTGTGAGGAACCTCCATACTGTTTTTCCATAGTGGCTACACCAGTTTGCATTCTCACCAATAGTGCACGAGGGTTCCTTTTTTCCCCACATCCTCACCAATACGTGTTATTTCTTAACTTTTTTTTTTATTTAAACCCCTCTGATATATATAAGATGATAGCTTACTGTGGTTTTAATCTGCATTTTCCTGATGATGAGTGATGCTGAGCATCTTTTCATGTGTCTGTTGGCCATCTGGATGCCTTCTTTGGAAAAATGTCTATTTAGGTCCTTTGTTCATTTAAAAAAATTTTTTAACATTCATTTATTTTTGAGAGGTGGGGGAGGGGCAGAGAGAGAGGGAGACACAGAATCCAAAGCAGGCTCCAGACTCTGATCTGTCAGCACAGAACCTGACGCGGGCTCGAACTCATGAACCATGAGATCATGACCTGCACTAAAGTTGGACGCCTAACTGACTGAGCCAACCAGGTGCCCCAGATGCTTATTTTTTCTATTATATTATTATACTGTTGTTGTTGTTTGTTGTTTGTTGTTGTTGTTTTGGTGTTAAGTTGTGTAAATTCTTTATATATTTTGGATATTAAACCCTTATTGGATATGTCATTTGCAAATATATTATTCCATAAATTGTCTTTCATTTTGATGGTTTCCTTCACTGAACAAAAGCACTTTATTTTGATGTAGTCCTAATAGTTTTTGCTTTTGTCTCCCTTGCCTTAAGAGACACATCTCAAAAAGTGTTGCTACGGTTGATGTCAGAGAAATCACTGCCTGTGTTCTCTTTCAAGATTTTTGTGGTTTCAGGTCTCACATTAGGTCTTTAATTCATTTTGGGTTTATTTTTGTGTGTGGTGTGAGAAAGTTCACCACAATTATTTTTTTAAGTGTACAGAAATGTTTACAATTTTGCTGTTTTACTCCTAAAGTTTATAAAAGGTATTATGTGTGTAACAAGAAAAGCATTGATTTACTACAAATATCTAGTCCAGGTGTTATCTGGTTCCTCTCTGCCTCCTAAGAGTTTCAAAATATTGCTTGAATTCCTATCCCAAACCTGCTGGAAGTTGAAACTTCTATCCAAGATTTGTACTAATTCTTTGTAGTGGAGTTTGTCTCTGGTGTTTAGTTCTTTATCCCATTGAATTATCCCACATTAAGAAACTTTTTAGACACTCTCAAGAAAGCTATTCTCTTCTGCATTCTATCTACCTAGACTCTCCTCAGTTTCACAAACATGAAATGAAGCATTAAAATGTTTCACGGACAGGTGTAGTTGGAGAGTTAACTGAAGTTTTTCAGAGATGGAAAGTGGGGTTGGCTTAGATCACAACCCAAACAACATCAAATTGAATATTAACAACCTAGCTCTTTATTTTATTTATTTTATTTTATTTTATTTTATTTTATTTTATTTTTGAGAGAAAGAGAGACAGAGTATGAAGGGGGCAGGGGCAGAGAGAGAGGGAGACACAGAATCTGAAGCGGGGCTTGAACTCACAAATAGGAGATCATGACCTGAGCTGAAGTGGGATGCTTAACCGACTGAGCCACCCAGGCTCCCCAGCCACTCAACTCTTAAAAGTCATTTTTGTCTCTCTGCCTTGGTCTCTTCACACATGTAATACCCCAACCTCACACCACATCCAGCTCATACTATCTCCTGTCTTGCTTTTATCTCTAACAATAACTCCACGAGTAACAATTAATACTTCAAAAATGAATGCACAAAACAATTTGAGTCTTAATACAAGGCTGGCCTGGTTTGGCTTTCCCTAATCATTTATTTTGAAGGAGGAGGAAAATGTTTTCAGTAATGTCTTTCAAATTGTTGAAAATGGACGGTTGCTAATGTTTCAATACAATATTTTAAGATTCATAGCCATCAAACAAAAAACAACAAAACACTCCATCATGTTACTCTGATAATGTAAGGGAATTACCTGCAAAATATTTTGGACCAGTAATTTATTATTTTCTGAAATTTATTCCATTTATTCCTCTCTCTATAAATTAAGTGACTAATCTGTTTCATTTCACTCACTGACATAACTCTCCAAAGATGTACACATACTATATTATATGCAAGACAAAGCAAGAAGAGTGGGAAGGAAAGTAGGAGAAGTCACCAGAATGGTGAATGGAAGGGCTTCTATGATTTATTAGGATAAGAAATCAGAGGAGAAAAACAAAAACACAAACACAAACAAAAACCCTATAGTCCAAAAATAGCCAAATGGATCATCTTGAATGAGCTGCGGATATGAAGCTGTTAAGCTCTCAAACCAGAAAAGAGACACATATTTAAGAATGGAGGGGAAAATATCCACGTACATGTACCTTACGTGTTTTGACAGCCAGATGAATAGTGAGACTATTCTGAAGACTTTCTACCCGCATTCAGCAAAGTGCACTCTGATGTACAAATGTGGTCAACACAACACACACGATCCAGTGTGAAATGATTGAACTGGTGCCAGGCTGTAAGTTGGGGACCACCATTAACTCACTAGGAGGCCAGATCATAGTCACTGAGTCACATTCATTCGTCCTTTGTGGTCCTTCCATAAGTTTTTTCTTGAAATGCTCATTACTATGTGCTGACCAATAATAGTACATTCTGGATTGCAAGGATTACTTAAAAATGGCCAACGACCTCAATGAGCCGCGAGTATAGATAACAGACATTTGCTGTGTGTCTTGTTTTTAGGGTAGCACCAGGCAGCAGGTATTGTGGTAGCCAAGAAGGAATCACATTCCTGCACCACATTCCTCACTGTCAGAGGAAATACCACAGGGTCTGAGCACCTTGGTCATGACGCAAATACACCACTGAAGATGAAGTTCTGGGTAAGCTGTGAAGGCCTATCCAGCCAGCCCAAGTGGAAGGAGTAGAATCTTCTGATTCATTCTCAGGCTCCTGTGTCTGGACAGTAGGTACCACAGATCCGATGTGAAATGTATGCACCCTGAAAAAGACAAAAAGCAAAAGAAGAAAACTGCGAACTCAAAAACTATAGTTGTTTTAAAGCCATCAATTTCGACTTTTTCAAATGTGACCCAACAGATCTGGTGATATATAAATACTGTTTGAAGTGGGCTGTTGATTTGAACATATTTGAAAGAACATGGGCTGGGGGCCCCAAAATTAAGAGTATCAGGACTCACAAGGGTCTTTGAATAGTCCCTGCAGAGATAAGCCTGGGTTCCAATCCTGGCTCAACCATACACATCCCGGTTGGGGGCCTGACAAACCAACTTACATGTCTTAAGCTTTAGCTTAGTGTTCTATAACATGGGGACAGTAATATCAAACAAAGCATTGTCAGTAACAAATGCTTTATTACATAGAAAGTGCCTGGCACACTTTAAAAAATATATTTGTTGTTTTTCTTTTTTCCCATATATTGTAGGTGCTGCTGTTGACATATCTTTTTTAATTTTTTTAAATGTTTATTTGTTTTTGAGGTCGAGAGAGAGAGAGAGAGAGAGTGGGGGGGGGGGGTACACGGAGAGAGGGAGACACAGAATCCGAAGCAGGTTCCAGGCTCCAAGCTGTCAGCACAGAGCTCGATGCGGGGCTTGAACCCACAAACTGTGAGATCACGACCTGAGCCGAAGTCGGATGCTTCACCCACTGAGCCACCCAGGCACCCCTGCTGTTGATGTATTTCTTAACATGTTGTTCGTGGATAAGGATGTTCGGAATGGATTGACAGGTAAACACTTGGGCACACAATTGTTCTGGTCATGCTAATCCCAACTTCCCTCTGTGCATATCTGATTGTCGCTGTCCTCCCAAACAATAAGCCCTGGGGGGATTGTTAGGAAAATAATGATATATCAGGAGATGCCTTGACTTCCCAAGGTGGTGCTATGGTGATACTAAGGAAAGGGCTTGCCTCGCTGGGCTGGAGGATGATGACTCCAGGGACACTTCATGGTCTCCTTAGACACTTTCCCTCTCGGTTTCTCCCGTTCTCTCCTTGTCTTTCTTTTGCTTGAACCTCTGTGAAAAAATGAACAGATTTTGCTTTTGAGAAAGGTATCCATGCTAATTAGTGATGTGCTTGATCATATGATTTCTTTTTAAAATTATGAAGCCCTGAGTAGTTTTCTGAGAGTTCATTTTTTTAATTTTATATTTGGTAGCTACGGTCCTGAAATAAATTTCATCTCCAGAGAGATAGGAACATTTGTGTGAGGGACAGATGAGTGAAATTTTCACAGTTCAGCCTGCATTTCTCCTCCTTCCCCTAAGTCCATCATTTTTAAGCATCGCTTTCTTGCCAGTACACCCCAAGTGTATTCTTTTCTTAATCTTTCTTAAAAGTCTTTTGTGGTTTCTTGTCCATGCATTAACCAGTCGTCTGGTTAGAAGATCGCATTGATTTTATTGGTGTTAGTATGGTATACAGCTAATAAAAATGTTAATAAATAAACGTAATTAATTCCCTTCCAATCTCAACCACCTTGTTTCTGTCCGCTAAAAGTAAGATTTACTGCATTTTGAGCTTTGCATGATCCCAAACACCCTGGCTCGCAGTGACCCAAGAGAACAGGAACCCACCAAAAACAGGAGCAGGGGTGCTCTGAGATTTCCACTTCACTCCAAGACATTACATCAAGGCATCCACGGAGACAAGAGATTTTTGGCTCTTGTAGGGCCAGCTCTAGTCACACAAACAAAAATTGCTTTTTGATAGAAATATTGCACAAAGTGTATGTCTTCAGCGGAAGGCCACGAAAAATCCAAACGATGAGCCCATGCCAGTGGGCTTCACTGTTTTCCAGCCGTACTTTTCTCTTCTTATGAGAACCTGAAGGTCCGGGCAAGAGACTCCTTTCATAGAGAAGGAAATTCCAGGTTAGGACAGTTGAGTGAGTTTCCCAAGGTGGCCGCTGTCTTGATGCGGGTCAGGGGTCTAAGTTTGCGATCTTCCACCTTCCTGAAGTTCTGCTTTTTATTTTATTTTATTTTATTTTATTTTATTTTATTTTATTATTTTATTTTTTATGCTAAAGGGAGTATAGGAGTCAGATACTGTGTGGCACAGCTATACTCCGGAGTGGAAGTGTGTATTTTTCATATACTCAGAGTAGTTCCACAGTGATACTTTATAGATACATTTGTTGTTGTTTTTAATCCACTCCCAGGTTGTGAATTATTTAGCTGAATATAAAACCCTTCATTCATTTTGCAGCAATGTGGACTGACAGAAGGGAAACCCAGAAACAGTGAAGTTAGATAGCTACACTTGCTTAGCATGTCACAGGTTAGAAAGCCTTTTTCATATACATTCTCTTTACTTGACCCTTCCAACAACCATACGAGCAGAAATCGTTGTTTCCATTTTGCACATCAGAAACAAAGTCTCAGTGAAGTTACATGACTTGGCCAAGGTTACTCAAAGAAGCAATTGGCAAACTCTTATAACCTTGGATACCATTGGCAAGAATCTAAATATTCATTTTCATATGCATATGCTTATTTATAAGTTGTACATACATGACACTGTTAATATGTGTAATATATTAGAAAACCTACTCCCAGGGCGCCTGGGTGGCTCAGTCAGTTAAGCGTCCAACTTCAGCTCAGGTCATGATCTCACAGTTTGTGAGTTTGAGCCCCGTGTCAGGCTCTGTGCTGATAGCTCAGAGTCTGGAGCCTGCTTCGAATTCTGTCTCCCTCTCTCTCTGCCCCTCCCCTGCTCACGCTCTATCTCTCAAAAAATGAATAAATGTAAAAAAATTAAAAAAAAAAGAAAACCTCCTTTCAAAATGGGAATTTTAAGGACGAGATAAAGATAAAATAACCAAGAATTGTTTAAGTTACATATTCTTACCAATGAAATAAAAATTTGTGCTAACACAAAAAAACAGTACTAATTATACTTTGAGTGAGAAAACTATAGCTCAATATGGTTTATTGTTTTTCAAAATTCTGATTTATTCTTGTATTTTAGCAATCTGAATTTCTGGTTTTAAGCTAATTTTATTTGGGCACTTGGTATCATGGCCAGATAAAAATGTAAAGTCACTCAACATTAATATGTAAATAAAATAGAAGTGTGTTGTTGGTCATACTGATTAAATAGTGGAGATCATTTTCAAGTCCAACCTCTAATTATGCAAAGTTTTCTATTTTTTTAATTTTTCAATGTTTATTTATTTTTGAGACAGAGAGAGAGAGAGAGAGAGGGAGACGCAGAATCCGAAGCAGGCTCCAGGCTCTGAGCCGTCAGCACAGATCCCAACGCGGGACTCAAACCCATGAACTGGGGGATCATGACCCATGACCCAAGCCAAAGTCAGACGCTTAACTGACTGAGCCACTCAGGTGCCCTGAAAAGTTTCTACTAAAATTCTGTTCAAAAATTTTCCTCTCATCTGACCTGAGCTAATCATTCTCACATACTAAGCAGAAGATATTAAAATACTGCTGTCTCGTATTATGAGCCAACGGGCTTTGTCTTCCAGTTCCGTCACTTGCAAGGCAACACTGTCATCCTTTCAACAAGATAAAATTTAACGAACTAAAAAAAATCAATGACTTTTCTTGTATCTGGGAGAGAACTGATGTCATGAGGCAAACCATGACCCTGAAATCTCACAGCTGAGGTCTGGTGTCCAGAGCAGAGGCCACAGGAGCCACTAGGAGAAACACTTAAGTGGAGGCTAAACGTGGATGACCTGGAGGGTGAGCCACCTCTGGTGGCTGCAGTCTCGGGGGGGGCCCTCACTTTCTACGTCTGGGAAATCCAACCATTCCTCAAGATGGAGAGCCGGGAAAGATCCACTCATGGAATATACCCAGAGTGTTCTCTGTCACAAAGGCCTACTCTCCAAGGGAGAGTAATACTTTAGAAGGGTCTTATCCCATCCGGAGAAAGGGCATTTCTTCCAGTATAGCCTTCTCCAGTCTTCTCGCCTCATGTAAGGGGAGAACGAAAGCTAGAAATTACTTGCACAGGTCAAAGCCCAGGGACTCGGGCCACTACAAGACTGAAGTTTAATCATAGGATGATAAGACACTTTCCCTTTCCTACCTTATCCCTATACCCACAGGACTCAAGTATGGTAATGGCAGTTTACAGCTGAAAGAGCAGTGAAGAAGAGTATGTAGGCAGTAGTGGGAATTTAAGGCTGTTACTGTGTACATCTATAGCAGACAGTAAACATAGCATGACTCTAGCCATTACCGTAAATCTTCACACTAATGACCCCAGTTCTCTCCATTCAATATACGTCTACCTTTTATTTTTTTTTGTTTTATTTTTTAAGTGTTTATTTACTTTTTGAGAGAAAGAGAGGGATACAGAGCATGAGCGGGGCTCATGAGGGAGACAGAGACACGGAATGTGAAGCAGGCTCCAGGCTCTGAGCTGTCAGCACAGAGCCCGATGCGGGGCTCGAACCCATGAACCATGAGATTGTGACCTGAGCCCGAGTCAGATGCTTAACCAACTGAGCCACCCAGATGCCCCTATTTCTACTTTTTAAAAAACAATTCCAGGCATACTAAAAGGCAATGAAAAAAAAAATAGAACACAGGCTCAAGAGACAAAATAATCATCAGAACCAGACTAAGCTATGACCTAGTGTTTGGAACTGTCAGAGAATTTAAAAATAGTACAATATGTTAAAGGCTCTAATGGAAAAGGTAGACAACACGCAAGAAAACATGGATGATGTAAGCAGAAAATAGAAAGTCTAAGAAAAAACAAATTTGTTCAAATCCATATAAACTTGAACATGTTCTCATTTAGAAGACATAAAAGAATGCAAATAAATAAACAATGTCATCATCCTCAACCTCTCCCTGATATGGAGGTCCCACTCTTTTTCTAGGATTTCTTCTCAAATCATATATGATGAGAGACACTGATGTGCAGATCTAATGAATGAGTAAATATCAATCTGTATGTTAAATATGCATGCATCCATTTGAGAGACAACTGACCTATTACACAGCCAAACTCCAATTTACTTTGGCAACTGATCTATGGAAGAATTCATTCATATTCATTCAAAATGATACTATTTTCCATGTGACTCGGGTGAACTATGGCTTCAATAGTTGAATTTTCTTGTATAGAGAATAATAATACTTTCCACTCAAACTGACACTCACCTGAACTGATATATAGAATCAAAAGCTAGTCAGAGTAAACCAGTACTTAAAAGGAGGGAGACTGGGTGACCAAAAGTTAATTCATCTTGCATTTAATTTAAAAATAGAGTTGTCTCCGCTTAATATTTATTTCCAAATTATTTTAATTGACATGAGTGGGAATTGAAGAATCTTGGGTTGGACTCTTTCTCTGGTTGATTAGGACAGAATTGTAGTGTTTGTTAAATGTTCATGTCCCAGCCCTCTTTGAATACAGCAGGGCATGTGACTGGCTCTGGACAATGGGTTGTGAGCAGAACTGGCCTGGGTCACTTTCAGGTCAAAGCACAGAAGAGGTGTGAGTTCCTCGTCTGTGTTTTTTCCATACGGTAGCGGCCATGTTGGTTATTTCCAGGGGTAGAAAAATCTCATACCACCTCTCTCCACACACACAACTATATTGGAATACAGCAGGAGAGGGAAAAGCATTGGTTGAGCCACCAAGACTTCAGAGCTGATGAGTTAACCCTGGTATGACTGAGCCACACAGTCATCGTGAGGCTCTTGTGGTCTTTTGCTCCTGTGCCTTCTCTGCAGTAGAAAAAACAAACAAACAAACAAACAAACAAACAAACAAAAAACAGAATTAGAAATCTATCTCTTTGCAAGTTGTCATGAAGAGTTAGTCCTGGGATCATTTATAAACCTCTTATATATAGATTAGAAAATACACCATAATACTATATAATACTACAACACTATATATGTGAATATTAAGGTTTCTATAGATGGTATCATTCAGGAAAACACTAGATATCTTCTATGTAGGAGTAGGGCAGCCTGTGATTTTCTCAATATTGGGCTAGGTCTTTCTAATCTGAAGAATACACTCCAATATGCGTTAGTTCAAACAAAGATCTTCAATTTGGAGCTGAGTTCTTTGTCCCCCATTCCCCCAATTATGTCCATACCCACATGCTGTGCCGTGACCTCCGCGATCACACACGTATGTCCCGTCACCTCAAGACACAAAACATGAAATCGCAAGAATCTTCAAAGTTTCATTCTCCGGTTATGTTAGCACCGGCCTGTTGCAGGGAAAGACCACTCTGTGGAGAAGAAAACACGAGAGAGTAGGAGTTAAGCAGACCCAGGCAGGATCAGCCTGCATTTTTCTCTAGCTCTAAAGCTCTGAATACTGCATAAAACTGTCATGAGTGACAACTAAGAGCAGCCAATTTCTGAGTAACAGGTGAGGTGACTCACAAGTTAGTTCTTCCAGTAAGTTGAAAGATAAAAATCTAACCGCTGAAGCAATGCTTTGTGCTGTCACTAATTGTGAATCATAAATTTAAAAATATGCTGAAGGTAGAAAAAGAGATCAAACTGATTTTCAGTGTTGCCTACTTACGCAGTCGACTTATTTAATAAATGACAATGACTCCGTGGTCTACATACTGGGCTTAGAAATATTAGCAACTCAACTGCTCAGAGTGATAAAATGTTTCTAATTTAAAGTTCTCCTATTTTAAGTAGAGGACATTGACAACACAGCATGTTGAGATTTATAGAATTAGAATTATTGAAATGACTGTGTTACATGTCTTATACCTGATTTGTCCAACATAGAGAGATCTATTAAAACATTAAGTAGGCATTACTACAACTTAGAACTTTATGTCATTTACTTCTCAAAAATGTAATCTTTTAATTTTAAAGATTACATTTTAAATTTAATTTAATTTTAAATTTAGATTTAGATTTAATTAAATTAATTAATTAAATAATTAAATAATTATAATAATTTATTACTATAATTATTATAATTAATAAATATAATAAATATATAATATTTATTTATATAAATATATAAGTATTTTAAGTGTATATAATTTATATATATATAAATAAGTATATAATAAGTATATACTTATATAAGTATATAAGTATATATAATTTATATATAATATTTATATGTATTTATATAAATATTTATATAAATATTTATATAAAAATAAATAATAAATATAAATAATTATAATAATTATAATAGTAATAAATTAATTAAATTATTAAATTACATTAAATTAAATTTATTTATTAATAGATTTAATTTATTTAATTAAATCTAAATTTAAATTTAGATTTAATTTTAAATTTAAAGATTACTCTGTGGCCTTAAAGACACAGAGTAAGATAAATAAGTACTTCAGGATAAATTGGTCCCAAGAACAAGGAAAGATAAAGTTGCCATTTGTAATTCAGCTGCCTCTAACTGTAAATGTTTACTAGGAGCATGACCCCAAAGGAAACACTTTGAGTTGATGCTTAATGTTTGATTTATCCTTAGACATGGTTTCAGGTGCCTTCTAGGAGTCAGGCAGAGAACTGGATGTTAAAAAGACAGATTTGGGTGTTTTGTTTTGTTTTAAAGAGAAACCGCATTCAGTTTTTCTTTTCTTTTCTTTTTTTTTTTTTTGAAGAAATGTTTATTTATTTTGGGGAGAGAGAGAGAGAGAGAGCACACGAGCAGGGGAGGGGCAGAGAGAGGGGGACAGAGGATCTGAAGCGCACTCCTCATTGAAAAGAAAGCCTGATGCAAAACTCGAACTCTTGAACCGTGAGATCATGACCTGAGCAGAAGTCCGCTTAACTGACTGAGCCACTCAGGCACCCCAAAGACTGATATTGATAGCAGGGAGTTCACACTCTAGTGGGAACAGGCAAGAAAACACAACCACAGTGAATGTTCTGCAAGAGAGGTCTATAGGGCTACAAAATCCACAGAAAGAACACCCACCCCAGGTTGGGATCGGTTTGGGACAAGGTGAGTAGGATGTGGCTAAGAGAAGGATCACTGGGACACTGGATGGAGGGGAGAGGCTGGGCAACAACGTGGAAGAGAGGGGAGTGTGTGTGGTTGGGAAACTCGTAAGCAGATTGAGCACAGGCTGGCTGTGAGATTGACCTCCAGCCAGTGCCACCCAAAGGGACTGTCCTCATCGATGCTAAGGTACCCGCTCCTCTTTCACCAATGCGGGGCCACCGGCCACACATGACTATTAATCCCTTGAAATGTGGCATGTGTGAGGGATGGAATTTTAAATTTTATTCCGTTTAAACTCATTAAAAAAAAAAAATTCGAGCAGCCATCTATGACTAGTGGCCATCCTACCAGACACACAACTATAGATTCAGAGCTGCTGAATCGGGGGGGTTTGCAGAGTCGTTGAAGAGTCTTATAAGTCGCATTAAGTAGTTTGGATTTTAGCCAAAGGTCAAGAGGACTTAGTGATGAAGAATTTTTAGCAGGGAGTAGAGTGATGAGATTCCTTTAGAAAAGTCACTCTAGCAGCTGTGCTTACGACAGGTGGAGAGGCTCACGGCTCAGGAGAAAGAGCAGAGAAGCTAAGCAGAGTAAAGGATAAAAATGAGGAAGAGAGTGTGAGGGAATTAGGAGGAGGAGACAAACGTGATCGGAGGTGAGAGTAAGCAACCGTATGAAGAGCTGCTTCCTGGTGTCTGGGTCAAGTGCAGAGACGGGAGAACGTTGGTCTCCCTCCTCCACAACAGGTGTGAAGATTGGGAGGTGTTGCTCTATTCCAGTGACAGCGAGTTTGAGTTGCCTGTGGGACAGAGAAGTTGAAGAAATGCATAACAAGGACTTCTGTGGGCCCATTAGCAAACAGAGAAAGAAACAAATAAAAATGGCACCTAGGCACATTTTCTTAGTTTTTATATTCATGGGCAGAAATTTCGTGACCATCTGTTGACATCTTGCAACCTGAGAGAATTCCGGTTTAAATACATTCAATACTAAACACTGTTAAATGTAATAGAATAAAATTTTTTTTATTAAAAAATTGTTTTAATGTTTATTTTTGAGAGAGAGAAAGAGACAGAGGCGCAAGCAGGGGAGGGGCGGGGAGAAGGGGAGACACAGAATCCAAGCTGGCTCCAGGCTCCGAGCCGTCAGCACAGAGCCCGACCCAGGGCTCGAACCCATGAACTGCAAGATCATGACCTGAGCTGAAGTCAGATGCTTAACTGACTGAGCTACTCAGGTGCCCCAATATAATAAAGATCTTAAAGTGCTTGCAAGTTTTACTGTAAACATCACTGTAAAATGCTTTGAAAAGCATATTAGTTATTTAAACTTTGGGACTAGTTATACTTTGGATTAATTTGAGGTTAGTAAATTCTCAAATGCCAAATTACAGTGTCTTTCCAAAGATGCATTCTAGTGACTGATGTCCTGTATAAATAGATTTAATGTTAGCATAATATGAATGTCCTTTTCCTTGCCAATGTAATCGGTATTTACTCTCCTACAATCCCTTTCCTCCATATAAAAGAACTTTTATTGTTTCAGAATTCCTTCTGGAAACTTATAAATCCATTCCAGGTTTCTACAGGTAATAATTATGGCTCATATCAAAATATGCAAAATACTAATAGGAAAAATCATTTCAAACCTACCCAGTGACTATGTTAGTGTCCTAAACTCCTATCTGACATCTAAACGAAAACCCTTTATAGGGAAATATAACCCACTTAACACATCTCAATTTTAGTCACAAATAATAAAATGATCATTGGTTTAAAACGAATCTTTGGACTTTTCACATCATTTTTCCAATGATTTACATGCATCTTTGCAATTTCCACACCAAAAATCTAGTTTTTGTATGTGGGTCCTTTATTATTTTTTTAACTATTTACATTTTTTTAAAATGTTTACTTATTTTTTGAGAGAGAGAGAGAGAGGGAAACAGTGCAAGCAGGGGAGGGGCAGAGAGAGAGGGAGACACAGAATCCGAAGCAGGCTCCAGGCTCTGAGCTGTCAGCACAGAGACTGAGGGGGGGTGCGGGGGCTGGAACTCATGAACTGCAAGATCATGACCTGAGCCAAAGTCGGATGCTTAATCGACTGAGCCCCCCAGGCGCCCTGTATGTGGATCCTTTAAATATGGAGATGCACGTCTCCAATCATAACCTGGCTGTGTCCTAAAAGTCTGGGTGAACGGTATGGTGCCCAGAATAGATCTTTACCCCAGAAACAACGTCCTAAATGTTTGGGAGCCTCCCAGGCTGATGCACAAATACCAATCTGCCATGTGGTGGGAACTAACAGTGCTGCAAAACCAGAAGGCAGGCTGCTTGCGGTCCTGAGACCCGGCCTGCTGGAGGGGTGAGACCACTGGCGGAGGGCTAGAAAGGGAACCATAAAGGGCAAGGAGGGAAAGGACAAGGGCCAGGGATAGTGAGCAAGGTGGAGAGAGAACTTTTGGAAGGGCGAGGTAGGGAAAGAGACAGACAGACAGGACTACGTCACAGTCCATTGCTCTGAGTTCACTTTCATTTTAATCCCCTAGTGGCTAGTGAAGGAGAGAATGAAGAACAGGAGAGAAGCTGGGAGTGAAGGAGAGCTTTTTCCTTCTCTTTTCCCCCTCCCGATCCTCCCCTCCCAGAACTGGCTGTTCCAGCTACCCCCTCCCCCAACCTGGCCACATCACATGGAGAGAAAAAGACGGTATACAAACAAAAAACTTCAAGAACAAAGGCTACCCAGTGAATTGTTTCATGTAGATAATTATAATATTGGCCACTGTCTTTCAGAACCATTGCACGCTGTGGTCACACAGCTGTAATGAAGAGATCACGCTGTGCACTGAAAAGTCTCCTTATCCTCTGGGATTAGATTAAGATTCGGCCTTCTTCAGAAGGGTTTCCCATGGTAGGGAGAAGAGAAATCGAAAGAGGCAGCAGAAGGAATTGTCTAGCTCTCCCGTTTTGCTAGCCTGGAGAAAAGGTGCCTTAGCAGGAAACTCCGTTTGCAAACAATGAACATCTTTTGTGTTCCTTGTTGGCAAAGCAATTGATTCTAGTTAGAGATTGGCTGGGTGCCACGCTGTGAGCAGTTTGTCTTTTCTGTTCTGAGGGGTACAGTAGGAAGAGCTGTGGTCCAGGCTTTTTTTTTATTCTTCTCTTATTATAGCCAGCTTATTTATAGCCTTTCTTCCGGCCACCCTTCCACTGTGGCCAGCTGTATGCAATGCATAGGTCACATTTTTAGAACATATATTTATTAAATAGAGAGAGAGAACAAAAATAAACAGTTTGAGACATTAAAAATGTTTTAAATGCTTATTTATTTTTGAGAGAGAAAGAGAGAGACAGACAGACAGACAGCATTAGCGGGGGAGGGGCAGAGCGCAAGGGAGGCACAGAATCCGAAGCAGGCTCCAGGCTCTGAGCTGTCAGCACAGAGCCCCACGCGGGGCTCGAACCCACGAACTCTGAGATCGTGACCTGAGCTAAAGTTGGACGCTCAACCGACTGAGCCACCCAGGTGCCCTGAGACAATTTTTAAAGTGAGAGGGTAGAAGACAATTTCTTACAACCAATATCCTCTCCTCTCCCCTGTCCCTTATGTAATTTACACTGACCTCTTCTGTCCTAAGGAAGAAACCAAACCGTAACATTATACTATAAGCATAAAGGGAATGGGATTTATTCGAACTTTATAATGCTGATGAGAATGTAACAAAGATGGACTTCACTGTAAGAACGCTCCTTTTTCCTAAGGAGCATACGGGGAGCCCACGGCAACCATTAAGTTTCTGTTAAGTTTGCTTTCATAAAAGTAAAAAGTACTTAATATTGATTTTTATTTAAATTTTAATTGTTTTATGAAGAAAAAGTTGAACATCTATTATTGCTATCACATTTATTAGTTCCTTCTTATCTGCTGTTTAAGGAAACTTGAGCCATTATGACCATGGAAGGTATTATACAAATGGTTTAATATGAAATGGTATCTTATAATAGGCTTTGGTATCATTGACACTCTGAAAGCAATGGAAATTGAGAACCTTCCAGATGACTACAGAGTGGCTGAGGCCCCGAAGTGTGGCTTCCCTGCTCTGACAAAGGGGGCCACCACAATGTCAGAGAGGTGCTGAGTAAATCCGCTCCCCTCACACTACCGCTTTCTCGTTCATGACAAGTGATCAGGACCAACTCTGAGCAAAATCCATTTTGAGTATCTCCTGGGATGTCCCTGAGTTGGGCTTAGAAGACAAATTCCATGCCTAGGAAGGAGAAAGAGAAGGTGAGCCATTTCCCCCAGATCTGGAAGGGATGTTGTTTGTTTGATTTTACATAGGGAAGGAAATATAATCCTTTGTAACAGTAGAATGGGTTCTGCAAGATAAACATCCAAGCTTATTTTCCAAAATGCAATACCCAGCAACAAATGCGAAAAAACCAAGCAAAAGGCCAACCAAGAAAAGGCTTTCAACATTGTTGTACTGATTTTTTTTTTAATTTTTTTTTTAACGTTTGTTTATTTTTGAGACAGAGAGAGACAGAGCATGAACAGGGGAGGGGCAGAGAGAGAGGGAGACACAGAATCAGAAGCAGGCTCCAGGCTCTGAGCCATCAGCCCAGAGCCCGACGCGGGGCTCGAACTCACAGACCATGAGATCGTGACCTGAGCTGAAGTTGGACGCTTAACCGACTGAGCCACCCAGGCGCCCCTTGTTGTACTGATTCATTGCTATCCACGCCAAGCGTGAAAGAACTGCCTTTCATTTTAGCAAATATCCTGATGGCAACAGAAGAATATTTTAGAGGACTATTATTTAAGTGTATTTTTTTAATGTCATAGAACATTGGGGCACCCAGGTGGCTCAGTTCGTTGAGCATCCGACTCTGGATTTCAGCTCAGGTCATGATCTCATAGTTTGTGGGTTCAACCCCCACATCATGCTCTGCATTGACAGTGTAGAGCCTGCTTGGAATTCTCTCTCCTTCTCTCTCTGCCCCTCCCCTGCTCATGCGCTCCCTCTCCCAAAATAAATAGATAACCTTCTAAAAAAAAAGTTAAAAAATAAAATGTCGTAGAATATTTTGGGAATGTAATACTAATCAAAATCGTTTCTAAAGATGGAGTCAGCAAATGCTTGTTACACCTTAAAGAATTACAGAATTGAAAAACACAAAGGGATCTCACCACATTCCCCTGAAGATTTTGATTTAGCTATCCAGGAATATATACTTGTGAAACATTCTCACAAAAGTTAAGAAATCAGCTCAAGGCAAAAAGATGAATTTGACTTCTTTTAGTCAAATTTGATCTCTGAATAGAAAGATAGAGAGCTGAAGGATTTAATAAGAATTTTAAAAATTTAAATAACAAAATCATCAGCAGCTTAATTAGGACTGTTCACGAGCAACTGAGAGGTAAGACTGTGTGCTAACTCCTTCTTCCATTTATATGGGGATATAATTTATGGCAAGTCATTTAACCTCTATTTTAAAGGTTGATTTGTTTTATTGTAAAAGAATGCATGCTCATTAATAAAAGGAAATAAAGGAGAATAAGAAAAAAATATGACTCATAGTTTTGGCACTTGAAGACCCTGTAGGCATTTTGGCTTGTTTTCTTTTTGTTTTATTTGTGTGCCTATATTTGTACATATTTATGATATAGTCTTCTGTACGCACACATGATTTTGTCTTCTTCCCTTTGTTTCTTTCATACCTTCTTTGTTTAAACACTAAAATACATTTAATAAGACATCCTCTTTTTTTCTGATGATAAAAGTAACATTTTAATTATTTTGTTTAAAAACTATGGAAAGCTATATAAGGAAGACGAAACACCATTGATTCCACGACAATGGAAATAACCACATCTGGTGTGTGCTTTTTCACCCACAGTCCCGCGTTCACCCATTCATCCATTCGTTCAGACACACTTTTGGAGAAATGGTTATGTTCCAGGCTCTATCGTTTGTGCTAGGAATTCAGCAGTGAATGAGACGAAGCTTTACGTTCCAGGCAAATTAAACATAAAATAAGTAAATAATTTAAATGTGCCATTTGTCTGACAGTGAGAGGGAAAGAAAGCAGGAAGAAGCCACACGGGGAGTTGGGGGAGTTGCAGTGTAAAACAGCAAAGTCAGAAGAGAGTTCAGGGGACCAGGACGCTTGAAAAAAGACAGGAAGGAAGGAGAAAGGGAAAATATTTGACTATTTGGCAGAAGAGCGAGTGCAAAGGTCCTGAGGTGAGAGGTCAGCCAGTGAATTCAAGCAATAGCAAGAGGCCAGAGCAGACAGAATGAAGAGGGTATAAGTTGAGATCCAAAAGGCAAGGACAGTGAGATTCCCTTTCTTTTTCTCTGCATGAGATGGAAGTCACTGGAGGATGTTGAGGAAAGAATTGCCCTGACCTACTTATGTCTTAAACAGTCCCTTCTGGAACCTCGGGGTACAGAGGCCCCGAAGGAGGCTGTTGTGATCATCTGTGTGAGAGATGATGGTGGCTTGGACTAGGGAATTAGAAGTAAAGATGATGTAAAGTGTTTGCATGCATTTTGGAAGACCAGACAAGAGGATGTGAGAGAAAGTGGAAGGTTAAAGGGAATCCACCTTGGGTCCGAGCGTCTGGTCCAATGTTGTCTCATTCCCTGAGACGACAAGGGCTCAGGGAAGGACAGGTATGTGTCAGGGGGCCCCAAGTTCAGTTTTAGACACGCCGAGTTAAAAGGGACATTTGAATCTACAGTTGAGGGGAGGGGTCCAATCTTGAGATAGACCTTTGATAATTATCAGAATATTTTCATGTAATTTCTGATAACTTATCGGAATATTTGACACGTAATGGGATGAGATGACAGGTGGATTGGGGGACAGTCTCTTTTGGGCAAAGCAAGAAAAGAGAACCGTACAGGAGTGATTAACGACATAAGATTGGTGGGATGGCTAAGTAGGAGTTTACTCAACCATAGGCTAGTCTCAAAAATAAAAACACCTGTGGCTTTGGATGTTTAATATCTGGAAGGACTTTTCGGAAAATAACGCTAATTTGTCTGGATGACATACACCAGATTTGGTCTCCAAATATCGTGTAGAGACCTTTAGCAGTGCCTCAAATAGTACACTGAGGATTGCAGAGAAACCATCAGACATCAACCCTACAAGAAGTTAAAATCTAATATATATTGTAATGAGAATAATATTATATTATGCGCTTTAGGTGAATTGACAGTAATATGCATGTACGTGTGCACACGCGTGAAACAATTTTCAAGGTGAGAGATTTAAAACGCTTGGAAAACACCGTGCCATAGGGGTAGCATCAGCACAAAGCTGCGAAGGTGTTCTCACTGCTTACTTGTGTTATGGATCGTCTGGCTACCCGTAGCCATCCTCATATTTAAACAGGCGAGTTAAAGGGCCAGAAAGTGACCAACCACGTGGCCCAGCAAGGGTAGGTCCCTCACATAAGCATTGACTTCTCCTCTAGCAATTTCCCCACCCCACGGCCCAGGCCCTGGAGATCCTGGTGTGGGCTCCGATTCCATGCCCGGTTCGCCCACACACTGAGAGGATCCTGCTCGGCCACCACCCCGAGAGGAATGTGGGTCGCACAGTGAAATCAGAGGGCTTGAGAATATCGGCCCGTTTCCCTTTGTTGTGTTTTTCTGAAATTATGTCATCTGAGAGTGACCCTCTATGGTTCCTGCATTTTGTCCCCTGGGCGGGGGAGGGCAGCCCAGCAAAGTCTGGAAGCCTGCTTAAAAACCCTGCAGGCGGCACTGTGATCATTTCTCGTCATTTATTTTTGCTGAAGTTATGTACCTTTGATGAAACCTGGCACGGCACTTTAGAAGCCAGTGATACACATCAAAGAAGTTCGCTCTCCTAGATCAAAATAGACTGCAGGTTTGGACCTAGACCAGCACTGTTTGAACACTAAGAGCAGTCCACAGCAGGAAGCAATTGCTTTTGGACAAGAATCAGGAAAGAACCAAATGGATTTCCTCTATTTCTTCCTTCATTAGCAACATGGCAAATGCCTTCATCACATCAGAAGAGAAATCTTTATTGGGTTTTCATTCAAAAACCTGTTTGGGAGGTAGAATTTGAGGCGGAAAATTTAAGCAACCTTCTAACTAATTAAAGTTTGTAATAAGGGTAAACATAATTTATATTTGAGAGGTAGAATAAATACTTTATTGTTCCTTTTATTTTGTTAGCTAATTGTCAATACAGCCCAAATACGTTTGAAGAATGTGGATTTACTTTGTCTCCTTTTAGTGAACCAAACACAATTGAAAGGAATATATAGATGCGTCATAAATAGGATTGAGTGGAAAAAATTATACACATAGGTAACGCTCTTGAGAACTCTTATCTGAAGGCATTTTGAGAGAATGACGGAGTTTCGTTTTTATATAATCTGTCTTCAGAGAAGAGCACCTGGTTTATGATAGACATTCAGTAAGTATTTGTTTAAATCCTTCTCGATGCCTATTTCTAAATCACATATAAACAGATGTATGACGTAGACCACACATCGTCTATTTAAAAGTAAGTTCAGTCAAACTGACAGAAGGTCAAGTACAATGATCGGAGTGAAACAACGGGTCATCAATAATTCTGTTTTTACTTTTGCAACAGTAACCAGTAATTCTGTTTTGATTTTTTTTTTTTTTTTAACAATGAGATTTCTAAACGCTGAGAGATTAACGACCTCTTTTGTTCTTCACAGGAGCCCTGTGATGTCGCCGCTGTTATTGATCCCGGTCTCCGGATGGAGCCACTGAGGCCCTGAGAGTAAATTAACTTGCCCATGATCAATCAACCGTATGAATCGGGGATCCGCAAAGCGTTTCTGTAAAGGGCCAGATAGTGAATATTTTCGGCTTTGCGGGCCATATGGTTGCTGTTGCAACAATTCAGCTCTGCTCTGCTGCGGTAGCATTCATCTAGACCATGCCTCAATGAATGAGTATGGGCTGTATTCCAGGGGATTTTATTTATGGACACTGAAATTTGAATTTCATGTCATTTTTGTCCTGAAATATTGTTCTTTTGCTTTTCCCCAGCCATTAAAAAAAAAAAAAAAAAGGTAAAACCCATTCTTAGTCTGCAGTTAGCACCAGACGGCGTGGTGGGTGATAGTTGACTAATCCCGGATGCGAGTGGTAGGGTCAGGACTCAGACCTAGGTCCTCTGCCACAACCCCGCTCTTCCCACCGCGCGATGTGGCTTTGTTTCATAATTGAGGAGAGACCCTACTCTGAGACTTGAAATCTGGAGAGTTTTACTGCTGTTCCTACTTTTGAAATTAAGTACAAGGCTCAAGCATTAAGCCTCAGCATCCAAAGAGAGAGAGAGAGAGTAATCACAGTCAGCAGAGCAATTAGCAAAGAGAGAGCCAATAGCAAGCCCCACGAACACTTCATTGTCAGCTGGAGGGTTTGGCTAAAAGTAAATTTAATACTCATTAAAAAATGAACATTGCTTTAATGCCACTTCAGAGGCTGGTAAATTGTAGCCGGCTCCAAGCAATTCAGGAAGCGGTCCCATTGCTTCAAGGCTAACATCTACTTACACGCAGTTCCTTCACAAGGCAGAAAGACTGGGAGAAACCTGATCTTGGAGAGGTTAGGGATCCCCTGAAACAGTCCAGACTTGGAATTCTGTCCCCCGCCCCACCCCGCGGGGTGAAACACACATGGTCACGAGCAGAAGAAAGTAGCCATTGATTCTACAAAGGCGCTGGCAGATAAGCTTCATAAAGTACGGCCCCACCGAGAGAAAGTTTTGAGAATTGCACCTGCCTATAAAAATAGTGATTAAAAACACACTCCTATCAAGGTACATTTCATCATTTTTATATTTGTTTTCCTCCTCCCATGCCATGATTTACAGCCACACCTCTGAAGCACGGAGCTGAAATCTGTCTCCTTAAACCTCTCTTCCCTGAGTGATTTTGTTGGGATAGAGATGTTCCCGAAAGTTGAGCAATTGCTGGTGTGCTGTGGAATAAAACTGTCAGTGTGATTTAAAAATACATATTGTAGAAAATAAGAAAATGCGTTTTCGAAACTTTGTCATTTTGTCTCCTCTGGAAAATGAAGGCAGTGACGCGGGGAGTTCAAAAAAATAAAAAGGCTTTGTTAATTGTGAGGCATTTACAACCTCAAAATCGTATCTGAGTTCCCTGAGAGCTCATAGTTATTCAAGTGTCTCGGATCTAAAATAATAGGAGGTAATTGCCTGAGTGATCGATGACCTCAGAAAAACATACTTGAGAATGTACATTAGTGAAGACAGACAGGGAAGGAATTGAGTGACTACCCACATATATGTACACATATGTTCTTTTTGGGACATTTTTCACTTTTTGGATTTTGGATACAGGAGGTTGATCATTTTTTATAGTCCCCATTTTCTTTTTGTTCTGGTTGGTTTTATGACATCATGGAATTGACCTAAAAAGATGAAATGCTGGGCCTGTATTTAAATTGCTATTAGTTTTACATTTGCCTACTGTCTATAGTTGAAGAACTTCCTCAGCTCCGGGGGCTTGTACGCACACATATGGGCTTGTGGGATATTCTTTCATCAGAATGACATTAATATATCTCATCTCATAATGAATATTCTGCACTACCCTTTGAAGAGAAAATGCATATTCATGCACTCATGGTGAGTGGGTAAGGGAGGCAAAGAAAGAAAGGAAAGAAAGACCATCTGCAGAAGAGGGATGAATTTACTCCTGCCATCTCAATAGATACATTGATGATAGAGATAGATAGATAGATAGTAAATAGAATTTCAATACATCCCTTAAGCACAGAAACAGATATTTGCAGTTTGAAAAATAAATTCTTCCCAACCTTTTTTTTTTCATGAAACACACAGAAAATGATAATATTTTTTAAATGCACTGTGGTAAACAGGAAGAAGTTTGAGAATGCTACTTAGGGATTGGTTACCGATATTCTCTTATTTTACTCATATTGTAAAGTTGTGGTAAGAGAAATAAAATTGTGGTAAGAGTACTAGGAAGGAGATCCATTTTAAATCAAGTTTCCAGTACAATTATATCAAAATATTTAAAGAGAAATTTGAGCTTGATTCTGTGAATATCTTTTTTCATGCCAGGTTTTAAGCTTGAAACGGCTATGCATAATTCCTAGCCAAAGCTTTGCAGTGATGATTTCTTCAAATTCTTAGTATTTGTGATCTATGAGATACATCTATATGAGTAAATAACGTATTTTTAAAACATCTTTAAAACTTCTCAATTACAGCAGTTGACTTTTTAAAAGGATTTTCTTTTCTTAAATTATCAATTATATTGAAAGTTCTTGAGCTATTGTGTTTGGATTTCAAATCCAAGTTAACTTTTTCTATATCAATTATTTCAGTAATGAGGCTCCAATTTGCAAACCATGCCTACATTTGTTGGAGCATTCACTCTGTGGGTAGCTTATATGTCAACAGAAGGCATATCCAGCAAATGGACAGAAGTATACCAGAAGGCCCAAGAGGCCCTGACCAAGGTTCCGCTTGTGTCTCTCAACTTTCCAAGCTCCCAAGAAAAAGAACCAATCACCAGTCTTGGAAAATGGCTTTCCGTCTTCAGATATACTGGGATTCTGAGGGTCTCCAAGCCCACCGAAAGTTTCTATAAAAGAGATTTGCTATTTACCAAGCAACCAACATTAAAAGTGAAGCAAGAGGTTTCTATACAGCCCTGGAACTAAGAGCTCTTTCCATGTAGAAGGGAGTCAACCCCTTTCCAGCCATTATATCACAAATTATCCCAGTTGACTACACTCTCATCCAAGGAAGGTACGACTGCTTATTCCTGGGCTTTTTCACTAGCTTATTCTAAGCATGGGGCAATTGTGAAAACAAACAAACAAATAAAACAGTTTGATCAACATCACTAACACAACCTAAAGCCCCAAATTAGGTTTGTTTGTTCGACTTTACACCTTGCTAATGGTTGGAAGATGCTTTTCTGTATATAAAGGGATTTTGTTTCGATTTGCTAATATTATAAAAACCACAAGCTTATCATTAAATTATGAAGAACTCAAAAAAATGTATGTCTTAAATACAGAGTTTCCCTGACTTATGATGGGGTTACATCCTGATAACCCATCGTAAGTTGAAAATGTAGTGAGTTGATACACTTATCCACCTAACTTACTGAACATCATAGCTTAGCCTCACTTACCTTAACGTGCTCAGAACACTCACAGTAGCCTACTGTTGGGCAAAATCATCTAACACCAAGCTTATGTGGTAAAAAGTGTTGAATATCTTATGTATTTTATGGACCCTTGTACTGAAAGTAAAAAACAGAATGGTTGTGCTAACCACTGTAAGTGTATCCGTGGTTGACATTCCTAATCATGTGGCTGGGGCTGTGGCTGCCACTGTCCCACATCAAGGGGGAGGATCATACTGCATCTACCGTAGAAAAGATCAACATTCAAAATTCGAAGTACAGTTCCTAGTGAAAGTGTATCACTTTCATGCCATTATAAAGTTGAAAACTCGTAAGTTGCACCATCATAAGTCAGGGACCATCTGTAAATTACATCTCTTGCCTAAATTTTACTTTCCCCAGAGATTGTTCGTAGAGGTTTCACTTTGACCTTGGTCAGCATGTTACGTTTAGAATTAAACATTAAAAAATGTATGTTTTGCATCAGGTAAAAATTAGATCATTTGTAATTGCAATATCAGAAATCTGTTCTTTTGTGTTCTTAATCATTAATATATGCAAGCTACTTGTGAAAAATAGTCTCCATTCTTTACAAGCTCAAAAGATATTCTGATGGGGTGTCTGGGTGGCTCAGTTGGTTGAGTGTCTGACTTAGGCTTAGGTCGTGATCTTGCAGTTCATGAGTTCAAGCCCCGCATCCGGCTCTCTGCTGTCTGTGCAGAGCCAGGTGCAAATCTTCTGCCCCACCCCCACCTCCCCTACTCATGTGCTCTCTCTCAAAAACAAATAAACATCAAAAAATATTCTGATGGTAAGAAAGTTAAAATCAGTTTGACAGTGTGAGATTTTAGGTAGGATCTATGAGCCCAGGACAATCTGGGGACATCAAATCCAGTCTCACGAAGCTGAAATCTTTAGACAGCTACTTGTCATGTCTGGTTAATCGTCACAGGAACTACCAAGAAGAGCTGAAAAGAGCCAAAAGTGTGAGGCTACACTCTAGTTATTTGGTTACTTAGATACCCCCATAGTCCAGCAATATAAGCAGAAATATTTAATAAAAGAGAAAGCAGATTAAAAATGAGTTGTATTGATAGATGTGATTAACCCAATTTCAATGTCAAGGCTCTAATATTTTAATAGGCTTAAGTCTTTTGTTCTTAGTCACACGCATAATTCCCTGTTCTCATTCCTTTGACTTAACGACAGAAAAATCTGAATCATCTCTGTAGAAAAATACACAGTCGGAGAAACTGATCTGAGTGGGTACAATTAATTGTTACCAAAGTTCTTCCGTTATGTTCTGCTTACATTATATATGACCAGGTATAAAAAGAAACATTTATAATCATGTCTGACTATGGTGAGAAAGACATTGTTTTCTGCAAGTGTGATTATGGCAGAGCAGGACAACGTTTATCTAGTCAGCCTTTAACTCGAATAGCTTGTGTCAAAATTGAAAAGGAGAAGGAAAAGACCGAAGTTTTCAGCATACAGATCCCCGGATGCAGGCTGACTCCCACATAACAATTTCCTCCGAGCTTCTTAAACACAGGATATGCTCAAGTCTCAGAAAACCGGCAAAATTCAATTACTTAGTTATAAGTTCTTGGGAAGCATATTTAAATGGTTTACTGCTGTCAAATTCAGAGATTCTCAATTAAAGCCCTATCAGAATCACGAAGAGAAGCTTCAAAATGCGTATTTTGCCATGGAGAAATGATGCACATAAATGAATAATAAACTCACCCCTAATCCACTCTAGCTGGAAACCTCTTAAACAGAAAGAGAACAATGAAGAAAAACTATTCATCCAGGGGTATCATGTAATTATTTGTGTGGGGGATGTCACTTATGTGTGTGCCTACATATACGTATATGTGTGTGTGTGTGTGTGTGTGTGTGAATAAAATGAGCTTCTCACCCTACATTTGTGGGCAAGAACTCCTTAATTTGATGTTAGAAACATTCACTTTCAACAGAGATCCCAGGTCCTGTCTCTACACCCTAAGGCATGGTCCGAAGGGGGATTTGCCAAGCATCCATGTTTCAGTTCCCCAGGGAAGGGATAATCACCCTGACCATGCTTTCCTCTCATTATGCCATTGAGCTTACCAGAGACCTGATAGGCAAGGGCAGAGCCAGGATTTGCCCATGTAATTTGGGGGATTCTGTGGTCTCATTCAGAAATCTTAACACCTTCATAGTTTCTGGGAGGCCAGGGAGTGAATGATTGATAGGGATGGGCTAAGATTTCTCAGAGATGATTTCCACGGAAGCGTAGGTGTCTAAACATTAGCAAGGGCCATTCGGGCTTAATAACGCCTCCTATTAATGGACAAATTCTGCAGGTTTTTGTCAAGGTGAAAACGGTCTGTGAATACTTAAGTATTATGCAATCATTCTTACCTGTTCTTTCTCCTCCCTTTTTTTCTTTTAACCCAACACCTTCCTCTAGGGAAATCAGTCATCCTAAACATTGTCCAATGAGGTCTTCAAACACACTGGGACCCCCTGGAGAACTTTTCAAAACACGGGTGCCTGGGTCACACCCCCGGAGGTTTTGCTTTGATTGGGCTGGGGTGGGCCTGGGCATTAGGGGTTTTAAAAACTCCCCCAGGTGATATGCAGCCAAGATTGAGGGATCACCGCTCTTTGGAGAAAAACAAAAACAAAAACAAAAAAAACCCCAACAAACAAACAAACAAACAAACGAAAAGCACACACACAGAAACTGAGTCTGGGAGTGAGAGGAGTTAAAAATGTGAGTAAATCAACATGAGCCAACGTTCTACTTCCAAAACAGAGAGATACCCACTTCTGTAGGGGTAAAGGATAGCCCAGCCCCCTTCACTCAGAATTTGCGGTTTGTTCACTGTTTCACTGTCTCCGTGGTATTAATTTTCTGTTTCATAAACCTGACAAACATAATTGTTAATTACGTAACATACACTCCACCCTCACAGCTCCGGCTCCTCTCAGAACCCTCAACTGATATAAACCTACCATGCGATGACCCACTATATTAAATTTCAATTTAATTATCTTTATGACAGCATCGCCTCCTTGGAGGAAATGATTAACTCTGAGATGGACTTCTAATACCAGGGAAAGGTATTGCAGTGAGCCTTGCCCTAAAGCCCTGTGCTACGATGGAGGCTGCATTCGCAGGCACAAGAGCAACAATAAAATGGTGGAAAAATCAGCTTCTTTTACGTTTCTCTCAGATCCCAGCGATGGGACCCCTTAAAGGTCCCTACTGGCACACACAAAAGTGAATGCATAAAAAAATGGGAGGTTCATGCACAACTCATTTGTGCATTTGCATGCGCACACACAGAGGCACGCTTTAGTTAACAGCAAAGAATGGTTCTTAAATAATCAGCACGGAGACAATAGTCAGTAGCTCATGGACAGTACATGTTCATTACTTAATATTAATCTTCTTCTAGTTAAACTTGATTTAGTACTACGTAACCTTAAAAAAAAAGCTTAGAGTGTTTTACTTTTAAACATTACCGGAGATGACTTTCAGTAAGAATCTCTTTAACCTTGGTTTGCAAATTAAAAGAGCTAGAAGCTTACAAGGTTAGTCGAAGTAATTGTTTCCCTAAATTAGCACTAAAGGGGCTTCAATTCCACGCAACTATGAGATTAGGTGACTGCGAAGAAACAGACTACAAAATGGAACCGCGGGGCTTTGAGAGCCATGTTCTGGAAGCAAGGCCGCGAAAGGAATTTTGTTACCATTAACTAAGCGTTTGTATAGCAAGTATTTACAGAAAGTACTTTGAAATCAACTGCAATCCGGAGTGGACTGTCACCATCCCACATCCGTGCTGCCTTGTTCCCGTCTTTGTTCTCTTTAAACATGGTAAGGAAATTCAGCCACCGAGAAATCAGTTGGTCCAAATCTCAAACAATGGCCTCCAACGTAGACACAGACAATACCATGGAAACTTGGACTCTTTGATGAACTGAAAATATTGTGTGTAGCTAGGGCTCCAGCTTGGGCCTGGGTCAGACTCACTACGGTTTGGTTTGTGGGGGATGTGGGAGGGAGAGGTGAAAATCTAAGAAGCCTTTTTGGTAAGAAGGCATCTTGAGGGAGGACACATGTAGACATTTAAGCGAAGAACCAGTCCAAGGGGAGGCAGTGTTTAGAGGGCACCGCGTGCCTGTGACTCGTACAACAAACACCTTCAACCCCAGGGAGAAGTTGCAATAAAAAGTAATACTTGAAATACATATGTTACTAAAATTTCTGCAACAGATTGGGGGGATGGATGTTCTATCTAGTTGGGGTTATACCCAAGTACAGACGAATAGAAAAGATAGCTTTCTAGAATTTGCAGATACCGTGTATTAGGGGAGGTAGGAAGGGGCTTTATGATATCACTGAAGTCCGGCTTTCCGTAAGCGCTCGTGTATTTGATGGAATAATATGGTGGCAAATGGGAAGTATGAGGTGATAACTCAGAGCACCGTGCTAAGAGGGGAGACGGGTGACAATGCCAGAGGTGTTTATTGTTACCATCAAATTGGTGTGAATGGAATCAAGATAAATGATTACAGTCCAAACAAAATTCTCGCATCATAAGTTAGCAACCTATGTAGCCTGAATAGACAATCTTTGTACTCTGTTCCTCATTAGGACTTAGTGCAACGTGTTGCCAATGGAAATTTAATAATATTTGCTCAATGAGACCTGCACAAACAATCACTGTCCCACGATTCCCCGTTTGGGTATTTCCCCTCTGTATTCTAAGATACTGTACAGTTTTGCAAGATGCATGGGTCAGGGCTCAGTCAGGAAAACAGAAACAACTTTTGGAATTTCAAATGGAGCTAACAATACAGGAAATTGGTTACTGAATATTGGGAAGGCTAAAGGAGTAACAGGCAAGGGTTTGAGGGCACCAGGGTGGCTCCGTTAGTTGAGCATCTGACTCTTGATTTTAGCTCAGGTCATGATCTCTTGGTTTGCGCAACGGAGCCCTGCTTCGGGCTCTGAGCTGAGAGTGAGGAACCTGCTTGAGATTTTCTCCCTCCCTCTCTCTCTCTCTTCCCCTCCTCCAATCTCACACATTCCCTCCCCCTCTCTCTCTCAAAATAAATAAATAAACATTAAAAAAATAAATAAAGGAGTAACAGGGGAGGGTTTGATTAGTAACTGTGAGACAACATTTCCAGCCCATTGGAGAAGGAGCAAAAGAAAAAACACAAGCCAAGAGCCCACGGGTCTCTGTTATTGAAACTGCTGGATAATCTGCCGCTGGTTGAGCCGCTGTCCCTGCCACTTCTCTGCAAGACCAGGGACTAAGCTGATTGTTCGGCAGCTGTTGCCAGGAGAGCTGCCTGAAGCAAAAAGGAAAGAAAATGTCCCCTCTCCTATTCCCACCTTTCAGTCTCCTGCTATAGGGCCTCCTGCTAGAAGAACATGAGGAAGCCGCTGGCTAAGGGAGTCTGTTAAATAAAGTTTGCAGACTTCCACCCTGCTTGTAAAAGAACGCAGATGCATGGGAACGGACCTGAGAGGCAACAGACAACCAACCAGCAAACTGGCCAACCAACGCAAGTCAAAGGAGGAAGGAAGCTGACACGACTGCAGAAGTCCCCGTAGACTCAACTCCGTGGCCAGAGGGGATTTTTTGACAGAAACTGTGCAGCGATTGCCTCGTGGCGTAACAGGATAACCGTCCCATTTCACCTCTTTGCTCTGTGATCCATAGATTTCGCTTTAAAATATTTGCTTCTATTTACTTGAATTCTGGTTGGAAAACTTTGACAAGCGCCATCAATAATACGCATAATGTATTACAAGCTAAAGCACAATCAATATAAATAGTATACATTTGACTAGACTCTTAATCGGCACATGGATCACCTGTAGACGCTCAGGAGAAGAAAGACAATGCCAACAAAGAAATCGAATGCCTGACACAGGGCCAAAGGCTGCATCTGAGGATGAGACTTGATGGAAATAGCTTGTGAAAATTCACTCCCATTAGAGAATGGCTTTTTTTTAATGTCAGCTCAATAACTTCCAGGAAATAAATGAAGACATGTAAAAAATCAAAGTGATATAATCATGTAAGTGGAGCTTTCTAAAAATTGATAATGGCATAGCATACCAGCTCCAAAGTATGACAACATTAACCACATCAGGAGAAAGTAATGAATTGTAATAAGTCTGGAAACAAGCTCAGAAGTAATTAATATCTCTGAATCAGTTTTGTGAATCTATTATCTTAATTTTGTGGTATTTTGAATAGAATGAGAAATACTGAGTAGCAAAAGCAAGATGTTAACTAAATGATAGTGATTTCTGAGACTTGGGCTGACTCACATACCACATCTTTCCTTTTTTATCGGAGACTGGAACGCTACATGTCGTCTTCGGAGAAAGTAATCATCTGTATAAGGAAGGAAAAGTTTTAAAGCAAGTTAGCAGTCAAATAGAACTTGAATGACAAATGCCAGATCTCCCCAAAGGCTGTACCTACAGACAACCCATGGTCTATGGAGGGAAGAGGTATCCAGTGCAAATTATTATAATGGCTTTATTTCACATTGACAGACTTGGCCATACTTTGGTGTATACTCCAAAACAAAAGCCGTATCATTGGTTTTGTTGTTTCTCATCCTGTTTATATACTTTTTAAAAAATGTTTATTTAGTTTTGAGAGAGACAGAGCACGAGCGAGAGAGGGGTAGAGAGAGAAGAAGACGCAGAATCTGAAAGAAGCTCCAGGCTCTGAGCTGTCAGCACAGGGTCCTACGCAGGGCTCGAACCCACCAGCCGTGTGATCGTGACCTGACCCAAAGTCAGACGCTGAACCAGCTGAGCCACCCAGGAGCCCCACATCACGTTTATTTCTAATAACCAACTGCTGTTCTTAAGCCAAGGATCCCAGCCATTCCCTGTGAAGAGGCTAGCATTACTCCCGTGAGCCCCAGAGGTGGCTCGGGTTTGCTAGAGACAATCAAGCCAAGCCCTGAGGGGACGAGGGAGGCAGGTCCCAAGTACATGCTTCTCCCAAATGCACAAGGGCACACTTACCAGCAGTGGGAGCAGTGGGGAACAGCCACCATCAGTGCCTCCCTGAAGTCAACCCCGAGTTCATAGGAGCTTTGCCCAATTGCTGTCATTGAGGTGGTGTCCTACAAAAAAAAAAATAAATCACAAGCTGCAGAGAAGGAAAGGTCTGTAACCAGACAAGGATATTGGAAACTTATGCCTTGCATGGGCCCAAGTAATATGTTTCTGATTCTAGGACAGCCTCTAGCCAAAGAATGTCTTAAATCTGGGTGCAGTCCTATCTTCTACTTCCTCTTCCGGTGGCTGCCTGCCTCCCCAACCTAAACAGCCATCCTGATTTCCCCTTCCCTTAGGAGCGGATATATTCCTATTCTCTACAATGTTCTGTTTACGAAAAATGAGGGTGCAAAAAATGTTCTGTTTACGAAATGTTCTGTTTACGAAAAATGAGGGTATTTCATGAACGAGAGTTATGTTTGTATTCATGGGGTAGACTTACGCTTACAATCTCTCTGCAACTGGGATGTGAATTTCCGTCTTACTGTCCAAGTGAATTCATAATTTCAATCTGCCATGTTTCTTTTTCTGTCTTACCGGTCCATGTGGCAATGGTATATTTTATAATCTTTGGTGTTTAGAGACTGGATAAAATATAACACTTCATAAATGTGTACTGTTGGGTGAATTTCAGATTCTGGCTCTATAAAAAATGAGGGTCACCAGTACGCGAAGGTGATTTCTTAAAGTTTCTCCCACCTTTGATACCTACTATACCGTATAGAGGATTCTCAGCAAAGATTGTGTGGTAAAGGAAATGAATTGTTATTGATGAATGATCCTGCAAAGAAACGATGCTGTTGCTCAAAGTTAATAGGTATGAAACAGCTTAACCGATGAGAAGACCAGGCTCCAAAAACGGGAGAAGACCGAGAGGCCCAGAATAGAATTGCATATGCAATATTTGACATGTTTTCATATTTCTTACAATGCAAACGCTGTCTCGCCTTCCTCCGCTGGGAGGAAAGAGTAGCACATACCACCCCTCTCCATATCGGATATTTTTGAAGATCAGGAAGTGGTATTCACAATTTACAAATCAAGTTAGAACTTTTCTGTTGGGAAGAAAAGAGAATGAATTATTCCGTGCCAGAAAGAGTCCAGCAATTTCTACGACGGGAGTGGTTCCGGGGAAAGCGACCAAGCCATTTATCTGCCGAAGGTATAATTACTTTTGAGTTTACAAACTGTATCGAAATTTGAATGTGTTATGGACTGTGATAAAACGCCCCCTTTCCCCTTCGCCTTTTGAAAGTGAGTGCACTCAAAGACCCTCTAGATGCATTACAGGGACACATCAGGCGTTCTGTGAGCTGAGAATGTCCCACTTTGATCTCCCCACAAGCAGATTTGTGACACAGTGTCCCCACAGAGCAGAATGCACCGGCACAGGAGGGTCTTTTAACTAGAATGCACAGAGGGAAAAATTTATGAGGTTCTTATGAAGTGGTTTGTTTTAGCTCTGAATGGAGGACAGGAGGGAGAGAGGAAAAAGGGGCAGTTTTGTGACATAAAGATCCAGTTGGGGCCTGGTGTGATTTTTATCATCTTAGATCACATTTGAGGAGACTAACTTCAAAGCCTAAGACTGCCTCAGTACAGCACGTGAGACACGAAAGGCGAAAAGTAGCTGGTCTGTAAACAGCCCGTGAAGCCAATCGCCAGTTGATATTTCCTGAACTAAAATTCTTTCAGTTACAATGGGAACAGCTTCTCGGCATATAAAGAGCGTCAGTCCTCTTTGGTTCCAACGGGGCTTTGTCATGACTTGTAATGAGCTGCACATTGTAATGCAGGTTCTAAAAAAAAAAAAAAATTGACTATTACTGTGTGTGCAAAAAATACAATGCCCATGCACCAGGACGTTAACAAAACAGCAACGTGCACAAACTAAGATCGCACGTCTATTCTCAGCTTATCTTTGCTTTTCGCTCCCTGGGATCGTTTCTGTGTCAATGGGAAAGGAAAGCCGCGTGGGCAAGCATAATTCATATGTCAGAACGGGAGCTACCACTTTTGTGTGAATCGGCACTCTGTAAACAAAACAAAAATCTGAGAAATGTTGAAGTCCAAACATTCTCGGACAGACAAACAGAACAAGCTTTCCGATGACAATGGTAATCAGGGGAGACGGTAGGTAACACAGACTTTTAAAATTGGAATTGGAATTTAGGGGAGGCGCGCTGGAATTAGGAGCTCTTTAAAGAGCTTTAAGTTGACTATACTCTTAAAAAGGGGTAAATTCAAACTTTATTCAAAGCCACTCTTTTTTTTTTAATTTTTTTTCAACGTTTTTTATTTATTTTTGAGACAGAGGGAGACAGAGCATGAACGGGGGAAGGGCAGAGAGAGAGGGAGACACAGAATTGGACGCAGGCTCCAGGCTCCAGGCTCCGAGCCATCAGCCCAGAGCCTGACGCGGGGCTCGAACTCACAGACCGCGAGATCGTGACCTGGCTGAAGTCGGACGCTTAACCGACTGCGCCACCCAGGCGCCCCTCAAAGCCACTCTTAAAAATAACTTCCTTAATAGAATTACAGAAAGGAAGGTTAGGATCGGTAAAAGGGCATAAATCGCAATGATGATTATACTGATTCATCTTTTTTTTTTTTTAACGCCAATAATTAGCAAAACCCTCAAAATCTAATCCATCATCCGTCTGTGGCAGGCAAGTGACAGATGTGCCGACTAATTGAGAACAGACAACCCAGGTGAGTAATCAAAACCACCACAGCTAACAAATACTGAATATTTGTAATTGTCTTCATTGGAAGTGCCATGCTTTGCACGGGATCCTTCGTAGTTACCTTCTTAGCCTTTTCGGCAGCCCTGTGAGGTAGGTAATTGGAACTTGGCAGATAAGCAGCCTGAGGTTGGGGTGTTTTGGACCTTGCTCATGTCAGACTGCCGGCCGTGCTCGATGTGACACTGCGGCTGTGCCCGGAGCCCTAGCGCCTGACTGCCTCTACGTCTCAGTTACTATCGCTATAAAAGGAAAAGGGAGAAACGACATCAAGATTGCTGTTACTTGGGCGTTTGTGGAAAGTGAGATGGGAGAAGCTGGAAGTGAATGGTGAGCCCCGGAACGGGAATCATTACCATCTTGCAAGACTGAGACTTGGTCCGAGCAGAGAACCTTAGAGCAGGAAGAGATTCTCAAGAGAATTATATCCTCTTCTGTGCAGTGCGTTCCTGGCCATGTAGTCTTTCCTTGAATACTTCCAGCGACAGGAAGCTTACCACCTATCGGGCGGCTCATTCCAATGTCGAATGACATGAACTTTTGGAAAGGGCATCCTTATATGGAGCCAAAATCAGAGTAATTACTGTTACAAAAGTCATACTAAGGGGCGCCTGGGTGGCTCACTCGGTTGAGCGTCCGACTTCGGCTCAGGTCACGATCTCGCGGTCTGTGATTTCAAGCCCCGCGTCAGGCTCTGGGCTGATGGCTCAGAGCCTGGAGCCTGCTTCCGATTCTGTGTCTCCCTCTCTCTCTGCTCCTCCCCCGTTCATGCTCTGTCTCTCTCTGTCTCAAAAATAAATAAATGTTAAAAAAAAAAAAAAAGTCATACTAAGCCCTCTATCCCTTGATCATTCAAAGGACCACTGTTTCACTATAACCACGAGAGGTAGAGTACAACTCAAAGGGCATTATATTCGGTTTCCTAAGTGGTGTATCCAGATTTGGATCTGTTTCTATCAGTTGAGTCGAGGCTGGGAAACCCCAACGGCGAGCTCGATTATGGTGCACAACCCTAAATGACAGGTACCAATAAGCCGGGGGCGTCGCACATCACAAAATCATCGCACTTTTCTACCATCTTCATGGAAGCTGTGTCGGCAAAGATAGACCGGCCACGTGACTGAACCAGGATTCCGAACTGGGGAAGGCAGCAGGGTGTTGGCAGTGGGTCTGAGAACGAACAATTCCTGCCAAGTGGGTGAGGAGCCCAGGAGGCCGTGAAGACTGATCCGGTGTCTCGGGGAAGGGAGGACGCAGGGACAGGCCGAAGAGTGACCGTGGCTCTCCAGAACCCCAGGCTTCCTTCAGGGGCACGGCTTCTGAGGGACGCAGCCAGGCATGGCGCCCCGCTTCACATGCCCACCCTGCCCGTCCAGCCAAACAGACTTAACTTCAGGGAAAATATTTGTTCTCAAAGCAAACAGAATAGGACCACAAGTTAGTCTCTTTTATAGACACACGGTGCCGCCTCTTAGCCAAATGCCTCACTCCTGCGCAGTTCACTGCACTCTGTAAACCAAACGTCAAACGGGACAGGAGAGTGTAACTCCTTCGTTTCTAGAAGGAAATGTAAGACCTGCTGGTTTCACCTCATGCTTTACATCCATTTCGTCCGAGATGAACACTTAGCAGTGATCGAGTCTGCGTTGTATTCGAAGTAGAAAGTGCATCAAAAGAACTCGGGAGTGTGGTTCCTTAGGCACTCTTGGCAAATCCACACCCCCACGTTCCCCACCCCCCATCTCCAAGACGAGCTCCCCCCGACCTCCAGAACCGGCACAGCTCTGCGGTCTCGCTCTGAATTTCTTTTTTATTTTATTTATTTTATTTTTAAAAATTTAATGTTTGTTTCTTTTTGAGAGAGAGAGAGAGAGAGAGAGAGAGAAGGGGACAGAGGATCTGAAGCGGGCTCCAGGCTCTGAGCTGTCAGCACAGAGGCCGACGCGAGGCTTGAACCCATGGAATGTGAGATCACGACCTGAGCTGAGGTCGGACACTTAACCGACTGAGCCGTCCAGGAGCCGCAGTTTTGTGAATTTTTAGAATTTTTTTATTTTAATTTTTTTCCAGTCTCTCTTGTGGAAGATGGTACATACTGCTTAAAAAAGTTAAAAATGGGGGCGCCTGGGTGGCTCAGTCGGTTAAGAGTCTGACTTCAGCTCAGGTCGTGACCTCGCGGTTTGTGGGTTCGAGCCCCCCGTCGGGCTCTGTGCTGACAGCTCGAAGGCTGGAGCCTGCTTCGGATTCTGGGTCTCCTCCTCTCTCGGCCCCTCCCCCACTTGTGCTCAGTCTCTCTCTGTCTGTCAAAAATAAATAAATGTAAAAAAACCAAAAGTTAAAAACGAGGGGCGCCTGGGTGATTCAGTCAGTTGAGCATCTGACTCTTGATCTCTGCTCAGATCACGATCTCAGTTTGTGAGATTGAGCCCCACGCTGGGCTCTGTGCTAACAGCGTGGAGCCTGCTTGGGATTCTCTCTCTCTCCCCCTCTCTCTCTCTCTCTGTCCCCCCCCCCCCCACCTCTCTCTCTCTCTCTCTCTCAAACTAAATAAATAAACTTAAAAAATTAAAAATGATTCAAGAGTCACAAAATTGCATACTTGCAAAAGGAACACAAATAATTACTATTTCACAAGATTTCTCTAAGGTAGTGCATTTATACTTCTGAAATTTTAAAAGCCGAGAAGTAAATGGAAGCTTTTGAGACACCCTGTGAACAGCTTCCAGTTTACAGTATGTCTGGAGGGAATACAGCCACTGGACAACATCTTTGTGTCGAGGCTCCTTCACTCACTGCCCGACAGTGAGCAGGCATCAAAGAGGAAGAGGATCCCCGCCTTTAAGATGCCATTTCCGGTTTGTGAACACTCCTCCTCAACGGTGGAGGAGTTTGCAAAAGGGCATCTGCTTCTAGATTGAAACCTGGCTCTGCCCACGACCCACGACTGGAATTCAGAGAGCAACGTTTCACCCGCCATGGTTACCGGATATAATCGCCACGAAGACGGAGAGGCCGAGAAGAGATTTTCTTGACTGAACTTCCAAAGCCAGAGCTTTCAAAGAGCCTGCTTTGAGAAATTGAGGGGACGTGCCGACTTGGTTCATTCTTTCTCCTCTCTGAACTAGAAAAATACAGAAAAGTTGAGGGCGGAGCTCTGATTTTCATTCCCGTTCTTTGACCTCAATTCTTGACTGCCTCTCCCCTTCCCATTTCCCCTAAGGGCCACTGAATGTCACCACCCCAGAAAAATATGACTGGACTGTGATGAAACCAACATCAGGCTTCATCACTCAACCAATACAGGATAATCAAGCAGAAATCATTTCCTAGCCTAATCACGTTGAATTATTTCATGAACACGGAAAACAAAGAGAATGGATCTTTCATCATCTCGTCTTTTATTAATCTTGGATAAAACTCTGAGTTGGAACAGAAGTTTCCTGCCTCTCAGTAGACGCTTTGTGGAAGACACTGCTCAGGCAGCTTATGTTTAATTTCATTTCTCCCGCACAGACTGTAACCTGATTGAAGGCAGAGACTGTGTCTGTTCTGTGTTCTCTCGCTGGCACAGGCCTGGCTCATGGAACATAATCCAAACGGAATTATCAGCGTAGTAGCAACGCTCACACTAAAGCAAGCTGTGAAAGAATGCTCATGTTTTGCTTCCTTCCTGTCTATTCTGGGTGGGATAAAAAAGCAAGGGTACTGGGGCGCCTGGGGGGCTCAGTCGGTTAAGTGTCCGATTTCAGCTCAGGTCATGATCTCACAGTCCCTGAGTTCTAGCCCCACGTCGGGCCCTGTGCTGACAGCTCGGAGCCTGGAGCCTGCTTCGGATTCTGTGTCTCCCTCTCTCTCTCTGCCCCTCTCCTGCTCGTGCTCTGCCTCTCTCACTCTCAAAAATAAATAAATGTTAAAAAAAAAAAAGAGCATGGGTACTTTCATAATAAAAGGATGATGTACCCTACTCTAAATTTTGACGGGCCAAATTCCAGGAAAGGGTCGAGATGGCTCTGGCTTGAATTTTCAAAGGGAAAGATGCCAACCATAAGACAAAGTGTGTTGGGATAAGAAACAAGTCTTGAAAATGGTCCAGAGCCGTAAGAGACTCAGAAGAGGATGTAGATTGCAATGGAACGGAAACTTGGACCATTTCTTGTGAATGTTGCTTTACACGTGTGTGTGTGTGTGTGTGTGTGTGTGTGTGTGTGTGTGTGTCAGTGGCAGACAGGGCTCCCCATGTAGATTTTGTTCCAGGCCGGCTTTCTCACAAATGTCTACATTTGCTGACAAAGGAAAGTAACGTGTTCATTTCAACCAGGAAGGCCTATTGTCTCTGTGTGTCTCTGGCTTATTTGCTTGGGAGGCTTAACCAAGGAGCAACATGCAGGCCTGAGAACGGGCTTTGAAGTTGTGCAGATGGCTAGTTAAAACGTTTCAAACTGTGTTCTGCCTGTGTGTTAACTGCTGTGGAAGAAAATGCTTCAGAACAAGAGGTACATTTTTAGTATATGGAACCCTGAAAAGCTATTTTTATTTGTTCTGACCCTCGCAATACCCTGTGCCTCTAAATTCCTTCAGAAACACTAAGAGTTTTCGTTCCCGCGTTGCCTTTAAAGCACTCCAAGGGATGGGAGGCTTGTGCAAGTATGTTTTGAAAATGTGGAAAGGAAAGGTAAATTTTAATAAAAGAGTAGTTCCTACTCAGTCTTAAATATAACAGTTGACCCTCGAATGGCACAGGTTTGAACTGGGCGGGTCCACTTGTATGTGGATTTTTTATAGTACAGCACTGTAAATGTATTTTCTCTGCCTTATGAATTTTTAAGAACGTTTCCTTATCTCCAGCCTGCTTTATTATAAGACTACAGTATGTAAGACATGTAACATACAAAATATGTGTTCATTGACTGTTTGTGTTATTGGTAAGGCTTCTGGTCAAGAGTAGGCTCTTAGTAGTTAAGTTTTTGAGGAGTCAAAAATTATAAGTGGATTTCCGACCGCGTGGGGGGGGAGGGGAGGTCAGTGCCCCTAACCCCCAAATTGGTCAAAGGTCAAGTGTTTTTTTTTTTTAATGTTTATTTATTTTTTAGAAAGAGAAACAGAGAGCAAACTGGGTAGGGGCAGAGAGAGAGAGAGAGAGGGAGACACAGAATCCGAAGCAGGCTCCAGGCTCCGAGCTATCAACACAGGGCCCCACGAGGGGCTCGAACCCGTGAACCGTGAGATCATGACCTGAGCCGAAGTCGTTCGCTTAACCAACGGAGCCACCCACGCGCCTCTTGACACAGCTGTTTTCATTAATGGTTAAAAACTATACAGGGCGCCTGGGTGGCTCCGTCAGTTAAGCATCTGACTTCGACTCAGGTCAAGATCTCATGGTTCGTGGGTTTGAACCCCGCGTCCGGCTCTGGGCTGACAGCTCGGAGCCTGGAGCCTGCTTCGGATTCTGTGTCTCCCTCTCTCTCTCTCTCTGCCCCTCCCCCGCTCGCACTCTGTCTCTGTCTCTCTAAGAAATAAACAAACATTAAAAAACTTTAAAAAATTGTGAAAGAGATGCTTCCTTTTTCACCTCTTTATGTCTGACACACAGAAACCACCCCGAGAATTTGCTAGACGGTACCTGGAGACTCCCATCATACCATACGTGCAACTGAGACCTACTGTCTGGTATCTGCCCAACAACCATCCAGCTGGTTCTGCGGACCCAACCCACACTGCTGCCTCATACTGTATCCTCTTTCTTCGGCGCTGTAGTAAAATATACATCTGTTTTGGTGGCACTTTGCTAGATGCCTTACATGGATTACATCAACTGTCCTCGTTATCTCCCTACAAGATCATTCTACTCTCTCCATTTGGATGAGAAAGCCGAGGCCCAGAAAGGTTACCTCCAACATGACAAAGCCTGGACAAGAGCACAGTTCGGACTGATCTCAAAGCCACAGTGGCTAAGCCACCATGTCCCTAAATCTCCAAGTCAAATGAAAATCTGTATCTGGGAACGGAAGTGAAGGAAGGGGTTTCCCTAAAGACTGTGACAGGAAAAAATTGTGACGATCAGGCTGTTTCTTGACCGTCATGGGATCGGCTTCATGGGAGAAAATCGCGCCTAGACGTGGAAGCCCCGGTCCTGCTCCGTCAATCACTAACTGAGAGGAACACTTGCACAAACCTGCCCCTCTGGGTCTCGGCATCCTGCTCGCTGAGGCCAGAACTCGAATCCACTCCACCCTCCTCCATTTGGCTGCTGGGAGGATCCAGTGGGAAAGACAAATAGGAAAACAGTTCTGAACAAGTATTAGAGGACTGATTGTTTCAAATTCTAAGCACGGTGCAAAGTGTTTCAAAACTCTGTCTTTGCCATCATCAAATGGAGAATTAACTAAGTTGATGGATGGATCAGTACAAAACTGAAAAACGAACACTTCTTGGGGCAACTGGTGGCTCAGCTGGTTAAGCGTTGGACTCTTATGGGAGCTCAGGTTGTCATCTCTCAGTGGTGAGATCAAGCCCTGAGACGGGCTCTACAGTGACCTTGTGGGGCCTGGTTGTGATTCTCTCTCTCACCCTCTGCCCCTCCCCTGCTCTCTCTCTCTTTCTCTCTCAAAATAAATAAATAAAATGGAAAAAAAAATGAACACCTCCACTATGTTGCTCAGGGAGGAGATCATTAAGATTTGCACCTGCCATTTGAGAATCTCCTGCTGTTTATATCATTCCAAGAAATAGTGAGAGTGAGAATGTAGTGGGTTGAATGGTGGCACCCCCAAAATCACGTCCACCCAGTACCTCAGAACGTGACCTCATTTGGAGGGAGGATCTTTGCAGATTAGTTAAAGATCTTGAGATGAAATCATCATCGTGGACTTTGGGTGGGCCGTCGAACCCATGACTGGTGTCTTTCTAAGAAGAGGAGAGGACTCAAGGACACCAGGAGACTAAAACAGAGGGCGATGCGCCTTCCTGAGTGCTGCTCTTATGTCACCATGGAGACGGCCGCTCCTGTATTCCCACCTTGAGATGCTCCCCCATACAGGGGAGCTTCAGGGAATGGATGGCATCTGTCAGCCTGCATCCGTTGTTTAGAGCTAACCCGCGCTCACCGATCAGTGCTTGGCTGCTTGATAGGATAAATATCTTAAATATTACCCCTGCTCGCAGATATTACAGGGAAGCAATATTCAGTCGCAACCATATGACTCTGCTAAGTGCTTATCTATCATTACGTTTGATATAATTTTGTGTTTGGAGCTTTCCATGCAAATAGACTAATGCCGGAAGGACGCAGCGTCGCAGCTGGGTCAAGAATAAAAATGTTAGCAATAAAAATTACACAAGACTTGGACATGGCTTATGGTCTCTGCAGAAACAGTCCCAGCGGATAATAATTACCTCTACGTTTCACCTTTGCCGCAAAAAGAATGCGAGAGACAGGAAGTGGGAAAGAGCTGTTTTAGTTTAGAAAAGGAGAGAGGATGTAAATTGAAAGAAAAAAAAAGGGCAATCCTTTTACGTATTAAAGGGATTGAGATCAGGGCCGGGGTTCAAGAAGTTTACTGAGGACTCCATGGGTGGGAGGTCCTTAGTATTTGATGGAAGAACAAACAAGAAATAATTTTCTCTATAACTATTATTAAAATTATTATAGGCTATACTGCAACGTGTAATCGTCGAGACTGAAAATATTTGGTAAATGGTAAAACACTGACTGCTATATTGGGGACCAGGAATGGAAATTTCCTAGGTAAGGTCAGCTCCAAGCATGTTCTTGCCCTTCTTCCCTCTGGTTCGAATTCCTCCCAAGTCACCATTATTAACCACATCTAACCAGAGATATAAAAAAGGCTAAAGAACCATGAGGGGCTGTTGAGAAGAATAATAAAGCGTAGCTGTAATAAAATCCTAATGTTTAACACTCTTCACCTCGCTGATCTTGCAAATAGAACTTAAGGCCCCACCTCACATATGTCATACCCGGCAAGAACGCAGGCAAAAGAAATGGAAACAGGTGTTGCCCATAAAGGCTTGGACCCTTAGGGCACCACCTGTGTCCACATAAATCCAACGCAAACTGTATCCAGCTAAGTCGTGAGCGAGGTTATAGGATTCATCACGACTGCTGCCAAGGCAAGAAACCGAGGACGGGTAATTTGGCCCCTTTAAGCGTTTGAGACACATCGCCAACTACGTAGAAGGGGACAAAATTCTCTTCCCTCCTGAAATTCTTCAGGGAAAAAAAAAAAGTGGGAGTCTTGGCCAAAACAAAATGAAACCTCGGAAGGTACGCCGAAAATGTCCAACAGTTCGGGGGGGGTCAAGCAACTCTACTTCAGTACGTGGCTCATTTGCCAGAATATGCCAAATCACACGCGCCAGGAAGTGAAGACGGTACCAGCTCCAGAAACAGTACAAAGTTGCCGGCTGTATGTCACCCGACCCTTTGATCATCAGGCTTCGTGGTAGTATCTCCCTTCTCCCGGCAGCAGTTCTACAGGAGGAGTGACAGATCGAGTGTAGCTTGCATTTCTACGTTCAGTAAGGGGACCCCATATGGAGCCTCCTCTTTTCTGATCCCAGCTTGGAGCCCGACGCCGCAAAGCACACGGAATGTCTAAGAGCGGGGGAGACGTTTAGGGAAGACACGCTAATGTAGCCACAGGGTGAACTGTGTCTAATCTTCTCCAACGACCTTCTCAGCATCGGCTGGAATCATTTCCACTCCCAAAGCAGACACCCACTGTTAAAATGCAAAATTCCACCCTCTGGAAAATCACATGTATGTGCCTGACTTCCTTGGAGATTTTGCCTTCACTGGGCCAAGGTGACACCTGTTGTATTCCAAGCTGCCCGCTGAGTGCCTGCTTGGACGCTGCAAATCTGAGAGCCTAAAAGGGGGTTCCTTTCACATCCAGAGAATGCACAGCAAATCTAGACATGCCCAAGGAGGCATCTGGAAAAACACGCAAAGAGCCCGAGCCTCGTCGAGAACACTCAGTCTCGAGCTGTTGGACTTTGACTACTACGGGTTACAGCTCTGATTTCCCAGGGGTGGTGCTTCTGATGAAATACGTCAGTTCTTTGATATTTTTGCATGATGGGTTTTATTGACATAATGCTGGACCCAACACCTGGGCCTCATCAACGCCATCGTTAGCGATGATTTGTGAATGCTTTCTGGTCTTGGGGCATATAGAGGTGCCCTCCAGTCAGACTCTCCCTGTTCACTTCACATGCCCAGCGTGAGATCCTCAGTGTGTGGGAAATGCCTGTGACTCTCGGCCAAGGGCCGGGTGGCAAAATAAGACCTACTGTTGTAAAATAAGAAAAGAATGTCCAAACTCTAGATGCCTTTCGAAAGCTGTTACAATGGCTCAAATCCGTTTGTGCATAAAACATTTATACATCTGTATAAATTCATGCCTTTTTAATTAAATTCTTTACTCATTAAATTTAACTCAGCTCTCTCTCTCTCTCTCAAAATAAATAAATAAACTTTAAATGGAAAAGAAAAGGTAGGGGGTGGGGGGAGCCGCCTGAGTGGCTCAGTCGGTTAAACGTCCGGCTCTTGGTTTCTGCTCAGGTCATGGTCTCATGGTTTGTGAGTTCAAGTCCCATGTCGGGCTCGGCAATGACAGCACGGAGACTGCTTGGGATTCTCTGTCTCCCCCTCTCTCTCTGCCCCTCCCATGCTCTCTCTCTCTTTCTCTCTCCAAATAAATAAATAAACTTCATGAAAAATGTGTTTAACTCAAGAATATCTTATTCGTTTAGACACAGGAGAAGACAAATGTTTTGGTTTACAAGATTTTCTTAAAATATGAATAGTCAGTTTTGTTCCTGCAGAATCAGTAGTTAAAATATCTATTGTTGTTTGCCCGGGTATATTTCAGGTGTCTCCTTCCCGTAACCGGGATGTCATCTCATAAAACAGCCAGGTCAGTGGCTTTTGAAGGTGTTGTTGTCAAGACCAGATCTTTAGCAGCACTTTTAAAGCTAAAGGGCACTCGGATGGTGATTTCCATAGCGCACACAAATTACTCCGTAAGATGTGTACAGGTTAAAGAACCGAAAGAAACACAGGCTTGCTAAAACCATCGCTGAATATTGCCGAAATTAAATGTGCAAGAAATTCAGGGCACTTAATAGAATCAAGAGGTGGTGTGGTTTGTCGACCCCACCCCCGAAGGCTCCATGGCTGAAGTTCCTGCTTTGTAAATCTGCTTTCTTGGCCAGGATGCTGCTGATAATTGGCTCCTGGGCAGGCATGCCCACTGAGACTTACGAGATGGCTGTTGTTGATATTTTGATGCCGAAAAGGGTCTGTCAGATTTCTCTTTCCTGCAACCGCTCACTTTCTCTTTGCCTCTTGTCACTCCCCCCCCCCCCTTTCTCCTGCTCACTTTACCCACATTAAAGCTGTAAGTAAATAAATGACAGGCTGTGGCCTATCATCAGGTGACAGATCGTCCAGCACGGGCTCTGAAGAACGGAGACGTCGTCATCTGTCTGGTCCCCCTCACATTCCCTGTCAGCCTCGCCGCATCCGGGTGGCATGTCACAGTCGACAGAGCAAGATGAATACAGCAGTGTGAGTGAACATCGGCTTGGGAGCAAGTCAATCAAACATGTGACTCTTAACTGTGCAGCAGCCCTTCTGCTCCCGGGAAAGAAAAGCACTCCGAGAGAAAGAAATGCCTTTTAGCGGCCTGCTTCTGCTGCTGGTGGTTGTTACTTAATTGAATTTAAAAGGTTTCTTCTTCCTCTTCTTCTTCTTCTTCAAGTTGAGGGGACGCGTCATATTTCCGCCTATTGAGAGTGGGGGGCACGACACAAATCTCCGTGTAAAGAGACCAACTGTTATGGAATTTACCCAACCATCCGAGGAAGAGGCACGCCAGTGCCATGGTCCTAAAGCGCTCTCGCAGAGCTTTATACCCTCACCCAAGAGAAAAGTTTAGGCAGCTAGTAAGAAGTGACAAGAGAGGACATGATGAAATGTCTCATCGGCTACGCTGAAGGGCCATTTGGAGGAATTTTTTTGAGGGCTGTTCCAAAACAAACAATGAACCATGTATTAAAATAAACGAAGTCATAAAAATGTCAGGAGGAGTGCCAGAATCATAACGACTTCCCAGTGTGAGAGGACATTTAAAGAAAGATAATGAACCTTCTCCCCAAATGAGAACAGCCAGCTCTGACTGTCCCCCTGGGTCTGTCTCCCATCTCCTTCCTGCTACGGTTTGAGAAGTTTTTGGGTGCCTCTTTCACGGCACATGAAGAGAGAAAATGTGAAGGACAGTTCCTTTGTTCCGTTGAAATAAATCACCGTCGGCCGCCATGTAGGTTGGGGTGGAGGTGCAAAGACTAATACGACGACAGCCACCTTCTGCTCGCTTCCTGGACACTGGGCACCTCACCCCCATGTCGACAGCAGCCATTGATGGAACTTCCACCCTTTGAGGCCATGTAGTCAAGCATTGATGGTTTCTGAAAACTGGGTAGTTTTGTTGTCTGCCCAAAGCACTTATGAGACTATTCAACAATATAAAGCACCAAAGCGAGAGTATCAAAAACTCTGGAATTATCCCAAATCCTTAGCGATTCTGAGGAAAGGATCCACAGTGTTAGATGAAAAGCCACTGAACACTGAATGATGTTATGCCTCCATTCCTTGATCTACCATTGGAGTCTGCAAATTCTGGCCCTATCTGAACTTTTCAGCCAGATTTCTTTACCTTTTAGTACTCCCCTGCTTTGGTCTGGATGCTTGTGTGCCCCCTGACCACTGCCCCAAAATATATGTGTTGAAACCCCAACCCTCAAAGTGATGGTATTTGGAGGTGGGGTCTTTGAGAGGTGATCAGGTCATGAGGGTGGAACCCTCATGAATGGATTAGTGCCCTAGAAAAGAGACCCTGCAGAGCTCCTTCATCCCTGCCACCAGGTAACGACATCAGGAGTTGGCAGCTATGAACCAGGGAAGGGCCTCTCACCAGATACTGAATCTGTTGGTGGATGCCTTGATCTTGGACCTCCCAGGCACCAGAGCTGTGAGAAATAACTTTCTGTTTGTCAGTCACCCAGTCTGTGGTATTCTTGGTCTAGCAGTCTGAATGGACTGACATCCCCCTTCACCCTATTCTTCAGGCAAAACATAATCCCCATTACCCTCTATCCCTGTGGCCCACACTTTCCTATACCTTGGCTATTGTTTACATTAATTCCCTCCTGGGGTGCATCTCAGCCTTCTACCAACTTGTTACAAAAATGCATATGCATTGACCTAAAAATTCCGTTTCTAGACATTCATCATTAAGGAAATGAATTCACTTTAAGGAAACCACTTTTCAGCATGTTTATGACAGAAAATTAAAAAAAGACAACAACCTCAAATTCCCAACATTATAGGATTAGCTGAATAAATCATAATACATCTATATACAAGATAGCATTCAGGCAACAAAAAACGATGCTATAGATCAATACTGATTCCCATGAGTGATAGCCGTGGTACGTTTTCTCGGAAAAAAAAATAAGTCACAAGCTGCCATGTATAAAATGGTTCCATTTTTATAAAAATGTCGATTCCCAATTATGCCTATATCCGTTTATAATTCTACTTATGTTTGTATTGACATTCCTATTTATATTGAGACAGACACTAGAAACGCCCACCTACGCATACATGTTGATTCTCTGTGGACCCGGGAACAATTTTGTGTGTATCTGTGTACAAATGTGTATATTATGTAGTCTTTCACAAGTACAGATGGATTGCCTTAGCATTAAAAATAATTTCAGTGTGAACCATGTTTCAAACTTCAGCTCAAATGCTCTTTTTTTCCACCCAAAGCTTTTCCAGAAACTTCATCAGTAAATTCTTCTTTTTCTAATTCTATCTATATCTATTTTACGTCATTGAAATTTCAGCTTACCTTAAAGACATCTGTGTATTATCAGACTACAAACTACATTGGGTGTAGCACTCCTTTCTAATTTATCCTTGCGTATAAACTTGTAGCAAATGTTTAACAAGTGTCTGTTGTATAAATCAATACAGTTTGCTGAGTCAGTAATTCAAAATTTGGCCCCACATCAGAATCACTTGTAACGTGCTTTTTAAAGGTACAGAGCCCTGGGTCCATCCACACTGTTCTCAGCCCAGCCAGCCTTGCTTTTTAGGTCAGAAGGGAGGAATAACAGTCCTGAGGCTACTTCTAGATGGCTTCCTTAGTATAATAAGCATGTCTTCTTCTTGCAAGCATGCTTACAATACCTGTCCACAGACTAGGACTTTGGCTGTTAATGCCCTGAATTAATTACTGCTCCCGCAAAAAACACATGAGCAATCATTAAGTGATCAGACTTGATAATCAAGTTGCCTGGAACATTGTAAATGTTTAATAGATGCTTGCTGAAGAATGGTTATATTCTCCTATGTTCCTAACCTCCGAACGTGTACATCACCTACCTCTTGACTTATGTAGGGATTTCGCTGTCTAATTGCCTTGACTTGGCCCCTTTCTGTCTCCTCAATACTCATCTAATTGTCTTCTTGAGAGCTGATTCACCTCGAAGGCTGATCATAATATTTCTGTTAAGTACAGACCTCTCAGCCAGCCCGGCACAGGAAAATCAGACAAATGTGTACCAGGGGGATGTTTCAAATACAGGATCAGAGGTTCTTGGGTGGGGAAGGGGATCCTTGGGGTCAATCCATGATCTCAGAGGTGAGTTTGGGGCAGAGAGGAGCAGGTAATGAAAATCATCATCTGGCAGTAGGAAAACGGGGAGGAGAAGGGAATCCGAGCAAGGACATTCCAATATTGCAAGGATAGTCAGGGAGAAAGCTGTGCAGTAGGCATGAGGGAATCCTACCAGGGAGATGAAAGTGGAGACGCTGTTCAAAGAGTTGTGCCAGACACCCCCTGCTCCCCGCACAGGCACAGCTGGGTGCGTATCACTGTCACCTGTTGTCCCTGCTGCTTAGCAGCTTTGTCCTCTACCTGCCATTTCTGCTGACCTCACTTGCCTAGTCCTAACTCCCAGGGACGGACTGTGGTGTGTCTGCCCAGAGAGATGCATATCTTGGGGAGGGGGGAGAGAATATGGAACACAACAGGAATTATCACTGAGGCTACTGCATGGCTATAGACCACACTTGACCTGCGTAATCGTTGTGTTTAGACAATGTAGCACACAGAATATCATCGATCGCAACATTGTCAGATTGCAAATCCTTCTCCACAGAGGTCAAAGCCCCTTTTCTGGACATTCATGAATTACAGGTTTGAAAAGCCCATGAGCCCATATTGAGCAACACTGTCTCAATTTTTCTATTTGAAACCAGTATCTACGGTAAAGCTAGGTTCCAGTCCTTATTCAGTGGAAACAAAGAGGATACTCTGGTAATTAAACTGTGTGTGAATGTGTGCTAATATCTCGAGCACACTTTTTTTTTTTTAATTTTCCTGAACCCCCCCTCCCTTTTTCTTTGAAACGAAACAACTGTCACAGACTTTGGAAGTCACTTGGGAATAACTTTGAAGATGTTTGTTCATAGAAAAAAACTGAGTCTTATCATATGATATAAATATTTAAAAGTAAAGTCTGGTAACTTTTATGGAAGTGAAATGATTTGATACTTTGAGCTCCTCTGTCTCCACGAGCGGATTATCTGGGAGACAGCAAGTATAGGTCACCCTTCTTGATACTTTTTCTTAATTTTTTTTAATGTTTATTTATTTTTGAGACAGAGAGAGTGTGTGAGCAGGGGCAGGGGAGGGTCAGAGAGAGAGAAGGAGACACAGAATCTGAAGCAGGCTCCAAGCTCCGAGCTGTCAGCACAGAGCCTGACGTGGGGCTTGAACTCACAAACTGTGAGATCATGACCTGAGCTGAAGTCGGATGCTTAACCAACTGGGCCACCCAGGTGCCCTGATACTTTTTCTTTAGCGAGTTTATTTGTAATTGATAGGATGTGAGTCTTTCCCTGAAAAATCCATATATTTACCTTAAATCACCCTTTGATGCCTTCTTATTCTAGAAGTCTCTTTCTTTCTTATCAAGCATCTGACCTGCGGTCTCCCCCACCCCCCATCTCAAGTCTCAGTTTTATCTCTAACTTCCCCGCAGGGACTTACCTGTGATCATGATTTTCATAGTAAACACGTTGTTGGCCCCTTATTTTCTTTTCGTGGACTGTAATTCTCTAACGGCCGCCTTGAGTTTTCTCAGATCTGCCTACCCTCCTCCCCTTTTCCCTCACCAAGATAGAAAATATGAAGCATCCATAGAAACCACATCCGCAATGATCATAAATTTATAATTCTCTTCGGGAGAGCAAGCTTTCAGCTTCTACTGCTTGTGCAGTTTGGGCCAAGTGCAGAGTAAACTAGGTGTGGACACCTGAGGCAGTGTGTGTGTGTGTGTGTGTGTGTGTGTGTGTGTGTGAGAGAGAGAGAGAGAGAGAGAGAGAGAGAGAGAGAGACAGAGACATACATATGCAATACAGACACAGAGAGAGAGAGAGAGAGAGAGAGAGAGAGAGAGAGAGAGAGAATGGACATAATGGGGAGAAGGAATGGAGCAGGCATATGAACCTGACATCCAGAGGGTCTGACGAAAATTCAGGTCACGCTGAGAAATAGGCCAGGTAACAGCCCTATGGCCTGAAGTGTGGAGCCCGAAAGAAGAAAGAGAAAGGGACTCAAGGTCCGTGAAGTGATGTCTGTGGGGTTATAGAGGCCCACTCTCATCTTTAACAAATGTTTTTTCCCTGGCGACTCTCACCTGGTGCACGCGTGCGTGCGTGCACACACACACACACACACACACACAGAGCTCCCTGCTTTACACAGGTCAATTACACAGATATACAACCACTCTTACTATTAAACCCTATAAAGTAATATTATATAATATAATTGACACTAAAATAACATTTCACTTAAAACAGATTTTATAGGGGGCCCCCCGGGTGGCTCAGCCGGTTAAGCGTCTGACCTCGGCTCAGGTCACGATCTCGAGGTTTTTGAATTCGAGCTCCGCGTCGGGCTCTGTGCTGATGGCTCAGAGCCTGGAGCCCTGCTCTGGATTCGGGGTCTCCCTCTCTCTGCCGCTCCCCTGCTCATGCTCTGTCTCTGTCTCTCAAAAATAAATAAAAGTTAAAAATAAATAAATAGATAAATAAAACAAATTTTATACAAATGATTCCAATGTCATAAATTCAGGCACAGCTTTTGAGATCTTTGGAGCACCTTCACTCTCAAACCATGCTTTTTTCTTTCTTTATATTTGTTTATTAAAATTTTTTTAATGTTTATTTATTTTTGAGAGAGAGAGACAGAGTGTGAGCCAAGAAGGGGCAGAGAGAGAGGGAGACACAGAATCGGAAGCAGGCTCCGGCCCCCGAGCTGTCAGCACAGAGCCCGTCGCGGGGCTCAAACCCACGGACTGTGAGATCATGGCCTGAGCCGAAGTCGGACGCCCAACTGACTGAGTCACCCGGGCGCCCCCGTGCTGTTTTCTAATGTTATACAAAACCACGAAAAATGAACTCCAGTGGGAGTTGCACGTAGTCTTACAAAGACCCGAAAATGTCTGTTCCGGATAAATACTTTGGCTCTAATCTGTCATACTGTTCCTCTACTTCCATCCGAGTGTAAAGATAGGAAAGGTTACTCTGAGAATTAAAATGCGTAAGAGAAAAAGGAACATTTTAAGGAATTTTCCTGAGGAGTGGCTTATACGTCTCTTCTGATAAACTGCATAATGAATTTTCCACATTGTCAGAGTTATTTAGGCTAAAATTAATTAACCGAAATTTTCAAATTGAATCCTAAGAAGTGTGGATGCTGCTTTTCTGTGTTGGCATGCAAACTTTTGAGTCTGCATCTGTCTCCATTCAAAAATTCCATCAATGGCCATTTGAAGTTGGCTCGCTCCATCAGCAGTTCTGAAGGTGGGAGAGCAAAAAAAGATAAAAGGGCTCGTTAAGTGATTAGAGTCACTGGAACTGAGAATTTTCCAGAGTGAAAGATTTTGTGAAGAAAATGAGACTTCAGGGATGTTTAGATACATCATTTCTAACTTTGGGGGGGGAAGGACACCCCTACCCACATGAAGCCCCCCAGGCCCCACTCCCGAGGCTCCTGGCAGTAGTCATGGAGATGACTTTGGGACCAATCTCTGCATCTGAGATGACCTGACAGAACTTGCCAGAATAAAGAAGGAAGACTAAGACTTCCCCAGCTTCTGTCTGGGTGGGGAACTTGCATCACATTACCAGCGAGCAACTCATGCAGAGCTCCAAGGAGAAGTGCTTTTGAACTTGACAAAAGGTATTTTCATACCAGTGAGTCTGCCCACCCCCGCAACCTATCCATGCTTTCAAACTCTTGTCCTCACAGGTAGGAAGGAGCTCAGCTCCAGCAGAGCAGCACAGGACAGGGACGTCACATGTTGGGGGAGAGACGTACCTGTGGCTCCTGGAACAGGAAGAGGACTGGGTACAAAACCAAATGTCTCAGTCTTCACCAAACCATCAGTAAACTTATGCACGAATCTCCATGCCTCTGAGCTTTTCTTTCCTTATGGCGGACTGTTACTTTAAGGATATGTCCTAATGTGTTTCTAGAAATCCCCCCCAGGGGTCCGCGAGTCGTGCATCTGACTTCCAGGCACAGCTCTGGTAGGTCAAGTCAGGGCTCTGCTGTCTGACGTGCTAACAGCACCTTCGAGGAGGTGACGAGCGGCCAGACAGTTATCACCACTGTAGCTGATGAACTTGACTCCAAGGCTGTGGTGAATCAGACATCACTGCAACTTAGTGCTAGGGACCCGGATGAGAGGGATCTGTCTCATTGCTTTTGTAAAATGAGGAGTGCAGTTTTTTCTGTTCTGATTTGTAGGGGGCCCAGGAAAAGCTGCTCCAGACGCAAAGCATTACAGAAAGCTCAGTTACACAGTGATTTTGTCCCTGGGGTGCAAAATGTTCCCACAATGGCTGAGCCAGAAAAATTTTATTTGTCAATCACCAGACTGTACCTAAGACCACCACTGTCCCCCAATGGGGGTATATACTGAATAAACTCAGTAGGCCGGCGCTCAGAAATAGTGCTCAATCTTTATGCCGATAAGTCGGCAAAAACCGACTTCGCTTAATATGGGAAATTTTTATTTGCTTGAATATTTACATTGAAAACATATTTAGTTTCTAGTTTAATATTGATGGGAAATACAGCCAACCAGGGTGCCTTCTTTTTTTCTTACTCAATGAATTAGAACTCAGAATTCGTGGCTCACAACTTGCCTATGTATCTTCTTTCGCCATCTTTCAAAAACTCGTGGTTCTGTAAAATGGTGCCATGAAAGGGAAATGCATACCCTGGAGAAACCATGCTTCTTTATAAGATTGGCCATGAGAAGAGATGTCTGAGAGAGCTTGTAATACAGTCTACTCAGAATCATCTACATGAAAATTCGACCCTGAAGTATTTACTCCAGTTTGGTTTTTGATACTTTGAGTGTCATCTATGGATGAGGAAAGCAAGATATAAACGTTGAGAGCCATAAGGAAAGATATAAAGGTTGAGAGCTATAAGAAAAAAAAAAAAAAAAGAAAGCTAGAATATCATTTTGGTCAGGGTATTCTTTAAAAGCTGTCAATAATATCCTAAAACCTTCCCCTATTTCTTTCTAAGATAAATCTTTTCAAGACAGTCTTTTTTATTGTAGGGGTGACAATACAGCGTGGAGATATCACGTTCCTATAGAATGTCTCTGTTGTCTCTGCTAAATACCTGTGAGTCTGCGATGAGTCAACTGGGATAAGTTGGAACTTAATTTCCTAAAAGTCCTTCCTGTGTGGGTCTGAGTTAAAGCCCAGGGAGGAAAGCACAGGAGATCTGGAAGCAGGAGAGAAGCGCTACACTACACCCTAAACGAAGGTCGTCCCGATCGGAAGTGGGGACCGAAGAGGCAGAGACGCCGGCCGGTTCCGGCTCACCCTCAGTCTCCCCCAGGCTGCTTCCAGCGACTCTGGACGAGCGGACCCTGTTGACCAACAGTAGCCCGAGGCCCACCACCGAATGTGTGCTCGCAAACCCACAGAGGCCCAGCTCCCCAGAGCCTCTAAGACCTTCCCCTTCACCGTCCACCATGCTTGGCATCTGACTCACTGCGTCTCGGACCCCCGCCTGGACCCCCACCACCAACACCTCCCCAGCTCCCACAGCCCCACCCGGTGGAAGCCCCGATTCCTGTAATCCCATAATGCACACTGGTCCTGGTGCCCTGACTGATACAAGTGGATGCATAGACATCCCAAGTGACAAAGGAAACATGAAAAATGATTATCTAGTATTTTTTTGTAAATGATTTCCTCATGGGGACATTAAACTACAGTACAAACTATCGTTATGTTTTTAAAATCCTAGGCTATTGCTCTGTAAATCTTTCCCTTCATTACGAGACAAGGTTTGGGAATGAACCATACACGTATGGATGGACTGTCCAAAATGCACGTGAGTTATCAAGTTTCTCATGGTCCGTTCCCTCTGAGGCGGGAGAAAAGGTTTCCACGGTCAGGGAAATAAGCGTATTTGGTGTAGCTTTCTCTCAGTCAGCCAGTTTCTCCCCAGATTTAATAAACAGCTTTCAAAAGGGGTATAAAAGTGTCTGCTCAAAAGCCTGCAGTCTGTTATTTGCGGAAGTGCCTGTGGATTCACAGACCTGTTTCCAGAGAAGTGGATTATCATCTTGTGATAACTCATTGCTCAACACTGAGCAATACAGTTCTGTGGGCAAACAAAAAAGCCATTCTGTTTTGGTGACAAAAGATGAAGCTAGTTATTAGCAATTCGATACAAAAGGAGTAGAGAGGACTGGAAATGAGGAGTCAAGCCAAGTTCGGCACGTATTATTCACAAAAATCCTTCTAGTAATGACAACCACCAGAATCCTACAAAAATCCTTTTCGCAGAACCCATTTTCTGGCTTTGCTGTCAAAAGTAAAGATGATAGATTAGCTTCCAGTGACTGTCAAAATTAAAATCAAATCAATTTTAATGACAGAAAATAGACTATTTCCGTTTGTTGGTTCCAGAGAAAATGTGTGATGATGAATTTCTGAAGTCTTTAATTTATCATTGCACCTTGAAAAGAATCTGTTTTTGCAAACAAGACTTTTCTAAATCGTTGACATCCGTGTTTTTTGTTTTTTTGGTGGGTTTTGTTTTGTTTTGTTTTGTTTTTTGAAAGTAGATCTGCTCAAATGTTGAGTGCTGTTTCTGAACCCGTCCACTGGGTTTTCTCCCAGAGATACTTTTTTCTATATTATCTCATAGCGGCAGGCTTATTCAAAGGTCATCAGATCCACTGATTTTTGTCAAATATCCCCATGTTATTTCATCTGATAAATTATAATTTGTGATTGGCCTTTTGAAATTTCAAAGGATGCCAAACAATAGATATAGTTTCCAAAATAAAGAACGACTGCAAATAAAAACCAAACTCAAGCCTCAAACAAATAAACATGAAAGGGAAAATATTAGAGAGTTCACAATTCAGGTGGCTTAATCTTACTTAATGAATTTACTGTTTTTTTTTTTAATTTTCCAAATAAACATGTGACTCAATTCTTCATAAATGCTAACACCATGGGAACAAAAGGGCACATGTGACAACTTCCATCTGAAGTTAATATTTGAAAGATGAATGTATTTCATTATCACAGGGGTCACACACTATCCCCAAACCCTGGAAGGCCAAAGCCAACCATGACTGTTAGCCAGATGTGATGTTAGTATTCTTTCAAAACACTACTTATGCTTAATTATATGTGACACTACAATGGCCCGTGAGAACTCTGAAGGCCATGAGCACACAATGCATTTTTCTGTTCCTTGAAATATGTAGAAAAGGAAACAACAGGACCAATTGGTACTGACTGGCATAATCCTCTTTTTGTTAGATCTGCCTTACCACAGCTGACCTGAACCCTAAGAAGCATTGTATTAATTGGGGGCCAGTCACGTAATGCCTTTATACTTCCACGGTATACGAGTGACTAGCATGGTTCTTGTCATGTGCTAGGCAGTCAAGATACCATTGGCTACAAGAATGGATCCGAAAGAGGAAGCAAGCAGAATAAACTAATTTGACTAATGCCCCACTTTGCCCTGAATCATCTCAAAGTCTGTCAGGTTTTTCTTTATTAATTTTTTTTAACGTTTATTTATTATTGAGAGACAGAGAGAGACAGAGCATGAGCAGGGGAGGGGTAGAGAGAGGAGGAGACACAGAATCCAAAGCAGGCTCTGGGCTCTGAGCTGTCAGCACAGAGCCCGACGTGGGGCTCGAACTCACAAACTGCGAGATCATGGCCTGAGCCGAAGTCAGACGCTCAACGGACTGAGCCACCCAGGTGCCCCTCAAAGTCTGTCAGTTTTTAAAAGAGTTTGCGCCATGTTCTTCAATCACTGCCTTCTGTGTCTCGCTGCCCTCCTTCCCTGAAGCTTCAGTGGGCCTCTGCAGCTCCTTTGAACTGTGAACACATTGCTGACATACAAGATGGAGGAAAAGACTCACCTAGAAGTTTGCGTGCATCAGCTATCTTAGCGATAATTTATGAGCAAATATCCACTCTAATGTATGTGTAATAAAAATGTACATAGTTTTACTTGTTAGGATCCCACCAAGGGTATCAATGCTAGTGACTTAAAGATCTTGGGCCTCAAAAGTCTCCTATAAATCTGCAAGAATGACACCAGCCCTTCAGGAAGAAAATGGGTAAAAGGTATTCATTAATAGATCAGTTACTCAGGAATAAAAAAACCACAATATCATTTCCATAGTATTTTTCTGTGTAGAAGTTACATATAAAACTAAACTTAATAACCTTTACTACTAATCAAAATAGCAAAAACATTAAGGTTATAATTAACGACATAGCCAAGTGGTTTTTTTCTTCCTTTTATTTTCCTTTCTCTTTCCTTCCCTTATTTTCCTTTCTTTCCTTCTATATTGGTAAAGGGAACCCACGTTGGTTCAAATTCTCTAAGTTGGACTCAATTCCCTTAACAACATATAGTCAAAGCTTTTAAATGTCCAAACTCCGTATGATGATGGACATTCTAATACACTATGAATGGGAATATAACTTGTAAAACTTTGTGATGGACAATTTGGAAATATATTTTGGCATTTAAAATATTGATGACCTGGCATTTCCACTTCTATCTGTTCTCACAAATGTACATAGATACATAATGGAGAAATTAGGATGACAGTCTCAACATCTATCAGTAAAGGAAGTGTTAAACCATGGTTCCTCCATAAGACAAAGAAGTAAGAGGGCACTAAAAAATTGAGATATAACTGGGTACATCAATGGGAGAGTTGGCCAATATACAATAAGTGGAAAGATAAAAAGTAAATGGTTTGGCAGTATGCTACCTATAACCTATTTTTAATTTGATCATCATAATACATAGTAGGCTATCTTTTCTATAATGTTAAATTTCAGAAAATTACTTATAGTCAAGAGAAAAACACAGATGTGTATATATGTAGAAATTCTATTTCTAGAAATTTTTCCCTATCATAAATAGTTTGCTGTTACAAACAACGATTTAGAGACTGGGTTTGATATGATATGCATATATAGCATGAAATTTCGTTCAGTACCTTGAAATGAGGTTTTAACTACATATAAAAAAATTAAAACATGCTTATATTTTTAACATTTAGATAGAATATAAACTGCATGGACAGTGTAACATCACTTTGGCAAACAGCTCCTAAAAATGTTCCTTATGTTTATAAGCAAAATATATGAATGAATGCAGACAAATGTATACACATATGCAAAGAAAAATGTCTGGCGACATGTTAGCAGTGGTTAATTTTGTATTGTTGGATTAGGAGTGTTTTTTCTCTTTTTGTTTAATGTTAACTCTATTTTTTCCCCAGAAGGCATATACAGCCTGAAAAGATATGAAGTGAAATTTTTTTTTAAAAAGCAGATGTATAGAAACTGATAATCACAGTAATAAAAATAGAAATTCTCAGGAAACAAACAAAAAGGTTTACATTCTGGGGGATAACCAAAGAAATATGAATTTAAAACAATAATGACATGCCAAAGGCCAGTATTAAACTGGCAAAGATATTTAAATTTTTTAATGTTTATTCATTGTTTAAAATTTTTTTTAAGGTTTATTCATTTTTCAGACACAGAGAGAGACAGAGCGTGAGTGGGAGAGGGGTAGAGAGACAGGGAGACACAGAATCTGAAACAGGCTCCAGGCTCTGAGCTGTCAGCACAAAGCCCAACGCGGGGCTCGAACTTGTGGACTGTGAGATCATGACCTGAGCCGAAGTCAGAGACTTAACCACTGAGACACCCAGGCACCCCTATTCACTGTTTGGAGAGTCACGGAGAGAGTGAGCAGGGGAGAGGCAGACACGCACACATACACACACACACACAGAATCTGAAGCAGGCTCCAGGCTCTGAGCTGTCAGCACAGAGCCTGATGTGGGGCTCAAACTCACAAGCAGTGAGATCATGACCTGAGACGAAGTCGGAGGCTTAACTGACTGAGCCACCCAGATGTGCCAAATTGACAAAGATTTTTAAGAGATGACTCACTGGAGGCAGGAAGTAAAAGATTTCTCCTGCTTTGCGCAGGGAAGGTTAAGTTTTGTGGAGCCTGTCTGGGAAGCCATTCAGCAAGAGTTACGAACTTTAAAGACGCTCATCATTTGGGCCAGTAACTTCACTTTTAGGAATACATCTTAAGAAAGTACTCAGAGCCTATGGATAAAGATGTATGCCATTGGCCATTTAAAATTATGAAAAACTCAGAAACAGAGCATTCCATCATGGGGTGCATAGTGAAATCATACTAAGAGTCGTGTCGAAATACAATGATTTGAAACAAATGAGAAAGCGATCGTGCCATTGTGTGAAGAGGAAAGAAAAAGACCCAGGGTTCCAAATCACACAGAAAGCAAAATTTCCAAAGATGGAAAGCCAAGAGAAAATACATCAACAGGTAATATTTTCTCCGTCCTTGTGGGAGAATCGCAAGGAATTTTCATGTTCATCTTGCTACTTCTGTTTTTACAAGTCGTGTCCTTAAAATTTGTCCGTTGAAAATTCGCTCAACGAGAGGCATGGAGAAACACAACAATTAATCTGTGACACAGGCTCCAAGAGAGAAACAGACTCGGGGCTTCTAGGACGCATGTCGGCTCCCATACGCGGAACCTTACACGTTGATACGGGGATTGGGAAGGGTAGTATCGGCCAACCAAACAGGAAGAACTTGAGGGTTAACACTGAGATGTACAGCCTTGCTGGGTGGTTCTTAACATGCAGTCCAGGACCAGGATCATCAGCATCACCCGAGGACTTAGAAATGCAAAATTTCAGGGACCCCCCACCCCCACCCCAAACTTACTGAATCAGACCTCCTGAGGGTCAGGCCCAGGAAATCCGTGTTTTAACAAGACTCGTGGTGCTTCTGATGCATCCTGGAATTTGGGAATCACTGATCTTGCTGACATAGGAAACCTCGTGGCTTCACAGGCCAGTCACCGGGAATTCTGTGTATCCCACGCTGGCTTTGGGACAGGCACTGAAGCCAGAGGGCCCGAAAGGATCATTCCATGGAAACCTGCTGGTCTTGCCTCAAACACCATAGTCGCAAATGGTTTTCAAACCACTGGCAGAAAGTTGCTTACTGTGTTGGCAGAGCTTTGGTTCTGAAAAGGAATTTGGCAATCGTCTGATCTCCACATAGTTAAAGATGAGAACAAGACACTCGGGAAGGTGAAATCATGGGATGGGGTTTCCTTGGCAGCCAGAATCTGGACTGACATTCGCTACCTGCCCACCAGTTTATATCACACTCCATTGTCCAATGAGCAAAAAGTCAAAATGAGCGACTTTCCTTTTTTTTTTTCCCGGGAAAAATAAAAAGTCAATATTCTTTTATGTCCTAAACAAATAGGGACGTTGATTCCATTTCATAATATCTTTAATGTATCTTCCAGGCCTGCCATCAAATAGCTGTCTCTTTTGGATAGCCTTGGGAAACTATCTACTAGAGACATAGCTAAACAGATTTTGTGAGTTGGAAGGAAACTGGGAGGCCAAATAATTCATAAATTTAGGAGGCTAAAATCCATAGACATTATTCAATGATATTAATATTTTAAAATTGTGAGTCCTCTAGGACCTTGTTAGACCTAATGGGGTCAGTGGGACAGTCAGCATCAACTTTATCTGGGAGCTGGTTACAAATGCAAACTCTCAGCCCCCACCCAGACCTACCGATCAGAATCTGCATTTTAGCAAGACCTTCGTATGATGCTTATGCACATTGAAGTTTGAGAAATCTTGCTCTCGAAGTATTCCATTTGTCTTTAATGGTAAGAAATTGTACTTCCCTTTGGAAAAATACGGTGCTTTCAATAGAATTGGCCAAGTTCTTACAAGAGCATTAAAATCCCAGGAAAGTCTGCTGTGTATGTATGTGGCACACGATTCATTGGGATGTATATCACTAGGGTCATCCGGTCTGCAAGTAACAGGGCAACAAGTTAATCTGTCATACACAAGAATACTATTTGTTGACTCATAGAAGTCCAAGGCAGAGTAGGATCCAGCTTTATATGATCAAGAACTCAACTGTGTCATTAAATATTGAGTTCTTTGGCTTCTTGTCCTCACTTCTCAGACCTCAGGGTCAGAATCATCCTACGACAGGTGTCCCTCAGATTTTCAAGATAACAGTTAACAAGGCTACATAAATTTTTGTTTACGTTTAGTGAGAGGGAAAAGAAAAAAAACATCTCCCCCAAGGATGGTTTACAATAAGGATGAACAAACCTATAATTTGTTTTCCAAACCACCATGCTTTTAAGAATGAAAGGGAGGCACTGTTAATAGTCATGCCAAGAAAACGAGCATAAACTAAGACTGTCACGGACAAACCAAGACATATAGTCACTGGTCAGCCTAGACATAAAATCTGTAAGTCTTTCCCTTCAGTCAAATTAGGTCACATATCTAGTGTATATATAAACAGCAATTGTGGGAGTACCATGTCATAATTGACTTACACGAAATTTGGATCCTATTCTGTAGCTGGAACCGGGATGGGTGTTAACTTTTAAAAATGGAAGAGGACAGGGGTGCCTGGGTGGCTCAGTCGGTTAAACATCCAACTTCAGCTCAGGTCATGATCTCACAGTTTGTGAGTTCGAGCCCCACGTCGGGCTCTGTGCTGACAGCTCAGAGCCTGGAGTCTGCTTCGGATTCTGTGTCTCCCTCTCTCTCTGCCCCTCCCTCCACTTGCACTCTGTCTCTCAAATGAATAAATGTTAAATTTTTTTTTAAAAAAATGGAAGAGGACATGGGGTAAATGTCATAATAGGAAAGAAAAAGGGGAGGAAATGAGTGTTTCATATGCAACTGACAGTGTTGATTACAGGAAGCATTGGTAAAACCTTCCAGCCCTATAAGTTCAGATGGAGTGTTGATGCTTAGCTACTAGGGCACCAGAAGCCAGGTACCCACAGCCATGTGGTGACTACCGACGCTCAACACTCATACCCCGGTTGCCTCTGATGCTTCATTAAGTATAGTTTTCTGGCGTTGAAACAGCCTCTTTGAAAAAGATTCTGACAGAAGATTGCAGAAACATTTCTTACTTGCCAATGTAAAAGCCGGCCACCCAACGTCAGCTGCTCCCATTTTTTATGATTTCACTGACCAGTAGAATTTCAAAGTCAGGGCACAACCTTGGCAGGGCTTGGTGTTAACTTTGATCCTCTCAGATAAGGTATTTGTTTTGACATTATTATCACGAAACTTTCAAAATGATAGAAACAGTCTTGATGGCAATATTAAAGAAGTTTTAAAGGTGAAAAATCTATCACGTCAATTTCCTGCCTCTAACATAATGAATAGTTTTATCTTAAGGTTATTCCCTTCCAGTTTTTCTCACACGCATACCTATTTTAACACAGATGTAATCCGGGCATCCCTGTAATTTTGAGTTCCGTTTTATCACTTTAGCACCATGCTGTAAACATCGTAATTAGCATGGCATTCCTACAAGAAGTGTTCAGGGGGAAAGATGCTCAGGAGATAAAACCCCTGAAAGACCGACAGTTACCTGAAAATCTTCTGTTCAAGCCCGTCTACTCTAAATCACTATGGGGTTGGGGAAATCATTCCTTTTCCTTTCAATCTAGCATTTATTGACAATCCAAAATCAGTAATCATGGATGAAAGCCCCTAAAAAATATGGCACTGATTTTCAAAGAGAAGATGTAAGTAGCAAGAGGCAAATGGGTCTTTTTGGCTAAAGACAAAATTCTTCTCATTCTTTACTCTCATCTGGGATTTTGTGATCACACTTGTTCTGTTTTGGTGATTTTTTTTTTTTTTTTTTTATAGATCGGGAGAAATACTTGACATTTTAGACTAAAGTGACATCGGTGACCATATGTGCCATTTTTAAATGGAAAAAATGCTAAATGACTGTGGTCATTTATTCCAATAGCTGGACGGGGAAGAGGTAAGCAGTAATAAGGGACTTGATGTTTCCCTTTCTTTCTGTACTCGAGAGAGGACAGAGCACATTTCCCCCAGGCCACACGTGCAGGCGAGAGCCTACTGCAAGGGGCCGGGTCCCTGAGTATTTTCAGCTACCAGTCTTCACACGTCTGTCTACCCCCAGGAGGCTGTGAGCTCCTAAGTCAAAGTGAGTGTTTTATTGTTCCCTATACTCCAAATTCCTAGCAGAGTTCCTGGCAATGCAATGCATAAAAAATATTTGACTGGGTGTCTAACCTAGTCATGAAATAAGTTCCATGGTATTTAAAGTATTTTTTTAAGTTTTATTTATTTGAGAGAGAGAGAGAGAGAGCGCACATAAACACAAGTGGGGTAGAGGCAGAGAGGAGGACAGACAGAATCCCAAGCAGGTTCTGTACCATCAGCACAGAGCCTGATGCGGGGCTCGAACTCATGAATCATGAGATCATGACCTGAGACGAAATCAAGAGTCGGATGCTTACCTGACTGGGACAGGCGCCCCAGGTCCATGGTATTTTTGAAAACAGTAGTGTTCATCCAATTGTTTTTGTAAAAGTGATGCTCTCTACCTCCCCAAGATGCTTCTTCACAAAAAGGCACATTTAATAAATCATCTCTCTGATTCAGGGACCAATCTGTTAAAGCAGAAGAAGATTTTGAGGGGCGCCTGGGTGGCTCAGCGGGTTAAGTGTCTGATTCTTGATTTCAGCTCAGGTCATGACCTCAGGGTCACGGGGTCAAGCTCGGTATTGGACCCTGTGCCGACAGTACAGAGCCTGCTTGGGATTCTCTCTCTCCCTCTCTCTTCCCCCCCAACCCCCAATAAATAAATAAACAACAACAAAGAAGATTTTGGAGGCACTGGGGCACCATTTCATAAACCGTCCCCTGCCGTGGAAGCCTCAGTGCACCTAATCCAGGCGTCGTAAAACACCAAGTGTGTGGTTTCACCAGAGAGCTGTGCCATTGTTTCGAAACTAATTGGTCTGGATTAATTGCTGTCATGTAGATGTAGAGGGAACATTTCCTGGGAAGCAGCCACATCCCTACACTCATGTGGAGAATCTATCGGCTCAGCCATTCCGCGGAAGCTGGCAACATGGATAAAAAGATTTTATCAGAAAAAGTCCATTTCCAGGAATTTACCCTCAAGGAATATTCGTGGTGGTGCCATGTATTCATTTAGGAAAATGCTGACCATTTACTGAGCTTCCCATAATGACAGAATTTGGATGGGGTGAAGCCTGTGCCTTTCGATCCTAAAGGGGTCCTTTCTATGTGATGGAGAAATCTGGTGGACAACACCGCCCTGTCCCTGGACCAGGAGGTACCAGGTGCCGCGTTTAGGGAAAATGGGAGAAAACTGGGCTTGTGAATTACCAAAGCAGCAACTTTTTCTCCGCTTCATTTCCAGATAATCCACTTTGACCTAATAGCCAGGAAAAATCTGCAGTTAGAAGTTAGAAATGAATAGGAATATTTTTGTCATTGGGCAAATAAGTACAATGCACTGTGTGTGTGTGTGTGTGTGTGTGTGTGTGTACATAGTAACACTTCCCCAAGGCAATCAAAAGTAACTGCAGAAAAGGTAGAAACAAGAAATGAAACATTTTCACATTATTTGAAGTACCATGAACATGGGACACTGCATCTTTGACAGTCCAGTTTAATCCCATTTTACAATTAGCATCTTTTTTTTTAAGTTTATTTATTAGAGAGATTATTTATTTATTTATTAAAATTATGTATTTCTTATTAGAGAGAGAGAGAGAGAGAGAGAGAGAGGGCATGAGCAGGGGAGGGGCAGAGAGCAGAGAGAGAATCCTAAGTAAGCTCCACACTGTCAGTGCAGAGCCTGACCTGGGGCTCAAATCCACGAACTGTAAGATCATGACCTGAGCCAAAATCAAGAGTCAGACGCTTAACCGACAGGGCCACCCAGGTGCCCAAATCTTCTTTTATAGTCCTCCTTTAAATATTATTTATCCTGTTACTTCAAATTCCTCACTCAGATTACTATGTTCAATGCAATGTTTACAGTAACTATGATGCACGGGGCACTGTGTCTGTACATTTTTGTTCTTCACCACGTAAAAGATCTGGTCCCCATGCCAAAGGTTTTACAATCCGATTTAGTCTAGGCAAATAAAACATATAAGGGATTGGACCATAACCCCCCAAAATTATAGATATCAACGTATTTCTTATGGAACCCAACATTTTTTTAAAATAGTTGCTTTCATGAAGAAAAATTGGAATAAAACTCTGTTAGACAGAACATATGGGAATCTATCACCCACCTCATCCCAAGAGGGAAAATCCAGTTGGATATATTTTTTTTAGTTATGATTTGTTTACATTCTTAGAAGTCATGTAGTCCCTCCACACTATGCAGACTTAGCAAACATAAACCACAGTCATTTTTCTCCTTACTTACTTCACTCCCAACAGCAAATCATTACCTCCTCCAACCCCCAGGTTCAAAGTACTTTATCCCCAGAATATTTCCCCCCCAAATACAGAATATTTAGTCACATGCCCCGTCTTTATTCCTAACACAACTTAAGATAATTTACAAGACAATGCCTTGTTTCATGGTCCCCGGAAAACACAGAAAGCACTGCACTTTTATTTTTCCTTCTATTTCAGAAATGCTTGCAGCAAACTATGGTCCGAGGGCCAAGTCTACGCCATGACCTGCTTTCTGGAAAAGAAAAAAAAAAAAAAAAAGCCTATGCTGTGCCTTGACTAATTCAGTTGATAGAGCATGTGACTCTTGATCTTGGGGTCGTGAGTCTGAGCCCCATGTTTGGTGTGGAGCCTATTTAAACAATCAAGGAAAATACATTATAAGAAAGAAGGTAGAATAAAAACAGTTTTAAAAAGGCACATAAAATTTACCACCTTAAAATTTTATGTTCATGGTTTACTGTGTGTTGAGTATATTTACATTATTATGAAACAGGTCTTCAGAATTTCTTCATCTTGAAAAACCAAAATTCTATATCCATTGAACATGAACTCCCCATTTCTTGTCCCCTAGACCTCGGTAATAATCATTCTACTTTCTACTGCTATGAATTTGACTAACTCACATACTTCGTAGGAGTGGAATCACACAGTGTTTGTCTTTCTGTGACTGGCTTATTTTACTTAACAGAATGATCTTAAGGTTCATGCATGTTGTAGTATGTGACAAAATTTCCTTTTTTAAGGCTGAATAATATGCCATTGTATGCACAAACCATATATTTTTTTTATCCATCCAGCCATGGACACATGAATTGCACCTACCTCTTGGCCATTGTGAATAATGTTCCAGCGAACATTAGTGTATCGATATCTCTTTCAGACTCTGCTTTCAATTCCCTTAGACATATATCCAGAAATAGAATTGCTGGATCATACAGTAGTTCAAGTTTTAATTTTGTGAGAAACCTCCATATTGTTCATAATGGCTGCACCATTTTACGATCCTACCAACACCGTACAAGGGTTCCATTTCTCCTCATCTTCCCCAGCACTAGTTATTTTATGTTTTTGTGTTTTTTTTTTATTTTGTTCTTCTATCATGGCCATCCTAATGGGTCTGAGGTGATATCTTAATGCAGTTTTGATTTGTATTTCAGTAATGATTAGTGATATTGAGCATCTTGTCACATGCTTATTATCCATTTGCAGTTCTTCTTTGGAGAAATGTCCTATTCAAGTCTGCCCATGATATTGTTCTTGTTGAATTGTAGTTTTTTAAATATTCTAGATTTTTCCCCTTATTAGATGTATGATTTGCAACCATTTTCTCCCATTCTGTGGGTTGCCTTTTCACTCTGTTTCTTGCTTCCTTTTTTAAGATTGAGGTAGTTTCATTTGTCTATTATGCTTTGTCACCCGTGCTCTTGGCATCGTAGCCAAGAAATTATTGCCAAATGCAATGTCATAGATTTTTCCCCTATGAGTTTTATATTTTTAGGTCTCATACCCATTTTTAAGGTAAGGTCTAATTTCATTCTTTTGCATGTAAAAATTCAGTTTTCCCAACACCATTTGTTGAAGATGGTACTTTCCCCCACTGAGTGGTCTTGGCACTCTGGCTGAAGATCATATGACCATATATGCTAGGGCTTATTTCTGGGATTAGTGTTGGTTCCATTGGTCTATATGTCTGTCTGTATATCAGTTCCACGCTGTTTCGATACTGCAGTTTTGTAATATGTTTTAACATCAGGAAGTATGAGACCTTCAACTTTTTTTTTTTTCAAGACTGGTTTTGCTATTCATGTCCCTTGAGATTCCATGTAAATTTTAGGATTTTTTTTTCTATTTCTGGAAAAAAAAAAATGCCATTAGGATATTGACAGGGATTGCATTGAACCTGTAGGTCTCTTTTAGTAATATGGACATTTTGCCAATATTAAGTCCTCCAACCGTGAGCATGGGATGTCTTTCCATTTATTTCTGTCTTCTTTAACTTCCAGTGCACAAGTCTTTTGCCTCCTTGATTAAGTTTGTTCCTAAGTATTCTTTTTGATGCTATGGTAAATAGTACACACACACACACACACACACACACACACACACTGAGAGAGAGAGAGAGAGAGAGAGAAGGAGAGATAGAGACAGAGAAAGACCTTCTTTTTCTCTTGTGTCTGATATTGGTATTGCCACTCTGCTATCTTTTGGTTTCCATTTGCGTGGAATATCTTTTTCTCTCCTTTCAGTTTCTGCCTGTGTGTGTCTTTACATATGAAGTGAGCCTCTTGTGGACAGCAAATACTTAGATCTTTTTTTTTTGGTTTTGTTTGTTTTTAAATTCATTTTATTTTGTTTTTAGTTTCATTCAGCCCATCTTTGTCTTTCGATTGGGGAGTTTAATCCCTTTACATTTAAAGCAATTACTGATAGAGAATAACTTTTGCCATTTTACTGTTTTCTTCTTGTAGCTCTTTTGTTCTCCTTTTCCTCTCTCACGGTCTTCCTTTGTGTCTCTTTGATATGTATTATTTTAATATATAGTGACGTGCTTTGATTCCCTTCTGATTTCTTTCTGTGCATTTTCTATAGGTACCTTCTTTGTGGTTCCCAAGAGTGTTGTATAAGACATCATAAAGTTGTAAAATCTACTTTAAACTGATGACAACTTTAATCACAAGCACTCTACTCCTTTATATCTCTTCCCCCTCAAATTACATTGTTTTATATTATATATCAATTAGCAATAGATTTATATTTTTGGGCTTTGTCTTTTAAATTCCATATGCTAATTAAAAGTGACTTATACATCAACATTATAATTCTACAGGATCTTATATCTGTCCATATATTTACCTTTACTAGAGACCTCTATATTTTCATATGATTTTGTGTTGCTGTCTAGTTTCATTTCATTTCAAGTTGAAGGATTCCCTTTAGCGTTTACTATAGGACAAATCTGGTGGTGATGAACTCCTGTAGCTTTTGTTTATCTGGGTAACATTTAAAAATTTTTTTTAATCTGGGGAAGTCTTAATTACACTTTCATTTTTGAAAAACAGTTTTGTCAGATATAGTATTCTTGGTTGACAGCTTTTTTTTTTTTATTTTGTACATTGAATATGTCACCCCACCCTCTTCTGACCTACAAGCTTTCTGCTGAGGCACCTGAGAGGTGATAATCTGAGAGGAGCTTCCTTGCACATGATCAGCCACTTTTGTCTTGCTGCTTTTAAGATTCTCTTCATCTGTAACTTTTGACAGTTTGAATATAATGCATCATAATGTGAGCCTCTTTGGGTTTTTCACAGCTAAGTTTCACTGAGCTTCTTAAATTTGTATGTCCCTTTATTTTCACAAATTTGAAAAGTTTTGGGCCATTATTTCTTCAGATACACTATCTTCCCATTCCTCTCCCTTCTTCTGGGACTCTCATTATACATATATTAATCCACTTGATTGTATCCATAAGTTCTTTGGCCCTCCTCAGTTTTCTTTATTCTTTTTTTTGCTCCTCTAGCTTGGTAGGCTCAAATAGGCATAACCTGTTTTTGCAAATAAAATTTGTTGGAACATGGCTACACCCATTCCTTTATGTATTGTTTGTTTGTTTTTAATGTCTATTTATTTTGAGACGGAGACATGAGGGGCAGAGAAAGACACAGAATCTGAAGAAGACTTCAGGCTCTGAGCTGTCAGTACAGAGCCTGACGTGGGGTTTGAACTCACGAACCGTGAGATCATGACCTGAGCCGAAGTCAGACGCTTAACCGACTGAGCCACCGAGGTGCCCCCATTCCTTTATGTATTGTAAAACCTTTTTGTACCTTTTGTATGGCATTGGCAAAGTTGAGTAGTTGCAATTGTTTGTCACCCCACAACAGTAAGTATGGTCAGCAAACCCTAAAATATTTACTATCTGGCCCTTTACAGAAAAAGCTTCTTAATCCCTGCCTAGAGCAGCATATCCTGTTTATGAAACAACAGAATATTTTTCATAGAGAGTAAGCACCCTAAGGATTCTGATTCTTTAATCCTCAAAGCAATGTCTTTTTATAAAAAATTTTTTCTAATGTTTATTTTTGACACAGAGAGAGACAGAGCATGAGCGGGGGAGAGGCAGAGAGAGAGGGAGACACAGAATCCGAAGCAGGCTCCAGGCTCTGAGCTGTCAGCACAGAGCCTGGTGTGGGGCTTGAACTCACAGACCGCGAGATCATGACCTGAGCCTAAGTCAGACACTCAGCCGACTGAGCCACCCAGGTACCCCTCAAAGCAATGTCTTATAAGAAGAAATGATTAAAGCATAGTAGAAAAGAAGAAAGAGTATCCTCTATGCTTCTGCTGAACTCTGATCATCCCACAAGGTCCAGACAGTTGCTGACTCAAGGGTTATATTTCCCTCGTCAATAAGCCTGCTTTACTCGGCATTCGCCATCTTTGGGAACCCATCAGGCAGTTATAGAAAAGTCAAGCCATGACATCTCAATCTGACATAGAACCACAGTCAAGAAAATCCTTGACTACTTCTCACTTTCATGACAAAAGCCCTTCAAAGAGATCAAGCTAGTTAAAACACGGCCACATTAAAAAATTCTCTTAAGGGGCACCTGGGTGGCTCAGTCAGTTAAGCATCTGACTTTGGCTCAAGTTCATGAGTTCAAGCCCTGTGTCAGGCTCTGTGCTGACAGCTCAGAGCCTGGAGCCTGCTTTGGATTCCGTGTCTCCCTCTCTCTCTGCCCCTCCTACACTCACACTCTGTCTCTCTCTCTCTCAAAAATAAAACATTAAAAAAAATTTCAAATTTAAAAAAAATTAAAAAATACAATATTCTCTTAAGACTTAAAGGGATTGACTGAGTTCAAAATGGCTTACAGGCCACATTGTCTAATTTTCTATGTTGGATACCTCCCTTTTATTGTATTCCCTTTTCTCATTTTCCATCCCATTTTCTCTTTATCTGAATGTGCTATTTTCCTCTTAATTATCCTCACCACTGCCTTTCCCCAACCAAATTCAATTCCTACATTTCAGTTTTCCCACATGTTGCATTACTTTTTTTTTCCTACTCCCCTTCCCATCTCCAGACACAATTATAACAATTACTGAAATAGAAAAGAGAATAAACAGGTTCTATTCTGGGGTTTGTCGATATTTAGCTTGGTATCTTAGAGATGTCTTTTTAGTCCATGGGTGTTAGATTAACCTATGACTGAGTACGTTGATCCAGGATCTCTAAGACACATCAGAAGTATGTGGGTAAGATAAAATGGAAACTACTTACTTCTCAGCAAGGAAAATAACAAGGAACAGGTGTTTCAGATGCTATGTGTGCAACATTTCACAGCAATACACCAGATGTATATGGGCAGATTATCTGCCGAGCTGCCAAAAAGGGGCACAAAGACATCTCCATCAAGGACTACAACCCAGGCGCTAGTCTCTTTTAGCCATGTTGCCAGACATGAATCCAGGGCCAAGGAAACTGGGTCTGATTTCACATCAACCACCATCCCTTGTTTTCTAGGAAAATATATTCTGTAGGCCAAAAAGGAAATAATTCTATGTGATATAGTTATTTTATATAATATATTATTATGTGTCATATATTATATAATATATAAAATGTAATTATGTAATGTAATACACAATGTTATATGCATTTTACTTCAATTCATAATATAATATACAAAATATTGTAATTATATAACATATATCATGCATTTTACTTCAATTACTTTTTAAAAAATTTTTTTAATGTTTATTCATTTTTAAGAGAGAGAGAGAGAGAGAGAGACAGTGTGAGCAGAGGAGGGGCAGAGAGAAAGTGGGAGACACAGAATCCAAAGTGGGCCCCAGGCTCTGAGCTGTCAGCACAGAGCCCGACCCAGGGCTTGAACTCACGAACAGTGAGATCATGACCTGAGCCGAAGTCGGATGCTTAACCAACTGAGCCACCCAGGCGCCCTTTACTTCAATAATGTTTTATTAGTTCGCCCCTTAATTTTAAGCATGCAGAAGAAGGTATGAATTGAACACACCGGTCTGCCATTCCTGACACTCTTTCCATTCTAGTTGAAATGCACCTGCCCCGAGCTCCCAATTCATAGAAGCAAGTAAGTTTTCCTCTGAACAGGTGCTTGTAACAAAACTTGAAAGCTAACCCAAGAGTGGTCCATCCATGGTTTATCCAGCGACTTAGGAGGTGGCCCAATTAACAGCAATTAATTACCTGCCAATTACTTGGTTTCCTCTGGAATTTTGAGTGAAAAAATATAGCCATGCTCAAAGAAAAGGGAAACAGAGAGGATGAGCAATGAACAGTAAAACTGCTGTCAGAGTGACCCTCTGAGCCTGAAGGGAGACAAAAAATGAGAGTGCCCCTCCCTTCCTTATGACCCATCAGTAGTTTCCCATTTATTTATTTATTTTTGAAATTGGCATCAGCCTTATATTTTGTTTTTGATAGACAGAAAGAGACAGAGCATAAGTGGGGAGGGGCAGAGAGAGAGGGAGACACAGAATCCAAAGCAGGCTCCAAGCTGTCAGCACAGAGCCCTACACTGGGCTCGAAACTCGAGGAGTGTGAGATCACGACCTGAGCCGAAGTCGGACGCTCAACCGACTGAGCCACCCAGGCGCCCCAGTAGTTTCCCATTGAAACTCACACGTCATTCTCCTGCCGCAAGTCTCCTAATATCTGACGTTTGCCCATCTCTCAATTCTCATCTCTGTCTCTTCTGACAGTTGCTCCCCACTCTCTGATCACACTGCATCTTCTATTGTCTTTGTTCCTGTCTTGGAATACTGTGCTTCCTATTCCTTCTATCTAGGATTAACCTCCTTGTGTGGTTGGCCCCTTCTCATTAGTCAGATCTCCATTTAAAATAGTACTTGTCCCTGGGGCGCCTGGGTGGCTCAGTCGGTTAAGCGGCCGACTTCGGCTCAGGTCACGATCTCACGGTTTGTGGGTTCAAGCCCCGCGTCTGGCTCTGTGCTGACAGCTCAGAGCCTGGAGCCTGCTTCGGATTCTGTGTCTCCCTCTCTCTCTGTTCCTCTCTCCCTCCTGCTCTGTCTCTCGAAATAAATAAAAATGTTATAAATAAATAAATAAATAAAATAGTACTTGTCCCCTTAGCATCCAATCTACAATACGATTCTTCTCGTCATTCTCTACCCCACTGGCTGGTTTCATTCCTTCCTTGTATCCCCCTTCTCTGTGATTAGGTTATTTCCTGTTTCATGATCTACTTCCTGCCACCGGAATATCCTTCCATGAGAGAAGAGGAGACGTTAAGCATCTTCGGTAGTGCTGCGCGTGCATTGACTGAAATGGTGAATGGCAGAATTGCTTCTCAATTATCCACCAAATTAACAGAGTAAAATGACAGTAAGTGAGTGAGACCCTAAAACCGCCATATGTGTGTTGGGTTTCTGACTGCAGTTTCAGGCCACGTGTCTTCTAACAGTCATCCCCATTTTCTTTAAAATGACCCGTACGGCTGGTCCTCGCCCCCAGAGAGTATCAGGCACGTGGGCCTGAGTGTGACTTTGGGCAGCAGATGGTCACCTGCGGTCAGACCCTCCCCCCCCACAGGGCAAGTTCCACCGCTCGTGTTCGCCCAAATCCCTGTTCTGTTTTCAGTCCGCTCCATACCTGGCAGCAGAGAGCCCTCCTGCTCTGCGGTCCACGCCCGCACCAGATCCAGCTTCCCGAAGCCCAGCCGGGGCGCAACTCGCCAAGCAGTTGGGAGAGGAATTCAGAACAATTTTGCTCCGTCCCGTTAAAACACTTACCAGATGCAGTTGTGTCAGAGGTAACAGAATGCTTGTGTGCATGGAAATGCCGGAGTGAAGCAACACTATGTTCACTGAGTTTCAGGGATCCATTCCACTGGTCCCCTACTCGGAGAAGAGACAACTTTTGGGTCTCCCTGGGTAACTGGAGGAGATGAAGGCAGCACGGGGCTGGCTGGACGAGGGTGCTGGCAAATACAAACAGAACGGAGAAGACAGAAATGAGGCTGGAAAGGGAAGGAAAATGTGATAAGGACCCAGTTGTCACCTGAATCTCAGGGATGGGGGCAAAGATGTTTCAGTGATGATGCCACATTTCCAGCTTGAGTGACTGGCCCTTTAGAACCCCTGGCAGATAGACAAGTAAGGAGGGGCTAAATCACAAAAGCTGTTAATAGAGCCTATCACTTGAGAAGTAAAACAAATAGACACATATGTACTTGGTGTACATCGTAATTAATGTGGGAGTGATCAGAGATGAAAGAATAGGTTGGATAATGTTGCCTGTTGCCTTTTGGGACCCTCTCAGAGTTCCATGAACTTGCCTGACACTCCCACACTGCAGCTTGTATTTTAACCCAGAATCCTTGGGCTAGGTTACCAGGGGGAAACAAAAAAGCCAAGAAATGAAATGGAAGAGACATGCTCAATGAGTTTTAAGAAGCCGAACAAGTACAATGCCATGGAAACCAAAATGTGTAAGAACTTCAAGAAGGAGGGAGTGGAACATAGTTCCACTGTTTAAGATTTAAAGACCCAAGAGATTTCAAAACGTAGAACTGAGAAAAAGGTGATTGCATGTGTCACTAAATTGCCAGAGAGTCAATAATTAAAATCGCTATTATTGCACAAGACTTGACTGCATCTTTTTTGTTTCATTCTAGGGGATGGTATAATTCATATTTGGGAGAAAGCTCTATATTTATTTTTTAAGTTTATTTATTTGTTTTGAGAGAGAGAGAGAGAGAGAGAGAGAGAGAGAGAGAATCCTAAGCAGGCTCTGCACTGTCAGCATGAAGCCCGACATGGGGCTTGAACTTATGAACCAAGAGATTGTGACTTGAACCAGGATCAAGAGTTGGACACCTAACCGACTGAGCCATCCAGGTGCCCCAGAAAGCTCTGTATTTAAAGAATTACCTCAATAATCTTTTTGCGCATACATCTGCACAGAGAGCCTCTCCACCTTTAGAAGAGGGTTTGAAAAACAAAGAATGAAATTGCTCTACAGAGAAGGTGAAAAGATATTATAGAAAGAGAAGACAAAGGGCAGAGGGATAAAAGGAATAATGAAGCATGCGAGAATGAGCCGGGAAGCAAGGAAGGAAGACCGTCGGTGCCAAGGGAAGGGTCCTGAGAAGAGAGGAAGCTCACCTTCTATTATCAGAAATGACTACTGGGAAGCTAATATCTAATATTAAATTTAAATTGAGGTCCATATGGTACTATACTTATAATTGCCCACGATTACTGCCAACCTTGGAAAAAGTCTGCCATGCACGAGTTATTTTTTCGAGTTATTCACGAAAAATGGAAAAACCAGGGTGGTGTTCACCTCAGGGGGAGAGTGGGCCAGCAAGAGAAAAGGAATCCCCAGGGATGACAAGTGACATTTAAGAAGCAAACTGCTCAGTAGGCCAATCAAGATTTCTATTCCCCCTGAAATCTGCAGGAACACCAAAGGATAGTCTCATCTTGGTATGGGGCGGAGTCTCAAGTTGCCATATTTAGACATTAAAAGAAAGGGTGGTCTACAGAGTCCAGAGAAGCAGGTGACCCCTTTGGGCTCCAAGATTTTCACCATTTGTGTTGTTGTTTTCGTAACCCATACTGGCAACAGACGCCTGTCCTGACCCAAAAGCAAGCACTCGGGGCTTACTTAGTGTCATTGAAGGGATTGCGTGGGACTCCCCTCTGCTGAAAATGATCTCCCTACACTTCCTGAATGTCATAAATTCCAGATTAATTCGGGGCTCTCAATTATTCCACCTTAGTGTAAAAATGATGGTCCTTCCTTTTAAAAGCTATCTGAGATTATCTGAAAATTTCGAAACCAGTCAAGTGGGGAGAGAGAAGAGAAGCCTGGACGTTCCAGCCTTGCCCAAGGCCGGGAGAAGGTTTTCCAGACCCTCAAGTGGCACTCATGCCCAGCGTGCGAGAAGTAATGGGGTGGAGCAAAGGGAGGCAAAAGTGATGGCACCCCAAATAATTCCACTTATTCAGAATCTCTGCTTAGAGCCAGATTGGTCTCCAATCGTCTATTTCCTCTCTCTCTCTCTCTCTCTCTCTTTTTTGTGCCATTTCTGCTGCTGCACCCTTTATGTTCCATTCTCCCAAGACCATCTTCAATTACTTGTTTTAGCCACCCTTCCCCCCACTTTTTCTTTTCTCTAGATGTGGAAACAAGCAGCAAAAGGCGTGACACTTAAGCCATAGGAAAAGCGGGTGAGACAAGGATCGTGAGTCATCAGCCACTCGGCATTGTGACACCTCAGTCCTAGAAACTGAGTCCATTTGGCCTGGATTTCGACTCACGCCTCTGCTTGGTTCATAGGCAATCTGTCCATGTAGAGCCAATACCAGTAACTGCCACAGAGGACGGGCTTTGAGACTCATCCAAGGAGACGGCCACCTTGTCTTCTGAGTTTAGGTTCTCACCTCAACTGTTTATTCGTTCTTAATAAAGACTGCAGGATTAGAAGGGCAATCGCTTACTCTCTCCCAAAGCAGCTCTTTCAGCTACAGCAGTAAGTCGGAGGCCTTGTCTCGAGTTCTGATGATTATTAACATCTCTCTAATCTTCTGTGTTGTTCTGAATCCTCTCTGTGGAGAAAAAGAGGTTAAAAAAATGTAAGCAACGACAAAGCTTCTGCTTAGAACAGGTGTGAGCAATTCACAACCCACAGCCCCGATCTGCCCTGTCGTCTCTTTTTATAAAGTCTAATTGGAACACGGCAATGCTTACCCATTGACGCACCGTGTATGGCTGATTTCACACCACAACAGCAGAATCGAGTAGTTGCAAAAGAGATCATATGGTCTTTAAAATCAAAAATATTTACTATCTAGCCCTTTCTACAAAAAGCTTCCCAGCTCACAACTGAAGCCTCACCTTTTCCCGTATAGACCTCCTTGAATTTGTACAGTTCTTTTCCATCAATCATGCTTAACCGGTTTACTGCTACAAGAATATGAATAGCGTGGGGACTAGCTGAAGCATGAATTAAAAATAAATATTCAGAGTGTACTTAAACTTGAATGTACCAAAGTCAGCATGGCGATTCTCTAAATTCCCTTCGGCCATTTTGAACAGAGCACAGGGCTTCCAAAAATCTACAGATCTTCAGTGGAGTATGTTGCAAACATTACATAAGCTCTTCAAAGGTGTTCAGCTATTATTTCGCCAGCTCGAAGCAACACATCATTATCATGAGAAAGGATTATGATTTACGAAATAGTGCAGCAAAGCAAAAGGTGTAAATCACATCTGTACCACGAGAGGTATTTATAACACAACTGTTAGCAGCAACCCCCCCCCAAATTTCAAAACCCTTTAAACCACTTTAGCTTAGAGTGCATTTCAAATGCATTTTCAACCAAAGACTGACATTCGCAAGCACTTTTAAAAAAAAATGTAAGTTAGAAAAGAAATTCAAACTCTTTAAAATTTTTTAACTGAAGTGTAGTTGACATACATTGGTTTATGACCTAGTGGCTTGTGACGTAGGTATATGATGTAGTGATTCAACAATTCTATACATTACAAAATGTTCACCCCCTGTCACCATACAAGTTATTACAATATTATTGACTATTCCCTATGCTGTGCTTTTCATCCCTGGGACTTATTATTTTTTTTTTTTACGACTTATTTATTTACAAGCTCTTAAAATTAGTATTAATATGGCATCTTAATATCTGTAATCCTACTTGGGAGTGTCAGACTTGCTCATTCACTGCATATTTTCTATAAACAGTTCCTTGACTACAATCTTTGAAACCTTCCCACAAAGTAGAAAAGAACTATATTCTTAAAAATAGCATTCTTCTTTTATAGAAAATGTCAATGTTGTAAGTTCTACGTTTTACAAAACAGAAATATGGTTGGAATAGTTTGAGTATGAAATCAATAAAATTTGGAAAATATTTTCAAATTCCAATGGACAGAATTATCTGAGGTTTTCAGGCCTGCTAATCTGATTTTTCTTTTTTTTAGTAAGCTTCATGCCCAGCACAGAGCCAAAGGTGGAGCCCAATGTGGGGCTTGAACTCACAATCTTCAGATCAAGACCTGAGCTGAGATCAAGAGTCAGACTCTTAACCAACTGAGCCATCAAGGCACTCCCATCTGAAATTTTAATACCAAGACTTTACGGTATCTGGCTTAATTCCTTAAGTATTTTTTTTTTTACCTGTTTCTAAAGGCTATTGCAAACCAACACTAATGTGTGATGTAGCTCATTTTTTTTGCAATTTTTTCACTCATTATATAACAAACATATTGTCAGGCTTAAACATCCAGAATTGCTTAAAATTCAAAGAAACCAATTTAAAAATAATTTACAAACATGAATCTAAGTTAGAGAATGTTCAACTTTTAGTTCGATGTGGCTCAGACCTAAATTTAGCAAACTATAAAACAGCATTTCTCACCGGTTCCAAAGATGACCTAGTCCAAGGTTGGCTATCCTTCCAAGGTGATATGCCAAATCTTAAAGTGTTCACTCTTTACTTTAGAAGAGCCTTATTATTATGGCTTGAGGGAGGTTTTCTGTGTTTAAGAACTTAACTTTTTTTATTAAATTTTTTTAATTACTTATTTTTGAGAGAGATACAGAGGTGAGGGGAAAAGGGGCAGAGAGAGAGGGAGACACAGAATCTGAAGCAGGCTCCAGGCTCTGAGCTGTCAGCACAAAGCCCGACACGGGGCTTGAACCCACAAACCACGAGATCATGACCTGAGTCGAAGCCAGGTGCTTAACGGACTGAGCCACCCAGGCACTCCTGTGTTTATGAACTTCTTAAACACAAAGCAGTGATGGCCCCCTAATTCTGGTGTTCATTTACAAGCTTGCTGTTCATTTACAAAGTCCTTCTACACATATTATCTCATTCATTCTGGAGACAAGGGTATTGTTACTACCTATCTGACACAGATGTGGAACATGAGTTCAAAAAGCTAAGTTATAGGTCACACAGCCAGAAGGATACAGAGTCAGGGTTCAAAGCCACATCTTTTAACTCCAAGATCCAATGTTGCAAAAAGAAGAAAAGATAGTTGGGTCTGGACAGGTATCAGGAGTCAAAGCAGCTGAAGCAGGCAAGCTGTGTTTGTCCCCAGTAAAGTCTGGGTATTGAAACAGTTGGACCTGTTGTTAAGTGAGGTTACAAAGTAGATTCACAGCGAGGAAGAAAGACAAACATCACAACAATATAAATACCAGTAAATGTGAAACAGAAGACTCAATAAATAATAGAGAATCAGAGACCCTCAGAAAAGGAGTAGCAAAAAACAAAGTGGATGACCGAAAGTCCTGGAAAAAAGCACTCAGAAAATTACAGGACACACACACACACACACACACACACGGGAGAAGGCCATGTGATTGCCAGCCATCTCTGCAAGGTAGGGAGAGGCACGGAAAGGTTTTCCCTTATAGGTTTCAGAGAGAGTTTGATCCTGCTGACCCCTAGATTCCACACTTCTTGGCTCCTGAACTGTAAGATAATAAATTTATTTGTTTTAAGCAAGCAAGCAAACAAACAACAAACAAATAAAAAAACAGAATTGGGAGAACCAGGGAAAGCAGCAGCAAAAGAGATTCTTCTACTTATTTGTCAAGCCTTCTATTTTAATCTTATTTTATTTTATTTTATCTTATTTTATTTTATTTTATGTCAGGCACACCACTAGGTACCGAGAATGCGTTAACAAAATACTATCTTGGCTCTCTACGATTTCATAATATTGTAGGAAAGACAGAATGATGAGCAAGCGATCACCATACAAGGTGATAAACCACAGAGGGAAAGCCATATACAGAGTCCTGTGCAAGTACAGAGAAGAAATGATACAAGGACACAATGACAAGAGATAATCCTGGTAACTGCTTCACAGCCACAAGCTTTCACCTCGTTCTGCGAACATGGAGGTGGCGGCCGGACTGAAGTTTGTAGAGCGACGTGGTTGAGAACTCTTGGCTGGTTTATGGATGAGGAAGGCCCATAGGCTCCTAGTTATACCAACGTTTAACAGCAACCAATCACTGACCAGCTGAGACAGAATAAGTGAGGAAAACACAAAGGTGAGGTTGGGAAGTCACGTTGCCGGGAGGGAGGAATGAAGGAGGTCGGATCAATGATGCAAGAAAGTCCCAAAGATGAATTCCCGCCACTTCACAATTCTGCACCAGATCAATTCTGGTGCTAATTAACTAGGGGGATCATACAATACATTGACTACACTGGTTATTGAGAGTCAACGGAGGATCTGTCAATGATTATCCATGGCAATGGGGACGAATGGTTATCTTATATCGGATCTGTGGGAATGTGACCAGGCCATCTTTCTGAACCTCCATTCAAATGGGATAGTAATCTCTACCTGAGAGTTGAGAGCTTTGAATTAAACAACGGAAAAGAAAGGTATGTGAAATTCCTGGTTTGCTGTAGGCAACATATATTATTGATAAATCACTAATTAAAAAAAAAAAAATCTAGGGTCTCTCCCAACTCCAACTTGGATGCCGCGCCATCAACACTCATTTGCTAGTCAAAAGCAGAGACCACAAGAGCAATTAGGACCTTTAGAAGTTCGGGAAAGGACTTGAGGACTCTGCTGGGTGAGACCATTCTTCATACGCTTCCGCCTGCCAAGGAGGCTGAAACATACCGTCGGTTTCCGAAACACAGAACACTGCAGGCTCTGCCTTGGAAACGGAGGTCATCCTAAGGGAGGCATCTCAGACACAAAGCCAGACAACAGCAGACACACAGGGGAATAGCTTTATGTTCGAATGAAACACCAAGCAATTTATAAGTTCTTAGGTCTGAACATCACAGACAATCCCTTTTTCCACGTCATCTTTTCCTTCGTCTGTGCTTAGTGTTTATAACGGCTATCCAGACACAGGAGATCAACTGTTCCAAATGACCAGATCTCATGTTTGCTTCTCTTTCATTTTACCACAGCCGCCAAGTAAGTGCTGCAAAATTATACCAAGGAGCAGGCAGACAGTTCAGCAAAGCCAGGGAAAAACATTATCTTCACTTTTGTAGGTGACCATCAGGTACCTGGGAGGCCTTCTACAGACGACTAGAAAATGCATCCACACCTCTTTTTTGATCTGATTTACGATTTGCATAGTTCATTTTACCATATGGCTCAAGGTTGAAGGCACAGTGTTGGGGAGAGGACAACAATTAGAGATTATCTCAATCTATGGTGGTCCTAAAACCCCACACTTGCAGCCCAGATGTATCTACAGTGATGTGTATAGGGCTTTTCTCATTGTGTATGCATGACTATTATAGTTTCTGCTACTGAGGATCTCTTGACCTTGACCGTGAATCTCTTTACCGCACAGTGTCTCTGCTTTGCTTCTGCCTAATGAAAACAACATTTTTTTCTGCACTCTAGAACAGGTGCTATAAAGAGGACAGACTTTAAAAACAAAATAAGGGGACTGGGTGGCTCAGCTGGTTAAGTGTCTGACTCTTGATTTCAGCTCAGCTCATGATCTCACGGTTCATGAGTTCGAGCCCTGCGCCAGGATCCCCGCAGACTGCATGGAGCCTGCTTGGGATTCTCTCTCTCTCTCTCTCTCTCTCTCTCTCTCTCTCCACCCCCCATCTGCCCCTCCCCTGCTCACCCTCTCTCTCTCTCTCAAAATAAATAAATAAAACTTAAAAATTTTTTAAATAAATAAAATAAAACAAATTTACAGGAATAGATAATAGTAATGAAAGAGAAGGGAAACCATTTTCAAATCTTGTTTCTTCAATTAAATAGCTATAGGGCCCTGGACAGATAACCTGATTTCTCTGAGCCTTGGATTTCTCATCTATAAAATAAAGATATTGGGCCAACAGACACCTAAAATCCCTCTGGTCCTAGTGTCCCAGGTTTCCATCATTTGAAAGCCCAGCCCCTCAGATAAGCAGAGTGTGGGATAGTAGAATGCATTGCTTACACTCTGCAGACATTTTTTTTAAAAGAAAAGAAAAAGAACACAGATCTTTATTCCTGAGATGACTCGTAGGCCTTTGGGGAGCAGACTTCCTCTCTTATGGAACAAAATGGTTTTTTTTTCCCCTTTTTCTAAGCTTCAGAAAGATGCCATGTGCCTCTCTTGGGTGAGCATTTATTTTCCGGAATTAGAATTGATGTCAATGAAATGAAACATTCATCACAAGTGATAAAGACACAAATGCATTTGTCACAGCCTTAATAACATATGGCTATACTTCAAGCGGCTCTATTAACCCCACAGTGACTTAGTGCCATTCTGGACCAACCAGAGCAAGTTCTCAAAGCAGCAAGCAGACTTCATCCTCTGGAGGCCGGTTCAATGCAAAAAATAATAATAGAAAGGAGAAAAAACAAAAGTAAGCACACATCACCAGGTAAATGTTTTAAAAACCTCATGAAGAAGAAGAAAGAAGGAAGGAAGGAAGGAAGGAAGGAAGGAAGGAAGGAAGGAAGGAGAAAAGGGGTGCCTGGGTGGCTCAGTCGGTTAAGCATCCGACTTCGGCTCAGGTCATGATCTCACGGTTCGCGGGTTCCAGCCACGTGTCGGGCTCTGTGCTGACAGCTCGGAGCCTGGAGCCTGCTTCGGATTCTGTGTCTCCCTCTCTCTCTGCCCCTTCCCCACTCACTCTCTGTCTCTCTCTCTCACACAGATGAATGGACCACTAAAACAAAACAACAAAAACAAAAACAAAACAAAAACAAAAACAAAAACAAAACCTCATGGGAAAAAAATGTGAAAGATTTTATGCCATGCACAGTTTGAAGAAATATAAACTTTTCATTTTGATATAATAAATACGATTTCAAGTTTTACAAATGTAGAGCATCGTTTGCTTGTCGTTTGTTTTTTAGCTTCAGGTATCCAGAGGAGGAGGAAGCCTACAGAGTTCTTCAGTTTGGTCTTTAGTTTCTGAAAATGGCCCAACTTTCTTGAACAGACAGTGCCTTGCTGCTGCTGAGAAACTGGGGTTCCTGTCCTGGTCCCAGCCTGGGGCTTTTGGAGGTTGGTGGGACAGGGCTGAGGGCCCCGCACTCACTGCTTCAGAGTCAGAAGGTGTTTGGATGCTGCAGGCGGAGGGGCAAAGGCCAGAGCTCACGAAGGCAGGGGCTCTTTGGTCTCCAGCACTTGCTGGGCTCAGTCACTCTCCTCATCAGACTCCGAGTTCCAGAGATGAGTCCTCCAGGCGGTCAAGGGCCGGCAGGAGATGGGACGTGCGAGGAGGAGGCATTCTTGGGGTACAGAATCCTTGACTGCAGGGTCCCACGGCTCTGAGTCAACCACCAGGAAGCTGTGCACGACTACAGCCCGTGCCCCCTTGTAATAATCACAGTGCTCACTGTCTCCCATATGGGCTGCTACATGGGATCCACCCACGCGAGCCGCAAGGCCTCGTGGAAAATGTGGGGGGCGGGCTTGGACCTGAGGGTAAATCAGACTTAGTTTCTGATCTGCAAAGCAGCGTGTCTGAATGGCGAAGAAAGAAATAAATAAAATTAAAAAATCATATATTCTTTAAGTCACTCCAGATAGGTGGCTATCTGTCCTTTGCTAAAACATCTATTGCCTTAGTAATGCTGGTAATGAGAGAAACAGGCAGACTGACCCTCCCGACTCAGTGGACTCACTTTAGCTGAAGTCCATTTCTGTCCCCAGGGAAGACATAATTGCCAGGGTTTCCATATACACAAAAGACAGTTATTGGTTATGTCCTAGCTTCCTTCATGGCCTTCTACACTCAAGTAGAAATATAGTCACATCCCCCTGCGGGCGGGAGAATTATAGCTTCTGGAAATACTTTCTGTATAAGAACATTCTTAGAAACTTCAGCCTGACTATGGGTAAGAAAGCAAATACATATTCTAATAAAACAGAAGCATGCGACCAAGTTGGCAAAATCATTTTAAGAAGAAAAATTCTGGCTTGGGTTCATCAGTTTCCCTGGATTTTTTTTGTAAAGTTCATGGTGGGTTCTTTGTGCATTGCTACACAGCCCAGGTCCCACCGCCCCCGGGACCATCCATCTGTAGGTCTCTTTCCTTTCCCACTATTGCTATACGGCCAATATTCAAAGGGCAAGAACATTTCATCTGATAAAGATGAAAAGAAGGAGTTAAGAAGAAGCTGATGGCCATCCTGACTCTGCTCTCTTATTTCCAAACGTTCCACCACTGTGGTGACCGCTAAAAAGGCCGAGTCTGTGACATCAGTCCCTCAAAAGGAAGGATGGAATAGCCAGGTAAAAAATGACTTCAACATTCCTGCATCACCCCAGTCTACACACAAATCCATGGTTCTCCGCAATCCGTCTGATGCAGAGACGACCCAGGACAGATATGTTTTTTTTTTTTTTTTAAATTAGAGAAACAGTCCCAAACCTGGCTGCCAAGAAGTGAGCCCTTCCTTTTAGTTAAAAGCAAGTAAGTCAACCTAGCCTTCCCTACAAGGTTGCAAACGGAAGATTTCCAGCCAAGGGAATTCTAAAGCGTCTATCAACCAGGAAGCTGACATTTTCCTAAGCACATACTTGTTGATATTTTTGGATACTGGAAACTTGTGATTACCTGGAAAGGTACAATAATGCCATGTAAAGGTCCTAGGCCCACTGGAAGAAAAGACCATGCAAGGTCTAGAGCTGTGATAGTTTAAGATACTTTCACAGAATATACCCAATTATGTCATCGTAAGCCTGCATGGGCACACATCAGAGCCAACATCTTTACATGCCCATCCTGCAAACACATGTTTAACATCTTACTAACGCTCATGAGCAGGAGAATGAAGCCTTTGTGGAACAACAAAAGGATCATACTGCTTCCTTCATACAACACCCACTTTTGTGTAGCCAGACCCTCCAACACCGAAACTTTTAATGAGCCACTTGCCCACAAATTAAAGGGGATTCTGCAATTTCATCACTAGAAAAGAATCTGATTTCAGCGTCACAAGAGTGAATAAAATAGTAATCCTTGTGTTATAAATTATGCATCTTTCATCTCAAAGGACAATAAATAAAGCATCTTTCATCCCTATGAATCCCAAAGCAGTTAACAATTCATAAACTAACACATGGGAATCACTTGATTCATCACTGAAAGACGTCTTGCCCTGGGATGCAGTGTTGTTGTTGTTGTTGTTGTTTTTTTAATAGCACACACAAAACCATATTGAAAGATGAGAACCAAGGAAATACTATACCAATAGCCTAGATTTGAGAGATTTGAGTAAAGGAGATAGAAACTTGATTCAAATTCACTCAGAATAGAAGCTCCCACTGCAACTCAGGAAGATGTTAGTTTCACAACTTCCCTGATCCCGAGGTACAAGCCTTCAGAGTTCTTGCTGGCCTTACAATGGGCTTCTAATCCTCTCACTTGCATTACTACAAAACACATTTTTTGCAGCCAACATGTGGTCACATCATTCACCTATTGGCAAACCTTGTCACTCGTCACTTTCCTTGGTGTAGCAGGAAGCCCAAACGTTTTAAAATGGCATGAAGGATCCTTCACCACCTCGTTATGGATTATTAAAGATCCTCTAAAATCCAGTTGTCCCAACTCACTCGGAGAGAACAAAAAAGAGTTCCTCAAAAGGTAACCAGAGTAATTTGACTGATACGATTAACATTCTTTGCAAGCGTTGGAACTGTGGAGGAAGTAGATACTATTTATCCAGACAACCCCATTATTTCAAGGACCACATGAAACCACAGGACAATTAGATGTCTTTTCCATATTCACGTAACTATGTAGAGACAAAGTTGGAATGATCCTGGAAGAGTTACTGTCAACTGGTGGGAGATTAGGATCCAGATTAAAAATAAGGCGACCGCATACATTCAAACTACGACACATAGGAGAATAAAAGGGACCCACACTAGTGATATTTACACCAAAACAAGAACAAACTGGGACTTATCCAAGGCAAACTGGACTATGGCTCTCCAAGTTAAAAAAAGAAACGGTTAGAATTTCCAAAAGGTTGATCATAAGCAGTTTGATAAATCATATGTAATATATCTACTGCCCTTGTAACAGAGAATCTTCTGGTGGTCAACATCTATTTGGTTGGCCTGCCTTCTCTGGAAGACAGAATGAAACAGCATTGTAGGAGTTTCGACTTTTGAAAAGTCAACTAACACCGTTCTAGAATCAGCATGACAAAATTCTTTCTGGGAGCCTCCCAAGCTCTGGGAGCTGCATTTGATGCCAAGTCTTCTCACTCCAGGGGGATAAGGGGGGCTCCTGAAGAGAGGGGCACATTCAGAAAGAGAAGCTCTTCATCTGTGGCATTGAATGAGCCTCTGGATGGGTGCCAAAGGCTCTGAAAAGGGCTGTATTTTCCTTATTCACACATTTCGGATATTACTTCATGAGTCATGACTAGTACCAAAGACCACATTTTCACCCGCCAAATATGGCATCTCCTTAATGAACTAGGCATCCCTACCCATGTGAGATCCTGGAGCTGGTTATGATCAATCAGGAAAAATGACATTTACTGAACTATTAACACCACTATGCAAATACTTGTGGTTTTTTTTTTTTTTTTTTTTTTAAAGACATCTTTTTAAATACACATTTGAAGCTGAGACCCTATGGTATCAGAATCCAGGGCAACAGGTTAGATCAGCTTCTTGTAAGTGCCTCTTATCATCTTTTCCCCAGTCTGGAGCACTGTCTATGTAATAGTTTGCTTGTTTTTGGCTCCCCACCCCCCCCCCCCGCCCAAATATCAACCCTGTAAGATCCTTTACACATGTAAGCATTTAATCAATACACAGAGTGATACTTAGAATGTGATCTACAGGCAGTTAAAAAGAGCGGTGTTCCAGACTAGTGAGAACAAATGACTTGTTTCCAGTCCTGGTCTCTGAATACACTGCTCAGAATAGGGTAGGTGTTCAATAAATGCTTGTGGAGTAAGTGTTGAAAGAATGCCTATAAATCTTTCTCTCCTCACAATGACTCAAACATATAAAGTGGAATGGTAGCCTCTGGGCTAGGAAGGTTGGCCTGCGTGCTCTCCCCATGTGCCTGCCTGATTCCAGGGGGTGACATTGTGGGTTGGCTGTGTCTGCTTCAACCTCCAACTCTAAGCTTTCCTAGAGTCTCATTAGATACCTCCTCTTTTCTTCACCCTAAACAGACTCAGGAACAGATGGATATTTCAGGGGGGCAAAAGCACACTCTATGCTTGGTAAAGACATAGCTGGAAAGACAGGCCACGTATCAGGAAAGGCCAGCTGATTCTGAATATTCAACCCTCTCTGGACCTCACTAGCACACCCACCGATGCAGACTCTGAAAAACGCTGGCACTTAAACACCAGACCTGTCTTTTTAAATGAATCTCAGGCTAGGATCACCTCCTATTCTACGGCACACAGTCATGGTGCACCTGTCCATTCACTAAAAGCTTCTTTGCTCAAGCGAAATAAAACACAGATCCCTAGGAGTACTCCAATTGACCCACTATTACCCACTAGAAGACAAATCAGCATGAGCTTAGGACCACGCAGGTCCTTTCACATCTGGCATTATTTGGGAAAAAGGCGGCCCAGATTTACAAATTTGCCAGATAAATGGTTTAGGAAATGGTAGGCTCTCTATGCAGACCACATGCAAGGGACTGTGTGAACTCCTGATCAGAATTAAATCTGTGCAAGAAGGAGCTAGGGGTCCCGGAAGGTAAATCCTAGAGGATTTAGTTGTAAATCCTCAAGAATTCCTAAAAATGCCGAGAGGAATGCCTGGTTCTCCCACAACACATAAGAATTTGAGCAATTTCTCCATGAATCGCAAAAGAGGTGACTCCCAACTAACACGGGAGGCGAAGCGACAGCGTGGGCTGGATTCCAGAGGTTTTCAACCACCCCACAGCTCTGTCCACGGGTCCTTTTGCCCTTCACATATGTGAAAATGCTCTCCGTAAACTTGCCCGGGATTGAGAAGAAGTTTTAGAATAGCACTTTATAAAGGGCAGGTGGTGTGTTTCGTGTATACGTATATGTACGTAGATGTACACGTGGAAGAAGAAAACTGGCGGGCTTTCTGCGTCCTCTCCTCCTTTCTGCCTGATCACCGCGAATCGGGGCTCTTTCACAGCACAAGCAGCTGGGGAAGGAGAACGTTCGGGGCCAAAGCCGACGTGTTTCCACTCGCCACGCAGGTGAGAAGCAGTTGCACCACCAGCTGCCGGGAGAGTGACTCCGCTTCTCCGCTCGCCCTGCCCCCACAACCACCCCGGGGCCCTTGCCCACACCTCTCCCAGCCCCACTGCAGGGCTTTGTAAAGAACCCGGGAGGCCCCAGCGTTACCTGGCAACCGCGCACCTGTGAGTCAGGTCAGCCAGGCGGTGCTAACCTGTGTGTTCCAGCTTGTGGGCTTCCAGTGTGTTCTTAGGCTCCCTTATTATAGCTCACTCCCCCGGCCCAGGGAAGAGAACAGAAGTGACTGTTTTCCTTCCCGGTTTCCAGGAGACAACAGATCCGCTGATTAGCTCTCCACTGAGGGTTCAAAAAAGTGAAGGGATACAGACCACGGCCTTAACCTTGAACAGGTGGCTTTTCAGAAAGGGTCCAGTTTTATTTGGGGACATATATCTCCACCAGTAAACCAGATCCTTCACTTGGGGAAATTTAAGAACTCTGAAGAGCTATAATAAATGTCTTTAAAGAAGAAAACAAAAGTTATGTAACAATTAGGGCGTTTTGGGTTTTGGTTTTCGGGGTTTGTTTGCTTGTTGCTTTGATCTGTTTCTCTCCAGCGTGCGTCCACCAGGAGGGGCTCCTGGTGTCAAAATTCTGGGAGAAAGTTGATCCAGTGGCTCTGGGCCGGGCCTATCTGCCCGGCTCAGTGAGCAGCGCTGGGGTTGGCCCAGCAGGCACCCTCTAGCGAAGCCAGAGGTCCTGTTCCGGGCATGGAGACCTGATGCTGACCTCACTTCCTGTCTGCCGACCTCACTTCCTGTCTGCTGACCTTGCTCCTCAGGGACACGGTTTTCTGGAAACAGATGAACCTCTGTAAGGGCAGAGAACGGGGCTGCAGTGGCGGCTCTGGCTTCCGTTGCCCCAAGGGGGGTAAATCAGGGCGGGGAAGAGCCCAGCCACATGTGGATGTCCGCGTGCTGCTGGGGCAACCCCAGGAAATATTTTGTATACGTTTCTTCAATCCCCCTTAGCGCATTCAGTAAAAGAAATTGTCTTCTCATTTTTCAGTGTACCATACGGCGAGCTTTGTAGTTCCAGGCATGGGGTAGGCTCTAGTGAAATCTGACCTCCCTTGTTCCTGCAGTTTTCTTTCCCGATCTCCCCGCTCCCTCACCTATTTACTCTCCCCTCTCATTCTCCTCACAGGGGACCCGTCATCTTCTCCCACTTCGCTTTGTTCTCTCTCCTCCATCCCATCCATCCTTACTTATCCCATTCTTCAGCCATTGACTGCTTGGCCTGAAAGCGGCCAAGTTAGGTGTTTCAACTTCTGTGAAAGGTGTTCTCGGAATCATCTCGGCATATATAAGAAAGCATAAGCTGGCATATCAAGAAAGCCCAATTGCAAAGTAAGCCAGGGGGCCAGTGGTTTCCAAAGACTCCTTTTGGGGCTTAGGCAACCCTCCACTTGGAGGCACAAATGCTGGTTGCTGTTGCTGTCATCAGCCCCATTTTTGTTTTAATGTTTATTTTTGAGGCAGAGAGTGCATGTGGGTGGGGAGGAGCAGAGAGAGAGAGGGGCCAGAGGATTCAAAGCAGGCTCGGATATGACAGCAGAGAGCCCCATGCCGGGCTCTAACCCACGAAGCCATGAGACCATGACCTGAGCCAAGGGACGCTTAACCAGCTGAGCCACCAGGCGCCCCTCATCAGGTCCATTTCTTGTATTGGGGGTGGGAGGGGGGGCTTTCTGAATCACCCTGCTCCCTTAAATCTTTTGATGTTAGGTTTCGTCCCAAAGGGTACTCCTTCCCAGCTATCTTATACATATCACCCTCAGGTTGAATCCCCAGAGGCTTACTTACAAAGGGAGCTACTTACTCCTCAGGGCTCCTTTATCTGAGGGCAATGATGTGGTCAAGGTGACTTTGAAGTTCCTTCCTTTTTTTCCTTCCTGCCTTCTCACAAAGACTCAGGCATTTTCTTCTAGCCAAGAAAAACAAAACAAAACCAAACCAAAACCAAAACCCTGTTATGTTGGTATTGTTGATTTTTCAAATGTGTTACTTTAAAAAAAAATGATAAGTGATAAGGAATGGAATACCAAACAAGCTGTTTTTTAAGAAAACTAAATCACTCCCTTTAGGGGTCTTTTATAATTTACTTTGTTTTCCAACACTGGGATTTTACAAACCTGTTTCAGTCTTGCAATCTTACGTGAAGAAGGAAAAAAATCTCTCCAGCTCTCTTGCTCTCTCTCTCTCTTTTCTGATAGGGTTGATTGTGTTTTGAGTTTTCTTGTTTTAATAAGAAACATTTACATGTTTTATGTCCTGTATATATATAAAAAAGAAATCATTAGCAATGCCCAAAGTTAATAGCCTAAGAATGTATAGCATAATATACTGCAATGTCACTGAGAGAGTGAAAAAGATTTAACATAGGACTCAGGGGGAGAAAGTATAAACTGTGTGAAACTATTACTACTCCAACTAGTTCTAAAAGAGCTCAATGTGAAACCAACCAGAAAATGATCATCCCACAACTATAAATATAAAGCACTAAAAAAGACAAAAGCTCTCCGGCATTGTGAAAAATCCATAAATAAAAAGCACCCCCAAAAGCATTTGCTGGCAAAAGTATTTAGTGTGGCAATAAAAGAGAGTATTTGTTTTCTTTATATTAAGTGATTTTTTATGGAATCTGTACAATTAAACACTGCATAAGAGCCTAAGAATTAGAGTTTGTGTTTGGCACCTAATTGAGTACAGAGTGAGGAAGATGCAGAATCTGAAGAGGTTATGTGTCTTTACATTGGACAATCAAGGTTACCTGTAATGTCTTGTTAAATAAAAAGCGTTCCATACTGAAAAAAAAAATCCTTTCTTTGAATGCACACGTACACATATATACATATCAATGCACAATCTGAAAGCAGGATTCTTTTTTATGGCTTTGTATTTCGCACACAAATGTGGAAATATAAGCAGGGTGGCATTTCGAGATAGAAATATAAGCAGAGTGGCATTTGCAAAGGTAATTCTAACAGGACACTCTTCATATCAAAAATATTTTAGTTAAGGAATATATTATCTCATTTTATTTTGTTGATATTCATTAGACTACAGAAGAGTGATTTTTTAAGATGGACTTACCTGTTGTCCGTCAAGAGGAAATCACAAAAGTTCTAAGTCCTAAGTCCTAAGCACGTAGGACCAAGAAACAGCAAAGAACCGACTTCACAATTTATACAAAATATCAGCTCGAGTCATCAAGTTTAGGACTTCTGAGTCTCAGCCAAACCTTGCAGATCATGAGGTTGATAACAAACTTAATAAAGACAATAATAAAATAGTTTTATCTTATGTATGTTTTGTATTTTGATGAGATCAAGTAACCAAAGTGTACGGGCCAGGTGCTTCACCCCTCACAGTCACTCTGTAGGACACAGAGGAAACTAGGGGACCTGATGGGCAGGAATGCTGGTAATGAAGACACGGCAGCAGAGGTTGGCATAATATTTGCCTCCACCCCAATATCATTAGCAAAAGATGGCCGAATGCAGCATCAAGGGTGCCATATGCCCCTCCAACGTCTGGACTCCCCTAGAGCCACAAAAGGGAAGCACTACCTCTATTAGTTTGGATCAAATGCATTTTCCGAGAATTGCCTTTAAAAACCTGCTAAATACAGCAATTTCATATGGATTAAAACTAACAGTTTACAGACAGTCCAGAGCTTGATCCATTGAGAATAGTTTGCTTATTGCGAAGGCAAGGTTCTACACTGATTTAGTTCTACTTTTTGTCTCTCTCTCTCTTCTCTCTGAGAGTGAGAACAACTATGGGACTATAAAACTGGTCATCTCAGGGGCGCATGGGTGGCTCAGTCAGTTAAGCATCTGACTTCGGCTCAGGTCATGATCTCACGGTTTGTGGGTTCGAGCCCTGAGCGGGGCTCTGTGCTGACAGAGCCTGGAGCCTGCTTCAGATTCTCTGTCTCCCTCTCTCTCTGCCCCTCCCCAGCTTGTGCTCTGACTCTCTCTCTCTGTCCCTCTCAAATAAACATTAAAAAAAAAAAAAAGCTGGTGGTCTCAAAGATTAAATCACAGTGTGTCACTTTAGAGTTTGTATAGAACTTTTATGCATATTAACCTCTGGAATCTTCCCAACAATACTTTTTTAATGTTTATTTATTTATTTTAAGAGAGAGAGAGAGCATGAGTGCGCTGGGGCAGAGAGAGAGGGAGAGAGAGAATCCCAAGCAGGCTCCACGCCATCAGTGCAGAGCCTGATGTGGGGCTTGAACTCATGAACTTGGAGATCATGACCTGAGGTGAAATCAAGAGTCAGACGCTTAACCAACTGAGCCACCCAGGTGCCCGCCAACAATGTTTTGAGAAAGATATTCCTATTACCTTTTTAAAGATAGGGACCCTAAGGCAAAAAGCAGTTCAATGATTTGCCAGAGGTCAGAGAAGTCCTGAGTGGTAAAGCCCGGTTCAGGTTCAAGTCTTCCCTGGCAGATCTAGTGTTCTTCCCTCTATTCCAGTGTCTATCTCAGGAACTAAAAATGTCCTGTAAATAATTACCATGTGGAAAGCGCTGTGATCTATACTGATTCTCCAAAGATGGGGGTGGCTCAGGGAAAAGGCAGATTTGAAGCAGATTCCAGGGTTACGAATCTACACAAACAGGGAATTCTTAGGCAGAAGTGGGGTTTGGAGGAAAAGATGGTAAGTGTATTCTTAAGCTCGCTGTCTGAAATTTTGTAAATTATGTAGGTGGCCAGTCAGAGAGCACGGAAGGAGGCCGAGGCTAACACAGGACACTGGATGAGACCGGCCAAGGACAAGACAGACTGGAAATGGAGAGTGACTAGGATCTCAGGAAAACCTGGAGGCTGGGGGGAAAAACGCGGATATTCAGAAAGAGGGGAAAAGTCAAGTCCCATTTCAAGAAGTGGGAACATTAGCCGTAACACAGAGAAAGATCACTAGTTGCTCGAGGATGAAAGCGAAACAGTGTAGTGAAGGCATGAAGAGATCGTAATGTGGAAGGAAGAAGGGCTGAGACCATGCTTGTTGGGTTATCCCAAAGTTCTCATGAACGATACAGGAAAGAGGTGGGTGATGTTCACAGAAGTAACATTTGGGGACGGCTACTGTGGGCAGGTCAGAGGAGAGGAATCGGGACGGATCAAGATGACGCTGATGTTCACGGAACACCCAAGTGTGCTCAGACGACTTGAACGTGCAGTGGAAAATCACGGCAGCTGCCAGAATTTCTCCCCAGGGCCCAGAAATAGAAGAATCTGACCAGGTTTAGGGGCTAACAGGAAACACATGCTCTCAAGTCCAAAGAATGAGAGGGGTTTTAACATGACATGTGAAGTTAGCCAAAACGGCTAAACATAAATCTAGGCTTATATACGTAAGAGACAATGGGAAGAAGGACAGAAAGATTGCAATAAATATGGACGGCAAATCCGGGAAGTGTGGGGGGCAAGAGGAATGCACGGGGAATACAATCTGTGTGTCGATTTGGTGGCTGGACATAGAAGCTCAAATTCACCGTTGTTTTTTTGTTTGTTACCACTTGCATTTTCATTTTTAACCATTTACTTTACCTGCCTGTCCCCTGAGAATGTCTGTGTTTGCAACCATTTGTCAAAACTTTGTATCTCCGTCCTTTACTCCCCTGGCTCCAGAATGCCCATGTATTGGTTTCCTGTAACAAATTCAAACAGATGGCGTGGCTGAAACCACAGAAGCAGATTCTCCCTTTTGGAGGAGTCTCTCCAAAGCAGACTCTCTCCTTTTGGAGGAGTCAGAAATCAAGGGAGCAACAGGGCCACACTCCTGGAGGCTCTAGGGGAGAATCCGACTTTTGCCCCTTTGAGCTTCTGAGGGCCTGCCGGGTGGATGCAACTTTGGAACCACGGTTCAGTCCAATATGTATTTCAACCTACCTTCGATCCACATTTACTCCAACACACACACACACACACACACATACACACACACACACACACGACTCCCGTTCACCAACCTTCACTCACAGCACGGATGGTTGACCTCCCCTTTTCTAGGTCTCAAGGTCAATTTTTGGTTTTCATGAGATTTTCAGGCATCCTGAGCAGCTGTGGACATCTCCACTCTCCTTGCTGAACTTCTAGGATTTCCAGTTCCCATTCTTCTCACCATCCTTTTACGGGCTCATCTGTGGGCACAATCTCTTCCCCGATTCACCTCTAAATGGTGGTGCACACCAGAGGACTTCCTCTTCCTTGCTCCCCCTTCACTCTCTGGGTGAAGCTGTCCACTCGCACAGCTTCAGCTCCATCGCTGAGTTCAGTACATCCAATCCAACTCCAGCCCGACTTCTTGCCTGACGCCCACAGCAACACTGGCCAGTGGAACTTTCTGCTATCACTCTCTACATCCACCCAGTCTAGCACAGTAGCCACTAACCGTTCACAGCTACTGAGCAACTACATTTTTCATTTGATTTCCTTCTAGTACATTTACATAGCCCCATGTGGTACTGGCTACCTTATCAGATGGTCCAGATCTAACGTCCCCTGTACCTGATGGGCCAATCCTAATGAACTTCTTGCTGTTCACACAACGTGTCTCTCCACCGTGTTGGCAACTATCATCCGGGACTCCACTGTCACCTCCTCTGAAGTCTTCTCAACAACTCAGGTTAAGTGATCTGATTCCACCTTTGTCTTTCCACAACTCATCTTCCATTGTGTTATTATATGATACGATATGTTATAACAAATATATTACATATAATATACATATACATCATTTTTTAGTTTTATATGCTTGCATGATGAACTCCTTGAAGAGAAAGACTTTATGTTACCTTGATTCATTCTGTAGTCTTTATAAAGCCAACACGGGACCTGGTACCTGCTCACTGAGTCAATAAAAAAAAATGAATGACTGGATGTTGCCCAGGGATCACCCTGCATCATTGGAGACAAAGCTGAACAAGGCACAGGATCTAAAATATTAGGAGCTTCTGGCTCCTTTCACCATTCCCCTCGTGAGAATGGCCAAGTCTGGGTAATTCATGAAGGTTTTGCATTCATCAATTGGATGAAAAAAAAACGTGTTTTGTGTTTGTCTTTTTGGGTTGGTTTGGGTTTTTAATGAGCTGCAGTTTCAGGAGCCTTAAAAACTGGAAGTTAGACGGGCTCAACGGGTAAGGGGCATTAAGGAATCTACTCCTGAAATCATCGTTGCACTGTATGCTAACTAACTTGGATGTATATGACAAAATAAAATTAAATTAACAAAAAAACTGGAAGTTAACATGGTTAATTAGGTACGTGAACCATTTGGCTGTCACCCTTCATGCTTAAAGTGCAAATCATTCTAAGCCTGACTCTTCTCTGAAATCTGAAATATGGTGATTTGGAGAATTCCAAATAGTGGTGTATAATTCTTCAGAATTGTAGTTAAAAGGGAAAAAAAAGAAGCTGATACTTTTGCGAAAGAGGAAAGGGAGAAAACGCAAAAATCTTCTCTAATTTTGGCTATAGGATGTGCGTGGGTGCATGCATCTGTTAGTGGGGTGAAGGGCAGCGTGTTAGTAAAGGGTTAGGCAGGCATACAGATTTCGGGGAAGGAGACTCACGGAGGCTTTTTCCGATCCTGTGCATTCGAGGCAGACTTCAGCGCCTGTGGCTGCTCTTTTTATGAGAACTGGCACACGTTTAACTGCTATAGCTGTTGGCTTCTAGGCTTAGTGTAACCCACAAAGGAGGCACTCATTCACATTTTAGCTATCATTTCCATCAAACTGTGCAAATTCTAATGGTACCCAATCCAACTGGATAAGGCACAACCAAATAAGTATATCCCCTAAATACTCTAGTACCTAAATACCTGAAGTGTCTAGAAACAGTGGTGGTATATACTGAAAATAAGTACAATAACTGGAAACTTAAAATTTTCCTTCCTAACTATATGGAAAAACCAAATAATCTTTGCACAGAAGGCCGGGAGTAGCAATTCCATTAAGATATTACATGGGGGGAAAAAAAAAACCCTAGTCCCATTTTGTCTATTTCCAGCCCCATTTTGCTCATATTGTAACTTAGAGAATCATTCAGAGAAACAGAGTGGGAGGAAGAATATGAGCTACATTTCGTTAGAACTTCAGATACATTTTTCTTTCCTGTTTTATCTGAGCTTGCAGGCGACATCTTCTTAATGAGGGTCTTCAAATTTCTCTGCCTTTTAGAAATGTCTCCAGTGTGCCCTGGGACAACAGTCTCTGATTTTAGCTTCTAAATACGCTCATAATATAGAGCAATTTTTTTTTCCTTGGCTCTATTCATTGTTTTACCTGCTTTAGAGGGAATTATGGGTTTGATTAATGGGCTGAAAGATTTGGTCCTTTTTAGTTTCCTTATCTCTATTCCTTCCTGATGCACGATGCTTCCAACGGTCTCTGAATACTTGAGAACCATAACTGCAAAGAGGAGTTTAAAATAAGAGTAAAAATAAAAGTGGGATGGTGTATCCATGATCGTGGTATTTGTGGCAACCACTTACACGAAATGTATTCGTACGTACGTGTAGATGCTCAGTCATATACTCATTTATTCATTCGACAGACTATTTGCACCAGGAATGATGCCTGGTACTGGGAGGACTCTGTAATGATTTCAGGCTCTGCTAAATCAAAATGAGGTGGTGACCAACCATTTCACTCTACCTTCAATAGTGCCCACGGATATGACAACGGAAATAGGTATGGGAAACGAAAGTAGATATAGTAGGGTTTATTTATTCTGTTTTAATTTGGGTCACTATGTTAATCAAGTAGATCATCAGGAGACACCTGTGTTCACTGAGTTGCTAAAAATGTATGGCACGTGTTTGTAATGAAACAGACTCCCAATCTTGTAATCCACAGGTGCAACACAAATAACCACAAATAATCAGGCAACTAACCCCATCATCACTGGCTGTGCAAGCTTTGAATCAAATGTGTGTATTTATCACCCTAAGTAGCTCTTAAAGATGAAGTAATGCACAGGGGCTTACTCAGGGGCTTGACAAAGAAGGATTATCTAAGAAGACAAAGTATTTCGGTATCAGGAGTCCAGTTAACAAAAGGCTTCAGTGAGAGCTTCACTGTGATTCCTCTAACCAATAGAAATGTGCTATTTTGGGGCGCCTGGGTGGCTCAGTCAGTTAAGCAGCCGACTTCGGCTCAGGTCGTGATCTTGCCGTCCGTGAGTTTGAGCCCCACCTGGGGCTCTGTGTTGACAGCTCAGAGCCTGGAGCCTGCTTCGGATTCTGTGTCTCCCTCCCTCTGCCCCTCCCCTGCTCGTGCCCTGTCTCTCAATCTCTCAAAAATAAACATTAAAAAGAAAAGAAAAGCAATGTGCTATTTTGGCATGTCCTTCATGTGCATATACAGAACCAGACAGGTGAATTTCTTTATCCTTGGGGTGATCAAGTCACGTGACAGTCTAGCACTAGAATAGCACTAATAGCAACTCTTTGGAAAATAGCGTATTTTTTTTCTCCATTTGGGCAAAATATGCGTAAGTTCACTAAAATAAGCTGGAAAATATTCCTGACTCGTTGAAATGCAATCTGTGAGCTCCAAAAATAAATAAAGATTGCTCCGAAGAAGTCTAGAACATATGATGCAAAGCAATGGTAACAGATTAAGTGCTGTCATGCTCCCAAAGATCTGAATCAGCCTGTTCTGCCTGGTTAACATGAAAATAAGATGTGCACAGAGATCTTAAAGTATAACTTTTCTCACAGGTCCTCAGACCTGGAATTTTAAACATGCATTTGCGGAAACATAAGCAGTGGTCATAAACGTGTGTGTGTGTGTGTGTGTGTGTGTATTCACTCTAAAATGTAACATAAACACAGACTAATATTTCATCTTTATGGAAAAAGGTAAATATTCTGTTTAATTGTAGAATGAAATGAATACGCTCTACTCAATCATACATACACACAAGGTAGGTATATACACACAAGTTTGCGTTCCCTGTCCTCCCCCCACCAACATCTCATTTGATCCTTAATAAAGAAAAATGAGAGCACAAACACTGGTTGGGAAATTGATTACAAAGCAAAACCTTGAGGTGACGCAGCCAGGGAAGACCTGAGTGTTTTTTGCAGGAAGTACGAGGCTGTTCACGTTTCTGCCCCAAAGAGGAGCCGTTGGTAGATCAATTTCAATCAAAAAGTTCCTCACACCAAAAGGGCATGTTTTATCCATGGCTATAGAACTCATAGCGCTTAGAATCCAGAGAGCTGGTGCAGAGGGCCTCATCACGCACTGAGAGAACAGTGCAATTTCCATGGTGATTAAGTACTTCCTGGAAAAGGGTTTTATCAGATGGCCCCGAAAGAGGAAAATGCCATCCAAAACATGTTAACAATGGACTGTGAGCAGACACAAAAGCTGAGCCTTGCAATTTTGCGGAAATAGTAATAAAATGTCCGATAGAAGGAGTATAACCATCTCGGCACATGATCGGATCGAGCCAGAACAGCATGAGGGCATGCGGTGCCAAGTGAAAAGAAACCGGACTGATGGCATCAATTCCTCACCCTTTCCTTTATCATTCCTTCTTGCCATGGGGACTGCATTTCCTTCCCTGCACCCACAGAAAGAAGCAGAAGGTACTTCCTCATTTGGGGTTTGATCGTGGGACCTGCTTTTACCGACGGAATGTTAATGGAAGTGATAGGATCAAAGGCTTTTAAAAAGGTTTCAGTGGTCGGGCTGTCTTTTTGCATTTCTGCCACTGTTAAGAGAACTAATAAAATAAAGTACTTGCCCAAGCTAACCACTGACTCCACCTAGAGCGTAAGAGACAATGGGAGCCGATATCTGTGACAGAAGCCAAACCCCGTCTACCCTCCGCTGGGGACAAGGAAAGTTTATTTTGTAAGTCGCTTAGACTGCTGTGGTTATTTCTTATGCAGCAATAGCTAACTGACAGAGAGTAATTCCATTCAAGTATGGGAAGAAATTTCCTTTCTTTCCTGGAAATAAGAAGCTACTAAAAGACATTCAGGTTACAGATGAGGAAGATAGAATCATTAACACCTTTTTCAAAAAAAGAGTTTCAGGGATGGCAAAGATATGTGCTGGAGCCTCAATTAGCCTCTAGAAGAAACAAACCAGCTGATCTTTGTTCCCTCTTTCTTATTTGATCCCAAACAAAAAATCATAGAAAACAGAAATTCTACCTGATTAAAAACAGACTCTCTGGCAGTTTCCTGAAATAGGTAAGAAATGCTTCCTTTATGCCAACCTATTCTACCATGTTATAGAGAGTTCATCCAGTACTTGGCTAAAGGCATGTGATTTAATTGGTCCTCATTAACTTGAACCCAGTTTCTCAGAACAAACCTTCTCTCAATAAGTTGAAAGACAGGGAAACATCAAAACTAAAAAAATCTTTTAACCCGAACATTGAGCTAAATTAAGAGTTTTTATTTTATTAAATTATACATTGGTGAGAACCAAGAAATTGTCAAAGAATATTTGCATGAATTTGCTTCTATTTGCAAATAATGAGCACAGTTGTTTTGGTTCTTACTCTAGTGTCGGACAGATAGAGGTACGGATCTCAGCTCTGACGCTTAATAGCTATGTGACCTTTCGAAGGAAGTCAGATTCTGAGCCCTGATTGCCTCTGAAGTAAGAAAATTATACACATAGTAAGTGTCTAACACTACCACTATCATCATCAATATCATCATCATTCTCTAAATCATGGCCATGACGATGATCATCATCATCATGTTCATAAGAACTTTTGCAGAACGGGAGAGACGATCCACGCCATGCCTCAGGAGATGACTTTGACAGAAGTGCTCAGAATAAACTGGAGAGGACAAGCAAACTAGAAACATTGATGGTTTTGTTAAGAATATCTCTATCTTTTCCATCGCCCTCTTGCAATATCCCCCCACACGCACATCGGCAAACTGAATACTAGCACGCAGATAAGAAATGCTAGCATTTCTGCCTGAAGTGAGTAATAGCCAAAGATCTAGACAGAAAATTCCCTCTCCCCACCTTGTTCAGGAGCTCGGAGCTAACTAATGGACAGACAGACTGCAGACTTGTACCTAGAGATCTCGCCCTCAGTACTCACTTGTGATGCTCCTACATGGTCTCTTTGCTGTCTACGCTGCCAGCCATCTGCTCTAATGGCAGCACGCCAGCTCACAGGATAGCTTGCTGGCTCTGCTGAAGCCCAGGGGCCAAGAAAAGGTTTTCAGCAAGAAGCCCTTTTGAAACCCACAAGGGTGCCTGGAGAGAGCTCCTGGTTGCCTCTCCTCCCCACACAGCGATGCTGATGGTGATTTTCGCTTCATGACATTTTGTTTGACCTGTGGATTTAACTCGCTGGGTCTCCCATCTAAATCTTGAAATCTGGAGAGAAAAAAACATGAGCCATGTATCGGTACCTGTGGCTGCCAAACAGACAGGTGGTGTTATTGCCTGCTTCTTGGCAGGGCTAATGGGAAGCGGCAGGATTTCTATCAATACTCTGCTAGTGTCGTCTCTAATCCCCTAACGTTCTCCTTTTTCCTCCATGATACTTCCTGCTTCCCAACCCTTACATTATCTGTAAGAATTGGCAAAGGTTTCTTTGGTTTACTTGTCTTCCACCTGTATCCACGTTAGTTTAATTGGAAGACATTAAAATAGATACATAGAGGGGCGCCTGGGTGGCTCAGTCGATTGAGCGTCCCACTTCGGCTCAGGTCATGATCTCACCGTCCGTGAGTTCGAGCCCCGCGTCGGGCTCTGTGCTGACAGCTCAGAGCCTGGAGCCTGTTTCAGATTCTGTGTCTCCTTCTTTCTCTCTCCTCCCCCGCTCATGCTCTGTCTCTCTCTTCTCAAAAATAAATAAATGTTAAACAAAAAATTTGAAAAAGATACATAGAAGTTATTCTCATAAGATATAGAAAAAAATTTTTAAATACATTTGGTGTTTTAAACCAATGCTTGTGTGAGACTAGAATGTATTTTATAAGTATATTAAGGATCATATACCCTTTGGAGCTGGTAGAACCAGAAGAGTAAAGGTCCTTTGGAGTTAGTAAACTAAAAGTTTTCAACCTAATGACCAAGAGCACTTTCAGTTTATATTCTAGTAGGTAATAGCTTTTTCAAATGCTTATTTTTGAGAGACAGAGAGAGAGAGAAAGTGGGAGAGGGACAGAGAGAGAGAGAGGACAGAGGATCTAAACTGGGCTCTGCAATGACAGCAGAGAGCCTGGTGGACGGCTTGAACTCATGAACCGTGAGATCATGACCTAAACCGAAGTGAGAGGTGTAACCGACTGACCACCCAGACACCCTTTAGTAATAGCTACTTATTTCTTTCTTTCTTTCTTTCTTTATTTATTTATTTTAACGTTTAACCATTTTTGAGAGACAGAGCACAAGTGGGAGAGGGGCAGAGAGAGAGGGAGACACAGAATTCGAAGCAGGCTCCAGGTTCCAAGCTGTCAGCACAGAGGCCGATGCGGGGCTCGAACCCACAAACTGTGAGATCATGACCCGAGCCGAAGCCACATGCTCAACCGACTGAGCCACCCAGGCATTCCAGTAATAGCTTTTTTTAAAAAAAAAATAGAGAAGTGTACTCAAATATCTAGAGCCTGTGGTAATAAGTTCAACAAAAACACCTTGGGTAGTCCTAACAGATATTTGCACCTGTTAAGGAGAAAGTGCAGAGGTAAGAGTTTAAATGTCACCGGATGATAAGAATGTTGATTTCAGGCCAATATTCACTTATTCGTCCTTCAACAACTATGGACCGGGCATTGAGCATAGGATAAGGCATTGGGCTTAAGGTTAATGATAAGAAGGCAAATCAACCAAAACACCCTCAGTCAAGAATTTTACTATCTAGAGTCGTGTGTGTACCTGTGACCAAACAAACATAAAACAAAGCAGAAATGTAGTGACGGGGAAACACACAGCTATTATGAGACTATTTCCTGCAGCCTGGAGGGAATTAGGGAAAACTTCTTGGGAGAGATCCGAGGCAGTTTCATTACGAGTTTGAATTCATAGGGGTGCCTGGGTGGCTCAGTTGGCTAAGCGTCCAACTTCAGCTCAGGTCATGATCTCACGGTTCGTGAGTTCCAGCCCCGGGCTCTGGGCTAACATCTCGGAGCCTGGAGCCTGCTTCTGATTCTGTGTCTCCCTCTGTTTCTGCCCTTCCCCACCTCTCAAAAATAAATAAACATTTTTTAAAAATTTAAAAAAAGAGGGGCGCCTGGGTGGCTCAGTCGGTTAAGCGTCCGACTTCAGCTCAGGTCACGATCTCGCGGTCCGTGAGTTCGAGCCCCGCGTCAGGCTCTGGGCTGATGGCTCGGAGCCTGGAGCCTGTTTTGGATTCTGTGTCTCCCTCTCTCTCTGCCCCTCCCCCGTTCATGCTCTGTCTCTCTCTGTCCCAAAAATAAATAAAAAACGTTGAAAAAAAAATTAAAAAAAAAAATTTAAAAAAAGAGTTTGAAATCATATCACTTATCCTTACTCAAAAGGTAGGTTGATTCTATTCATGCATTTACTATTGAAATCTGGCTAAATTTCTGGGTCAGATTAAAAAGAATATATGGAATGGGACTAATTCATTCTTGTTTTCTGTCATCTCAGGATGTATATAAAAATCCGCACAGATGAAGGAAGTGCACAGCATTATATAAATGAAAATTATTATCATTTATTTTCAATACTCCTTCTCATCTACTGAAGGAAAGAAAAGGTCAAAAAAGAAAAGAAAAGAAAAGAAACTGCAAAGAATGTAATGAGTGGTCTCTGCTTATCTATTTCAGAAATGAAGTTTTCTACATAATCATGGAATCTTACTTAGCACCAGCACGGGCTTTGTGTCTGCCCATCTGTCTAGCTTCAAAGGGACGACAGAAGCCCCCAGTAATGTGCAAACCTTCCCATTCCTTCCAGCTCCAGTAAGACTCTTTCCCTCTCCAGAAACTTCTTCTGCATTAGGGGTGCCTCGTTGGCACATTATGGGTGGGATATACAACAGATGCTGGCAGTTGTGTTGACTTCCTAAGAAACAAGCAAATAGGAGAGACTAAATTTCTACTTCCCCAATACAGATAAATCATCACAATCGATATGCTTTCTTCTAAATAACTCAAGTTGTCTCCTGACCCTCAGGTTATGGTTAAAGAAGGAGCTCTTCTGAAAAAAAAATGCCTAGTCTCTGTCTGAGTAAAAGCAACACAAAGGTGTAGAGTGACGGACAAGAAATTGACAAAAATAGAAACATGCAGTGATCGTAAATGGTGTATTACAACCGGCCAGAGGGGGAGAAGACCTGAATTCTGGACCCAACCACTGGCCTCCTTCACTGCGAGAACACCGGCAAAGCATTCAGTGGGATCTTCATTCCTTCACCTGCGTGCGGGGAGTCAACCAAGCAATTCCCAGACTTCCTTTTCACTCTTGGCCATTCGAAATCTTGAACCAAGAAGCTCCGTCCATGAGCTCCACCCACAGCACTGATGGTCCCCTTCACTCTCGTTCCTCCATCGAGATGAACTAATGCAAGTGAGAAGCCCGTAATGGACTATAACCCTCTAAAGGTCAAACGACAGCTTTGCGATTTCTATTATCTGTAACCTTCCAGTTGACTCCTCGTGGATAGAGGATCTTATTTAAATCTTCTGTGTCAAGACATAAAATGATTAACTTTCCTAAAAATTTTGGTGTTCTGCTTCTATTACTGCTTAGTACTATTTGTATTGATATTTCAGAAGCAAAATAATTCAACCCTGCCTTTTCTTTCTTGTTTGTTTTTAAGAGTGTCCAAGAAGAGTCAAGCTCCTAGATTCTACCTGAGTCAACATTTAGGATTAGCTATTTCTCAGAAGGTGGGAGGGCGATGGGGGGAGGTGATACTTCAACGTCTCAACATTTTCAATGAAAAACGTGTGAATATATTCACACATGTACATGTATCGTTCCCAAGCATGTACATGTTATTTTCCCCTGATGTACGATCTCAGTAAAATATCAGAGAGAAAAAATGTCAGACATACATAGCATAGCAATCAAGGGCTAATGAAGATCCAGGTATTAAATCAATTAAGAAGTATCAAAAGCTACCTAATCATCAAGGAACAAAATTGGCACCACAATATGTAGCAAGTATGGGAAAGCCTAATTTACTAAACATACCCTGCAGTCACATAATTGCATGTAATTTTACCAGCATAATTAACTAATTTAATTACCACTTCTCAAGTGCATCAATTATTGACATTACAGAGTTTTCAGACAGCAGAATTACTGTGTGGTACATCCAGAGAATGCAAAATGCCTCGTACGCCTATTTTTTCCCATCGTAGTCAACCACGGAGGAAAGAGGTGGGGTTGAAGGGGGTGGATAACTCCTTTAGCGGGAGGCTCGGCTGGGGGGCAGGTTTAAGGGCTGAAGCACCCACCAGGCAAAGAAAGAGAGGAAGTCCTACCACTATGCTCTTCAAAGCAGTTCTGTGCCAGGGGGTAGATGAAATGTGCAAAGCCCGCTCAGAGAAAGAAAAAGGTGGTTCTGATTTTTTTTTTTTTTTTTTTGGCAACAAAAAATCTATGCAACAGCTATTCAAAATATGACCAAGAACACTGGCTGGAAGCAAAGGAAATAAGAGAGAGAGAAATTTGGACATTTTTTTAAAAAGAAACGAAGCTTGCCTTTGAGAATGAGTTTTCTCTACTTTATATCTTTTTTTTTTTTAATTTAATTGTTACAAAAACATTAATATGAGGGATCTGCCTAGAACACTCCTTGAGCTTGTCAAGTCAGGGAGATGTCGTGGCCCTACTCCCAGAGGGATCCGAGCTTCACGGGTGTTTAAGAAGAAACAGACAACATTGGTCAAGATTGTTGTCATGTCACAAAATTTCTGAACAGAGATGGCTGAAATTACTAAGAGTCCTGGAGTGGCTTTGTGTGTCTTTCCACGTGGCCCTCCTGTATCTGGCCTTTGTCCTGCTTCCTACTCCTATCTGGAGGTGGCTGAACTGCGAAACAGCTCTCACATTAGCAGAGTATTTCAATGACGCCATTCAGCGTGGAGTAAGATGTGACAATGGAACTTCTTTCTTACCTTTCGAGTCCTTAGGTATCCATAGGACTTTAAACCCTTTACTGACTCTGGAAATAAGAAAAGGAGTCCTTGTTACTTTGATCTTCAAGAGTTTACTTGGTGCCTCACTCTTAAGCGATTCAGAAATTAACTTTATGAACTGGAAAACATGTTTTCACTCACACGGATAAAAATCAGGTTATAGTCTCAAGACCCAGACCTTGTATTGGGGAACACTTTCAGAGCAAATTAATTGGGCCCAGTTTTACAAAGCGTCAGTTTCTGTGAAGCACGTGTATTTGCTTTTTGTAAGAAACTGGCATGTGAGAGTTGGAGACAGAGAATCCTTATCTCATCCTTGGCGTATCTCACTAAGCAGGGCAATGGCGTCAAGCGCGTTGAATTTTCTCTGGAGCTTTCGGCAGGGCTCACCCATCCCATCTTCTTTACATAATGCTTCTTCCTCCTCCACCACCTTTCAGAGTCACAGACCTCTCACCCTCTATCTTTTTCTTTTTTTTTTTTTAATTAAAAGGCTTTCATTTTTTTAATGTTTATTTTTGAGAGAGACAGAGAGAGACAGAAAGAGAGAGAGTGTGAGCAGGGGATTTGCAGAGAGAGAGGGGGAGACACAGAATCCAAAGCAGGCTCCAGGCTCTGAGCTGTCAGCACAGAGCCCGACGCGAGGCTTGAACTCATGGACCACGAGAGCATGACCTGAGCCAAAGTCGGAGGCTCAGCCGACTAAGTCGCCCAGGCTCCCCTTCTACCTTTTATCTTAAAGTAGCTTTAACTTAAGTCACGTGTGGATATTAAGTATAAGTTTTCTGTATGATTTTCCATGTAAAGTTTTAGGCCTTCTGAAACGATTACAACTTTTAATACCATTTGTATTATTTTTTTTTAATTTTTTTTAACGTTTATTTATTTTTGAGACAGAGAGAGACAGAGCATGAATGGGGGAGGGTCAGAGAGAGGGAGACACAGAATCCGAAGCAGGCTCCAGGCTCTGAGCGGTCAGCACAGAGCCCGACGTGGGGCCTGAACTCACGGACTGCGAGATCGTGACCTGAGCCGAAGTCGGACGCTTAACCGACTGAGCCACCCAGGCACCCCCCATTTGTATTATTAAGAGTCAAGTTGAGAAATGGTATTTTGCAGGATGGAGGGCTGGGTGGGCAGAGAGCCTTGTCGGTGCCTCCTAAAACCACATGAGTTCAATAACGTTCTTCCTCAACAAAAGGTTGTTTCTAGTATTGAAACACTCCCGTGAATTAAGCCCTCTGAATTTTTCAGTCCTAATCCAGTTTTCTGTGAATGTAGCCCACGGAAGAGTCAATAAAGTGTGTTATGCGGGAGCAAAAGCCTTTCCATTTCAGGAGTGCCTTTTATGAGAAGTATATTAACTTAAGTCACACCCTCTGTCTCGAGGAAGTCCCTGAGAATTAGGTTTTAAATTAACTTCAGTCTTCAATTCAAACTGCTGATATTTACTCTTCACTTCCTGTTATCGTTACCCAAAGATACTAAACTTTCTATAACACAGATCTATGTGGGCAGTGGTCCAGGAAGACACATACAGGGGAGGAAAACGTTCCCTCTAGTTTGCTGGTGTTAAAATCTTTAAGCCAAGTAGATCAAAAATATCCCTTCCATCAGAGAGAGACAGAGAGAGAGAGAGAGAGAGAGAGGAATAAAGACCATATGGAAAGTTGTGATAGATCCTATGAATAGAGTAAACGTGTATAGGGCATATTCCTTCCGACAGTGCCCACAGACTGTCCACACATTCGGAGTGGCCTGTATAAGGACAAGGATGAGTCAATGCTCTGTAAGAGCTCAGCGGGGGAGAGGACTGGTAGCAAGGGTCTTCAAGGAAGTCTTCATGGGGGAGATGGCATTTATAATACATCTCAAAGGAAGGAGAGCATGTAACACAGAGAAGCGAGACAAAGCGTAGAAAAGCATAAGAAACACCATGACGGAAAGCATAAGGTGGCAAGTTTGTGAGAAAATAGGCCGAAAGCCTGGTGGCCACATACAAAATCAGGACGGCAGTGGGGAGGAAACGAGTCGGGAACTGAGGTCCCAAGGCTCTGTCCCTGCCCTTGCTGATAACTGGTCTGAGATCCAGAAAAGCCTCCTCAGCTTCCATGTAAAATGAACAGTTTCATTTGGACAATCCCCATGTCCTCCCCACATGCATACAAATCCTGTGGGTTGAAATTGAAGTTTGCCATGTTACAAGCTTATAAATATTTCTTTTTTTTTTTTTTTTTTTTTACTCTTTTTAAAAATCTTGGCACACCTTCCTGGTTTCCTCCATACCTCTTACCATCCCTAATTGGGATTGATTTCCCATGCTGGATCAAGTCATTTCATAGCAATAAAACTTACAATATTGCTCTCAATCACATACTTGAGGCGGGATTACGGGACTCCCCACAGAGGATGCCCAAGTACCAGTCCGCCAAGCTGAGGATGCCCACAGACCACATGACCACGTAGCTTCTGTCTTTTCTGCCAGTGCTTTTCAGACAAGTGATCGCCTCCCTGGTCTCCATATCTTCAAACTGGAGATTCATCCCTTACCCTCAGAGTGGGTTTCTGCCACCGCATATTTTACTAGAACCTACTATCAGAGATTTTTGATAATGTTCTCATCACCATTCTCTGTGAGTTCTCTGCATTTATTGTTGACATAGGGCTCCAGGAAGGTGACATTCATGTCCAAGAGCCAGATAAACACTTCCATGGGTCAGGACAGAGAGCCAAGAATGGTGAATTCCTGGAACTAATGAATGTTATTTATCAACTCCACACCCTCCAGGCCTACAGAGAAGTTTTGTTTTGTTTTGTTTTTCCCCTCTCCCCAGACACAACATACACGGTATCTTGACAAAACATCAATTAATTCTCTGATTCTCAAACCCTACTGTTCAGGAGTTTTTATGGAGGTTTCATTACATAGCGTGATTAATCAAATCATTGGCCATCGGTATTGAACTCAATCTTCATTGGCCAATGGTACTGAATTCTCCTCTTCTCCCCAGAGATGGACAAGGGGCTAAAATTTGCAAACTTCTAATCACAGCTCGGCCTTTCTGGTGACCAGTCCTCATCCAGAAGCTATCTAGGGGTCCCAGCCAGGAGCCATCTCATCAGCACACATAAACACTGTTATCACTCAAGGGATTTCGAACAATTTAGGATATCTGTGACAGGAGCTGGGGCCAAAGGTCAAATCTTTATTTCTTTTTAGACCACAGGCATCCTATCTAACATTATCAGGGCGTGTCTGATGCTACCGCCTGGCTCTTCAAAAAAGCACTTCTGGTCCAGAGGTAAGCCCAGGATGACCCAGGAGAAATGTTACTGCGTATAGTGATCCCTCCATCCAAGATCCTATTCCCTAGCTGCCTGAAGCTCTCAGAGCCATAACTACAGCTAAGTTGGCACTTCTGAAAGATTGAGGATCGATCAAAAAAAGGAAAATTAGTCACCAAGAAGCCAGGTTGTTTGGACAATGTTCAGTTCTCAGCCCTCTGCTCATGTCACCCTCCATGTTTCCTATAGATCCCACCTAACAGCAAGGTTGCCGCTGTGGAAATGATGTTCTCTCTGAAAAAGTTTCTCAAATCCATATTTCTAACCCTCTCCCCTGAAGCCCGGGCTTCAACATCAGCTGACGACAGTGTCTTATCTATTGATTATTACAATATCATGTCCTTCTCCTCGCTCCAAAACTAAACTTATCATCTCCCCTGAGATACGATTCTTCCCAATTGTTCCTACTTTTTCTGTTTTTTTTTTTTTGTTTGTTTTTGTTTTTTTTTATTTTATTGGAATCAGGACAACTCTGATTCTCAATTTTTCAAGTTCCAAATCTGGACACCAACTTTATTTTTTTAAGTTTTTATTTTAATTTAAGGTGGTTAACATACAGCGTAGTATTAGTCTAAGGTGCACACTATAGGGATTCAACACTTGCGTACATCACCCTGTGCTCCTCATGACAAGGGCACTCCTTAGTTCCCGTGACCTATTTCACCCAGCCCCCCACCTGCCTCCCCGTTGGTAACCATCAGTTTATTCTCTATAGTTCAAAGCCTGTTTCTTGATTTCTCTCTCTTGTTATTTTCCCCTTTACTTGTTTTGTGTCTTAAATTCCACATGCGTGAGATCATAGGGTATTTATCTTTCTCTGCCTGACTTATTTCACTTAGCACTATGCTCTCTAGCTCCATCCATGTTGTTGCAAATGGCAAGTTTTCATTCTTTATTATGGCTGAACAACATTCCATCGTATATCTATACCAGATCTCCTTTATCCATTTATCCATCAGTGAACACTTGGGCTGCTTCCATATTTTGGCTATTGTAAATACTGCTGCTATAAACTTAGGGGTGCATGTATCCCTTTGATTTAGTGTTTTTGAATTCTCTGGGAAAATACTTGGAGGTGTGATTGTTGAATCATAAGGTAGTTCTATTTTTAACTTTTTGAGGAACCTCTGTACTGTCTTCCACAGTGGCTGCACCAGCAGGCATTCCCACCAACAGTGCAAGAGCGTTCCTTTTTCTCCACATCCTCCCCAACTCATTATTTCTGGTGTTTCTGACTTTAACCGTTCTGATAGGTGTGAGGTGATATCTCATTGTAGTTTTGATTTGTATTTCCCTGATGATGAGCGACCATGAGCATTATTTCATGGGTCTGTTGGCCATCTGGAAGACTTCTTTGGAGAAATGTCTGTTCATGTCCTCTGCCCAGTTTTTAATTGGATTATTTGGTTTTTTCGGTGTGAGTTTTATACGTTCTTTATATATGTTGGACATTTTGGATCTTTATCAGATATGTCATTTGCAAAAATATCTTCTCCCGTTCCATAGGCTGCCTTTTAGTTTTGTCGAGTGCTCCTTTCACTGGCCAGAAACTTTCTATCTTGACATAGTTCTAATAGTTGTATTTTTGTTTTGGTTTCCCTTGCCTTAGGAGACATATCTACAAAGAAGTTGCTGAGACTCATGTCAAAGAAGTTACTGTCTTTGTTCTTTTCTAGGATTTTTATGGTTTCAGGTCCCATATTTGGGTCTTTAATTCATTCTGAATTTATATTTGTGTATGGTAGACACCAACTTTATTCTTTCTTTTTTTCCCTAATTTCATAACCAAGCAGTCATCAATATGCCAATCATTTTGTAATAAGCATTCTCATATTTGCCCCTTTTTCCCATTCTCTGGCAATGTCTAGCCAGAAAGTCAGCTCTGCTTAATCAATGTTGGGGTAAACTGGGTTGTCACTTTGTGGTGGGATAGTGGCTAATCTGTTGCCAACATTTTCCCCATCGTGTGCTACTCTGCATTCCATCGTAAACTTCATTTAATTAAGGTATTGCTCTCTTTACTAAGATTTCTTCATTCAAACTTTACTGGTTCCTGTTGTCAAATTTCTTGGCCTACCCTTGAAGAGCTTGTGCAGTCTTAGTCTTAGCAAATTCCCTAGATACCTTTCCTAATTTTCTTATACATGAAACCTTCACTCCAGTTAGATTATTCTAGTCTGGTATGCTTCGAGTTGGTAGAGGGCCTGAAACCAGAAGACAAGAGTTCAAGTCTGCCTCAGCTGCCTGATTTCTGTGAGACTTGAAACACTCATTTCCCTCTCTGAAAGTATTTTCATCAAAAATAGGGGTAACAAATACCATCATCGTAAGGCTGTGCCGATGATAGGGTTAAATATCAAACACAAGAAGAGTTCCATAAATCCTTCCATACTATGCAATTTAAAGGATTTATTACTTATCATTGAATCAGGAAATCGGAAATGTGCCCCACTCATTGCTTTATATCCAGCACCAGGCCTAGTGCCTAATACCTAGGTCCTTAATAAATATTAGCTGAGTAAATGGATAAATGAATGATAATACAATCATCTTGCCTGTCTCCTGAGACTCATGAAGAACTTCCCTAACACCATGACTTCATTCCTGTGATTCTTAGGCATTTGTGGTCTGTAGAATTTAGCTACATTTTCATATAAATTTGACTTGTCACCTCAGCTAGATCATAGTTGAATTGAGGGCAGGGATTTCATTCCATCTCTTTGTGTTTCTGCAGAGTACTTATACTTAACAATAACCTTAAATCTCTTAGCAATAGTACACAAACATTGCCATTTTCTCTGAACAATTCTTTAAATTATCGGAGAGGAGCGTGCGCACGCGTGCACGTGTGTGTGTGTGTGTGTGTGTGTGTGGTTGTATGTACCAGATCTAACTAGACCAGAGAGCTACATCACTTCTGAATTAATTGGACTCTGAAATCAAACATCTCACCCTTATTAGCAAGTATTTCCAGACGCAGCGTCTCTCTCTGCTCCTAATTTGAGGAAAATACCTTTCACTAACAAACCTTCATTTCACCCATCAAAATGATGTCTGGGATGCCATCTTTGGACAAATATGCTCTTCATTAAAATTTTCTACCTGATATGTACTGCATTTTGTTCCTTTTATTCCTAAGCATCTGAAATATTTACTTGCATAAGAATAGGAGCCCCTCTGATACATGTGATCACAGACTTATTTGTTTATTTGTTTGTTTAGAATAAATCCATTTGGAAGGGATAAGTGACAGAACATTCAAATAGCTGTTGTTTGGAGCTTCAGGGCAACGAGAAAGAAAAATCTTCCTGGGCTTGGAGACCAAGATAAATAACAATCAATCTCCCATCTCACAAACTGCAAATTTCATCCATGCAACTGACTTCTTCACTTAAGCTTATTGCCAACAACATGACAGATCTTCCAGTAGAATCAGGACAATTTACAACATCTCGTGTCATTGTAGCAGCTTTTCATTTTGCTGCAATTGAGGCTGGTGAAACCCAAGAGTTAATTTTAATAAGACTAATCAGCCCATCTTGACAATAAAGGGGAAGGAACAGGGACAGGTAGATAACTGTATGTTTTGACATTAGACCATTAACATGCAAATCATATGCAAAATCATATGCTAACAAGTGTGAGCCTTTGTTTGTGGATGGACACTTTTTCCCCCAAATGGACAACAACCCTGATTCAATTCTATACAGGAAGGCACTTAGCAAGGCATCTGATATGCACAAGGAAAGTATAAAATGCTCTCTGAGCCCTTATTTTGACCTCTTTGGAAGAGCAGGATTCCTTTAAATTTGACTTTATTGCCTGCTCACCGGAAGGGAGCACTGAAGCATGACAGGGAACAGAAGCCCACGTAATGCCCGTGCTCTCCGCACACAGTAAATAACAGTAGCGAGAACACAGGGCAGCCAACACAGACAGTGTCCTTCACATCACCCAGAGGCCATACCAGAGCTCCCGGGGACAAGCAGCATTAATTATAGACTAATGATGCCATTTGCATGCACATTTTTAAAAACAGTAGTGAATGTAGTCCTAATAATTGAGCATGAGTGAGAGATGAGACTGCATTAAAATGCTCTGTTGAGTCTCCTATCTCATTTTTTAAAAAGACCTCGATCACCTTGGCGCCCATCAGTACACATTAACATTGGGTACCCACGCGACACGGAACATTATGCTGGCTCTTTACAGATACAATCACTTCATCAACCTACTTTTCAAGAGTTTCCCCCCTCCTCAACCCCTTACGATCCTAAACAGAAGGTTCTGGTGGTAGGGGGTAAAAATAAAATATAGTAACTTTTGACGTGAACGGAAAGACAAAACGAAATACAAGAAATTCCGATGCAGGCGAAGAGATAGGCTTGTATACATAAATTGGGATTGTGTTCTGGGTACCGATTTATGTGATTCAGGCAATTGTAGAACCGGATGACCGGAAGAGAAAATCGCTTCAAGAAAGTAACTAATCTGTTTCCACGAAGCCATGGAGAGTCTTGGTATTGTTATGGGCTTAAGAGTAAAACCTGGTTTAAGCCCTCTCAGAGGAGGGCATCAGCCAAACCAGGAGCTGAGACTTGCAGCTTAGGAGGGCCAGAGGCCGGTTCCAGAAGCCTCAGTGCGCCCTGGACTCCATAGGATTTCTCCATCCGTTGCCAGAAGAGCTAATGGTCGGGCAGGAAGCCTTTCGGGCAGAGCACTTCTGAGTTGACAACAGTCAGGCAGATGGGGAGCTTAGAGAGAGCCTTTCAAAGTTTCTCCTTTTCAAAAACTTATGTTATAAGACATGTTCTATGCACTCTTTTAACTTCATTTCATTCCATTCAGATAGTACTGAAACATTGGAAACTGACTTACGGGTTGATGCTAAGTCCATTTGGGCAGGTGCCCCTCGCTCTTACTTCCTAGTTCTTATCATTCCTTTTACAGAAAATATATATATATATATATATATACACACACACACACATATATACGTTTTACATATTTATACATTTTAGTTATATATTTATATATAAATGTATTTATAAATTTACTTAGAAATTTATAATATTCCTACAATATAAACATTTGATATTTATATTTTATGAATTATATATATTAAAATTTTTAATATATATTTTTATATATCCTTTAAAATTATTAAAATGGAATAAAATTAACCTTCATTTATCAAAAGAAAAAGGACAACACTCCTTTGTCCTTTTCACAAATGTCAATATTTCAGCATCCTCCCAGTATTAGTAAAACTGGAAACTGAATTCTGGTAGCTTCAATACTGACAATGTACAATTTCAACAAGACATCTTTTTGAAAAAAGTTATTTATTTAGAGAGAGACCATGTGCACGTGTGTGCACAAGCTAGGGTAGGGCATAGAGAGGGGAAAGGAGAGAATTGCAAGCAGGCTCTGTGCTGTCAGTACAGAGCCCAATGTGGGGCTGGATGTGGAGCTCAATCCTATGAACCAGGAGACCATGACCTGAGCCAAAATCGAGAGTTCTATGCTCAGTTGACTGAGCCACCCAGGCACCCCTCCATAAGACATCTTCTTTTTTTTAGTTTATTTTTTAGAAAGAGAGTCAGAGTGTGAGCAGGGGACAAGCAGAGAGAGAGGGAGACACAGAATCCGAAGCAGGCTCCAGGCTCTGAGCTGTCAGCACAGGGCCCGACGTGGGGCTCGAACTCACGAACTGTGAGATCGTGACCTGAGCCGAAGTCGGACGCTCAACTGACTGAGCCACCCAGGCACACCCCCACCCCCCGCCTCCATAAGAGATCTTAATAAAAGTCATGGCATAGGGCATGAAGACCTGAGATGCACCGGTGTTTTTAGGGGAGGTGCTAACTCGTGATTGTCCATGTCATGGTTAGAATGGGGTTCAGGAAATCAAAAATCCTTATAGATAAGCTGTAAGAAAGTAAGTACGTCCATGGCGTGCTCACAACTGAGAAAAGCTTTCAAGATCATCCAACCTTGGGCCTTCATTCTCATTTTGAAGATAAATAACCTGGCATCTCGAGGTTATTCCTTGCCAGAATTACAAAGCTTGTTAGTGACAGGACCAGAACCAGGATAGAGGTCGCTTGACACGCACTCATGTCAAGTCTGAGGTTGTTCTTTTCTCCCCATGTGAGCTGGGTTGCAGTCAACGTTCACCCAGGAAAATGACGCTGGGAAAGGTGTGTCCGGCCATGTTTCCCAGTACATGCCGTGACACCTCTTCGGACCCTCGCTGGGTATGTTTCCTGCCAGCAGGAGACAGGCATGAAGACCTCATACAAAAAAGCTCTTTGGGGCTTATTCTTAATCATATGAATAATAACATTTTGTGTTGCTACAGGCTTGGGCCTTTGTCAAAGTACTTTCCTGAGTTCCATTCACACTCACTCACTCACTCAGCCAGCTACTACTTCCTAAGCTTTCATCTACACTGTTTTATTTTAATGCTCAGATCAGGCCCCTGAGGAAGTGCTCCTAGTCTGTTTTGCAGACAAGACGCAGGCCAACAGGAGTCAAGCTGCTTGACCCGGGTTACTGTTACTGGTCCATAGCAGAACCAGGGATCAAACCCGGGTCTTTCTAACTCCAAAGCCAAAGTTCTTAACCACACTGCCCGGTGACCTCTGCAGTGACACATGTGTACGTCCACCTAGATTAGGTGACCTAATAGCTACAAAACTATCAGAAGGTCTGTGTTGTTGTAACCATTTTACAGATCATTCATTCATTCATTCAACAAATATGTAGGCCTGCCTACTGTTGCCAAGCACTCTTCTGGTCATGGATGAACAAGATGTGTAAAGTTCCTGATCTCACGGAGCTTACTTTCTAGGAGGGAAACAGGCTGCAAGCAAGCCATTGTATAAATAAACAACACAATATCCAGGTGAGTGCCAAGAAGGAAATCGAGCGGAACAAGATGATACAATGGCACTGGGAATAGCGGACATTTTAAATGTGGAGGTCAGGGGCACCTGGGCGGCTCAATCGGTTAAGGATCCGACTTTGGCTCAGGTCGTGATCTCACGGTTTGTGAGTTCGAGCCCCACGTTGGGTGAGCTCCAGCCTCGCTTGGAGTGACCTCCAGTCCTGCTTTGGCATCTACGCTGACAGTGTGGGGCCTGCATGGAATTCTCTTTCTCTCCCTCTGCCCCTTGCTCACTCATGCTCTATCTCTCAAAAATAATAGAACAAAATGAACTGTAAAGCAAATGGAAGTTCTCAGCAGGTGATGTCTAAGCAGAAAGAAACCTCTATGATGACAAAGAGTGAGCTATATGAATCTTGATAAAATGAAGCCTTACAAGATTATGATGAAACCAAACCATAGAAAAATAAAATAGCCCTACCTGAGGTCACATAGCTAGTGAGCAGCAGAACAGGGAATCAAAGCCAAGTCTCCCAGCCCTGCCTTCTTTCCACGACAGCACACAGGGGTTTCTACAGGTCAACCTTAAACCAATCAGCCATGCTGCTTTCATTTTCTTTTATCCTCCACAAGTGCTTTCAAAAGACAATTTTCATATAGAAACAAATAAAAGCAATACACGTTTTCCCTTTTGCCAGCTAGTTTAACCAGAAAGAATTTACTAAACACTTCCTATGGGGTAGTTCAGAAAGGATGCCAGATATAAGGATTCCTATTTTTACCAAAAACAGGGAGGGAGGGAGACATTCCCATACTGGACGCTGCTGAGAATCCTGCCTTCTCAAATAGGATTCTTCCTACTGTTGAGTCTATGAATGGTTTCTATGGTAGGCTCAAGTGTATGTTTTATTAGTTTTTGAAACTGAACTACATTGTGTTTGTTCCATATGAGCCAAAATTGGAAGAAAATCCCAACTGATGTCCCTACTTTCCTGGGATTATCTGAGAGCTCTGGGCTGACACAGTCCAGGAACCCTGGAGAAGGACCTCTGGCCTTCTATTATTGATGGTCCCCTCCCCCGAGATGCTCATTGCCCACGCTCACATGGCATACAAATATTTGGATGGCTCTGGTGGCAGCGTCTGTACTTTCCAAGCCAAACTCATAAGCCAGGGTCTTCATTGCCACTCTCAAGGCCACACATTTGGTGATCAGTCTCCAGGCATCCCCAGAGCATCTCTTCAAAGGCTCTGCCACCTACGGGGGGGTGGGGCATTCCGTGCAAATGGGCGCCAGTTGCCAAGTGGCCTCCTCTCCCTGGGAATAATCCAGGAAGATACACTTGAATGAGCTCAAAACCCAAAGTTCGTCTCCTCTCTCCCCACTCCTTCTCAAACTTTGGGTGCCCAAAACTCACCCGGAGAATTTACCAGAGCACAGATTGCTGGGCCCCACCTCAGGGACTCTGATTCAGCAGGCCTGAGGTAGGGCCAAAGAATATACATTTCTAACAGGCTCCAAGGGGGTGCTAATGCTACTACTGGTCCCCAGACCACCCTTGGAGTCGCACGGCTTGTGTTATTTTTGCTTAAAAGGGAGAACGAAGTTATCTTCTCATTCTATTTGTGAAAGGGTATAGGGCAGCAAAAAGGATAGGACCCCAATTAATTTTTCAGTAACTCACGCGGTCACACTAGTGAAGACAGAAGAGGGAGAAAATAACGAAGGGCATTTGATTTCCTGAAACAGGTGCCGGATGCTCGTCTGAGAGGGGCTTCCGTGGTGGGACCTTGGAACGGGGGCTGCCTTCCCAGCCCAGATCTCGCCTTACAGACCCGCGCTCAGGCAGACCCGTGGCAAGAGGAACGATTGGGAAATTTCTCCCAGGCAAGTCAGGGCATTTGCTTTTCGCTACCAGTTAACCAGTCACAAGTGGAAAGCTCAGCTGACCCAGCACAGAACGCAATCAACACAAATACTCATTGTGTGGCAGCGTGTCTCTGGCACCATCGAGCATTTCACACTGCAAGTGCAAGTGTAGGAGGGAAGCCAGAGAAGAAAATACATGTGTATGTACACATACGTATAACACATTGCAGAAACCGAGAGCTCCGGCTTGCCGCCGTGCATGTTTCACACTTCTTTTCTGCACTGCGCTCTAATCCTGTGTGCGTCTGACCTCTGCCTTCCACTACCATATTCCGCCGAGGCTATATTCTGTTTTCTTCGATGTTCTGCCGGCTTTCGGCAAGAAGGAGCCTGGAAGAACACACATGTACATCTAATACCTCCTTTCACCACTTGAACCTTCACCAAACCTCATTTTAGAACAACAACAACAACAACAAAAGGTTCATGAGTTCTGCAAGAAATGCTGTAGAGGATGTGCAAGGAAAGAAAAAAAGAACTTGAGCAGAGAGCATGGCCCGTTATCTGGAAAGTTTTCTCCTCCCTACAACAGATCGATGCTTTCATAACAGTGCTAGGAAAACCAGGCCGAGAGTGTTCTGGAAGTGCTCAAAACAAGAAACTTGTAAATCACCTCAGTCCCAGGTAGCCGTTTTCTCGAATGTAAAGTAACGTGAAGCTTCTCTGGGGATTCTACGTTGCACTTAGAGTTCATGTAAACAAACAACCCGAAAAAAGTTAGTACAACACCAGGCTCGAGTAGATGCACGGGGGTGCAGGGGTGCAGGCATGGGGGTGCAGGGGTGCAGGCACGCCCTCAGCATTGCTGTAGAACTCTGAGTGGGGCAGGAGAAAGTTGGAGAAAGATCCACCGACAATAAAGGCAAGATTCGCCCAGAGCATCTCTGTGGGATTATGGCAGGGTATCTTTCTTTTTTTTTTTTTTAATTTTTTTTAATGTTTATTTTTGAGAGAGATAGAGAGAGAGCAAGGGAGGGGCAGGAGAGTGGGAGACACAGAATCCATAGCAGGTTCCAGGCTCTGAGCTGTCAGCACAGAGCCCGACGTGGGGCTCGAACTCATGAACCGTGAGGTCAAGACCTGAGCTGAAGTCGGAGGCTTAACCTACTCGGCCCCCCGGGCGCCCCTGGAAGGGTATCTTTCAAACAGTCTCATCCCGGACACAACCCGGAAGGAGGAAGAAGGAGCTACTGGCATTTTTCTTATCCTGAGGCTATTCAATTCAGACATCCTGTCAGGCAAAGTCTGCCCTTTCCAGTCTGCAGCAGCTTGTATTATAACACCAGGGATCTCAGTGCATTATTTATCCATTCATTCACTGCTCGACCTTTCTCTCTGGTGTTCTCCTCTTATGTCAGAAACCATCATGGTGACAACAAAATTATTGATGGGAAAAGTTTGCTGAAGAGCCCCGATGTAACTCAATTTCCCTCCATAACTTGAAGGAGACATAGGAATTATCTATACAAGAGAGACAAGAACACAAATATCGAGTTGAGGGTCAATAAAACAACCTCCGCCAATGTTAACGGAAACATGAAAAAGCATCGCTTTCAAAGATGGACCACTAGGAGCACTTCCTCTCATGTACCAATGTAACTTTTTTCCTCCGGTGATAGCCATGACTTTGTATCCTTCCTGTAGGTGAGAAACGGGAGCTGGGAATTTCAGCCATCTACTTGCTAATTAATATTCTAACCAAAAAACCCAAAAACCAACACAATGCTCTGCTATAGATATTAGAAATCGAGCTTCCCACAGGACTGTCACATTGTTTTTAACCCAAAGCTACGGTGCCTCGCCTTACAACTCCGAAGGTTTCATTACTGTCTGTTGTGTCTTCATTCTCCTTTGGAACGTCTCCAATTTCCCCAGAAACACAGGTGGTCTTTTGAATAAACAGAACTAACATATTGAGCTCCATAAGCTCTGTGATGAAACGCATTTCTCTTGTTCACAGCTGTTGCCTGCACAGTTGGAATAATGCGCGGCTACGAGGTGGCTACTTAGTGAACTGGAGGTTCCTATTCAGAGCAGAAATTCACGGAAAGGCGTCTTCAGGTAAAGAAGGAGCAGAAGATAACAAGTGGTGCTCCCCGGGGGTCCGGACATTTTCCATTATCTGTGTGAGGGAAATGAAAATGTGTTTAGGGCTCCGGTGAAGAATTTGCTGGTATTCACCCGACTTCAGACGAAGCCCGTGCTGGGTGGACTTCATTCTATCACAAAATAATTGGCATAGAGGTCCTTGAATCGGCATTCTCTATGCTTCTGGCATTTAATTGGGCTCAAATGGTAGCTGTGATGAGATTATTTTGATCACCTCCTGCTCGCTTGACACGAAAAGTGTTTGAGGAGCCACAGGATGATGTGAAGTCCATTTTACGATGACACCGGGGTCGATGTTCAAGGGTTTAAATAACATAAACAGAACCGAAAACCAAGCAGGAACAGTGATATTTGTGCTGCAAAGACTTGATAGTGGAGAGTGGTGACACGGTCGCAGTCGTGACTCAGCACACAGCCATCTTGAAATTTCGTCAGCTATGATTCCTCTTCAAATATAAAATTAATTATGAAGCGTTCTGGTGGCTTTACTTACTAAACTGTACCTTATTACTTATAACAACACAAGAAACTGCTTTAGTAAACCGATGTCAATGCGTGCCAAAAAGGTGGAGGGGGACTTCTAATTAAAAAAAAAAAACTATTAATAACACACAGGCAAATTTTTCTCAGGGGATCTAAAATGACACAGAATATCTACACTGGACTTAACCTGCCGGTCAAGCATAGCATAGAATCTCCTCCTTTCTCACAAAACTCATAAAGTGAAGAACATGATTAAATAAATATTTATTCTTGAAAACCAAAGAAGAGTATCTCCTTGGATTAGAAAGACATACCTCAAAATAGGAAACAAACAGGAAGCCACAGTGGTAAAAAGAGACCAATGCTTTCAAAAGACTCTATTGCTAAAAAAAAAAAAGAAAAAAGAAAAGAGAAGAGAAGAAAGAAAGAAAGAAAGAGAAAGAAAGAAAGATTTATTGTTGTATATGCGTAAATACGTGTGTGTGTGTGTGTGTGTGTGTGTGTGTGTGTGTGTGTGTGTTTGCAGGGCAGATTTTATGTAACATTCCATCTAGTTATTTAAAACTTGATCTTTAATTAAGAATCACATAAAACTCAAACCTCTCGGGGTGCCTGGGTGGCTCAGTCTGTTAAGCGCCTGACTTCAACTCAGGTCATGATCTCACAGTTCATGGGTTCAAGCCCCGGGTCAGGCTCTGTGCTGACAGCTCAGAGCCTGGAGCCTGCTTGGGATTCTGTGTCTCCCCCTCTCTCTGCCCCTCGCCTGCTCATGCTCTGTCTCTCTCTCTCTCTCTCTCTGTCAAAAATAAACATTAAAAGAAACAAAAAAAAAAAAACCTTGAACTTCTCAAGATTTGGGTTAATGTTGCTACAAGGAGGTCTTATAAGGAGGTTATCAAAGGAGGTTATCATAATCCATAACAGACAGGGCAGAAGTCATTCTTAGAGAATAAAAACACAGCAGCAAAACATCAACCAAACATCTAGAAATGTCACACATGAAGTAAAGAAAACAAGGTCTACTTATGGAAGACTTTAAAATGGAAAGACTAGAAATAATGGAGCAGCCCAAAAGGAATTTTTTTAATATGTATATTTTGTATCCAGGGAGATGGTAAGTAAAGATAGACATAGCTTTTTGTTTTTTTTACAGAATGTGGAAAATATAACTTTGACTAGGGTCTGACACATACGAAGCCTGCTATGAAGGTTAGCCATTATTTTCATTCACTACAATATTTGCTTCATGAAGGCAGAGTATTTATTTACTGCTATATTCTCTAGCACCTAGAAGCATTTCTTATATACAGTAAGACATAAACAACCAATTTTCAGAGGAAAGAATACATTAGATAATTGCACATGTGAAAAATTAACAGTAGGTTATTTTTTTTTTAATTTTTTTAGAGAGAGAGAGTGTGTGCGTGCATGCACAAGCGAGCCGGGGGCAGGGCAGAAGCAGAGGGAAAGAGAGAGAGAATCATAAGCAGGCTCCTCGCCCAGTGCAGAGCCCAATGCAGGGCTGGATCCCACGACCCTGGGATCATGACCTGAGCGGAAATCAAAAGTCAGATGCTCAACTGACTAAGCCACCCAGGTGTCCCAACAGTAGGTTATCAAACAAGAGTAGTGGTTATGAAATAAGAGCAAGTTTTTATAAGAACTAACTAGATGTCTTAGATGTGAGTGGAATCATCGTTGAAATAAAAGATTTACAATCAATGGATCAGAAATCAACATTGCTATGGGGGGTCTGGAGGTATAGTTGGCCCCAGAAAAGGTGGGAGCATTCTCAGGAAGCCCTCAGAGAAAGAAGCATGTGCACAGCCTGGCCAACAGGGGCTGGGGGATTCTGAGGCTAGCATCTGAGTCGGGAGAACTCAGGAGTCAGGATAGGAACACAGGAGCTGAGGCCAGAGTTGAGGAAATTCACTAGAAGCAGAAAAGTGCCGAAGTATCATGGAGCCAGAGAGGAAGTAGTATAACGAAAAGGTCTAATAGGTAAGTCTGAGGGAAGACAATCAGATGCAGAGTGTTCTAAATTTCATGTATCATTTAGGATATAGATAAAGGTATTGTTTAGCTTTACATTTTACTGTTAAATATGCACCGTAAAGTTCAATTACCAGTAAGCGATTAAAAATAGAATGTATACAGGCGCCTGGGTGGCTCAGTCAGTTAAGTGTTTGAATTCAATTCAGGTCATGACCTCACAGTTTGTGGGTTTGAGCCCCGCGTCGGGCTCTGTGCTGACAGCTCAGAGCCTGGAGCCCGCTTCAGATTCTGTGTCTCCCTCTCTTTCTGCCCCTGCCCCACTCGCGCTCTGTCTCTCTCAAAAAAAAAAAGAATTTTTTTTAATTAAAAAAAAATAGAATGTGTAATTTTGAATGAGAGAAAAAATTGAGGAAGAAATAAAAGTTAAAAAAAATTCAATCCAAAAAGAGTAAGAGGAAAGAAAAACGGGGCAGTTAGAAATTAATGGATAAAGCTGACGAGAACAACAATAAAAACTACCAAATGGACCGAAACCAGGTTTAAGGAAAAAGAGAATCACACTGGATTGAATCAATGTGTTAGTCCTGAAGGACTAACCCCAGTTCAGATCAAATAATTAACTCACAAACAAAATTACCAAAACCACTACTAGGAACATCAGTAAGTATGAACAAGAAATAACAGATTTTGACTGACAGAAACTACAGATTTCATATCACCAAAATGGACAAATCTCAGAATCTTAATGAACGAAAAGAAAGTTCCAGAAGATTTCGTACACAAGTACCATTTGAATAAGATACACAAATAGGCAAAAGTAAACCATTTACTTTAGGCATATATCCCTGCGTGTTATAAAAATTCTTAAAAACCAAATGAAAAACACAAAACCTATGACAGTTGGGTTAGAGGAACAGAGACAAAAAGGGAACATAGGGGCATATGTAAGTTATTGCGTAAGTTTCTGTTAACAACTTACTTTGGTGGCATATTCACACATGTCCACTGTATTATTGTTTAAATTAATTAAAAAAAAATATTGGCTAGAGCAATGCTGTTAAAGTGTTCATGAACCAAGGATTAAAATGAACCCAATTCGGTGTACCCAAATCCTTAAAATAAAACCTCAGGGCATGGTCCTCCCAGCTGTAGAGTAAATCAGTCACTTGTAAGATTGGACTGAAGAAGTATTTTAAATGTAGCACGAAAGAGGGGGAAAAAAGATTAAAAGCCATAAGAAAATTTAGAACATTAATAATAGAAAACCCCCTAAACTTGATATTCATATAATTATCTTTCTAGAAGCAAATAGGAGACAGCATGAAAGATAGGCAATGCTCGGAAAAAAATAATAGCCAATTATTTCCCAGAACTAGTAGGAAAAAAACATGAGCCTTTAGGCTGACAGTGCTCACTAAGGGCCAGGAAGGAAAACAAATATGAAGTCTCACTCAAAGTGCCATAAGCACAAACACAACTATAAAGAGGAGGAAAAAAATCACAAAATCCGCCAGAGAGAAAAGAAAGATTATCTTCAAAAATAAGAATGAGACTGGCATCAGACTGCTTCTCAGTACCACAGAATGTAAGAAAGCAGTGGAAAAATATTTCTAGGTCCTGGTAGAAAATAACTTTGAGCCTAGAATTCAAGGCACAATAAAACTGCAAGAGTAAAAGTTAAATGAAGGTATTTTAATATGTTTAAGCACTTAGAAATTGTGCCATCCGTAGACTCTCACAGAAATAAACTCTTCCAACAAGAAAAGAAGTAAACACAAAAGGGAACAACATAGATTTTAAAAAAATGTACTGGTAAACAATATATGAGTAGTAAGTTGAACAAATAATAATAATAATAAAACTATTTGAATAATTAGTTGACATTAAAATTCCAGATGATAGCATGGGCTATGGTGGGTTTCTGTTTTTGTCGTTTTGAGGGGGGTGGTGGTTAGCGAGGGGAATCCAGAGTAAAAACATTCTAACAATTTTAACATCCTTAAGAGGGTGAGAAAGTAACCAGACTTTATTCGAAATGCTCATGTTTATTTATGTTTGTTAAAAATGTACAGGTGAAGGGGCGCCTGGGTGGTTCAGTCAGTTGAGCGTCCAACTTTCTGCTCAGGTCATGATCTCCGGGTTCATGAGTTCGAGCCCCACATCAGGCTCTCTGCTCTCAGTGCAGAACCCACTGCAGATCCTTTCTCTTTCTCTCTCTCTCTCTCTGTCTCTCTCTCTCTCAAAAATAAATAAACATTTAAAAAATGTACACGTAAAAATAGGAGGATGAAAATTGAAAGTATGGCTTTAAACCAATACAGGAAAAAGTAGAACAAAGAAATCTTGAACAATTCAACAAAAACACAATGGAGAAGAAAAGGAAACAATGACAAAGCACACTACAGGCATACCTCATTTTATTGTACTCTACAGATGCTGCAGTGTTTTGTTTCGTTTTGTTTTGCTTTACAAATTGAAGGTTTGTGGCAACCTTGGATCTGGCCAGTCTGTCAGCGCCATTTTTCCAATAGCGTTTGCTCACTTCATGCCTCTGTGTCAGGTTTTGGTGATTCTTGCAACATGGCAAACTTGTTCCTTATTATATTTGTTGTGGTGATTTATGATCAGCGGCTTTGATCTTTCACATTACTCTTGTAATTGTTCTGGGGCACCACGAACCGTACCCACGTAAGATGGCAAAATTGATTGATAAATGTGTGTGTTCTGACTGCTCCACTGACCGACCATTCTCCCATTCTCTCTCCCTTCCCTATTCTCTGAGACACGACAGTATTGAAACTAGGCCAATTAATCATCCAACAGTGGGCTCTACGTGTTCAAATGAAAGAAGAATCACACATCTTTCACTTGAAATCGAAAGCTAGAAATGATTAAGCTCAGTGAGGAAGGCGTGTTGAAAGCTGAGACAGACTGAGAGCGGGGCCTCTTGCACCAACCAGTCAGCCATGTCATGAACACAAAGAAAACTTCTTGACGGAAGTGAAAAGTGCTACGCCCGTGAACACACAAATGATAAGAAAGGGAAACAGGCTTTTTGCTGATAGGGAGAAACTTTGAGTGGTCTGGACAGAAGATCAAACCAGCCCCAACATTTCCTTAAGCCAAAGCCTCATCCAAAGTAAGGCCCTAACTCTCTTCAGTTCTGTGAATGCTGAGAGAGGTGAGGAAGCCACAGGAGGAAAGTCTGAAGCTAGGGGAGGTTGGTTCAGGAGGTTTAAGGAAAGAAGCCATCCTCCTATCAGCAAAGTGTAAAGTAAATCATCGAACGCTGATGTAGATGCTGCAGCAAGTTATCCAGAAGATCTAGCTAAGACAGTTAATGAAGGCGGTTACCATAAGATTTTCAATATAGACAAGACAGCCTTTTATTAGAAGAAGATGCCATCCAAGACTTTCAGAGCTAGAGAGAAGTCAATGCCTGGCCTCAAAGGACAGGCTGACTCTCTTGTTAGGGCTAATGCCGCTGCTGACTTGAAGTTGAAGCCAATGCTCATTCACCATTCCAAAAATCATAAGGCCCTTAAGAATGATGCTAAAATCCACTCTGCCTGTGCTCTAGAAAAGGAACAACAAAGCTTGGATGACAGCAAATCTGCTTACGAGCTGGTTTCCTGAATATCTTAAGCCCACTGTAATCATCTAATGCTCAGAAAAAAATGATCCCATTCAAAATATTACTTTTCGTTGACAACGCACTTGGTTACCCAGAGCTGGTGGAGATGGACGGTGAGATAAATATTATTTTCATGTCTGCTAACACAATATCCATTCTGCAGTCCAAGGACCAAGGGGTCATTTTGACTTTCAAATCTTCTTATTGAAGAAATACATTTTATAAGGCTGCTACAGATAGTAATTCCTTTGGTGGATCTTAATGAAGTAAATTAAAAATCTTCTGAAGGAAAGGATTCACTATTCTAGATGCCATGAAGAACATTCATGATTCATAGGAAGAGGTCAAAATATCAACATGAACAGGACTTTGGAAGCAGTTGATTCCAACCTGCATGGATAACTTTGAGGGGTTCATGACTCCAGGGGAGGAAAGAACTTCGCATGTAATGGAAACAGCCAGAAGTGGAGCCTCAAGATGAGCCTGAATTACCACAACCTCATGATGAAACTTTAATGGGTGAGGAGGTGCTTCTGAAGGGTGAACAAAGAAAGTGGCTTCTTGAGATGGAATCTCCTCCTGGGGAAAACGCTGTGAAGACTGTTGAAATGACAACAAGGGATGTCGAATATCACATAAACTTTGTTGATCAAGCAGCGGCAGGGTTTAAGAGAATGGACTCCAATTCTCAAAGAAGTTCTACTGTGGGTGAAGTGCTAACACACAGCATCCTCATGACTGGAGCCAAAACGAAGAGTTGGACGCCTACCCAACTGAGCAACCCAGGCGCCCCAGCAATAAAGTCTTTTTAAATTAAGCTACCTACATTGGTTTTTCAGACATAATGTTATTTCACACCTAATACACTACCGTATAGAGTAAATATAACTTCTATACACACTGGGAAACCAAAAAATTCATTTAACTCATTTTATTGCAATATTTGCTTTATTGTGGTGGTCTCGAACCCAACCTGAAATAGCTCTAAGCTGTTCCTATACATTGAAAACACAGGAAAAAAAGACACCAGACATAAGACTAAAGATCTTAATAACTGTAGTAAATGTGCATTCTGAGAGAATCTCAGAATATAAAATAGTAGGCAAAAAGAGGCTTTTATAAAATGCACATAGCTGAAGGAGAGAGGAATCCAGGAGACTGAAAACAAGGGAATGGAAAAAAGTGCAAACCAGTCAAATACTAAAAAAAAGGAGAAGGTATAATGATATTAAATCTGACAAAACAGAATCCAAGGAACACAGAGAGACATCTTATATATCAATAAATGGAAAAATGTAATAATGATAGAAATTTTTGAACTGGAATGAACCCAAATAAAGCTTAAGACATATATATAAAGCAAAACCTGATAGAAACACAAGGAGAAACAGACAAATCCATAATCATAGTGCATATCTGTCATATACTGACAGATCGAGTAGCCAAAAAAAGCAAGGATGTAGAAGATTTGAACAAAATAATGAACAAATTTGCTGTAACAGATTTGTAATAGAACTTTGCATGCCTAGAAACAGGGAATGTACATTCTTCTCAGATACACAAAGACCATTCACAAAGACTGCTCTAGACACAAAGGAAGTCTCAACAAATTCCACACTATTAGTACCAAGATGGCTACATTACACAAAATAAAACTAGAAATCAACAGGAAAACAACCTCTGGGGCGCCTGGGTGGCTCAGTCGGTTAAGCGGCAGACTTTGGCTCAGGTCCTGATCTCGTGGTCCGTGAGTTTGAGCCCCGCGTCGGGCTCTGTGCTGACAGCTCAGAGACTGGAGCCTGTTTCAGATTCTGTGTCTCCCTCTCTCTGCCCCTCCCCCGTTCATGCTCTGTCTCTCTCTGTCTCGAAAATAAATAAACGTTAAAAAAAAATTAAAAAACAAAAAGAAAACAACCTCTTCCCTCCTAACTCCATATCCCTAAGATTTTTCCCGTGTGTCAGTAATTAATGAGTTGAGCAGGAAAACAAAATGAAAATTGCATAATATTTAATAATGTGAAAAAATACTCTATATCAAAGCCGGTGGGATAAAGGCTGTATATGGCCCTTGGAGGAGAATTTACACACATAAAATAACTTCTTAAAAACACTACAGATTAAATAAATTGATATTTCTACAGAATATACTACAAAAGGAATAACAAAATGAACCCAAGTAAAGCAATGGTAAGAAGTAAAGATAAAACCCTGAAATGATAATAAGCATACCAAAAAAGAAAAAAAAAAAAAAGAATGAATTAAATCAAACCCGTGCATCACTTAAAACACTAATGAAATACTTTTGTGAATATGTTAAAGAAAAGAACATGAAGTGGTAATAAGAACAACAATAAATAAGTTCAAAATGAAACACAAGTAAATAAATGTCTCTACAAATCAAAATATTTTTTTAAGCGTATTTATTTATTTTGAGAGAGAGAGAGAGAAAGCTAACACTAGTGGAGGAGGGGGAGAGAGAGAGGGAGAGAGAGAGAATTAATTCCAAGCAGGCTCTGTAACTGTTAGTGCAGAGCCTCATACAGGGCTCTATCTCATGAGCACTGAGATCAAGACCTGAGCCAAGATAAAAAGTTGGCTCTTAACCAACTTAACCAACTGAGCTGTCCAGGGTGCCCCAAATCAAGATATTTTTAATTTTGGGGGTGCCTGGGTGGCTCAGTCAGTTAAGCATCCGACTTCGGCTCAGGTCATGATCTCACAGTTCCTGGGTTTGAGCCGCGCCCAGGGGCTCTGAGCTGACAGCTCGGAGCCTGGAGCCTGCTTCAGATTCTCTGTCTCCGTCTCTCTCTGTCCTCCCGGGCTTATGCTGTCTCTCTCAAAAATAAATAAATAAACACTTAAAAACAACAACAAAAAGATAGTTTTAATCCTTTAAGTTGTAACAGAACATTTCAAAATTACCAAGAATCTTGAAAACTTGTATGATAGGGACAGTTTTCTAGAAAAATATAAATTACCAAAGAGAAGTAGAAAGCCTGCGCACACTAATTAGCACAAAGCATAGCTTGAAAAAAACAAAATGCCAGCATCCCAGTGTCCCAATGTCACTGGTATCCTTCCAAGCAAGGTTGTATCACCGTAAATACGCTTAACCTGGCCCTATACTCATTTCTAGAAGTGAGGTTCTATGGACACTGAAATAAACTATGAATAGGAATTTAATCAGCACCCAAATTTCATGCCTATAGATAATTAACTCCTGGTTGTGCTTGCAAATATGGCAGCCTTTACTAAATTTGTAGTTTTTAAAACACTAATAACTGTAACAATGGCTATAATACAGGAATTGTTTCCATATCCAGTGGCATTCTTATTTAATCTCATTAAATTTATAATTTTCTTGGCCTTGAATTGTTTGTTATTTCACAGGGAGCTTGATTCTCAGATTCCAGATTTAATAACAAATGCCTAAATTGTGTTGATGAGGAAATTGTAAAAGAATAAACTTATAGAACGATACAGAAAACCTCTTGCTTTTTTTTTTTTCCAGGTTTACCTCCAGGTTTCTAAATGAAAGACAGAGTGAGAGAGAGACTGTGAGAGGTAAAAGTAAACTTTTAAAGCTACGATTAATATAAACTATTGATCCTGATCATTGCGGTGGTGGCCAGAATAATGGCTTCCCAATGACCACGCCCCAATCCCTAGAACACAGAATGTGTTACCTTACATGGCAAAAGGACTTGCAGATAGGTTAACGTTAAGAACTTTAAGGTAGACAGAAGGCAGACAGACAGGTAGACCTGAATTGTCCAGGTGGATCCAGCCTTATCACATGAGCCCTTACAGCACAGAGAGCTTTCCCTAGCTAGAGTCAGAGAGATTCAGTAGAAAGAAAGATCAGAGAGATCCCAAGTGTGAGAAGGACTTGACATGCCGCCACTGTGGTTCTGAGATGTGAAGGGACCATGCACAATAGCGGAAGAGAGATTTCTAGATGCTGAGGGCTGCCCCTGGCTGACAGCCAGCCAGCAGCTCTCAAATACTGAGGCAGCAGAATTCCACCCACAACCCAAATGTGCTTGGACAGATTCTTCCCCAGAGCCTTCAAAAAGGAATGCAGCCCTCCCATCACCTTGATTTCAGTCCTGTGGGATCCTAAGTAGAGAAACCAGCTGAGCCACAGCTGGCTGCACTGGAACCAGCTGTGTCCAGGCTTCTGACCCACAGGACCCATGGAGATGAGAAACAAACAATCAAATGAATATTGTTTTACGTCACTGAGTTTGTGGGAATTTTTGCAGCAAGAGAAAATGAATACAACCATCAACGAAAATAACAGATATAAAGATGCAGTGATCTTACTCTCCCCCACAAAAGAGTGGGTGCTCAAATCTTCCTGAGGACTATCCCCAGGACTTAGAGGGTCATCCCCCAATATCAGACTCACCAGTATGAAGAACTTTCCAAAACGTCAGCCTTGTCTTTACTTGCGTCAGCAAGTTACGAAGAAATGAAACTATTCTTTGTTCTGCGAGCATTACACCATATGGTAATGGATCCACGTTCGCTCTTATGTGCCAGATGGCATCGGGACACCAACCGCTTACAGTGTCATCTAAAACATAGAGGTAAGCAAAAATTAAGGAATCCCTGATGTTAAAATTGGAGACAAGACATTACATGACCGTGTGAAAGTCCGCGATTTTTTATTTGAACTGACCATGAGCCTATTTCAGGATTTTTGTCCAATTGTGAGTCTGTGCCCTAAATTATACCACTACTAGGCAGTGCTGAAATCATCTTCATTATCTATGACACATTACCAGTCATTAAAGCAATCTGAAATGCTGAGCCTCTCAGCCATCTGCCCTTAGAAATACCCAATTATATTATGCAACCTCCTTAGAAAATGTTGATGGCATAAGGTCTCCCTAACCTGCATCCACACCTTGATAAAAAGGCAGATTTTACCATTTCACATTTCATATTAGTTTGTATCTGACATATAAGTTTGTATCTGACACCAGGTGTACAATTCAGAAGGTAGAAAAACTTTCTAAGAAATTCAAGCTATTCACCCATCATCAACATGAATTCTTTGCCATAAATCTGACTTTTTTGAAAGCTATGTATTATTACAGATTTTTGTCATCACATGATCCTAGAGACATGCAAACAGCCTAGGAATATTTTTTTAGCTGGATACTAAGTGTCTGAAGTTTTAGGTCAGACTATAAGGATGATATAAACAAACAAGTTCTGGAGATGACTTAATAGACGGAGTTGAGAATCAATGTGTTGCTCAATAATCATGAACAGGACTCAGTCCTGAACAGACTTGCAAGCCTATCCAGTCCCCGTCCATGGAGGGCTGGAGGCACCTACGCTGAGAACGTTCCATAACCCCTCTGCCGTTAGACAGGAACCTGGATTTCTGCCTCAGTAGGAGAGGGTTCCAAGCCTGTGTTAATTTGGTCCAGAACACGTTAGGTCTAGTCTAAGATTCATGCTAATCATTTGCTCATTAAGAGTTCACCTCTTCAAGGAGATGAATTGCAGAGCCATTCTTCCTGGTGAAGAAAACTACAAGCAACATTTTCTGTTTAATCATCCCACATTATGTTTTTCTCAGGCAGCCCCTCCCCTTAGTTCGTTTTCAGTTAAAGCCTAGCTGCTTGGAATTTCTGTTCAGCACAGGGACAACCTGATAACAAAGCACAAATTAACTGGCTACAGCTTGATGTTACTCCTGGGGCAAAGGTCGTATGTATGGCAAGAAATGCTGCTGGTCAAAGTTTGTGCTTCAATTTCTTTTGAATTCCTGCAGGGAGCGGATCATCCAGCGGGCAGTTTGGCAACAAGAAAATGATGAGTTGTTACAGAACCATTCTTTCCTTTCCTGTTTAATCTCTCACTGTTCCTTAGCAGATTGGGAGAGATACCTTCTGTGGGGGAGAGAGCCTGATAAATTCTATTCATTCTTTTAAAAATAAAAAATGAATGCTTACCATGTACCAGATGATATAAGAACAAAAATACGGAAGAGTTTCTGCTGCAAATCGTATGTTCTCACAGCTTATAAGGAGACTGCATATACCTTTATAATAAGCAGAATACATTTGGAAATATCATGTCTCTCTCTCTCTTTTTTTTAACAAATTCACATGAATCATTTCTTAGGAACTAGCCCACAACTTTTGTATTTCATGATTAAAAAATATATATATATATATATATATATATATATATATATATATATATATATCACCCATTTCCAAACACTTTCAAAGCATACAATTCCAGGTTTTATGATTATTTTTTTTTGTAACCTACATTTTAAGAAGGCTTCTATCAGAAAAGGAAACATACTTTAATCAGAATATTTTACTTTATTTTTTTACTGTTTATTTAGTTTTGAGAGAGAGAGAGAGAGAGAGAGAGAGAGAGAGAGACAGAGCATGAGCAGGGGAGGGACAGAGAGACAGGGAGACACAGAATCGGAAGCAGGCTCCAGGCTCTGAGCTGTCAGCACAGAGCCCGACGTGGGGCTAGAACCCACGAGCTGTGAGATCATGACCTGAGCTGAAATCAGTCGCTTAACCCGCTGAGCCCCCCAGGTGCCCCAATCAGAATATTTTAGATCAGATCGTGGGATACGTTCCATGGAAGCATTCTATAGAAATTCCCCGTCCAATACTAGAGTAGAGTCACTAGCAATATGAGGCTATTTAAATTTAAATTCTCTAAAATTAAGAACTCAGTTCGTCAGTTGTACTAACCACATTTCAAGTGCTCAAGAGCTACATGTGGCCGGACAGCACAGAATCATGTGGTCATCACAGAGAGTTCGATTGGATAGCACATCTATAGTTGTCCCTGTAATTACCTTTATCCACAAAAGATGCTATTTTCTTGACCCAATGTCTTAGCCTTTTTGTACAATTGTAGACTGCAAAGGATGTCCAAGAATAAATATATCAATACTTATTATTACCCGGGCATTATTACTAATGCGTGGAAAGTTGAGGAAGATCACTCAGGGCTTTCGTCTAGATTCTGAGGTCCATGCTGGATTGAAATCCTTAGCCTTCTGGTCCCTGACAAGAGTATGTGGCTGATTGAAATCTAGGGCCGGGATGATCAGATTTTATCCACTATGACAGTGCTGACTGATTTGTAATAGCTGCTTGATTCGGGCTCCTGAGCTCAGAGAGAAAAAGTGGCTTGATGTGTTAATGATGGCTTGCAGGTCAAGAGCTGATGTCACGCTTGCTGGGCATTTTCCATCACTACAAGCATTCGCGTGCAACTAATAAGCACACGCACAGTGGGAAGATACACAGGCACCAGGAAAACAATTTCGAAGCAGGCAATGGTATGTTTCATATCCCCTGGACTACCTGAAAATCACCCTTCAGCTTTGGCTCTGTAACTTTAGAAGGAGATAGATGGAACTCCAGTGATAAAAGGAAAAACTTTAAATTACTCTCTTACACGTTCCTCAAGCCCTGAATAACCCAGCCCACCCTCTCTCCATCTTTCATAAGAGATATGAGTCCTGTCTGGACTAAGAAAAACCTCTTTGGAATGGTTCTGAGAAAGAAACTATAAAATAACCTTCCAAGAGAGTCTTTTATGGAGAAAATGAAATGTCACCTCTCCTGCAGTGGCTTAAAAAATATGTTTTCCTGAAAATCAGAAGACACACGGAAGGCTCCTTTGGGCCGCATGATTCTGCAATAGTCTCTTGAGGATTTAAGAAATACCATTTGTCATTCTTAGACCCTTGCCTGTCCCCTGCATAAATTCCTAGTGCACTCTGTCCCTAGGAGAAAAATGTATTCTTTTGCTCACAGGAAATGAAGTTTGAGATCTGCTGTAACTCCAACTTTCTATTTGGAAGGTTGAATTCTATAAAGATTTCCAAGCTTATCCATCTAAATCTCCACATTGAAAACTCTGGTTCAGCCGCTGTGAAGTTACACAGAGGTTGATCCCAGGTTGGGAGCTGTCTGAGAGCTTTGCTTCATTTAAGACTTTTGTATGGAGTTTTGGCCCTATTTCCAAAGCAAAGAAAAAAAATGCAAATCTTTTTCAGCTTTGTTAGCAATGCTCATGGCATACATTGGTTAAAACGGAAGTCTCGTTGACGAACTGTGATTTTTCAATAATCTGTGTGAAGTTTTGTTCTATTTTCTGGGATAACCATGAGTTGGTGGTATAAAAACAGAAGTATTTTTTAATTTTTTTTAATGTTTGTTTGTGAGTGAGAGAACGTGAGTGGGGAAGGGGCAGAGAGAGAGGGAGACACAGAATCTGAAGCAGGTTCCAGGCTTTGAGCTGTCAGCACAGAGCCCAACAGGGTGCTTGAACTCCTGAACCACGAGATCGTGACCTGAGCCGAAGCCAGACGCTCAACCGACTGAATCCCCAGGCGTCCAGAGAAGTTGTTTTTATTTTATTTTATTTTATTTTATTTTATTTTATTTTAAGATTAAAAAATCTTACTGAGGTGAAATTCACATAACATAAAATTCACCATTTTTTGTTTTATTTATTTTATTTACTTATTTATTTTTTATTTTATTTACTTTAGTTTTTTATTATTATTTACTTATTTATTTTTCTAATTTGTAAGGTAGCATCAGGGCTATAATCATTTCAAGAGTAGATTCCAGTGATTCCCCAGAAGTTGCTTTTAAAGCAGACATATTAAAGGAGAAATTCTCCAAAAGCATCAATTCAGACTGGAAGAAATTGTGTCCTTTCTTATGATCAAGAGGATCACATTTATATAAAAGAGAGACTATCAATTTAAATAGGAAAAAAAAAAACCTGAAGGAAAATGATTCAATTTGGTTCTTACTGAAATGTCTACTTAATAAGATTTGGGAGGGGGGCACTAACTTGTGATTTGGCATCACAATTGTTATCAGCCTGGAAATCTCGTTTCCATTAATTCCTTAAGAAAATTCAACCATTCAACTACGAGTATACCTTTGATGACTTAAAGTATCAGGCATTCTTCTATGGCAATGTGACTGCTGGGTGACGAACCTCCTTGTACGACGTCGTAAGCAGGTACAAGACTGACAAAGTAACGCACAGCCTTCCATCAGCCGGACCTTTCAGCATGCACAAAATGAGTATCAGATGATTTAAAGGTATACTTTTAAAAATTCACACTATAAGAGAAAAGAAAAGAAAATACGGAAACAAATATTTTGTGCAATTTTATGCAACTTGTCAAAAGAGCACAGTAGTCACAGTCTTACGTGAGGAAACATCAAGGGGCACCTGGCTGGCTCAGTTCAAAGAGTGACTCTTGATCTCAGGGTAGTGAGTTCGAGCCCCACATTGGGTGCAGAGATTACTTAAATAAACAAACCAAAAAAAAAAAAACTTAAAAAAAGGAAACATCAAATATAATCATAAATACAATACAGCCCCATACAGAAATATATATGTGTATATTTGTATATACAAATATATATATACATATATATACATACATACATATGTATACATACATATACATATATATATACACATATACATATATATGGGTATACATATGAAGTTTATCTAGAACCTGGAGAATCCCCATATAAAGAGTATTTCTAACAATGTGACATATGAATATTCTAATTACTAGCCATTTGCCCAAAAAAATGTTAAAAGAAAAAAATTGTAAATGAATTAACTTGGATATGCAAGTAGAATGTCCAGGTAAAAACATTTATTGAAAGCTTATTATGTGGCAGATATGATGCTAAACACTTTGCACACATTAATTCACTTGATCCTTACAAATCAGTAGGGTACAATTAATAACTACATTTCATATATGAAAAAACTAAGGTTTATAGTGGTTTGCTAATTTGTCCAGCTACTCAGCTAATAGACGCCGAAGTAGATGCCAGATCTGTCTGATACTGAATCCTCTCTTTTGTGATGAATAGGTAAGAATTGTCTTACATTAACATATCAAAGCACCAGCTTATGAGGGTTAGTTTCTGCTCACTCAATTATGGTGTTTTATATATACAAATGGTTATTTCCCAAGTGCTTAAAAATACTCATTTATTTCAAGTCAATCAATGCATATTGAATGTGTACTTTGTGTTGGGCACTGTACTAAGACATCAGGACAAAAAGATGAATAAAAGGTTTTTCAGGTCCTCGAGTAGGTCAGTCCAATGGAAGAGAAAAACAAGTAAACATATGTTTACAATATATCATGCTAAATACCATGCTTCCAGGGTCCAAAGTGCTTCGGCAGAAAGAAGATGGCATTTAAAAGCCTGTTTGCAAGATTAATATTTTTAGGCAAGCTTTTTACTACATACCGTTTGTACAGAATTTTAACATAAATTTTCATAAATTCCCAAATAGGGGAGTTTTTAAGTGTTATTGTTGTTAATACCACCATCACTGACAGTATTGAACAAACAAGCTAAGACAGTCTAGCTACTCTGGAAGGAAATGTGTCTAAGTCACCCAACATAGGTAGTCCTTTTTGGAAAAGAAAAGTAGGTCAAACTGTGGTGGGAATTTTTCTTTTAGTCATAGGTTCATGAAAGTCTTAAGCAGCTGAATACAAACTTGCTTCTGCCCTGTGGAAATATCTAATAATATTTTGAATGTTTATGTATAAACTACAGAATATTAAAATGATATTTTATTAATGATGCTAGGAATATTTAAGATAATAATTAGCTCTCACACAGAAAGCACATTTTTTTCAACATAAATGAAATCTGACTACCGAGGAGAAGCACTCAAAAGTTGGTATCTTCTTAAGGAATTTTTAATTAAATCCTTATTATCTTCTTGTTCCAAATAAAGTGATGGTGGCTCTCAAATATTTGTTCCACCTTAAGGAATGTTTCATTAAAATGTTTTGTTATCTACTTCAGGGATTTTTTAAATATGCTGTGCAAACATATTGTCATACTACCAAGAGACCCAACGCAGGATAATAAAGGACTCTCAGTTTGTACTACGGCAACTGGTCTTTTCTTAATGGGTAGACTTCAGGACTAACCCTTCCCTGCATCTCTGTTCCCATCCACTCTGTTCCTAACTCAGTATCCCCATAAACTGCAGTCAAGCAACCAGACAGGAGACAGGGCTAAATGGCAGCACAAATGAACATGGCACTTAAGAAAGTCCCTTGGAGGGGCACCTGGGTGGCTCAGTTGGTTAAGCATCCGACTCTTGATTTCAGCTCAGGTCATGATCTCATGATTTGTGGTTTTGGGCCCCACATCGGGCTCTGCATTAATGGAGGGGAGCCTGCTTGGGATTCTCTCTCTCCACCCCCCCCCCCACTGTCTCTCTCTCTCAAAATAAATAAGTAAACTTAAGTAAAAAAAAAAAAAAGAAGAAAGGAAGCCCCTTGGAGATCAGATAAACCTCTTGATCAGTGCATCCTCGCAGAGTTCTTCTAACCCCATAAAAGAGAAGATTTAGCAACCATTTTTTCACTGTAACTTATGCTTTGGAGTTGAGTCCGAAATTATACCATATACGTGAACTAACTAGAATTTAAATAAAAGCTTGAAGAAAAAAAAAAAAAAAGAAATAGACTTTTCCCGGAGTAATTTTATCTGTAAAATGAGAACATTAAATTTGATCATCGGTGAGATCCAGCTCTTACGTTTATGAGGTTTTGATGCCAAAAAATCAGGTAAAATATTTGTCTACCCATATGTGAAGACAGTGTGTGCTTCCTTACGCAGCCAGTATGTAATACTGGGAGTCTGAACGTCTCCTATTTTCCTAAAAGAATTACATAAATGAGCTAATAACGTAGAGGAGATTTAGAGATTAGTTGTTAGGAAGATTCCTATGACTTTTGGACCCCTGAATAAAATATTAGCAAAATGAATTACTCAAAAAAATAGTGAAGGTATGACAGAAAGCTAGTGTTTGTCGGTGAATTCATGAAGCACACGGCAAGCTAAGATTTACTGTTTGAGAAAAGCCAAGAGAGGCCCTCTTCTCACACTTTCCGACATAAATAGAAAGTATAGATGTGTAGATAGAGATATTCGTATACCCTAAACATGTCCATTGCATAAAAGGTGGGGAAAAAAATGAAACACCTTTCAAGAGTAGTTACCTCTGAATAGTGAAACCACAGGCAATTGCTGTTTTCTTCTCTTTTTATGCATTCCCTAAATTTCCTCTTATTTATCATCAGGAAAAGATATTTTGATACAATGGATTTGTTTCTATTAATAGACCCCTGGATGTGGTCTGCTTGAGAGTTTTAGCAAGAAGAAATGTTAAATAATTTTAGCATACAAGAATATCTATGGCCAATGTGCCTATGAGCAAGAAATATGAGAAGTTTGATCTAAATACAGAAAAGCTGAATTCAATTCACATGTCGCGGATGAGGCACCAAGAACAAAAAGAAAAAAAAATGTATTATGCTCAAAAGTGATGGTTGGTGGCCACAGTTTATATTTCATGGCTTGCCAAGAGACTGTGTTTTGCCAACTTTGCAAGACCTACTCTTTACATGATGGGATGAACAACGAGATAAAAACTATAAATTACCAAGGAGAATTTAGGGGATATTGTTAAGGAATTAGAGTAGAATGTGGTCATTTATTTCATTTTACTATATTCAGACATTATAAAATTTTGTTGGAGAAATTTACTAAATATCTTCCTTAAAATGAAGACATTTTTTAGACCCAAAGATCCTCAGATGTCCAATTTCTTGGATCACTATTGGCTCGTAAAAGAGATCATGCTTATTGATGTGATAAAGTATCCGAACAAAACGAAATTAAAACTATGGAAATACAAAACACATGATTTGCTTTCATGAAAATATGAACGTGTCTAAACTCAACATAGACCCCTGGATGGAGTGATCTGCATTCCTCCTTCCTCTCCATGCTGCACTCTGGGTAAATAGAATCACAGTCTCAGAAAAATTGTGGAGCTATGTTATGGAAATCAATTTGCAGTTTCAGAAGAGAGTTGTGGGAGGAAGGAAAAAAAAAATTAACTGCTTCTCCAATCTTCCATAAATTATGAGTGCTTGACTGGAGAGGCAGAGGCCAGTGAAACCAAAGGAAGGGGAAGGGGCTCCATAGATGATCATCCAGGGAGCTGAATGTGTTCTATCGTCTGGGCAATGACATGGACCCCACATCAACAGATTGCAGCACATTCTCCAAGTTCGTGTATCTTCTTTCAGCTGGAAACAAGTGACAAAAAGTACGTATCCAACAAAGTTTTTGAAACTTTTATCACTGAAAACCTTATCTGGAATTATCAGAAGGAGAAAGTACTCATGGGACTGGATTATTTGCAAGACATGTTACACATTTATTGACTTCAGCTAAGTATATGTTCAAATTCCAATCCCTCCCCCTGCCTTTTTTTTTCAATATGTTTGAGTGGCTAAAACTCCAGAATAGGTAATATATTTTTTAAACACCCATTTATGCAAACCCAGTATAAATTAGATATATTTTTTAATCACATTAATCCTTCTATGGCAGCCGTCACGAGCCTCATTTTTCAGATGAAATGTCTGAAATCCAAGGGTGAAGTGATGTAGGGTCTTACTACAGATTGCAGGTGGGAGAATTGAAATGCAAATCTATCTTCTGGTTGTAAAATGGTAACTTTCACATATAGCATGCATCCTTCTCCAAAAAGTTCAAGTTTTATCTTTCTTCTCTTTAACTCATGACAGTTTCTTATTACACTGGATTATTATCAGGATCTCCACTTATCTATTTATACATCATGTTCATTGTTCCTATTTTATGCAGAATAGTACAAAACGTTGTTCAATGACTTTTTTTTTTGGCACAACTAGGAATGCTTTACATGATTTTTCTCTTCCAGTTTAAAGTATGAGAATAATTTTAAATACCTCAAAATATTAAACCATTCTTAAGTTACAGGTGTGGATACTGTGTGGTCAAGGTGCTTTTTCTCTTAATATGTTGTTGGATTCAATTTGTTTATAGTTTATCAAGAATGTTTGCATTTATTCATAAGTGAACCAGCCCGCAGCTTTACTATGTTATTATGCAATGTTTAGTTTCCAATGTTCACTTTAAGAAAAAAGCATTTGTCTGTACTTTATAATACTTCAAACAATTGTGGAATCATGTATTCTTTAAATTGGGGGCGAGAATTCACCCAACAACGTAAGAAAAGGAAAAAACAGAAGAAGTAGAGCTTCCTGCATCTAAAGACTGTGAGTCTTGTCTTTAATGAGCAAACTTCCAGATGGATCTGAACCATGAAACTCTGCCTTAACCTCTCCACCTAAACGAGGAGTCAACTTCACTCCAAGGGAACAAGAACCACTAAGAAGGAACCGTACCTCTCCAAATGTAGAGACCAGGGTGTGTGCATCTCAGCGCTAGAAATTCCAGACAATTTGCCAAACTGCTAAATACCACCTGCCTCTGTAAACACACGTTGCTTTTCGTACACAACATGTTCCAGGTACAAGGCAGCTCTCTACCAAGGACCCAGGTGCTGTGATTTTCTGACTTTGCCCTTTCTACATGTTAGCAAGCTGCCACAGCAGTCCCGGCTGCCACAGGCTCACATGACAATATCCAGAGAGGAAGGAAGGTATTTCTTCCCCGATGTCTACTCTATTAGGTAAAACATTTTCCAAGAGCTCTTAGTAGACATCCCCTCCAGTCCCTTTTACCAGGAAATGTATCTTGTGTCCACGTCACAGATGCAACGGAGATGAGAATACAAGTACAAGGCATTTTCAGCATCTATTGTAGGAGTTTGCTCTCTCAGCAAAGCAAGAAATGAAGGAGAAAGAGCTGTTCTGAAGGCCATCAACACTTTGGTCACAGGAGAATAGGGGACGGTGGGCGCCCAGGTAAGACCCATTGGGGATGAGAGGAAAGAGCAACAAAGAAGGGAGTATTGGGCTACAAAACACAAGCATGTTCATGTCCCAGGGCTGAGAATTACAGAGGAAAGTGTAGTTGTCTTTCAGTATTGTGCATGGGCTAGGCTTTGAATACATTTTGAATTTTCCCATAAGACTGAATGGATGGAAAAGGTAAGGTCAATAAGGTCTGGATGTACTCAGGGCAGCCCAGGATAGGAATATTTGAGACCACATCTTATTTTTCTGACATTGAACTCAAAGAATATAGCAGTTAACTTGTACCACCATCCCGGTGGTGATCAAAGACCAGGGCGAAGTCTGGACACTGCAGTAGTTCAATGATTGTTACGCCCACATGGGATATTTTAGGTATGGGACCTCAGGCTGTTACAGGGACTCATGCTGTTCTATATCCCTCTTCATTTTATTAATCCACTAATACTATCTTTCATCACAGGGATGACAATGCCTGGCGTATGGGAATAGAGATTATTTATTGCGGAAGGAAAAGAGATCTGTCTCCAATATGGCAAAATAAAGAGTAGCAATTCCTTATCATTCTTTGTGTTAAGTGTGTTACTGAGGCTTACCTCATCAGTGTTTAATCAGCTTTCTTCCTATTTTTCTCTCCACGAAGCCAGAGAGGTACATATTAAACACAGGAGTTTTTGACAGCTTCCTCTTCCCTAGGGCAGCTTGCTCAACTAATAATAACTAAGATATCTTTTGACAAGTGCAGCTAAGAGCTGGTAAAGCTTAGTCAATCTACATCGCCTTGTTGGCACTTCCTTTCCATTTTAGACCTGCCTTACCTTGAATAATGGAAACTGAACAATGGCCGCAGAAGCCATAAAATCCAAGAGAGATAGTGGGTGAAATTGGGCAAAGAGGGTTAGTGGGAATGAATGCAAAACCATACTCATATTGATCAGGGGAAGGAAAATACTTTTTCCAACTGCAATGGTGGCTGAAACCCATAAATTAGATGATTGAAGTAATAAGACACGTGAAATGGCTTTTAAGTCCACTACCTACTCTGTGTAATAAATTTCAAATGACATCGAGGCTTTTAGTGGAGAGAATGATTTATTGCCATCTGCAAGAAGGAAGCTTTCAGGGATTATCTCTAACGTGGCAAAACACTATTCCAAATTTCACAAAATTAGCAAAGCTTAGTGAAGCTTGGTGACTGAACTGACAAGCAAGCTCAGAAAGAAATGTTTAATGGAACAAAAGTAACTGCAAACACGCGCTCTCACATACCAATACTTAGGCGTGTATTATCTCCTCAAAAGAAATCCAAATTTAATGTTAAAGGAAGCCTTTTAATTTTTTATTAAAAAAACATTCCTGAGAATATTTGATTTGGTTTTTGATTATTTTTACTATGTGCACATATCCCCAAAAGAACATAGAGAAGTATAAATATATTCCAACTTGCTTTCATGGTGGAAGGGCCAAAATCCTAAATTGACTGAACTTTTCTTGCCTCAGGGAACACCCTTCATTCAAAAAAAGCTGACAGAGTTTAATGAACTACCTGAACAAGGCATAGAAGGGACAATTGAGGAAGTAACTTTCCATAGCCATCTCTTTTTTTTTTTTTAAGTTCCTTTATTTATGTTGAGGAAGAGAGAGAGTGCGCACGTGCACTCATGGGGAGGGGCAGAGAGAGAAAGAAAGGGAGAATCCCAAGCGGACTCCACGCTTGCAGGGCAGAGCCCAGCCCAATGCAGGGCTTGAACTCATGAACCGTGAGATCGTGACCTGAGCCAAAATCAAGAGTCAGATGCTTAACCTCCTGAACCACCCAGGTGCCCCATATATCCATCTTTTAAAAAAATTTGCAGTTAGGCAACTTAGGTAAAATCTGAGAGGTTCGTACAAAAGCGTATTATTAGCGGCCGAGCAAAGAGCCTGACAGGAAGTGACAGAGAAATCTGAGGATTGGGACAGGAAGCGACCAGAATGAGGCCAGGAAGTCTGAGACCTGGAAAGACTTCCTGGATCTGGGATCTATGGCCACTTGTGCTTTCCTCTTGCCCATCTAATCCTTTTGTCCCGGCAGCGTTGCAAAGAATCAGAAAGTTGGGGATCCAGAAGCAGGACTTCTGTGCAGGCAATAGGCTCTCACTGCCAGAATTCTCGGATTCCAGATAGGCAATACTGGAGTTTTTTTTTCCTTTCCTCCTGGTCTAGGATGAGCAGCACTGGGCTTTCAAGAGGGGCGACATCAGCCTGGCATACATTGTGTCCCCTCCAGTGCCACTCTTTCCCTTTCTTTACCCGCAGTCCCCTCACTTTCTTAGGACCTGTACTCAGTCCTGGCTGAGACGGAATTGGCAGCCGTGCATTAACCATTTGTTGAACCTCTTTGTTTTCCCTCCATGTCACCTATTTTACTACCACAGAGACTCAGATTTCATTATCTCGCCTGTCAAGACTACAGTCTCAGAAAGGAAATGTTTTGGATATTAATGCAGCCTCTTATTCCCCCTCTAAATTGAAAGGAACTGTGTTCCAGTTTTTAATGATTTCTCCATTACCGCAAGATAGAAAAATAGCAAAAAAAAAAAGAAAAAAAAAGTGCTTCTCAGTTACATAATTAAAAAGAGTATCTTCCTTAGATAATTTTCAAGTTGCCAATCTAAGAACCGTACATGGCCTAATTGTTAACAAGTGGTACGATGGGACAAATAACTAAAGTGGGGGAGAATCATACAGTGTGATGATGTGTTTTTGTCCAACTCCTCCTCATAGAAGCAAACTATTCCTACAAATGATAACTGGTAATTAAAAGTCACAAAACACATCATGTTTGAGGTAGCCAGTGTCTCTGGATATGCCAAGGTATTCTCTCCCACTGATTAATTACTAAAATATTGTGTCTCAGGATACCTGGGTGACTCATTTGATTAAGTGCCCGACTCTTGATTTCAGCTCAGGTCATGTTCTCACAGTTCACAAGACTGAGCCCCGCGTCAGGCCCTGCGCTAACAGCATGGAGTCTGCTTGAAATTCTCTCCCTCTCTCTCTCTCTCTCTCTCTCTCTCTTTCTCTGTCTGCCCCTCCCCCACTTTCTCTCTCTCTCTGAAAATAAATAAACATTAAAAAACAAATAAATAAGGGGCTCCTGGGTGGCTCAGTCAGTTGAGCTTCTGACTTAGGCTCAGGTCATGATCTCACTGTTTGTGGGTTCGAGCCCCGCGTCGGGCTCTGTGCTGACAGCTCGGAGCCTGGAGCCTGCTTCAGATTCTGTGTCTCCCTCTCTCTCTGACCCTCCCCTGTTCATGCTCTGTCTCTCTCTGTCTCAAAAATAAACACTAAAAAAAAAATTTTTAAACAAATAAATAAATAAAATGTATCTCACAGATGTATGATATGAGTATCAAACAAATCACTTCTTTCCAACATTTCCATTTGCACTAAATCTGGATGAAGAGAAGTAATCCTCTCCATAAGTAATAAAATATTCTTCAAGAAAGTAGACCCATCATTTTAGAAATGTGGAGAAGTATTTCAGTCAGGGATGAGCTCCCCAAACCCTGTGATTTGAATTCAGAAAGCAATTAGTAACTACGTGTTCTCTCAGTTTCCGAATTAACAGAAAGACCTGTGTCCAAGAATACTGGAATCTCACCACAGACAATATTCGAAAATAATATTATTCATTGAAAAGTAGTTCTTTCTCAGAACCCATTTGTTCTAACTATCTACTGCTATATAACGAAGCACTCTCCAAACCTAAAATAAAAATAGTGACATAAAAATAGTGACCACGTTCTCATGGCCACGGAGTCTGTAGGTCAGGATTTTGAGCAGAGCACACTGGGGAAGGCTTGTCTCTGCTCCGAGGCATCCTGGGTCTCTGCTTGAAGACTCAAGTGGGTTGAGAGTGACTCAATCGTTGGGGGCTGGACTCATCTGGAATCTTCTTCACTCACATAACTGGTGCCTCAGCTCAGCTAGGGCTGCTGACTAGCATGCCTGCAGATCGTCTCTCCACGTGGCCCAGTCTTACCCCAGCATGGCCCCTGGGCCTCAGAAAAAGCCCTCTGAGATGGAACATCCGGTAAACAAGAGATCAAGGCAGACATTGCTCGGCCTTTTCTGGCCCAGCCTCAGATCATATAGTATCTCTTCCAGTAAATCCTGTTCCTTGCAAGTGAGTCCCAAAGGCCAGCCCAGTTTCAAAGGAAGAGCAATGAGACTTTGTCTTTGATGGGGGAGTGGCAAGGTCACATTGCTGAAGAGCCTGAGGGATGGGAGATGTCATGGCCATCTTAGGAAAAGTCAATCTGTCACACTATCCAAGGAGGAGGGTGGGATTTGAAATTCATTTAGCATCTTTTACATGCCATTCTTTATTTTTTCTAATGTTTATGTTTGAGAGAGAGAGACAGAGAGAGACACAGAGAGAGAGAGAGAGAGAGAGAGAGAGTGAGTGGGGGAGGGGCAGAGAAGGAGACACAGAATCCAAAGCAGGCTCCAGGCTCCCAGCTGTCAGCACAGAGCCCGACACGGGGCTTGAACCCAAGAACCACGAGATCATGACCTGAGCCGACATTGGGGGCTTAACCAACTGAGCCATCCAGGTGCCCCAAGTCTGAGAACTTGGTTGATCTGGAACCACCAAGAGGGCTCCCATGGCTGGTCCCAGACGCTGGTTTTTAGCTGGGAGCTCAGATGGTCAGCTGACTAGAACATCTACAGAGAACCTCTCCCAGCGACTCAAGCATCCCACAGCACGGGGGCTGGGTTCTGAGAGGCAGTATCCCAGAGCAAGCATCCCCAGAGATAATAAATGAAAGCTGCCAGCCCTCACAAAACTTGACTCAGAATTGCCACGGTCTGATATTGGCCATATTCAACTGGTTAAGCCGTCACAGCACCTTTGAGATTCTAGAGTGGAGAAAAGCAGTTTCACTCTCAAAGGGGAGCAGTCAAGAATGGATAGACATCTCTATCCACCACAGAAATCGTAGAGTGAGAAAGAAAACACAAATAGAAACTATTTTGGTACAACTTCTGTTTGTGAACAGTTAGGCTCATCAGACACAACATAGTTGGTTAAGCAAAGCTCAAGGCAAATGTTCTGAACCCTTGATTCAGTGTTCAGAAACAGGAAGCCTGTTTCTGGGTGGCTCAGTTGGTTGAGCATCTGACTCTTGATTTCACATCAGGTCATGATCCCAGAGTTGTGGCTCAGTGTGGAGCCTGCTTAAGATTTTCTCTCTCCCAGGGCGGTGAAGCATCCAACTTGGCTCAGGTCATGATCTCACAGTTTGTGAGTTCCAGCCCCACATCGGGCTCTGTGCTGACAGCTCGGAGTCTGGAGCCTGCTTCGGATTCTGTGTCTCCCTCTCTCTCTGCTCCTCCCCCACTCATGCCCTCTCTCTCTCTCAAAAATAAACACTAAAAAAAATTTCTCTTCCTCTGTCCCTCTCCCCTGCTCATGTGCTGTCTCTCTTTCTCTAAACTTAAAAAAAAAAATAGGAGGGGCACCTGGGTGGCTTGGTTGGTTAAGCGTCCGACTTCAGCTCAGGTCATGATCTCACAGTCCGTGAGTGAGTTCGAGCCCCGCGTCAGGCTCTGGGCTGATCGCTCAGAGCCTGGAGCCTGTTTCAGATTCTGTGTCTCCCTCTCTCTCTGCCCCTCCCCTGTTCATGCCCTGTCTCTCTCTGTCTCAAAAATAAATAAACGTTAAAAAAAAAAATTAAAAAAAAAAATAGGAAACCTGATCTTCCCTAGTTGTCAGTAGGTCAGGGTGCCCTACAAAAGGGAGTTGTATCATTTCTTTATGAAGTACTTGAGACAACCCAACTTAAGAGTGAAAGTTGGTTACACATATGCCAGCAACCATCCTAAACAACTGCCCACTTATTTTATCCAATGCAAATTGAAAAAAAAAAGTTGCATGGGAAAAGGATCATGATGTTAGTTAAAAAGAGAGAGGGTTATAACCTTGTATTTATACCATCATTCTGATACTGCTTTTGCTTGTATGTTTTTCAAAGTGTTGGCATTTAATGCAATAGTATATGAAGATTCAAGTTCACTATCTTCTGCTGCTCTCAGAGGCAGCGTACTGTATATCCTTGGGGATGGTTTCCAGAGATTAAATGTCAAGACTGGAGCTTCTGAGCTCCTGGGAAGCTAAATGCTCTGTGGCTGGTCCGAGGACCTGGGACCTGGCCATCTTAAACATGGAGTTGCCCAGGTGAGCCTTCGAATGTCGTGATACAAACAAGCGAGAAAGAACGCTTGAGTATTTACAAGGGTCAGAGCCAGGGTGTCCGCTCCGAAGGGCTGGAAGAGTGGGAGGTTCTTCAGAATTTTGAGAAAAGCATGAGAAGGTTGACAATACGTCCAGGGAGGGAGTGTAGGTTGCAAGTTTAAGTCTAATGGAAGAGCAAGCCACAGGTGGAGGGGCCTTTGCATGGGGTATGTGGGAGGCCACTGGGGCTATTAAGCTCCACGGGTCTGAAAACCATAGCAGGTCCGGGGGTGGGACAGGGCAAGAGGCAGAGGGGAGCACGGTCTCTAAATAAACTGAAGAACGGAGGCTCTTCCTGATTTCCTGGATGGCAGGATGTTGCTGTTCTGTGCCAGCCTAAGGAAAGAGAGAGAAGAGGCTGAAAATAACTAAGACTGGATTTCAGCCCCAATGAATGAGAACAGAGCCAGACGAAATTTGATTGTACCCAGTATTAAGAAATGTGAGTTGACTTTTAGCTGAAGAGTAATTCAGACCTTTCCTTCCTTCCTTCCTTCCTTCCTTCCTTCCTTCCTTTTTCTTTCTTTCTCTTTCTTTCTTTCTTTTTCTTTCTTTATTTTCTTTCTTCTTCTTCTTCTTCTTCTTCTTCTTCTCTTCTTTCTCTATCTCTCTCTGTCTCTCTCTCTCTCTGTCTCACACACACACACACACACACACACACACAAACACACACAAGGAATAGAAGAAAAACATACTATAACTATTAACAATCATGATTTATATGCTGTTAAATGATGGCTGACATTGTTACATTTTTCAGGGTTTTTCTTTTTTTTTTTTTTTTTTTTTTTGGCAGTGACCATACATTAATTGCAAAATTGCAAAAGGATAGGACAAAATAGAACCTAATCAGATGACAAGCAAAAACCTAAAGTGTATTCTACTCCCCAGTAATCCCCCTTGATCCAGGACCAGGCACGTGGCTCTACGCGAGGTCCAAGGAAATGAGTTTCTATGGTCAAAGACAGAGCAGCATGACCATAGCCAAAACAGTCGAAGTAGAGAAGAACTTCCGCCCAGTGTTGACAAACGCAGCCAGCGGCTCTTACTCAGCACGCTTACTCTCTGCTCTCACTACTGTCAACGGATAGAAAATCCGTTGGAGCTGACTCCACAAATGGGGCTTTACTCTTATTCCAGTGAAATTAAGCTTTCTATGAAATAAAGAAAACAAATAAAACATTTGCCAACTGTATCCATCTTCCTTTTCCATCTCTGGAAGGGGTAGATTCTAGGGTGAGGTCAGAGGAAGAAGGAACAGAGGGAGTGAAAATAAGTCAAAATTTTGTTTTCAGAAAAGAGAACAAAAAGAAGAAAGAGAAGAAGGCAGTCGTAACTCACCGAGTAACAATGATATCTGGTGCTTCACAGGAAGCACGGGGTCTCTTTGGGTGCCATGAAAGTGGGGTGAGCATCTTTCATGATAGGGATGTTTCCAACCCATTTATCCTAAGGGCTCAAAATACATAAATTTGTTTCTCTTGGACTCATGAGTGAAAATGAGAAATATACAGTCTTTCATCAAGCAGTTGAAGGTCAAAGGCAGGGAAGACAGGGCGATTGGGATCAAGACAGAAGACTACGACTCCTTCTGGGTTCATCAACTGGATTTTAAAACTATCACTTCAGAGCAACTTTACTATGAAAAGCCAAGTGAATTAGTCAGTCTTCCCCAGAGAGAGAGAATCAATAGGATGTGTGTGTGTGTGTGTGTGTGTGTGTGTGTGTGTGTGTGTGTATGTGTGTGTGTCTATATATCTATGTATCATCTATCTATCTAGAGATTTTATTTTATTTTTTAATGTTTATTTATTTTTGAGACAGAGAGAGACAGAGCATGAACGGGGGGGGGGGGGGCAGAGAGAGGGAGACACAGAATCTGAAACAGGCTCCAGGCTCTGAGCTGTCAGCACAGAGCCCAACGCGGGGCTTGAACTCATGGACCGCGAGATCACGACCTGAGCCGAAGTCGGACGCTTAACCGACTGAGCCACCCCGGCGCCCCTATCTAGCGATTTTAAAAAATCAATTCATCCTACTATGGGGACTGGAAAATTCAAACTCTGCAGAGAGTGTGGTCAGATTGGAGAGCCAGGGAAGAAGTGATATTGCATCTAGAGTCCTAAGGCAGTCTTCCTCCAGAATTCCTTCTTCTTCAGGAGACCTCAGTCTTTTTCTCCTGAACCCTTCCACTGATTGGATGAGGCTCACCACATTATGGAAGGTAATCTGCTGTACTTGAAGTTTATTGATTTAAATGTGAATCATATCTAAAAATGACCTCACAGCAACATCCAGACTGATGTTGGCCAAACATTTGGATATCACAGATAAGTCAAGTTGACAGGTAAAACTAACCATCACCAAAAGCAAACACTTCACAAAATGCCAAGAGTACACAAGAGAGGGTAAAAGTGACTCAGATGATGAAATGGTGTCAGAATGAAGATATTTTTTTCGAAATGTACCACTCAATAACCAAAGTTGGGAGTGTCAATTGTGAGCAGCTGTTCTACAGTGGGTGGAAGCGGAGCTTTCTGTCAAAAAGACAGGTATCAGGGTGTCTCGGTGGCTCAGTCAGTTAAGCATCCAACTCTTGATTTTGGCTCTGGTCATGATCTCGCGGTTCATGAGTTTGAGCCCCACATTAGGCTGACAGCATGTGGAGCCTGCTTGAGATCCTATCTCTGCCTCTCACCCTCTTTGTCTCTCTCTCTTTCAAAATAAATAAATAAACTTAAAAAAAAGAGAGAGAGAAGAGTATCAGGTCCACCTGTTTCCTGAATCAAGTGAATATTTTAAAGTATCTTTTCTCAGGGCGCATAGGTGGCTCAGCTAAGCGTCTGACTTTGGCTAAAGTCATGATCTCACGGTTCATGGGTTTGAGCCCTGTGTCAGGCTCTGTGCTAACAGCTTAGAGCCTGGAGCCTGCTTTGGATTTGTGTCTCCTTCTCTCTCTGCCCCTCCCCTACTCATGCTCTGTCTCTCTCTGTCTCTCTCAAAAATAAATAAACATTAAAATAAAATTTAAAAAAATTAATAAATCATCTTTTCCCTAAACCCACTTTCACTATGACATTCTGATTTTCAGAAAGGACCATTAATTAATTCTTGCGGCTACCTGGTCGTTACTCTAAAGAGTATCGTCTAAGATACAGTCTAAAGAGTATCTGGGTCTCGACCAAACCTTGGCCACCACACTTAACCTTATTTCCCTCAATTCTCCATCTACAACGCTGGTTACAATCAACACGTCACTTTGTGGTTCTACAGAATCTCAACACTGTTCCTGCTTTGTAGCCCTGTTTATTTTCTTCTCATCTACAATTTTTTTTCCTCTGTTCGCCAAATGTACTGATCCTTCAGAGTAACGCAAGCTCTATCTATCAATCAGTCAAGTTCATCTCTGAATTCTCCATTTTTGCCACCACCAAGTGCTCGGTACACCTTCATTAAATACTTCATAATATGATAAAGCAACCTAAGGTCAATGATACTATTGCAATAAACTCATTTCTATTAATTTTGTTTCTAAATTTTGCTGATACGAAGAGAAATAATAAATATAACATCCAAGGAACTGCATTGCTATCCAATCAGTATACAAATAATTTAGAGTGACAGAATCCCAAAATTTTATTTTCAATAACAAAACATCTATTGAAGTCCTACGATATGTACCAAGAGCTGGACTAGACTCTGGAGTTAAAATGAGAGATGAGATGACAATCTGGCAGGGGAAAAACAAAACAAAACGAAAATTAAATGTCTTGTTGGTACAGCAGGATACTTGTATAATAGAACATAAGCAAAATACTTAGAAACCATCTCACGCATTTCTTTATTTTAAAGCTGAAGACACCAAGGCTCAGAAAGCAACAAGCAGCTGGTCCACAGTTATGTGTATATTTAGTCAGCAGAACCTGGTACTGGACCCCAAGCCATTCATTGGTTGCTTCAATTCATTAGAGCCCATGGAGAGAACAGGTTCACCCACATAGCATAGCAAATCAGCACAGCTCCAGATTTCACCTAAAAAGCATCTCATCAGGCTCTCAAGCCAGGATTTTTTTTTTTTTTTGTAGAGCAATGGCCCAGTCTGGGAGCGGCAAAGCATTAATCTCACCATTAAGGCCCTGACACTGCTGAGATCTTTACCACCAGTGAGTAGCAATTATTTTTGTAGTAGAGGTCCATGTACAGAGAATTGATTCTCCAGTGCATATGAATATCCCCTATTAGCCCCACTTGATAAGTGGGGGCTGTGCTCAGGGCTGCAGTGGAGGGCTACAATTGCCCAATCGAATAGTCTCTCTTCATGCATAAACATTACTCCTGCTATCACTAATGGGATAGGGTTCCACAGCGCTGCGGAAAATAGAGCCCACAGTCTTGTGATAAATCTGTCAAATGTGACATGCTCTATGTGAAGAGCAGCGCCACGGCTGATTAAATGAGCAACCCGGTGTATGGTACAATAATGTGTCAAAGCACTCGGGTGCAGACAGCTGGTTCGAAGCTCCGGGAGACAAATCAGGACTTCAAAGATGAGTCATTAGAAGAAACCCAGGTTAAAAAAAAAAAAAAAATACCCATTCTGGAAACACTGTAGACTTCTCTCATGAACATGCCCTTCACTCCCCTTCTCTTCCTTGCCTTCTTTTGGTCGCTCTCCTAAAACCCAACGTGGAAGTCTGGACAAGGTGCCCTGCGGTACTGAGGTGAGAGCCAGAAACACAGCTCATCGTACACAGCTCATCGGTGGTCTGGCTGGATGAGACACAGGCCAACCGCTGATCTCTGGCTGTCCTTCCATGCTGTGACCACTGGACACGCCACATGCCCTACCTGACAAAATCCCCAAAGACCAAAGCTCTTCCTTCCCTCCCTTTCCCCCTTTCTTCCCGCACCACATAGTGATACTGTGACATAATATGAAATATATATTTGGTTTGTGTCCCTGGCTCCTAAGACCCTTGGAATTTCTCCAGTGACGAAGGTTAGTGGAGCATCTTCTGTTATTCATAACAAGTCCCTTTCCACCACACCCGGGTTTATGCTGATGAGGTGACTGACTCTTGGAGGTTGGAGGCTGGTTGCTGAGGAACCAGTCATGTGACTAAGGGGTTGGAACTTTCTTTCCCACCCCCAGCCTCTGGGGGCTCAATCACCTACTGCCAATGACATAAAGAATCATGCCTACTTAACAGAAACTCTGTAAAAATCCCTACGTGACAGGTTTGTGAGAGCTTCTGGGTTGGTGGACACATCAAGGTGCGAACGGGGGTGCACCTGAATGGGGGCTTGAAGCTCTGTGCCCCTTCCCTATACTTTGCTCTATGCATCCCTTCCGTGCGGTTCTTCCTGAGCTATATCCTTTATAATACATCAGTAACAGGGAGTAGTGTTTCCCTGAGTTCTGTGAGCCATTCTAGCAAATTATCCAACCCAAGGAAGGGTCATGGGGACCCCTGTCAGTCAGAAGTATGGGACAGGAGGCCTGCACTTGCGGTGGCATGTGAAGTGGGGGTGGGCTTCTGGGACCAAGTCCTCAACCTGCGGGGTCTGTGCTGACTCCAGGTAGCTAAGTGTCAGAATTGAATTCAATTTATGTGCAAGGGACATTCTGGCTCTGCTTCAGATAATACCGCATCAACTCTGCCAGTCCGATACTGGCAAATCCTACGTACTTCTGGGAAAGATGTCTTACAGACTATTCACAAAAATAAATTACAAAGCCAATTTGCAAAAAAACAAGAACAAAAACAAAAACAAAAAAATAAAAAACAGTCCTTGGAGTGCCTGAGTGACTGGGTTCACTGTCTGATTCTTGATTTTGGTCCAGGTCATGATCCCAGGGTCATGGGATCAAGCCCCCCCTCCCCCCCCCCCCCCCCCACCGCCTTGATCTCTGCTGAGCATGGAACCAGCTTGAGACCTGCCCCCCCTCTCTCTCCCCTGCCCCCCTGCACCCTCCCTGCTTGCACTCATTCCCTCTGTCTAAAATTTTTTTAAAAAGACTTTTTGAAGGCTTTTTAGATTATTCGTTTGTTTGTTTATGCGCTCATGCATCCATTTACATAAACTATATTTAGAGTTCACAGTGTGGGTAGTGTGCTAGACTCCAAGGGTCTAACGTCTGTTGGAGACATTTTTTCTGTCCTCAAAGAGTTTACTACCTCAACAGGGCTTAACACACCTTTTCTGTAGAAACAAGATAGTAAATCTTTTAAGCTTTGCAGGCCATCAGGTTTCTGCTGCAATTCGTTAACCGTCATGGTAGCACCAAAGCCGTCATAAATCATACGCGAATAAGTCACCGAGTTCCAACGAAACTTTTTTTTAATGGATCTAAAACTTGAATTTCATACAATGTTCACATGTGACAAACTATCATTCTTCTTTTGACTTTTTTTAAGACATGAATGTCTTAAAAATTTAAGAACCATTCTTCTCTCACAAACCATACAAAAAACAGGAGGTAGGCCAGATTTGGTCCATGGGCTCTACTTTGGCAACCCCTGGTCTACATGGGGAGGCCTGGGGTCTACAGAGAGTCTGTAGATCACTCTATTCCCATCCGGGTTGATAAGAGGAAAAGAAACCCATATAAATTATGTACCTCCAGGCTCAGGGGTACAAGGCGAGCTTTGGGTTTGACTACATTATGTCTCAACAGAAAGCTAGACAATTGTTGGAGACCACAGAAGTATTTCTCACCTGCTCTTAATGGCATTGTTCCTCATCTGTTAAATGGGATTGAAACTCCCTCCCTCTTGGTGTTATTGCCAGGACTACAAACGATGCTCATAAAATACCCAGCCTGCTCCTAGGCAATAGAATTCACTCCATACTGGCTGCTGTAAACAAACCAGCTTTGCCATACAGGGTGCACAGGGAATCTGAAAGATTGTTCTTCCATTTTAATTTGGACCAGGGCACTTTTCGGTGCCCTTAAAGTAAAGGTGTTTGTTTGGTTGACTGGTTGCTCAATATTTTTAAGTTAGAATTTTATTATTACTATCGTTATTACTTTGATATTTACTATTTAATTTTGCCTATATTACATACTCACTCATCCTTTTTATTATTTTAAAAAGAAACAGAAAGGCCATATATATGGGAGATAGTCTTGCCCATAGCTTATGCCCCAAAGAAGAGAAACATAAATATAGATCCCCCTTCTCTCCTTTTCTTGGGAATGTCAGTCCCCTAAAAAGATCTCCTTTTCTGATTTGGGTTAGTACTCTTTGCCCGAGAATATTCCTTTGGCTATAGACTGAATGTTTGCTTCCCTCGCCCCCCAAATTCATATGTTGAAACCTAATCCCCAATGGGATGGTATTTGGACATGGGGCCTTTGGGAGCTGATTAGGTCATGAGTGTAGAGCCCTCATATATGGGATTAGTGCCCTTATGAAGAGACCTTTCTCAGGTCTTCTTCCACTATGTGTAGATATGGTGAGAAGATAGCCATCCCTGAACCAGAAAGCTGGCTCTCACCAAACACCAAATCAGCCGGCACCTTGATCTTAGAATCCTCAGCCTCTAGAACCCTAAGAAATACACTCCTGTTGTTTATAAGCCACCCAGGCTACAGTAGTTTGTTGTAACAGCCCAACTGGACTAAGACGCCTTTCAAACGACCACTCCATACAAAAGCACAGACTCTGAATTGTGCAGCAAATTCCTACTTTCCCCTCCATCTTGCACACACACGCTTGCCAGCCTCTGATGAAACAGTAGATTCAGACCTAATCACAGCACTGGAATATTCCCGAACCTCTAAGCTTCCCTTATACGGAGTACATGAAACCCGCCCTTCATAAGGACAGTGCCCACCTACACCACTCTGCCCAGCATCCAAACTTTTTAAAACTCAGCTAGCATCCATAAAGTTTCTAAATTAAGTAGAAAAAGGTTGCAGACTTATTGCTTCCTTTTGTTTTTTTTTTTTTTTTTTAAGTAACTTGATGAAACTTTTTATATGAACTGGTTCCAAGCATACCAATCCTTAAAAAGTAGCAAATCCCTCCTTAGGCTGATGCAGCGGACTTAAGTACAGCTTAGAGTTGAACAAATAACCAGACCTGGTGGGTAATTGTTGTCAGAAATAACACTTTGACGTCCACTGTGTTAAAATAAAATGAGTCTATTTCACAAACATTTTCCAATGGAGCAGGATTTTTAAAAATAGGTAACCTCGTTCAGTTACATTCCCAGTTGTGAGACTACTTTTTCACTTCATAATTACAAGTGACAGATGTTGAGCTCCTAACTCAGACCTGGCAGTATGCTAAGTGCATTACTGTATATAATTCTCACACAGCACCATGGACTGAGGACTACTGTTGTTTTTATTTTATAGATAAGAAAAGTCAGGATTAAAAGAGTACCTTGTCCAGGATCCCACAGCTCATAAATGATGAATGTAGATTTGATTTTTGGTTCCTCTGACTTAACCACATATGGGTCTAAGGGCTAAGCAACGTTGTTTCTGATGAGCCGATTCGTTCCCCTCTGAACCCACTAGAAGGATCTAGAGTTTTTCTAAAGTCAAGTGGTTGCATTTATTCTTTAGATTAAAAACTTGTATACTATGTGTCCAGAATGCTACATCTTCTCTGAGTACTTGTTTGAGCACATGAAGAGACAGAACTCTTTTTTTTTTTTTTTTAATTAATAATGGCCTTAGTTATAACCATTTCTATGGTCCAACTCTTTAGGTAAGAATGAAAGTGGTGTCCAAACATTTCGCAACATCTGTACGCCTGGCGTCTAAATCATATGGGCTTCTTCAAATGTCCATTGATTGATGAATGGAAGAGAACATACAGTGGAATGTTACATAACCATAAAAAAAAAAAAAGAATGAAATCTTGCCATTTGCAAAGACGTGGATGGAGCTAGAGAGTATTATGCTAAGCGAAGTCAGTCAGAGAAAAGCAAATACCATATGATGTCACTCATATGTGGAATTTAAGAAACAAAAAAAAAATGAGCAAAGGGAAAAACAGAGAAAGAGAGACAAATCAAGAAACATATGCTTAAATATAGAGAACAAGCTGGTGGTTACCAGAAAGGAGATGGGGGAGGGATGGGTTAAGTAGGGGATAGGTAGGAAAGAGTGCACTTGTCATGATGAACACTGGGTGTTGTGTGCAAATGTTAAATCACCGTATTGTACACCTGAAAGTAATATAACACTATATGTTAACTATACTGAAATTAAAAATACATACATACACGCATACATACAGCATATGGACATCTTTTTATTAAACAATGCTAAGGCTCTCCCCTTAGTCTGACCAGTTCACTTAATCAGACCTTCATTTTGATACTGAAGTTGATTAGAACTCTAATATTTGAACTAAAGAGCAAATGGAAACTTTCTTGCTAAAATAAGTTTGGTCATCAAAAATAAAATACATCGTTTTTATTATCCTACATTTTAGAAAAATGCCTTCTCTGAGTTAATTTCATGTTAGAACTTTAGCTTTTATAGTTCATGTACACGAGCTTCCATTTTTGGAAGGACTCTGCATCTGTAAGAAAATAACTGAATACATACATTGTTTATTGTGTTACCCAATATCCCTTACGTAGAGATCCAAGTGATAGACTCCATCCAAAATTTATTGCAATTGTCTTTCCAAAATAACTTGTAGCCTTCTTAATTACCATTCAATAAATATCATCCTAACCCTTGGGTTTCCTCTATTGTTTTTGTGCCAAACCTGTATTGTGCTTTGTCCTTTGTGAAACCAGGACCAAATTTAGTCCCAGGTATAGTAACCTACTAACCACAAGTTCCTGTTCAAAGTCTCCTGTTTCTCTAAAGTGCAATAAATAGGGGTTGATGACATGATTAGTATCTATGCACTGCTCTTTGAATACGAGAAAAATTGTTTCCATATATACAGAGTCTTGTATCAATTATTTAGTCACTGCTCAGACCATATCTGCCAGTCCTTATTCCTTCATGTTATCTTAAAATAAAGGTGGTGCCTTAAATAAAGAAACGTGTGCTAAATCAATGTGATCCATTTGTCAGTGACATGGAATCGGGTTTGAAAATATACCCTTCGTCCCATGCAGGCCACTTCTGTTAAGTAGATGGTGCTATTTAAAATTGTGAAGTTTCAACAGGTAGACTTTCTCCAGTTGTAGATAATTATGGGAAGAGGAAAAAAGAGTAGAAAATGTGCCCTCTTGGGTGATATTAGAATATCCTAGTCAACTCTGAAAATATGAACAAATAAAGAGATGCACTGGGGAGGGAGACCGAATAGTGCATTTATACAAATCTATAATACATTTAAGTACAATGGGGCGCTGCCTCTACCCAACTATTTCTTATCATTTATTCAATCCAACAAATTTAACAAGTCACTGCTGTATATAAGGCACTTTTCTGGACATGAAGAACAGAAAAGTAAATTAAGTAGTTTTGCCTTCAAGGATTTTATGAGTTATATAGCATTTGTAACTGTCTTGGGTACAAATACACTTTAACGTTAGGGTTCAAAAGTTGTACCTGACCCTGTCCATCCTCTGTTATATGTTCCTGCCTTATCACAGTTTGATTTGGTTTTCTCCATACTGCTTTTCTAGTGTTTGACACAATTCTATTCCTATTCAAGGTGAGAAGCTTTGTGCGTATTTCCCCATTTCTATACTTTGTCTCTTCCAGGCCAGCTGACCAAAGCCTCCCGGGAAACCTTCCTGGTCAGACATACACTTCTAAGGTCAGATAGGAGAACCCCCAGTTATTCAGGATCGACTCTTTTAGAGAAGACCCTCTCAAAAGGTCAGTAGAATCTCGCTGCCCCTAACAATACTAACACGTTTAACATATGAACAGTTGAATTCATCCACTCTCCAAGGCTTTTCTTCTTTTCTTTGTCACTTCAAGAACTGGTTTAAAACACAATTATATGGTAATTATTCCATGTGATGTAATGAGCAACTTCTGACTTCTTTCCTCATTTCAGACAATTAAACACACACCTGAGACGTCATTCCTCTGCCACAGGTGTGCACATTACCATCACAGATAGAAAATACAGGATTTCAGAGTTCGAGTAAGATGAGTTCCTACTCCAACCTTTTTCTGCTGACCAGATTAAGTCCTATTTAAATCATTGTCAGCCACATGTCAGGTTATCTCAGAAAGGGTATACACAGAAAAAAAAAAAAAAAAAGCAAAAAGAAAGACATGAATTCCCAGAACCCTGGATCGGCTAAAAGTAGAAGTTAAAATGTGATGTATTCGTTCTATTTGTTATGATTCTGAATTATTCAGCAGCACTTTTGGACACAGGGAAAAATGGGCAAATATTGAGTTTTTATATTTGGTCTACTTAATGTCACAAGTTCTGTATAATGTGACAGTATTGCATAATGTACAGTGGAAAAATACATGTTCTGCTCACTTTAGTCTCATAAAACCCTATTTCAAATTTTAAGGCAAAGGAAAATCTAGTGATATTGTCCCTATGGGCTGTTATTTGAACCTCTGCAACTTTGGGCATGTAATATGTGACTATTCACTAATAAGATTATTTAGTCTACAGATCATGAAAGTGTTCTGAAATCTGTTTCAAAAGAATTACTACAGGATTTCCAGTTCCAACAATATGACTGACTAAGTCTGAAGGCTCTCCCAACACAAATTCTTAGAAATAATGGATAAAAGAGAACCAAAAGTCTTCTGAATGCTTAGTTGGCTTTCAGGAATTAGAAGGTGATCTCTAGAGGTTGGGGGGGTGGGGAAAAAGAGGAATTAAAAGCCAAAGTGGTAGGACCTGGGTGAACTCTGTGGGGAGGCTTCTGTCTTGGTCCCCGAGGGGCTGGATGTTAATATCCACGTAATGACTGAATGAATGTATGTAAAAAAGGAAGCTAGAAAAGAAGTTAGCTCGTAAAACTGGGATCCTTGGAGACAGACAAGGAAGAGAAGACAAGGGGGAAAATCTGCCAATAGGCAGAGGAAAAGAACAAGAAAGAAGAAAAGTGATCTGTCTTTGCCTAGCCTCTGCTGCAAAAGCAATGCACACGAACCAAAAGCCTCTTGGAAATGCAAACCCACATTCACTTTCTTCATGGTCAGATATTACCACATGGCCTGGGAAACTTCAAGCTAAAAATTCATACAAAATTTGGTCATTAGCCAAAACTAGAGCCTTCCAAAACTCAGGCCCAAAGGATTGTTATGGAAATAATAAGCCCCACCTAAAAGATGTGGTCACAGTGAAAATCACCAAACACAAAAAACTGCTCCAACATTTGCAAGACTAAGGAGGATTAGGAGCGCAAGGACTTTAGATGATAAAACAACAACAACCAGAAAGTAAATTTTATAAAGTAAAGTACATTTGGCTCTTGGACAATGTAGGGGTTACAAGTATCAACCCCTGTGCAGTCACAATTCCATGCATAACTTTTATTAATTTTTAATGTTTATTTATTTTTGAGAGAGAGAGAGACAGAGTGTAAGTGGGAGAGGGGCAGAGAGAGGGAGACACAGAATCCAAAGCAGGTTCCAGGCTCTGAGCTGTCAGCACAGAGCCCAATGACACAGGGGCTTGAGCCCCTGAACTGTGAGATCATGACCCGAGTCGAAGCCAGACAATTAACCAACTGAGCCACCGAGGTGCCCCTCCATGCATAACATTTAACTCCCCCAAAACTTAACTACTGGTAGCCTACTGTTGGTCAGAAGCCTTACCAATAACATAAACAGTCACACGTATTTTGTACATGAATCATATTCTATATTCTTACAATAAAGTAAGATAGAGAAAAAGGTTATTAAGAAAATCATAAGGAAAATATATTTACACTACTGTATGGTATTTATTGAAAACAAATCCACACATAAGTGGACCCACATGGTTTAAACCTGTGTTGTTCAAGAGTCAACTGTAATTAAGCTATAAAATCCAATTGTCAAGTTGCTTAGTCTAGAAGTAAGACATTAGAAATAAGCCAATTAGAAGTCATAGAAATAAAAAACATAATCACTGAAATTAAAAACTCAGTGCATAAGTTAAAGAACAGATTAGAAATAGCTGAGAGAATATGTGAACTGGAATATGTATCTCAGGAAATTACACAGTATAAAGGACTGAAAATCACAAAGATAGACAATATTAACAGGTGACAAAGAAATATATTAGATAAAATGAGGAATTGCAACACATGAATAACGTAAGTTCCAAAAGAAAAGAGAGACAGAATGCAAGGAGATAATGGCTGAAATTTTTTTTGGAAATGATGAAAGACATAAGTCTTCAGATTGAAAGTGTGTGCCCAATGGCTGTGGAGCGGCATAAACAAAAATCAATCCTCACCCAAACACATTATTGTGAAACCAAAGAATATGAAAAAAGAGTAGCAAATTTAAAACCCAACAGAAGAAAGAGCAAATTATCTACAAAAGGACAAAAATTCGATGGTAGAGAATAGAAGCTACATAACAAGGGAACAATATCTTGATAACATCTACAGAAAATTGTTGAGCAAGAGTTTGCATCAAACCCATAATTTTTGAAGAGGAAGAGAAAAATAAATCATTTTATCCAAAGAAACAACGGCAAACAAATAAATTAGTAAGCAAGCATTAACTACATAAAAAAATACCTAAATATGACACAATAAAGACAAAATGCACATTAATATACCGCCCAATAATTACCACATATGGTAGGTGTGAGGGGGTGGGTTGAAGAAAAAGTGGTCTAGTTTCTTTTATTATCTTGAACAAGTTAGAGGTAAATAACTTCAGGTTAATATCTTCTATTCAAATTTTAAGGGTAGCCATTAAAAATACAAACAAAACTTTTATTTTCAAAACCCGTAGTAGGGGAAAAATGAGCATAAACAAAGTTCAATACATTTAATAAATATTAGGAGGAAAGGGGAAAAAAGGAAGCCAAGAAAAATGTAACTAATTAATAGCATAAAAATAAGTAGTGGGGAAAAAAATCCAAATAAATCTAAACAGACAAAATCCAATAGCCGAAAAACAGTGATTGTCAGATTGCATTTTAAAAATTAAACACAGATATTGTTAAATTAACCTGGGCACTGTCAATGCCCAGCCCACCTTCTACCTGAGTTCCTCCACAGCTATTGTCGATCACCTGACCCAGAGAACTCCCCACCTGTCAAACACCTGTTCCCTTCTCCCCTGTTTGAGGGCTTTTGTAAGCTTCCTTCCACAGAGGATCAATCAGGATGTATGAGGGATATAACATTCAGGGCAACCCTCAAAGGCACAGAGTCATTGTACAAACTGCCCAGCCCCTCAGAAGGTTTCTCAGAGAGTCCTCAAGGCAACTGAACCTCAGTTCTCTACTCTTTATTTGCACAAAGTTCATTGTCTTTCTTCTCATCTCACCTCCCCCATTTTCTCATTTAAGCTTCCTGGCCTCAATCCCCAAATAAAATAGCTGCACCCAAATCTGAGTTGCAGGGCTTGCTTTGGGGGAAGTAATCTTCCTCGTACCATAAAAAAGAAATACTTTAAACAACCAATGGGTGTTGGGGCACCTGGGTGGCTCAGTCGGTTAAACATCCAACTTCAGTTCAGGTCACGATCTTGTGGTTTGTGAGTTTGAGCCCTACATCGGGCTCTGTGCTGACAGCTCAGAGCCTGGAGCCTGCTTTGGATTCTGTATCTCCCTCTCTCTCTCTCTCTCTCTCTCTCTCTCTGCCCTTCCCCTGCTCACACTCTGTCCCTCTTTCTCTCTCTCAAAAATAAATAAACATTAAAAAAAATGTTTAAACAACAAACAGGTGTAAAGACACATATATTTAAAGGAAAATAAATCAAGGAAGGTTTATCAGGCAAAACAAAAGACCTACTAAACAACAGAGCAAATGGATGGATGGATGGATGGATGGATGATGGGTGGATGGATGGAGAGTTGGATGGATGGATAGACAGATGATAGATACAAAGATAGATAGACAGATATCTCTGTAAAAGATAAGAATGATTCTGAACTATGTGCTCTCTAAAATATAGTCTCAAATATATTCAAGAATTCCTAAAATTACAAAGTAGCTGGCAAAGTAGCAATTATAGCAGCAGCTTGTAGAAAGGATGTCTTTTAGTAATTGAGAGACCATGCTGACTAAAAATCAGTAAAGATAGTAAATAAATTTACAGCTTGACCGTAGAAACATAGCTAGAACATACTAGACCACAGATGAAGTTTCTATAAATACCAAACAGTACATATCAGCTAAGTTCTCTGTGATGCAATAAAATTAAAATAATGAAAATATTACTAAGTCCTCTCATACATTTGGAAATTTGGAAAAGCACCCCTAAATTATTCATGAGTCATGGAAAATATGAAAATGGAAGAGAACAAATGTAAACCTGAATGACAATGAGATACATGTAAAGCAATACTTTGAAAAAAAATTATAATCTTCTTATATTGATTATACTAACACGAAAGGAAAATTAAAAGTTAATGAAATAATCATCCAGTTGGAAAAAAATGAACAATGAAATATACTTGAAGAAAATAGAAGTGAGAAAAATGTTAAAATATGGTCAAAATGTTATAGAGAGAAATGAAAAACACCAGGACTAATTACATCTACACTGTCCAATTAGGCAGCCCCTTGCTTTGTGTGTCTATCAAGCACCTGAAATGAGACTAGTGTGGCTGTGAAACTGAATTTTTAATTTAATTTTAATTAATTTACATATACATTTTCAAACTGAAGCAATACAAAGTAGCTTTTCATCCAGTGACATTGTTTTGGGAGAATTTATTGCTTTAGAAAAGCAATATTTCACTTTAACCATTGGAAATGAATCATCCAATTTGAGATCTCCTTTGAATATAAAATACACACCAGATTTTGGTGACTTAGTATAAAAAAGAAGAAAATATCTCATTCGTAATTTGCATATTGGTATATGTTAAAAGTGATAATATTTTGGATATATTGCATTAAATAGAATACAGCAAAACCTTGGATTATGAGTAACTTGTTCTCCGAGTGTTCTATAAGACAAAAACATTTCTAATAAATTTTAACTTGATAAACAGCGATGTCTTGCAATACGAATAGTATGTGATGCTAAACATCACATGATCACAACTGAGCCAATGGTTCTTGAAATTCGCTTTGATATACATTGCTTTGGATTATAAGCATGGGTACAGAACAATTTCTGCTCGCAAACCAAGGTTTTACTGTGCATTATTAAACTTAATTTCACCTGAGTTTTTTTTCCCCCTGTGTTTGAGTGTGGCTACCAGAAGATTTTAAATTATTTACGTGGTTCATATTACATTTCTATTGAACAGCGCTGACTTACAGAGTTTAGCAACATTATGAGTACAAGAATAAAATATAAAATGTAATAGCATTTCTATGCAACAAAAGAATTACAAATAAAATTTTATTAGGATACAATTGCCACAACATTATAACTAGGAGAAAAAGTACTGAAATAGATAAAAGTATACGTAGATAAAAGGAGAGATATTTCATATAAGTCAATTAAAAGTTTAAGCATCTTAAAGACGATAATGCTGTCCAAATAAATGTAAAAATTCAGTGCAATTCAATGTTTCTGTATACTAGACATGAACATTTGGAGGCACAAATTTAAAATCTGTGCCATTTAGACTTAGATATAAACCTAACAAAATATGTGCAGAATCAGCATGCTCAAAACCATGAAACACAGATACAAAAAAATCAAAGAAAACCTATGTAAAATACAGAAATATGTCATGCTTATGTTTTGGAAGACATGCTATTATTGATATGAAAATTTCCCTGAAATTAATCTATGAATCAACACGATCCCAATCAAAACCCCACTAGCATTTTTGCAGCTAATAAGTGAATCTAAAATATATGTGGAAACACAAAGGAATTAGAAAAATTGAAACAATTTTGATAAAGCAAAGGTTGGAGGGTTCACACTATGTAATTTCATCATCTACATAAAGTTAAGTTATCAAACAGTGTACTATCAAAATAGACCCACACAAATATGCCTAACTGTGTTGACAAAGGGGTAAAGACAGTTAATGGGAAAGAATAGCCTTTCAACACGTTTTGAAATAGTTGGACATTCGTATTCAAGAAACGGAACATCAACCTATTCCTCGTGCCCCATTACAAAAATTAAATCGAAATGGGTCATAGGTCTAAATGTAAAGTGGACAACTATAAAATTTTTATTTATTTATTTATTTATTTATTTTTTTTTTTTTTTTTAACGTTTATTTATTTTTGAGACAGAGAGAGACAGAAAGAGACAGAGCATGAACGGGGGAGGGTCAGAGAGAGGGAGACACAGAATGTGAAGCAGGCTCCAGGCTCTGAGCCATCAGCCCAGAGCCCGACACGGGGCTCGAACTCACGGACCGCGAGGTCGTGACCTGAGCTGAAGTCGGACGCTTAACCAACTGAGCCACCCAGGCGCCCCTAAAATTTTTAAACATAACATAGGAAACAAGTCTTTTAAGCTTGGTTGGGTTAGGCAAAGAATTTGTGGACACAAAACTATAGACACAACCAGTAAAAGAGAGAAAAGTGATAAATGTGGACTTTATCATAATGAACAATTTTGATGAGTTGGCTAGTAGAATGAAGAGCTAACCACCAACCGAGAGACAGTATTTGTAAGTCACATATCTGACCAAGGGCTTGTATCCAGAATATATAAAGAAATCGCAAAAGTCAACAATAATGAAACACACTGACCGATAAAAGAGTGGACAAAAATTTGAACAGACATATCTTCAAAAATGATATACAGATGGCAAACAAACACATGAAGCACAATGAGATACTATTACATATTAGAATGGCAAATATTAAAAATTCATAAATAGAAACTGATCATACCAAATGCTGGTAAGGATAGAGCAACTGAAACGCTCATACATTGCTGGTGGAAACGCAAAATTGTACAACCACCATAAAAGTCTGTTCAATAGCCTCTTAGAAGGTTAAACACACACTTATCATATAGTTGAGATATTTCACTCTTATTTGCTCAATTAGAAACAGGCTATCAAATATAAGTGAGTTTGATATACGACAGAGATGTGTTACATATCACAGGGAAAATGATGGACTGACTGTTCAATAAAATGATAATGAAAATTAGCGATACGTGATAAAAAAATGTGTCTAGATCTTTCCCCCCATGGCATACACATGCAGGGGTGCACACACAAATGGAGTAAGCCGTAAACATCGAGAATTAACTTAGTAATTTTTAGGGTAAAATATAATAGATCTATATGGTATCAAAGTAAGAGGGAATTTTTAAATAAACACAAAACCATAAAAGATAAAAGAAAAAATGCTAAGTTTGAGAACATTCCAAAAATAAACTTCAATGTGAAAAAACACTCTAAGTAAAAGGGAAAAAAGGTCCACAGATTGGGAGATCTTTGTAGCACATATAACTGACACATTAATACTGTTCAGGACATAGAAAAAATTCCTTTTAAAAAACCAAGACACGAAAATTTCAGTCAAAAAGTGAACAAAGGTGATAAAAATTTAATAAAAACCTGAATTGCCATCAACATGTGAAATACATTCATATTTATATTTAGTCCTTCAGGAGAGAAAGTGATTTAAAAACTATGGCTTATTAATACAATGGAATACTATATAGCAATTTTTTTTTTAAATGTTTATTTTGGGAGAGAGAGAAAGAGACAGAGCACAAGCAGGGGAGGGGCAGAGAGAGAGAGAGGGAAGACACAGAACAGGAAGCAGGCTCCAGGCTCAGAGCTGTCAGCACAGAGCCCCATGCAGGGCTCGAACTCACAAGCTGCGAGATCATGACCTGAGCTGAAGTCGGAGGCTCAACCGACTGAGCCCCCCAGGCGCCCCCTATATAGCAATTTATATAAATGAGTATATAGCTTCAGAAATAAAACTCTAAAACCTACTGTTGAGTGAAAAAGGCAAGTTGCAAAAGTACACCTCTAAAAGAAACATCAAACACGTACATTTTAAAATCACATTATAAATAAGTATTATATACATATACATTCGTAGGTACTAAAGCATCAGAACTGCATGAAGGAACACTTAGAGCACCAAATGCTGGTAAGAGCAAGGACCGGTTCTCTGTGGGGATGAAGAACGGCCCAGCCACTTAGGAAGAAAGTTTCTTACAAAACGAAACATACTCTTACCATGTGATCCAGCAACCCATGTCCTTGACATTTGCCCAAAGGAGTTGAAAACCTACGTCCACACAAAAACCTGCACACAGATGCTTACAGCAGCTTTGTTTATAACTGCCAACACTCAGAAGCAACCAAGGTGGTCTTCAGCAGGTGAGTGAATAAATTCTCTTGATCCGCCCACACAATGGAATATTATGCAGCATTAAAAAGAAATAAACTATCAAGCCATGACAAGACGTGGAGGTACCTTAACTGTATATTATCAAATGAAAGGAGCCAGTCTGAAACGGTTACGTACGTACGTGTGATTCCAACTACGTGGCATTCTGGAAAAGGCAAAACGATGGAGATAACAAGACCAGCGGTTGCTGGGAGTGAGAGGGCAGAGAGATGGACAGGTGGAGTACAGAGGAATTTTTAGGGAAGAAACGACACTCTGTTTGAAACTGTAACGATGGACACGTGTCATCATACATTTGTCGAAACCCACAGAATGTACGCCACCAAGAGTGAACCCTAAGATACACTAGGGACTTTGGATGATTAGGACGAGTCAGTGTAGGTTCATCCTTGGTTTAAAAATAACAACAAAAAAGAAAAAACACTCTGGTGACTGATGTTGATAATGGGGGACTAGGGTGGGCAGGGGGTGTGTAGGAAGTCTCTGTACCTTCCTCTCAACTTGGTTGTAAGCCTAAAACCGCTCTACGGAACTCTTTTTTTAAAAAAAGACATGGAAAAGGTTCACACCATTTTCTCAAGAGTGGTGTCTTCTGAGGAGAGAGACAGAATAAATGGGACGAAAATTTGGGTGTATGAGTCGAGTTCTACTTGTATGAGAAGGGGGTGGGGGTGGAGAGGGAGAGAGTTGTGCACTAAAAATGGCAAACGTTAACAACTATTTAAACTTGGTGGTGCGCCTATTTTCTGTTTGAATTTTTTCATAATCTTTAAACAATTTCTCTGCAGAGACATAGCATTTCATAAATGTGTTAAACAATGTCGAAATTATTAGAACCCACATTTGTCTTCCAAAATAGTTCCATTAAAGGGCAACTCTCATTTACTTTATATGTTTCTGAAAAATAACTTTTTTGCTATTTCATATATACTCCTTGGTGAAAGATTGGGGTAAAACACTGAGCTATAGAGTTCAGGGTGAAGGGAAGGGGTTATGGATTGGGTACCTTGATTACGAGGTCTCTTCGATGTTCTGACATATATTGGTTACTGGGCATCGTGCATTTCTTTCAGTAAATATCAGATGAATGTTCTAAGAATATTAATTTGCTCGAGGGGGTAGAGCCTTAGGTAAAGAAATGACATTAGAACTGGAAGCTTGAGAAGCTGAGGCTCTCACTGTCCGTCCGGGGGTTACTTGCCCCCACTGATGCCCACAAGGCATTGTAAGTTGTCAATGCCACACCTGGGAAATGATATTTAGAAAGGTCCCCATGCTTCCTCCACTCCCAGCAGGATACCATGAATTATTTAATTTCCTAGAATTCCTTAATCTTTATACCAAAAAAAAAAAAAAAAAGTTTGTCCTCCACATTAACAGTCATATCACTTTTTTTTTTCTTCCAGTGCCTTTATGAAGTTCCTGATATGGAAGCTTAGCCTTCCTTGATGGCGGTTATTGGAAATGAAAAGCTGCCGGGTCTTGCCAGCCTCCATCTTACGCTATTTAATTTTCACTCTGGAGTTCACAAAATGGCCATTTCTATAATGCATTCCATGTTTCCGGATAGAGAAGATTGCTAGCACAGTAAATATCCATCTAAGCCTTCATTCTCATCAACAAAACATGTCGTTTGTAGTACCCACACATCAACAGAACTTCCTCAAGCCTGCCACTATTGCTTTTTCATAATTATATTTTATAATCCTTTACACACGAGAGCTCAATTCACTTCCTCCTACAATGCATTAGCAAACCTCTTCACATCCATTAGTGGTATCACAAGCTCCACAGAATCGTTCCCTCTTCAAAATATTTTATTATTAAGTTACTGTACTGTGAGCTGGGAGTCTATGAATATTTAAGCAAGGCATTGTATGTTTATGTACACTCGCCAAGACAAAAAAAAAAAAAAAAAACCTATTTGCCCTAATATTTTGGCAATGGTTTAAAAGCTGCTATGTTTTGAAAAAGAAATGTTTGTTCAAGTTGAAATTGATTGCTATAAATAAGTAAAGAATCCATTTCTGTTTTGTTTTGTTTTTTTTTTAAATCTTGATGATCTAAACCTTACCTGCTCTTCAATCTGCAAATAAAGTGTCAGTGCTGGTTAACAGCCAGGATAGGAGCAAACTGACTGCAGGGCTCAGAGAAGCCAGAAAAGTTTGTTAGCACTGCTAACTCTTTCCAGTTTTGCTGGCTCTATATTCACTTTTTAGCATTTGATTAGCCCTACATCTCATTAATGGTTATGGTGACATCTCCATCATTGTTTATAAATTCTTAAGGTATACCATTCAAGTTAGTTGGGTACACGTATAGACATCGATAATCCATTGATTTCATCCAAAATAAAGTTAATTATATGGTTTGGAACATCGCATAGTTGAGATGGGATGATCAAAAAAAAAAAAAAAAAAAAAAAAAAAAAAAAGCCTGAGGGGCGCCTGGGTGGTTCAGTCAGTTAAATGCCCGACTTTGGCTCAGGTCATGTCTCATGGTTCGTGAGTTCGAGCCCTGTATCAGGCTCTGTGCTGACAGCTGGGGGCTCAGAGCCTGGAGCCTGCTTCAGATTCTGTCTCCCTCTCTCTCTCTGCCCCTCCCCCATTCACACTCTGTCTCTCTCTCTCTCTCTCTTAAAAATAAATCAACATTAAAAAATTTACTGAACAATGTTGGAAATGTCCATCAATGAATGAAGGGATAAACAGACATGGTATATCCACATATGGGATATTTTTCAGCAATAAAAAAGAATAAAGTACTGGAATTGTACAACATGGATAAAACTTGAAGACATTGTGCTAAGTGAAAGAAGCCAGACACAAAAGGCAACATATTATGCAATTGCATTTATATGAAGTGTCTCAAGTAGGCAAATCTGTATAGATCTGTGTAGACTGAAGGCAGATGAGTGGTTGCCTAGGGCTTTTGGGGTAGAGGGGAATTGGGGACTGCAAGGTGACAAGTGATAAAGAGATTCTGTTTGTTGAAGTTTGCCTCTTCAGTAATGCCCTGATCTTAGAGGCTCAGATGGTCCCAGGTTGATTCGCTTACTCTCTTGGGCCACATTTAGTTCATAAGAAACACAACGCCAGATAATGGCGCACTGAGGTCATTGTTGTTCCACTTGTCCAACAGGAGCTGGCCGTCTGTTTGTGCTGTTGTATTTTTCAGATAGGATTTAGACCATCCACAGGGTCTCCCCACTGTGGAGAACATACTTCATTGGCTCAGTGAAAGCCTTCTTATTAAGCTGAAGAATTGAACCCAGTTTAGTGTCTTACTGAGTTGGGGTGGAAAAGGAGTACTCACAGGACACACAAAAGTGTCTCCCCAAATTCTCTCTCTGCCCATTCTCAACTTCCTGTACCCCTTTATCTCCCTTATTTGGTAGAGGGAGTTAAGCGTTTTCTAAACGATTTTTGCCACTTACTTTTTATATCTTGGTGTAGCACCAACTCATTTTGGAATTTGGTACCTAAAATATTGTGTGTGCATGTGCATTTATATATAAAGACATCTTTATGTTTATTTCTGATTCCTCTATAGAACTATCAGTTCGCCAATGGCATTGACTAGGTCTGTTACATTCATCACAGTATACACAGCATTTATTCCAGTATGTGGCACTTAATAGGCATTCATACAATATTTGTATAGTGAATGAATGCATGAACACATTTTTTTTAACTTATTCATGAAAATATATAAAGCTAATTCAGAAAGATCCCCTACCCAGCTCTAGCCATGAAACCATACAGGTCCCAAAAGCAATTACCATTTTTTCCACAAGAAATGTTTTTTTCATTTTGAGCCGTTCCCGTAAATGCATCAGTTAAGTAATAAACATTATTTCCAGAGTTCTACACAGTTCTGCCAAAATGTCAATCATGCTATGACACAAACAGGCTTTTTTAAAAATAAAGCAATTTCCAATACAATTGCATACTAAGTGCCATGAATTCTCAGTTAGCTATACAAAAATATCAGGCCTCTCTGCTAATGAAATGAAGGGAAATATAATTGACAGTTATCTTATGAGATTTCATTGTAATGCACATGATGTTATAATAAATCTGGTTACTGGAAATTCTGTGGTACACTGCTTAAAGTATATTAATTGACTGCCTTGGAGTCAGCTTATTTTGAAATTCCTGATTGCAAGCATTGATATGAATGTACTATACATATGAAGTACATTAGAATAGGCCTTTTCCAAATACATTGCATGTGATCAGTGGACGAGGAGGCCTACGAAAACTTCTGTTACCATCTATTGCCAATTTGTAACAGATGTTGTGGCAATAAAAAATTCCAATTTGAAACAAATAAAAAAGACTCTCCCTATTAGCCTTTCCACGGTGCCTACTCTGGATTAGTAATTCCAGACGAAGGGCGACTGCTAACTCTTTGCAAAACAGAACCATTCAAAAGTCAAGAACTAACAAAAATGAAGTTCTATGTGAACTGAATTTGAAAGCGGTGTCATGAGTGAGATTTTATTTAAGCTTTTAAAGTGTGAGGGTTTTGTTTGTTTGATTTTGAGAAAGGGAAAATGATGGCATTGTTTTCCCTGCTTGTTGGAGTTTTATCAGCAACCTCCTTACAAGATTCATTACAATGAAAGTCCGGTCAAGGTCTATAGAAGGTTGAGATGGCATCTTTAAAATTTGTGACCAAATTTATGACCAAGTGAGGGAAGTCCGTTTCTGACTGTTCATCATCTAAAGTGCTCAGAGTACGTATCCTTAAAGTGAAAAAAATCATTCAAAATGCAAATTCATTTTGAGTATAATGTAGGAAAATACCCAGATGTTTAATGAACCTATTTTTTTAATTAGGTTATTTGTCTTTTTATTATTGAGTTGTAAGAGTCCTTTATTCTAGATATAAGTCGCTTATCAGATACATGATTAGCAAATATTTTCTCCCATTATGTGGGTTGCCTTTTCACTTTCTTAATAGCATTCTTTGAAGCACAAAATTTTTAAATTTTGATGAAGTCGAATACATTATTTCTTTCCTTTTGTTGTTTGTGCTTTTGGTGGTATCATATCTAAAAATCAATCACCTAATCCAGAGTAAAAAAGATTTATGACTATGTTTTCTTCCAAACGTTGTCTGTTTTAGCACTTTAAATTAGAAATTTGAGTTAATTTTTACATATGGTGTGAGATTGGTGTTTAACTTTATTTTTCTGCATGTGGACATCTAGTTGTCCTATCCTAACCCAGCACCATTTGTTGAAAAGACTATTCTTTCTCCCATGGCACTCTTGAAGAAAAGCTATTGACCATAAATGGATTTACTTCTGAACTATCAAGAATATTCCATTGATATATATATATATATATATATATATATATATATATATATATATATCTGTCTTTATGCCAATACCACACTGTGTTGAATGTTGTAGCTTTCCATTAAGATTTGAAATTAAGAAGTGTGATTCCTTCAGCTTTGTCCTATTTCTCAAGATCTTTTTTTAGCCCTTTGCATTTCCATATGAATTTTAGAATCAGTTAATTTAAATGAAGCTTGGATTTTGATAAGGATTGTATTCTATCTGTAGATCCATTTGGGGACTATTATCATCCTAACAATATTGAATTGTCCTATCCATGAACATAGGAAGCCCTTCCATTATTATATCTTCTTTAATTTCTTTGAAGGATGTTTTCATTTTCAGTGTACAAATTTGTTCAGGCTACTATAAAAATACCACGGGCTCGGCAGCTTATAAACAATAAATATTTATTTCTCACAGTTCCGGAGGCTAGAAGTTCGTCATGGTGCCAAGTTCACAGTCGACACCCTCTGGCTGTGAACCTGCATGGCGGAATGGGCTAGGGATCTCTCTGGAGCCTATTTTATAAGTCACTGATCCCATTCATGAGAGTTCTGCCCCCAGGACTTCACCTCCTTTGGACCCCACCTTCCAATACCATCACATTGGGCATTAGCATTTCAGTATATGAATTTGGGGGGGACGCAAACATTGAAACCATACCAAAAAGTCTTGCAATTGTTTTAGAATTTATTCCTAAGGATTTTATTCATTATTGATGCTATTGTAAGTGGAATTGTTTTCTTAATTTTATTTCCAGATTGTTCATTGTCAATGTACACAAATGCAATCGATTTTTATCTACTGATCTTATATCCTGCCACATTGGTGAACATATTTATTAGTTCTTTATTTCCCCTCTAGCTTTCCTAAGTATAAACTGATGATTAAGCCTTGTATACATTTAAGGTGAGCAACTTGATGATTTGATATACCTTGTGAAATAATCGCCACAATCAAGCTGATTAACATATCCATCACCTCGTAGTTATCATCTTCTTTTGTGTGCATGTTGGCAACACTTAGAATGAACCTATTTTTATTTTTCCACTCCTACCTTTGGCAGTGTGTAGACCTATTATTCTGAGTTGAGAAACCAGGTATTGGGAAGAGTGCAGAGCAAAAGTTAGAGAGAAACAAGAGAAGACCAGTCAGATGTTACACCAGGGGGATGAGCAAGGGGACAGAGTCTACAAGAAGTATCTACAAATGGCTGGGATGTTCAAATGTTCTTCAAGGTTCCATGTTTAGCCCCTTTCCTCTCTCATTTTGCATACTGTCCCTAGGTGAACTCATCCACTTCTCTGGTATCGCAGAGACTGATGATTGCCTCCAAATACCCTCCACTCCCCTCCTCTAAAAACAAAACAAAACCTCCCATTTTTAGCTGGGCACATGTCCATCAGTTGAACTTCTACATTGCCTAGGGTCTTTTCAACCTAATTTAAGCCACATGACTACATTCTAGCCAACGAGGTATAATCAGAGGTGTGATATTTCTAAGGCCTTTGCTTTTTATTCCACTATAGGTAACATACAACATTATCCTAGATTCAGGTGTACAATAGAGTGATTCAACAATCCTGTACATTACTCAGCCTCACGTTTTTCTTTAAAAATTTTTTAAGTGTATGGATTTATTTATTTATTTATTTATTGACAGAGAGGGAGTGCACAAGTGGGGGAGGGGTGGAGAGGGAGGCTGAGAGAGAGAGAATCCCAAGCAAGCTCCACACTGTCAGTGCAGAGCCTGATGTGGGGCTTAAACTCAGGAACTGTGAGATCATGACCTGAGCCAAAGTCAGACACTTAACTGACTGAGCCACCCGGTGCCCCTTAACATCTTTCTTTTGAAAGGATGGTCAAAGCCTTCTTTCTTCCCTGCAGTGAATAAATAATATGTGAAGATGTGAATGGTAGAACTCCAGTAACAGTTTTTGACCTAGAAATAGGTGAGCAGTGAGCTGGAAGGAGACCAGATATTTGTAGAACTGCCATTTTCCGTCTGAATTATGTATCCCTAGAATTCTTTACACGAGAGAGAAATACATGTTGTGTTTTTTTTTTTTTTTTGCTTCATTAAGTCACCGTTCCCTGAGTATATGTACCAAAAAAATATTCCTGACTTATAAATGTAACTTTAGGCAGTAACTCCACAATCAATATTCCCTGTCCTGCTTTTTCCACAAAAGTTTTCCCCTAAGTATCCAGCCACCTCCTGGATAGTTTACTTGAATGCATTAAAAACAAACAAAGAAAACCTGACAAGAATAGCACAAAACTTATATTTCCTCAAAAAAATATGGTCTTTATTCTATATTTCCCAGCTCCCATTGAGAGAACATCTAGAACATCTTTTCTCCTCCCACATCCTCATCATCTGCCAGTAACCAGCATCACTCTTCCAAGGCTTCTGGGGTCTTCCCTACTATTTCTCTTCACCCCTATTTCTGCCATTCTGGTTTTGGCCCTCACCAAGCTTTCCCTGAATTAGAGTAACAGCCTCTTAACTGGTATGCCTGCATCTCAACTCTATTAACTTCTACAATCGCACATTAAAATCTGAATGCATCATATTCCTGCCTAAAATCTTTCTGTGGCTCCCATCAAGAATGAAATAAAACCAAACTGCCAAATTCCTTGGCGTAGTAGGCAAGGCCCTTGGGGATCTAAGTAAGCACTGATTCCCCTAATGTAACTCCTAATACATGTCCCTTCACCGTCTCCTTCCTTTGCCCACTAAAACAATTGCCTCTGGAAAGCCAGTCTTTTCCAGGCTTCTGCTTCTTTACCATACTGCATCTCTCACCTGGAATGACCTCCCTACTTATGTGCTTAGAAAATTCATCTAAATGTGCAGCTCAGATGACAATACTGCTGTGAAGCTGTTACTGACATCTGGTCAATAAAATTCAGACATATCTTTAAAGTTGCGCTTTTCAAATTGCCTGGCAATTGTTTATTTGCGCCTTTGACTCCTATAATAAACTGTGATGTTGTTGAATCTTTTCATCTTGGTAGTCCCACTGCCCAGAAAAGAATAGGTATTTACTGCAATGGTGGTAATAACAGCTAACACTAATTAAGAATTTACTGCATGCTGACACTGTTCTAGATACTTTATTTGTATCTCAGTGAATCGTCATAACAACCAAAGAGGAGACACTGCTTCTCAAAGAACTAGAAAAAGAACCAAATGAGCCAAAAATTAGTACAAGGGAGGCTCCAACAAAGGGCAAAGCAGAAATAGGGGCGCCTGGGTGGCTCAGTCAATTAAGCGTCCGACTTCAGGTCAGGTCATGATCTCACAGCTCGTGAGTTCGACCCTTGAGTCGGGCTCTGTGCTGACAGCTCAGAGCCTGGAGCCTGCTTCAGATTCTGTGTCTCCCTCTCTTTACCCCTCCCCTGCTTGTGCTCTTTCTCTATCTCTGTCTGTCTCTCTGTCTCTCTCTCTCAAAAATAAATAGACAAAAAAAAAAAAAAAAAGAGCAGAGCAGAAATAAATGATATAGAGTCTAAAAAGAAAATAGAAGAGATCAATAAAAGAACTGTTTTCTGAAAAGATAAAACAGACAAATCTTTAACTATATTACCAAAACAAAAAGAAAGGGCTCAACTAAATAAAACTATAAATGACAGAGGAGACATTAAAATTGATGCTATACAAATACAAAGGATTATAAAAGAACTACTATGAACAATTATATATCAACATATTGGACAACCTAGAAGTAATGGATAAATTCCTAGAAGCATACAATTTGCCAAGACTGAATCATAAAGAAATAGAAAACCTTAACAGACTGATTAGTAGTAAGGAGATTGAATTAGTAATAAAAAACCTCCCAATAAACACGCCTGGGTGGCTCAGTCAGTTGAGCATCCAACTCTTGATTTTGGCTTGGGTCATGATATCACAGTTTGTGGGATCAGGCCCCACATTAGGTTCTCTGCCGAAAGTGCAGAGCCCGCTTGGGATTCTCGCTCTCCTCTCTCTGCCCCTCCTTCCACTCACGCATTCTCTGTCTCTCTCAAAATAAATAAATAAACTTAAAAACAAAAAACAAACAAACAAAAAACTCCCAGGAAACAAAAGTCCATGACCGGATGACTTTACTAGTGAATTCTACCAGACATTCAAAAAAGAATGAATATCAATCCTTCTCAAACTCTTCCAAAAAACAGGATAGGAGGGAATACTTCTAAACTCACTTAATGAGGCCACTATTATCCTGATTCCAAAACCAGGAGAAGACACTACAAGAAAAGAAAATTGTAGGCCAATATCCCTGATGAACATAGATGCAAAAATCCTCAACAAAATATTAGCAAACAAAATTCACCAATACATTGAAAGTATAACACACTATGATCAACTGCGACTTATTCTAGGAATGCAAAGATAGTTCAACATCTACACATCAATATGATATACCACATTAACAAAATGACATATGAAAATCCTATAATCATCTCAATAGATGCAGAAAAAGCATTTGACAAAATTCAACACCCATTTCTGATAAAATTCTCAACAAAGTGGAAATGGAGGAAATGTACCTCAACACAACAAAAGCCTTATGACAGGCCCACAGCCAACATCATGCTCGATGGTGAAAGACTGAAAGCTTTTTCTCTAAGACCACAAACTAGACAAAGATGCCCATTCTTCCCACTTTTACTCATCACAATATTTCAAGTCTTATCCAGAGCAATTAGGCAAGAAAAAGAAATTAAAAGGGTCCAAATCAGGAGGGAAGAAGTAAAACTGTTACAATTTGCAGATGACATACTATTATATATAGAAACCCCTAAAAACTCCACCAAAAAAACTGTTAGACTAATTTAAAATTTCAGTAAATTGCAGGATACAAAGTCAACATGCAAAAATCAGTTGCATTTCTATATACTAACAATAAACTACCAAAAAGATAAATTAGGAAAACAATCTCGTTTACAAGTGCATCAAAAAGAATAAAATACATAGGAATATACTTAACCAAAGAGGTGAAAAATAGGTACACTGAAAACTAAAAGATGTTAATAAAAGAAATTAAAGACACAAATAAATGAAAAAAAAATTCCATGTTCATCAATTAGAATTAATATTGTTAAAATGTCCATACTACCAAAAACTCCCTACAGAGTCAGTGCAATTTTTATCAAAATTCCAATGACATTTTTCATAGAAGTGGGTATAATAATTATAAAATTTCTATAGAACTACAAAAGTCCCTGAATAGTCAAAGCAATCTTAAGGAAAAAAAATAAAGCTGGAGGTATCACACTTCCTGATTTCAAACTATATTACAAAGCTATAGAAATCAAAGCAGTATGATATTCTCATAAAAACAGATACATAGATCAATAGAACAAAATAAAGAGCCCCCAAATAAAACCAAGTCCATATGGCTAATTATTTTTTTGACAAAGGAGCTAAAAATACACACTAGTGGGAGGATAGTGTCTTCAATAAATTATGTTGAGTATAATGGAAGAATAAAAGTGGACCCCCATACTATACTGTACATGAAATCAACTCAAAATGGATGTTAAGACTTGAAATGGTAAAACTCCTAGAAGGAAATGTGGAGTTAACATTTAACATTGGTCTTGGCAGTGAGTTTTTGGATTTGGTATCAAAAGCAAAAGCAACAAAAGCAAAAAATAAACAAGTAGGGCTACATCAAACTAAGGAACTTCTGCTCAGTAAAGGAAACCATCAATAAAATAAAAAGGCAACCTATGGAATGGGAAGAAATATTTGCAAACAGCATATCCAATAAAAAGTTAGTATCTAAAATACACAAGGAACTCGTACAAAAAAATAACAAAATCACAAATAACTCAATTAAAAAAAATAGGCAAAATACCTGAATAGACATTATTCCAGACAGGACATTACAAATGGCCAACAGGTACGTGAAAACATGTTCAACAGCCAATCATCAGGGAAATGCAAATCAAAACCACAATGAGATGTCACCTCACTTTTGTTAGGACATGTATTATCAAAAAGATAAGACATAACAAATGCTGGCAACGATGCAGAGAAATGGGAACCTTTTTGCACTGTTGGTGGGAATGTGAACTGGTCCAGCCACAGTGCAAACCAGTACACGGTTTTCTCAAGAAATTAAAAACAGAACCATCATATGATCCAGCAATCCTACTTCTGGGATTATCCATCATCTCAAAGAGATATCTGTACTTCCATGATCATTGCAAAATTATTCACAATAGCCAAGGTATGGGAAACAATCTCTCCCTCTTTCTCTCTCTCTCTGCATATAGATAGATAGATAGATAGATAGATGATAGATAGATAGATAGGCAGACATAGATATATAGATATAGATAGAAAACAGATAGCTATAGACCTAGGTAAGGATATGGATATGGATATAGATATAATATTATTATATATATTCAGCCTTAAGGAGAATCTGTCATTTGCAACAACATGAATGAATCTTGAAGGCATGATACTAAGTGAAATAAGCCAGACAGAAAGAAATAAATACTATACAGTATCACTTATATGTGGAACTGAAAAAAAAAATGGAATTCATAGAAACAGTAGAAAAGTGGTTGCCAGGGGCTTGGGGATGGTAGAAATAAGGAGAGGTTGGTAAAAGGGTATAAACTGTCAGTTATGAGATAAAGTTTGTAATGTATAACATGGTGTCTATAATCAATATCTTTGTCTTGTATCATTGAAGTTTGCTAAGAAAGCAGAACTTAAATGTTCTCACCAAAAAATGGGGGGGGGGATAAATATGCGGGGTGATAGATGTTTCAATGGACTCAACTGGGGAACGTTTTCCCAGTGTATATACTTATCAAATCATCACATACCCTTCACATATCTTATAATTATATTTGTCCATTACAACTCAATAAAGCTGAAGAAAATAAAATAAAATACAAATTCCTGGCCTCAAACAAGATCTACTGAACCAGCCTTCCAAAAATAACAGGAGCATTGATTTAAAGTACATGCAAAACTTCTGGGAATTTTAAACATGCACTGCTATTTTGATTCCAATCTAGAGATGCAAATATGCTATGTCCCCAAAATGCCCCAAACCTACTAGGCTAATAAATCTCTTGGAAGGTACAGTAAGCAGCTGTGGCAATCCTCATTGTGGGCGAACCCATGCCGACTCCCAGGGACCACTGTTCCCCAAGCCATCCCTTTAATGACCCACTCCCCAGGTTCTCAGCTTGCAGTTTTAAAACTTTGTGTCTCCGTTATGATGACTGAGGCAAAATTTTCCATTCAATGGTATTCTGTTTCCGTACAAATGCTCTAAATATTTCTAGCAGTCATTCTGCACGTGACTTCTGTATCATAATATGCAAATGCATCTGAACCTAGTGTGTGGAACTCATTTCAACAATCTGGGTGCTTTCTCCGTCCTAAAGATGTTTGTCCCATCCTTTTCAATGATGGAGAGCTTTGTAATATTATTTCTTGAAATATTATCTTCTGTTGACTAAGATCCATATTATTTTCTAAATGACATTTTATGTGAACTATGTCAATATATTTATTTTATTTTATTTTTATTTTTTTAAATGTTTTTATTTATTTTTGAGACAGAGAGACAGAGCATGAACGGGGGAGGGTCAGAGAGAGGGGGAGACACAGAATCCCAAGCAGGCTCCAAGCTCTGAGCTGTCAGCACAGAGCCCGACGCGGGGCTCGAACTCAGAGTGTGAGATGATGACCTGAGCTGAAGTCGGACGCTTAACCAACTGAGCCACCCAGGCGCCCCCATATTTTGTTTTTAAACATGCTTCTTCAGGTCAACTTCTTAAAGAACTGGCAACTCACGGGACGCCTGGGTGGCTCAGTCAGTTAGGCGATCAACTTGGGCTCAGGTCATGATCTTGTGGTTCGTGGGTTCGAGCCCCGCATCAGGCTCTGTGCGGACAGCTTGGAGCCTGAAGCCTGTTTTGGATTCTGTGTCTTCCTCTCTCTCTGCCCCTCCCCTGCCTGTGCTCTGTCTCTGTCTCTGTCTCTCTCTCTCTCAAAAATAAATAAACATTAAAAAAAAACTAATAAGAAGAGTTGGCAAGTCAGCCAAAAATTATGCATTTTTTTTCTAAATGCATAATCCAGAGGGAAGGAGTATATACGTCACATAGGGTGTGCAGAGATAAATATTACATCTTAAAAGTTTGACTTCTTTTAGCCTACAGGACGTAAGTTTAAATAAATTCTGTTAGGTTTTTTTTTTTTTTTTTTTTAAACTTATTCCATGAGCAAAGTGACATCAGTGCCAGAATTAGAACACAGACCTTCCAAGTACTAATCCAGGACCCTCCCCACTTTACCACGAGGCATCATGGCAGGAGAATGCTAATGTAACCCCAATGTGAGTATTTGGTAAATTAGAAAGACTGTGTCCTACAACCAGGGTTCAAACATTGGTGGAGGGGCGCCTGGGTGGCTCAGTCGGTTGAGCAGCCGACGTCAGCTCAGGTCAAGATTTCAGAGTTTGTGAGTTTGAGCCCCATGTCGGGCTCTCTGCTGTCAGCACAGAGCCTGCTTCGGATCCTCTATCTGTCCATCTGTCGCCCTCGTTCTCTCCCTCCCCAACTTGTACTCTCTGTCTCAAAAATAAATAAACATTTTTTAAAAATTTAATTTCCTCATCTGAAAGTAGTTCACACCTCACGGTGTATTTTTGTAAAATCAAATGAGTTACAATACATACAGCTTAGCCTTGTGCCTGTAGGTATTATTATTAGCCATATGATGCCTCGTTTACATGACTAATAGAGCAACAATGACAGAAATATTTTTGTGGTATAATGCTATGTTCTAAAACAATAGAACGTGTTCTCTTTCCTGAAATCTTTATTCTAGATGAATTTAAATCTATCTGCTTTTTATATCTCACAGAATTTTATGATAGGATGCTAATATCTTGCATTTTGAACGAATAGAAAGTAGGCGACTTAAGAGTAAAACTCACATTAAAATTAGTGTTGCCACGTTCCTAGAGAAGGTGTAAAAAGTGATGATGTGACCAAAGACTCAGCTGGATTCCTGTCAGTGCTAATAATGCTTGAACTTCATCAGTTACGAGGGCAATTAAAAAATCCATTCAACATTTCTGCACGGACCACACCTCCTCCTAGAGAATTCCTCCGGATCATTCCAAGGCATGCCTATAGCCTGTTGGCTAGATCCACTCGTCAGCTTGAAAGGAACAAACAAGGAGAGAAGCGTGCACTCCTCTCCTAATACACACACCACGTATTCCATCAGATCGAAGAGCTTCTGTGTTCTCCAACAAGAAATAAGATAGAATGTTTGGGAATAATAATTCCCAAGCCCCTGGATATGAGATACCCAATTGGATCTCCAGTTATTACGGAAAAAATTAAGCTTGTTGCATTTATTTCTGTTTTTTTTTTTTTTCTAAATCCATCACTGAATGTTTGAAAGCAAATAGAGCATGTGCCGTGTCATAGGCTTGTATTGGGGAGAGAGTCCACGTGTACCACACAAATGTTGACGAAGTCATCGCTTCAAAAAAGTCACAAAGCAAGCCCGGACACGATGCTTTTACACAAAGTTTAATAATTAACTGTGATCAAACTATCAAAATTAGACATTTCTCTGCAGTCAATTTTATATCTCCTTCTAAAATGCCCCATATCTCAGGGGCGCCTGAGTGGCTCAGTCATTAAGCATCCGACCCCTGCCCAGGTCATGATCTCACAGCTCGTGAGTTGGAGCCCCACGTCGGGCTCTGTGCTGATGGCTCAGAGCCTGGAGCCTGCTTCCGATTCTGTGTCTCCCTCTCTGTTTGCCACTCCCCCGTTTATGCTCTGTCTCTCTCTCTCTTTCAAAAATAAAAAATATAAAAAATTTTTAAAAACATTAAAAATTAAAAAAAAAAAAAACTCAAAATGCCCCATCTCATCCATGGTGACAGAACTCAGAAGTGCAAAGCTTGATATAACACATTAAATATAATAGTTGTTGGGGCGCCTGGGTGGCTCAGTCGGTTAAGTGGCTGACTTCAGCTCAGGCCATGATCTCACAGTTCATGGGTTCGAGCCCCACGTCGGGCTCTGTGCTGACAGCTCAGAGCCTGGAGCCTGCTTTGGATTCTGTGTCTCCTCTCTCTCTCTTTGCCCCTCCCCTACTCACGCTCTGTCTATTTGTCTCTCTCTCTCTTTCTCTCTCAAACATAAATAAACACTTAAAAAATTAAATATAATAGTTGTCTGACTTCAAATGAAACTACTTCTTGATTCAAAAGAATTCAACAATAACCCTTCAAATGTGTTTGGCATTAAATCTATCAGAGTCATAGTTCAAGACTGAAATTTTTATCACTCTGTAGTAAAATCTGTCTGAAGAAACTAAAGTTAAAAAAAAGGGACATTTGAAGTAGTCCAGTTTCCTTTGGGGGATATACAAATGTAGGTCAATACTTTCCAGCGGTCAAAAAGAGGTTAATGCCAGCTCTGGACTTCTTCAAAGAAGGTGCGTGTGAGGCCATAATGATTTAGATAGCATGGCAATGATTTCCAGCATTCCCCCAACCTCACCATTTTCTCAAACCTTGAGAAAGGTTTCTGATTCTCCCCATATAGGCCACTTTGACAAAGGAGCTGAGTCTTTGAAAGAAAAACATTTTTGGCTCCGTTAATGCTGGTGTATTCTTCCAGCCCAGTATTCAGCGTTCAGGACAGGCAATTACATGCAAATTTGTTGGGAGCTAGGAGGTTCATTTACTACATTCAACCCCATAGAGGAAGGTCAATAGAAGTGCAAGACCTAATCCTAGATGAAAGCACCGTGATCAGGTAATGGTTATAGAGTTAAGGCCTTCCGAAGAATGTTAGGAATCAAAGAGCACACTAGAGAAAAGCATTATGCATAGTGCTTTTTTGAACCATATGGGAAAGACAACAGACAAAGTGAACCAAAGAGTTGGAACACAAGAAGGTAGACGTGCAGTTCAACACAAATTGTTAGGGTTTTTCAAAAGATATGAATGAGGATTTGACCAATTAAAAATGGCTGCCTCAAAAACCTTTTGTTGGCTATTTAAGGAATAGTGACGTGCAAACTCATTTCTCAAACTTACACCATGCAAGCCAATGTTTGCATTTAATTCTTAGGGAAAAGAGGTCATCTTTACTGCTAGTATTCCTGTCTTTTAATTTGGCGGGGGGGGGATTTTTTTTTCCTGATGTTTTCCCCTACCTGAGCCCACATACGCGTTGACATTTAGTAAAAGCCCTGATACACCTATGAGTCCTTGTTGCTACACGGAGGAAAACGCCGAGGGAAAACAGGGACATAAATGGCTCTGAGTTCAAAACTAATTCAGAAGAGTTAAACTCTGAACGTGAAGACGTTTTGGGCATATCTTAATATGTTTTATTTCTATTTGCCTTTTTATGAATGTGTGAGAGTGATATGTGATTAAAATATCCGTATCTGAATCAGTCTACGAGAGTCCTTTCAACAGGTATAAAATAGAAATTCTTAAGCAATATGTATGCATCGTGTCAGGATTTAATCAACAGCATTTTTTTTTTTCTGTCTCGGTACATAACATAACAGTACATCTTACAATGAATGGTGTTAAGAGGCAATGAAATAAAACACTACTGAAGAATACCTTTAAATGCTTTTAAAGCTCCGTAATCTATATCAAAAGACCCGGGAAACCTGTTAAGAACAGTGGTCCAACAGCTGCAAAATGGAACAATGCAGAAAGAGGATAGTATAATTATCCATCATTCCTTTAGCCCAAGATGAGTCAACCTATAACGAATTTACTCCCAAGTATCTAAGGTGAGTAAGCAATTCTCTTAGAGCAAACTACTTGGTAAATTAACCCTTCCCAACACCATTTAATAAATCACTTCTTACAGAGCGCTAAATTGGACCCTGATGTTCTGAGACGTTAATTTGCCACACAGGAGAATTTTTCTCCTAGGGGGCATTTTATTCCTCTTACCTCATATCGCTCATGGGGAAGCTAAGGAAGGCATTTAGATGACTATGACCCTCTAACGTTTTGCCATTTCAATGAAATGCACGGTGGGGTTCATAACAAAAATGGCTTCACCACTGTTATGGAACTTGACTGAATTTCTTTCGGGCAATGATTTCAGGGTTTGTTTTTGCCTTTTAAGGAAAAAAAAATTTGATGGGTTTAGGGTTCAAGCCTTTTTTCTTTCTTTCTTTTTTTTTGGTCATAACCCTAGTTTTCTATAGATGGTCTATTTTAATGTTTTGTTTCCTCTCCTCTTTCTGTTGCTAAGCAGATGGGACATGTTGCTATGTGACATTTTACACGACTACTTTTATACAGTGTCCACAGTAATGACCAGAGGTCACAAAAACATAATCATTCACATTGAAAACCGGAGCACTTGCCTTTTTGATCCTGGAAAACTACAGAGAATGTACCAATAGCCCACATCTTTTTAGAATACAATAATGGTTAATAGTCATATCTATTAAATACGTTTTTCTATATAATACTCCATTGGAGATTCACGATGCAGTGAAATGCCAAGGGGACGTATCAGCACCAACACCATCATCCTTGTCATATTTCAGGAGAGACACATGAGATCCTGAAAGGTGGGGTCAGACGGTGAACCCATGGCGATGATAGGAAGTGAGGTCTCCTCATTTGACTTCCCACCCGGAAAATAACAAACTGCTCTCTGAAGCATCTGAAAGCTGAGAGTTTGACACCTGTAATAAAATCTCATTTAAAAGTATATTTTTACTTCCCCAACCTCTATCTGCTACCCTTGCATCTTCTTACTCTTTCATGATAATTAAAATAGGGGCCCCTGGGTGGCTCAGTCGGTTAACCGTTCGACTTTGGCTCAGGTCATGATCTTGCCGTTGGTTGGTTCGAGCCCCAGGACAGGCTCTGCACAGATAGTGCAGAGCCTGCTTGGGATTCTCTCTCTCTCTCTCTCTCTCTCTCTCTCTCTCTCTCCCTCTCTCTCTCTGCCCCCCCTGACTTGCACTTTCTCTCTCAAAATAAATAATCTTAAAAATAATAATTAAGATAATAATATTATTCATAGTAATAGCTGTCGTTGGTCTGATACTAAGTTCTACTAGACATCCAGACAAATGCTGTCTCTATGTGAGCCTGTGAAATCCTCACGACAGCTTAATCATGAAGAATCAAAGGCTCAGAAAGTGAATAGCATGCCTAGGTCAATCATGTAGTAGGTAGCAGAGGAAAACTCGCAGGCGTCCAACTTCCAAACCTACTCCTCTAACCGTTCCTCTGTACTGTCCCAGCAGCCAGCTCTTTCCACTCTGTGCTGCAGGTTGCTTTTCCAAAACTGCTGTTTTAATTCATGTTTTCCGTTCTCAAGAAACAGGGAGACGGTTTTGGAAAGCAAGCAAAGGTTTGCGTTTGCGAGGGCATGGTAAATTAGCCGGGTGATGAAGAACTGAAGACAACCATCATGCAATGACAATAATGTGGGTAGATGTGTGTAATTCACTTTTCTCTAACACATAAAACAGAGAGAACCCAGGGACCACGTACACAGCGCACTGGAATGAGCATCGGGAGAAGAATCAAGAAACTTGGGTCTTAGTCCACTTTCTAAGATCCCTTTTTAATCATGGAATGGACGCAAAGGAACATTTGTATAAATAATTTGTAGTACAAAGAATCCCAGTAAAATTAAGACCTATCTCTCCACCATCCGGTTACAGAACTAGAGCGTTACTGTCATGCGCATAGCTTCCGCTTCTCCCCCTGCACAGGTAACCAGGCTCCTGGATTCCTTGTTTATCATTCCCTTTGTTTCTTTGTCGTTTTACCACACAATTTGCATACCTAAACAATGCATTGCTTAGTTGTGCATATTTGGGAACACGGATTTTTCTGTACGCATCTGCAGTCTTGTGTGACTTGCTTTTTTCACTCAACATTACATTTCTGAGATGTGTTCCTATTGTTTTTGTATTTGCAGCTCATTCTTCGTGATTGCTCTATGTATATGGATACATTTGTCATGTGCACGATTATATCACAATGTATTTATGCATGCTAATTTTAATGGGCTTTTGCAGTACTTCCAGGTTTTTGCTACTATGAAAATTACCACTGTAAAGATTTTTCTACCTTTCTTCTGGTGCAAGAATTCTCTAGAATATATATACCTATGGGCAGACTGGCTGGCTTATAATCTCAGCATACCATCAAGTTGCTGGATAGCGTCCAATGGTGTTCCAAAGTGTTTGTCCAAGTGTGCCCTCCTCATGCAGCGTGGAAATGTTAACAGTTGCCCCACACACTTCCCAATAATTGTTCTGTTAGCCTCCTATTCTTTGGCTGTCTGCTGAGTGTGAAATGGTGATTCGTTGAGGTTTCGATTTGTAGCTCCCTGAAAACTAAAGAGATTGAACATCTTTTCGTTTGTTTAAACACCAAATTTCTTCTGCGAAGTACCTGTTCAAGACTTTTGTCCATTACTGTACCAGGTTGTTTGCTTTTTCCACTCTGATTTGTGTGTATTTTTTCTATATTCTGAATATGAATCTATTTTTAGCTTGAGGTGCTAAATATCTTCTCGGTCAGAGGCTAGGATCCTCATATTCTCTAGCAGATCTTTTATGAACACAAGTTCTAAATTTTACTGAAATAAAATTTATTTTTTATTATGGTTTGTTCTCTTGCTTCTTTTCAACCAAATCTGTCCCTATGAAGATCATAAAGTTCAGCTTCGACATTACCTTTTACAAGTTTCACAGTTTTTCTTGCACACTTAGGTCTTTAACCAGCCTGGAACAGGTATCTGTATGTGGTGTAAAACAGGAGGTCTGATTTAATTGTATTACTACTTGTATGTGGTTCTACTGCTATTTGTGGGAAATTCTGTGTTTTTCTTGATGTTCCATAATGCCAACTGGGTCATAAATCAAATTTCCATAGATGTGAGGCCCTCTGTTCAACTCCATTATTCTCTCTGTGGGTCCATTTGCCAGTATCATATTGTCTTAATTACTCTTTTTATGTGAATTCTTGGCTTCTGGCAAGAAGGTCTCTTCACCTAAGTTTTGTGTTATTGACCAGTTAGCAGGGCTCAACATAGCTTTTGATTTTTCCATATAGACTTAAGAATCAGCATGCAAAGCATCACAAAGAAAATCATGTCATGATTTTTGTCAGAATTGCTTTTAGCCTATACAAAAATTTTGGTAGAACTTGAATCTTTATAACATTGAATATTTCAGTCTATAAGTATCATATAGTCTTCCATTTACTTGGGGCTTTTTCAATGTGCTCCCATAAAGTTTTAACATTTTCTCTGTAAAGTTTATGCATACCTTTTATAGATTTTTTTCCCTAAATGCTTGATATTTTTGAAGCCATTGTAAATTGTATTCTACTTTTAAATATTTTCTTATATTTTTAAAATTATAGATATATTTTGATTTTTTGTACAGTGATTTTATATCTAGCCGCCTTGTGAAATTATCTGGTGAATTCAAATAAATTATTTATATACTGTGTTGTTTTCTTTTAAAAGTTTATCTATTTATTTTGAGAGAGAGAGGCGGGGGGAGAGCAGGCAAGCGGGGGAGGTGCAGAAAGAAAGGGAAACAGAACCCCAAATAGGCTCCCCCCTGTTGCAAAGCCTGGACACATGAGATCAGGACCTAAACCAAAATCAGACATATGAACAACTGAGCCACCCAGGTGCCCCTAGTATATTGTTTTCTATATAAACAATTATATGCAAATAGCAACTATGTCTTCCTATATTTACACAACTGATTTATTTAATTTTCTTAATGTGCCAGTTACAACTTCTAGTACAATGTAAAAAAGAAATAGCATACTATGCAAATCTGTCCTGTTACTAATCGTAAGGCAGTTCATTTTAATGTTTTTCCATTAACTATGAACTATTCTGCTAAAATGACATCTATTTCTTGAAGATAAACTTTATCTGCTTTTTGTTTACAACAAGTTTTATAGTGGATAAATTCTAAATTTTATCAAATATTTTTTCCTCCATATATTGAGATCATAATATATACTTCTCTTAATTATCAATAGGATAAATTACAAATTAATTTTTTACATAAAACCAGCCTTGAATTCCTTGTAGTTGGAAGAATGCCAGCTTTTTTATGTATTGTCTTCTTTATACACTGTGTGATTTATTTTAGTACTATTTTCTTTAGGACATAGTCATCTCTATGAGCAAGGTGGGATTTTTTTTTCTGTTCCCTAGTTTGTATGAAATTGGAATAATTTATTCCTTGAATATTACATAAACCTCATTGACTAAACCATCTGTATTAACGTTTTATTTTTGGTTTGTTTTGTGTTGTATGGGTGAATGTGGGTGTGGAACAGAGAGGTTTTTAACTGCTGAATCAATTTCTTTGTTTTTTTTTTTTTTTTGATGAATCAATTTCTTTAATGGTTATACAATTATTATGATTATCTATTCTTATTCTGTTAATTGTGGTAAATTATATTGAGGAAAATTTTCTGATTCTAATAAGGCTTCAACACTGGTATAATGTTCATTGTTCTTTGAATGTATGCAGACTTTGTGGTACTGGCCTCTTTTATTCCTAAATTATTATTTTTGTGTTCTCTTTTTTTTCTTAATCAATTTGGCCAGTGAATTCTTTGCAAAGAACAAACTTTTGGCTTTGTGTATTCTATTAAGCATTTGTTTTACATTTTATTATAATTTCCATTTGATCTACATTTTTAGGTGATATTCTGGGGTTTTTTCTTGTAGTGTTATAAGTTAAAATACTAGCTCATTAATGTTCTTTTTTTTTCTTTTCTAATATAATCATTTAAAAGTATAAACTTTCCTCTAAGTATCAACTTTGCTATAGGCCATAAGGTATGATATCCAATGTATTTGCTTTTGTTCTGTTCTAAATATTTTCTAATTTTATTATAACTTCTTTGGGGCTTTTACTTTACTTATAAATATATTTCTTACTCTTCAAATGTCTGCATTGTTGCTGGCTGTAGATGGTTCTTAATTTCCAACTCAACTGTTTTGTGCTCAAAAAATTGTCTGAATGAACTCAATCCTCTGTAATTTGTTAAGCCTTATTTCATGGCCCAGTATATGGTCTATTTCTTTTCCATGAATATTTAAAATAAATACGAGGTTCACAGTTAACACTTATTAATTCTGCTCTTCAGATCTTTTCCATCTTTACTGATTTCTATATCTGCTTGGTCTGGCAACTACAAAGTGATATATTTTCAAATCTCCTATCATAATGATAGACTTGGTTAACTAGAAATTTTTACTATTTCATGATCACCCTTTATCTCTAATTAACTATTTGACTTAATGGTCACCTTATCTGATATTATTATAACTATCTCAACTTTCTTTTGACTATTACTTATCTGGTTACTTCTTTATATATGATCTGTCTTTTTCTGTCTACTTTTAAGATCTTCTGTTTGTCTTTGCTGTCATGAGTGCACTGTAAAGTCTTTTTTTTTTTTTAACGTTTTATTTATTTTTGAGAGAAGAGAGAGTACGAGTCGGGGAGAGAGAGGGAGACACAGAATCCGAAGCAGGCTCCAAGCTCTGAGCTGTCAGCACAGAGCCTGACTTGGGGCTCAAACCCACGAATGGTGAGATCATGACCTCAGCCGAAGTCAGATGCTTAACCAACTGAGCCAACCAGGCACCCATGCACTGTAAAGTCTTTAGAGCTGCATTTCTTTTAAGTATCCTGTGGCATTTATTATGACCTCTGACTCTGAAGACTGTTGGCCTTAAACTTTTCTGGAAAATTCTCAAGCATTATTTTTTTTACTGATTGCTTTTCCTCCATTTTCTCTCCTTTCCTTAAGAACTCCAACTTCTTTTAACCTCTCTTTTTTATTTTACATCTGTTTTTCCTTTTCCTGGATTATAAATACTCCTCAGATATATCATGTCATTACATATCCAAATGTGCTTAGATGTAATCTTCTGTTTATATCATTTGTCAAATATTTAATTTCAAATATTACATCTTCTTTCATTTCAAAAACTGTATTTGAATTTTTTAAAAAACTCTACTTGATTATTTTTTTTTTTAGTGTTTATTTATTTTTGAGACAGAGACAGACAGAGCATGAATGGGGGAGGGTCTGAGAGAGAGGGAGACACAGAATCCGAAGCAGGCTCCAGGCTCTGAGCTGTCGGCACAGAGCCCGACGCGGGGCTTGAACCCATGAACCGTGAGACCATGACCTGAGCAGAAGTCGGAGGCTCAACCGACTGAGCCACCCAGGAGCCCCTGAAAAACTCTATCTGATTATTGTTAAGACTCTTGCTTATATTCAATCTCCTTTTTATCTCTTTAAGCATATTGGAAGTGCATATAGTTTATATTCCCTGTTTGTTAATTCCAATATTTGAAGTCTCTGGGGTTCTATTAAACTTTTTTTCTGCTGACTCTTTCCATATTTCCTTGTATGTTCTGTTGTGTTTGTGAGCTTACTTTCCTCAGAGGTGTATGTGTGGGAATTCTTTGAGACCTGGATTGAATGGGATTTTCCCTAGTGGGTTTGCCTTCGCTTTTCCCCGGATGCCTGGTCACATGGTTTCACTTTAAGTTACTGTTTGAGTTTACTGAAATCATCAATATGTAATCCAGATATGAACTCTTATGGTGGACTTCCTCTCTTTCTCTCAGCAAACACTAAGTTGAGACAGGAAACTTTATTTGCTATTAGCACTACCTTCTTCTACACATACAATCCAGGACAGGGTTAAAGTTTAATTCTGTCTAACTCTACCTTCTTCTACACATACAATCCAGGACAGGGTTAAAGTTTAATTCTGTCTAACTCAACAGGGAGGATGCAGCTTTCTGGGATCCTAGAATGAATCTCCCATTAAATTCCCTCTCTCCCCCCTCTCCTGTGGGGATGTAAAAGCCAAAGCTCGAGGTCACCTGGATTCGGTAAATACTTTCGTTCTAAAAACCGCTTCAGTGCTAGGTTACTTCTCCAGAGTCCTGCTTTCACTTAGTTTTGAACCTCTGAGTAGGTTGTCAGATTTAGCAAATAAAAATACCCAATTTTTTATTGGTAAAATAAAAACTGGATGCCCAATTCGATTTGAATTTTAGACGACCAGTAAATAATTTTAGCATAAGTCTATCCCATCAATATTTGGGATATAATCATACGGAGAAATTATTTGTTGCTTATCTGAAATTCAAGGATACCTGGATTTCCTGTACTTTACCTCGCAACACCCCACCAGTGGAGTTCTCATTTTCCTGCCGGTTCATTGACGCCTCTAAAAAGCCTTTTTAAAAAACTAAGTAGTGCAACTAAGTGCACTTTTAGTTGCTTCCTTCAGTAAGATCAGTCAAGTTATCAAGTTTGCCATGCTTCCAGAAACAAAAGCCGCTCCCGCGCCTCTCCTCCCACCTCCCCACCTTTGTGAAACTGGGGAAGTCACCTGCCTCTGTGAACCACAATCTTTTCTCCGCATATCCTGGAATTTGTAAAGGATCTCAGAGATCATCTCTTGTAATCCCGTATGCTAATGTAAGGAAAACTAAGACTCAGATAAGTAAAACAATAAGGCCAATAGGACACCCAATTTGGTGGCAGGCTGGGAAGCAGAAACTGTCCCCAGCATTCCTGCCACTGTACCTTATTGACTGTAAGGGCCCAGCGAGCTAAGGGCATCAAGGCACTGGGCAGAACACAAAGTATTGAAAACAGATGAAGTGTGAGAATAAAAGTAGATAAAATACTAAAAAAATGGTTGTGATCTTAAAAAAAAAAAAAAATTAGGCAGCCTAAAATGTGAGATTGACCGCGGACCAACATTCAGGGAAGGAATCTCCTCGGAATAGAATATCGTACTTACACACTCTCTTCTTCCAGGAATCTCAAACATAACAATGAGAATTTTCTATGAATATTTAAGACAAACAAACTAACAATATTGAAATAAAATACCTGGTCCGAAATAGACCGTTTGAAACAAGAATTTTGACCTAGAATATAATACACTCCCCATAGCAAATAAGACAAAAAACAGAACTTCATTAACAAAGCGCTCTCTTTTCTCCTTCCTCTTTTCTTACAAAGAAATGCTTTCAGAATGCTTAAGACTCTCACCATGCTACTTTCCTCGCTACAATCAGCGCATGATTGCCACTCAAATTGCTATACTGGTCCTTTTTCCTCTAGCTCTGCATAAAAAGAAGACGCAGATGAATGGATTTTCTGTGGGTTAATTTATTAGGAGTGCAAAGCAATTATCAGCAAGGTAAATCATGGAACAGGAAGTACACTGTTACACGCTGGTTGCTGTATAATGCAGGTCCCTTGGCCACAAATGCAATTAAAGGGTTGTATTTTATTCCTTTTAATTTTATCTCCTACTCTATCCTTTGCTTAACCCCGACAAGCCTGACTGTGCGTCAATAGGCAGTCAATAAGTAGAAATGTCTAATAACTACCACAAACAATTTTGCATTTTTGATGCTACGAGACACATTTTCATGATACAGCGCCATAAATCTCCAAAGTGAGGGATGGGGAATTTCACTGTACGACTCCGTTCCCAGGGCATCAGCTTGTCCATTTCGCGTGGGGCTGCCATCGGGCGAAATTATATTACTGTCATGTGACCAGAGACTGATGTGAAGTGAATTAAGCAGTGCTTGCAAATGCCTGTCACATTAATAGTATCTAAATCTTCTGTTCTTAATTTTAAAGGGCAGGTCCTAAGAAAGTCATGTTTACTAGGCTTTCAGGACTCATAAAGAGACCCTGACAACAAAAGGAAGCCTTCTCCCCACACAGACCAGTACAAACGTGGGCAAGATGAAAGTGACAGAGAGGCAGCGTTTCCACAAAGAAAGTGGGGCTCAAGTCCCGGCTCCTGTCACTTACAGCTAAATTCGGTCCCATTTCCTAACCCCTTTTTGCCTCCGTTCTCCCATTTACAAAGCAGGAATAATGACAACGCCCTGGTGAGATTCTTGATAATGTAGGGGAGGCATCCAGCGTGTAGCCAGAGCCCTGTGAAAGGAAGCTGTCGCATTGATGTCGATTATTCCTTGTTTACCAAGAACTGCAAGGCAATAGCGATATTAAAAATCACACATCTGAAGTCACACATCAGGAAATACCTAGCGATCAGCCTTCAGGTTTAACAAAGCCATGAAACTGTACGGGAAAGGTGGGTGATCCGAATGGCAGGGTTAGAGAGAAATGATGCTTGAGAAAAAGTATGTGCCCTGAAAGACCAGATACGGAGCAGAGGTGGTAACAGAAGTGAGACTATCGGGGAACTTGGGGATTCAGTGGGTAAGTGTTGGCTTGGACGGTGTAGAGAAATGAGGTACCAGAAGGGCTATTCAGAGCAGTCGAAGAAGAATCTTCAACCATCACTTGCTTAAGATGTTCAGATTTGTCCTCATGGGCAATTTGAAGCTCTCGAGGATTCTGGAACAACTAAACGGGTAGTCATTTGAAATTTTTTCGGACACATGCGCTTGTATAATTTTTTAGCTTCATGAGGTCCTGTTGGAGGGAAAGGCTTGAAAAACGAAATGGCCAACCAGAAGGCTGTTGTCACAGGACAGGTAAGACGTGAGGAGGGCGGTAGGCACAGCAGGTGACTCTGTCCATGACCTGAGCTCAGGGGTGGAACTGCTGGAGCCTAGATGTCCAAACCAACCCTCTGCCTTTAGTGAGAGGCTCTGTCCGTGGTGATCATGTGAACGTTGTGCACAGAGAGAGTCAGAATGAAACTTCTCACATCTTAGCACCTCAGTGTGAACCTATTTGTTTTTCCTAAAGCAGATGTCCCTAAGGGATTGTCAGCAAGGTGGGAACAGCTCTGAGCCCCTAGGGGGCAGGCAACCAGGACTAAAGCAGAGAAGGATCTGAGCGGAGGGTCTTGGGAGACTGAGTAAGGCAAGCTTGTGTCTGGGGCTGCCCTCCAGGGGGGTGATGATGGTGGGGCCAATAACGTTATGAGTAATTAAATGTGGTAGTGAGAGGTTATGTTAGTTACCTTGGGAATTAAAAACTAATGCTATAATGTATGTTATAAATAAACATTGATGTTAACACAGTGTTCCCCCCAAAGTCACCCTTTTTGTTTTTCGCGCTATTCAGTCCTTGGGCATGCCACCCCCCCCCCCCCCCCCCCCCCCCCCCCCCCGTCCCGTGCCTTTGTGTGAACGAGTTTTAGCTTCGATCCTGTTTTGCACCACACTTCTATTGCACAAATGCCTTCTTAGCTTCATCTCCCTTCACTTGAGATAACCCATCATTATTGTCTCAGCTTATCTATGAAACATGTGTTTTATGTCCCACTTCCACGTACAAATTGAAGTGAGTTGTCAACATCACTGCGGATGGATACATTCCACACTAAGTGCATGCACTGACACTGCCGCAGTGTGGTAAGCACCCTCTTTATACCTGCAGCCATCCCTACCAATGCCAAAATACGTTCTGAACAACTTCCTGCTTTTGTTATTTAAAATGTGATGCGTTCGCGATCTGAACCCCCTGCTCCAGGGTAGGGTCTCGGACGCCTCGGTCACCTCTGCGGCCCTCGTACCGTGCCCCCTATCCCTTCACTTAGGAAGGAACTGGAGTTTTCTAGGCTTAACCACAAACTCCTCGTCACGGGTGGGACGGCCTCCTCTTTTTTGGAAGTGATCACTTTGCATTGTGTGACACTTCAAGTAATTACGCGCCTTAACGGGGGAGGGGTGATAAAGGACATTCAAACCGCTTTTGAGTGCCTAGTGAGAGGCGATGGAATCAAATTCCAAACTGAAGTTGGGGTAAACTGGAACATGGTTCACACGTATTGCTGTTGAGTCCCTATTCATCAACTTATGGTCCAAAATAAGGTCCCATCTTCAAACTGAATTCTTTTCAACTCCCGTGCCGTCCCCGTCCTACTCAGAGCTGAATTCCATTCTCCCCTGAAGATGTAAGTCTCCAAGTAATTTTGGGGGGCGGACCTCAAGGAATTCAGTCACCGTTCCTGCTTCCGTCCTCTCCACTGCTGGCCTTCTGCCTGCTGTCACAGTCTCTAGCACACCCTGCTCCTATGGCTGCATGGACCATGGAATCGTGGCACCAGTAGATTGTACTGGTAACACCATCTCTGGTCCTGTTAATGGCTACAACTGCCTTCCTGGTTTCTTCCCCCACCACTTTTTTTCTTATCTCAATATTTTTAAAGATTTTGTGTGTGTGTGTGTGTGTGTGTTTGTTTTAGAGAGAGAGAGAGAGAGCAAGTGGGGGAGGGGCAAAGAAAGAGGAGAGGGAGAGAATCCCAAGCAGGCTCTGTGCCATCAGCCCAGAGCCGGACTCGGGGCTCAAACTCAGAGCCCTTGAGATCGTGACCTGGGCCAAAATCAAGAGTTGGACACTTAACCGACTGAGCCACCCAGACACCCCTTTCTCCCACCACTTCTTACTTTATGTTCAGTGCACCTTCATACACCGGCCATAGCGTTCAAACATCCATCGCTTCACCTACGCTGTTCCCTCTGCCTAGAATGTCCTTTACTCCCTGTACCTCCCTTGTTCACACGGGCAAGCACCTAAATCTCAGCTAAATCCTTGTCTCCGCCATCACCTTATCCCTGACTCCCAGAATTAGCCATATACCCTCCTTTCTCCAATCCTCAGGGTGCATCTCCAATATGTAGCACATTGGATTATAACTTTTTTTTTGGTCATGCTTTTCTTCTTACTACATAGATCATAAGAACCACGGTAACATTGGAAGACCAGATCTGTAGAAATCTGTGCTCAGCTAGGCAGACCCATTTAGATATTTTACCAATTCACCAATAACCAAGACTCTGGTTAATTGGTAAGACAGGTAGATAGATGATAGATAAGAAAGAAAAAAGGCTACTTAAGAAAAAAAAAATAGTTCTTAACTAGAATGAGCTTTATACCATGATTTAGAATTTGACCTCGATTCAGTCCCAACCACATTCTGAGAAAATCTGCTTGAAGTGAAATATTATGTGGCTACTAAATGAGGATATTTGAGAATAGCGGAGAGAATAAGCCTATATGTATTTAAGGTCAGTTGTACAAAGGATAGGAGAGCTGGGTAAACTTACCGATTGAAACGTTCCAGAAAATTTGAAAAACTGAACTGTCCAAAAAAAAAAAAAAAAGAAAGAAAGCAAAGAACCCACACATTGCTAGTCAGCATAATTTTGCTTAGAAAATAGCATTATTTCTGCTTGATTTGATTTTGTGTGGTTAGGTTCGGAGGAAATGTTATTTATTATATACACAGCTAAGCTTATGTAATTACCCTCAAATGTTCTGGTGTAGTACATACAGCCAACAACACAATTGCTTGCTGCCTCAATTTGGAAAAGAGAGGGAAAAATTAGCCATGTAATAGTTAATTCAATTTATAAAATTAAATGTGTATTGAAAATATGCCTGGTAAATATTATGCCATCTGCACATGCTCAAACAGCAAGCCTGGTTAATATTTTATAGTTTATCTGATAAAGTTAACAAAAGAATTTAGAGTGGAGACATACACTGAATATTTCATCACCTTCTTAATTGCAGAATACAGACAAGACATTTTTTTCCCTTTGGGAAAAATAAATGTTAAAAGTTATTACAGATGGAATCAGTTTGGCAATTAGGTTGAAATCCAACTGAAACCAAGCAGAAATTGATGGCTGCAAACATCACAATACCAAAGTATTTTCAGCCAACTCCATCAATTTACATGATGAAGCAGAAATGTTGATAGCAACGCGGTATAACTCAGCTAGCAGAGGTTATATTAACACAGAAGAAAAACTGGCTTTGTGCCTTTTTTCCCCAATAGTTAATTCAACAGCCATCAGGAGATGTCATTCTTATGCACAGCAGACAATATGATATACCTAAGCCTTTTCATTCTGACTTCTGATTTAAAGGTCTTCAGCTTGTGCTGTGGACCTTAACCTTGAAGCCAAGTGCAAATTAGCTTTAAATCAATGAAGCTGATTAAGGCTCCATTGTGGGAGAGCCCTTAATAGAAGAAGGGAGGGGACGGAACCACTTGAAAACAGCAAAAGATTGGCCTCTCTTAACTTGGAACATATGTAATGCTTTTCAGCTCTCCTCTACCCTGACAGAACCATGAATGGTTTTAAGGCTATTTACCTGCTAAGAGAATGGAACCAAATTTTCCAATTCAGTGGAAAAGGCCAAGTGAGAATCAAAGGTATTTTTTTTTTATTTTTTTTGCAAGCGCTAGAATATAAAAGGTTATTTTAAAAAGAAGTAAAGAAGGGAACATGAAAACATCTCCCCAGTAGGGGCCAAGAAAATCAAGTTTCTATCGTGTAAGGGAAAAAATTGTGAGATTTTAAAAGTACTTCGGGTTTCTACTTATTTTTGTTTGGTTTGGTATTTTAAAATATACCATTTCTCAATAACAAGAGCTCTATGCGAACTTGTGACCATCGAAAGAAAAAGTGACACAAGTGAATGTATCGGCCAAAAGCATGTCTCAGGAGCTGTTTGCTTTGAAAGTGGCCAGAATGAACTGCAGCTGACAGGCAGGACCATTTGTTTGTACCCCACCACCCACCCATTACCATGGGAACTTTTCCTGACAGATTTATCAGTCCTTCCCGATTTCCCAGTGGCGGTCAGAGTCGGGACAAATTCAGTTTTTAACCAAAGAATGATCCTTTGGAACATCTTCAGAAACACTAAAAAGGGTAGACTAGAAAGAATATTATAATAAAGGCTTATTTATTTTTCATCTAAGTTAATTCTTTACGGCTGCAATTCACTTCTTCAGGAGAACCTCATCTCACTGTGGTAGTGACCTTCTCCACCAGGATGTGGATAGGCCTTCTCCTTGTATTTTAGGCATGATGACTTTGAAATGATGGAAAGGAAATTTTTTTACCAAGAACTTCGGGGGAAATAAAGCAAATACAAAAAGGAAGATCATGCCTACTTCCTACATTAGTTACTGGGTGTAAAATGCTTTCAACAGTGCTTGGTACATAGTGTGTGTTCAACACATATAGGCTACTGGCTATTATTCTGCTAAGGTTTGGATGCACACGCTTGGCCTTCTCAGAGCCATCAATCCTTCCTTACCTTCCTCTTAAATCATGTGCCCCCAAAGCTCTACCTTGAAACCCTCAGGATTTCCTCTCCTATTCCAATCTCCGTGGGACTTTAATGGAGGAAGAACAAGAGAGCTGCTCTAGAAAAGCAATCAGTCACGCCCACCTAACCGGAGTGGCCAAAACCATGCTAATACATAGTCACCAAAGGTAGAGGCATATAATTTTTAAAAAATGAAAACACAAAACACCTATACTAAAAACAGAGCAAAGCACATCCTTCCCCACTATGACAGTTAAAGAGCTGTCCCCTACATGCCTCTCTAGGTCCCTAGTTTATCCTGTATAAACTTCCAAGGCAAAGCAGACTAAGAGACAGCAGAGAGCTGAGCTGGCAGACCAAAACCGAAAAGGGGCAGAGAATGGGGGTGGAAAAGGCAGCAAAACGCCAGGAAGGAGAGAGAAAGAGAGAGAGACAGATTAAAGAGGGGACAAAGGACGAGATGACAGGATGAGCCGAGATGTACCATAATGCTCCTCCAAGATGAGGGTCAGTGGCAACTGAGGGAGGGAGACAGCTCTGCTGGGCACAGACTCAGGATTGCCCAGATCTTTCCACCTGCTGAACTGTGGCTACAGGACCCTAGGCGGGGAGGAAAGGCAAGGAGAGAAGGTTGGGGCGTCCCCATGGCTAGACAACCGGAAACCAGAGAGTGATAATCATGACTTCTGAAACCACAACTGCCCTCCGCCATCAACAGGATGGTGTGACAGCGATTGCACTGTGTCAGATGCTGACATCTCCAGAGAGAGGTGCTATTGAAATGCAAACTGTTCTAGTGATGGTGATGGTGGTGAGGAAGAAGAGCACAGTGATTGCCTTCACTTAAGACCTCCTTAGCCGGAACTATCTGCCTGGATGGGGCCCGGGCCATTTGCAAATCTCATTAAGGCTTACCAGTAATTAATGGTCATTTAAAATAACCCCTGGAAAGCATTTGGGAGGTTGCTGATAAAACGAAAAGCGGAACTAAATGATTAAGAGTAACTTTCATCTGACCTCGGGATTTTGATCTCTGCATCCTGGTTGCCAACAACGCCATTCATTTGAAGACGTGGCATCTATGACTTAGACCAACCTTACAGATAGATAAAGACAGCGTGCCAAAGTGGTATAGTTCAAGAAACTTTCCTCCCCCCGCCCCCCTCCCCCGCCAAATATCTCCTTTGCCCCAATGTGAAAAATACCCAGCAACCTGTCCTTAAAGGTGTATTCCTCTGGATTTCCCAGCAACCAGCTCTCTTGTCTTCAAATGCAAATGCTTCGGGATGTGATCAAGAAGTTCAAATATCTTTGCACGCCCCCCCCCACCCCAAGAGCTGTGGTTTTGTTATCTCATGGTGGCTTTGTCCCCTTTGAAGACGGATCCCTGGCCACCTGGCATGATCCGTCATCTGAAAAACGGGGGTGGCATCAAAACAAAGTAAAAGCCATTTTAAAATTTAAAAAATAAATAAATAAAAGGAAGCAGCACGCCCCCAGACCAAAGCCATTCATTCCAAGACTGCTTCGAATCACCCTGGGTTGTTCGAAAGATCCGAGTGCGAGAATAAAGAAATAAGGAGTCTTCTGTAGCTCTGATGAAAACCAGCATCCACTGAGCGCTGCTGGTCAAGTTCTACTTGTCCTGCTACTATTCATAACTGGAGAGTGAGTGATTGGTCTCCCCCCATTATTTCTGGCTCTCAGTTTTGCAGGAGCGGAGGAGGGAGGCAGTTCGGGGCCCAGACACAGGCCCTCCATCTAGTCATTGCTCCCTCATTGCCAAATCAGTCCTCTGCAGAGTCGGGGCCCTCACACCTCGCGGAGGGCACAGAGAGGGTGAGCATCGTTCAAAGGACCTACTGTACTTCCTTCCAGATGAACGTGCCAACAAGCTTTCAGAAAAACTTGTTTATCTCTTCATGCATCATAGAAAGCAGAGAGAAACTTGTTTGAGCCTTGAACTCCTGGAGGGGAAACAGGCGAGGCTTCCATCCACCTGGACGGAGTTCAACACCTGGTTAGAAGACAATTACTTATCAGTCAGGTGCACGGGCTGAGAGGGGTCACGAGTCGACCTAGGCTGGCCACCTCAGACAGATCACCCCAGATTCGCCCCCAGGTGCAGAGCAGGCCCCCGGGCCTCAGACATGCTGCCCGTGACACACACGACAAATAGGATGTGTGCTCTGCCCACTTTTCTTTAGCATCTTGAAAACCCCTATGTGTCGCCACCAAGTGGCTTCTGAACGTGTGTATGTGTGTAGATGTGTGCGTGTGCGTGTTGCTATCTAACTAAACGTAAATACACACGCGACGACAGAAGCAGAGCTATTCCTAACAAGTTGACCAACTGCATTGCCAGACCTCACCCCCCTCTCGTGAGCACCGCGAGGTTGTGTGTGTTCCTGTGTAAGAGGTTCTCTCTCACATACCAGTGGATGCACACTGTCCAGAGAAATCTGGCTGCATCACAGCACAAGATGCATCATTTCAAGTACCTTTAAGCTCATAATTAACACCGCTCATGTCGGCAGGGCCAGAAGATGCCCTTCCGAGTCTATTTCTCATCTCCCTAGACGGTCGACATCCTTATCTCACCACTGTCCCTGCCCCACGGGGATCTCTACTTCTTCCGGTGTCCGTTGTTAACTCAATCTAAGGCTTATGTTCTCACATAGGTTTCAAGTGTGGTTCAATTGGTGTTGAAACACACGGGAATCCTCCGAGATCCTGCTTCCCTCCTCTGTGGCCCACGTATTATTCTCCCTATTTCTGCTGCGAGTTTCAAGTACGTCTTTCGGCATTTAGCTTCTGACTTTGAAAAATCTCGACGAATCCAGAACGTACGACAGCCTGATGCTAGGGGCAGCTCACCTGGCTTCCCTCCACAGTAAGACATGTTTACAGATGACAAAGGCCAATGCCTAAGCAGGACCACGGGAAGTTGGTCACTCTGTCTCGTAGTCGACCAGATGGCAAAAGTGTAGACTGCACTTGGCAGGTATGATCAGGCTTGATGGCATCTTACTCAGAGTCCCCAGTGACACTGAAGAATGTGCATACTTTCACCTATTCTCTGAAGAAGACCCTCGACACATCCCCTGTGAGATGGGTTTTCTGTGGTACCAATGTTCCACCAATCTGCTCACGGGACCCTTTTAAGTTGGTATGTGCTCTTGTCTGTATGATTCTTCAGGAACAAGGAGCTCTTTTTAAACATAGGGTGGCTGGGGCGCCTGGGTGGCTCAGTCAGTTAAGCGTCTGACGTCGGTTCAGGTCACGATCTCGAGGTTCTTGAGTTCAAGCCCACGTCAGGCCCCGTGCTGACAGCTCAGAGCCTGGAGCCTGCTTCAGATTCTGTGTCTCCCTCTCTCTCTGCCCCTCCTCTGCTCCTGTTCGGTCTCTCTCTCTCTCTCTCTCAAAAATAAATAAACATTTAAAAAAAAGTAGGGTGACTGACATACCCTCTTCCCAAGTAGTTTATGAAAAGAAAAGGAACCAACTAAGAGGATATTGTTTTGTAAGCTGGCCTTAAAGAAAACAAAGCAAAACAGAACAGAACAAAAGCTATTTTCTCAGATAAAGTTTCTCCTGGAACAAATTCAGTATGTAGCTATTCGGATAACACTCTCTGTGCCATGCTCTTAAAACACAGATGAAACACTGAAACAGGATGCCTGCCTTCTCAGATGCTACTTAAGAACCCTGAACCCCAGAATTAAAACGTAAACATTTTAATGCCTTTTTAAATCACTTCTGCCCCATCCCAGTCTTCAAAATCAGATGTTGCCATAAGACAGAAAAAGATACCATCTCACAATCAAACGTCTCAAAATTTACCACAAGGAACATATTACTGTTCGTTAGTTGATTAGACTTGGTGAGAGATTTCTTATGTATATTTGGCTTTTGTGTTGATGTTCATTACCATTGAGTAGGAACTTTCCAATACCCTTAATTATCTTCCAAATATTTAAAACAAGTTCAAGTCAAGTACAAATGTAAAGGTCGTGTATGTGATCAAAGATAGCACACGATGGAAACAAAGTTACTTCCATCATAGCCTACATAAAATACAGAGGACTTTCAGGGCTCCTGAGTGGCTCAGACGGTCAAGCGTCCGACTTCGGCTCAGGTCATGATCTCACAGTCCGTGGGTTCGAGCCCCGCATCGGGCTCTGTGCTGACAGCTGGGAGCCTGGAGCCTGCTTCGGATTCTGGGTCTCCCTCTCTTCCTGCCCCTCCCCCACTCATGCTCTGTCTCTCTCTGTCTCAAAACTAAATAAAACCATTAAAAACTTTTAAAAATAAAATAAAATAGAGAGGATTTTCAGAAAACATAAGGAGCAGTATAATTGCCCGCCCCTGATTTGGGAGACTATTATTTGCTCTTCCCACAGCCCATCCCAGCCCCAACTCAAAATAGCATTTAAAATAAAGTGAAACCACCTACAACTACAGCACAGTGTGGAAAATCTTTTTGGAGAACTTTGTTCTCCGAGATTCTACAAAGTGTGGGTCAGATTGGATCACCCCTCCGTTTCATTTTCTTAATCGTTGTAAGTAATTTAAGAATTTCATGAGATCCTAAACCTACCCTGTTGCAATCTGATAATTTTAATGAGAAAAATCATCATGTTCGCGTACAAGGCAACCCATGGGACACATTTATTATGGGGAAAAAAAAATCTATCTTTAGGAAACATATTACCACTAAGACTTAAAATTAAGAAAAATAAAATATCCCTCCCCCTACCCTAGAATTGGTGAACAACGTCTTCACAAAGTATCTCAAAGGTTTCCTTTATTTTCTAACGTGGAAATTCTTGGGACTCAAACACAAGTCAGTCAAGGAATCGGATGCTGACAATATGAGACGGGTGAAGAAATTAACGTTTCTGCTAGGAGAAAGCCCCGCCTCCATGGAGGGAAAATAAAAGTGCTTGGGGGCGAGGAAGGGGAAAGAAAGCCCCAGTGAGTTTAATAAGTGCCATTATTGCCGAGAAATCTAAAAGGGTGATAATGTGAATCACGAGAGAAATGCAATAGGGCAGCTATTTGAAATTTGTTTTTCACACATTTTGTGCAAAAACAACCACTCTTGCAAGAAAGGTCAATCTACCCACACGTTAATCTCCAATCAAGCAGCACTCTGAGAATCCAAATGTGATTGCAAATCTCCCGCATGCCAAGATGAAGAGATTTTTCATTGCAACCTATTACTACCAGCATTTTACATTCATTATGGTCAGAGGTTGAAGTGCACACTGGGTATTTGGCTGGTGCTGAATTCCAGCACTCCCCTCATTATACTGGAATAGAATTAACATATGAACACACACACACACACACACACACACTCACAGCTATGCTATAGTAACATGGAAGCATATGACTTACCCTGGCCCAAGGAAGGAGACTCAGACTTAGGCTTCCTCCCCAACCTTATTTCACTGCCCTGAACTATTGCGGGGGGCCCCTCTCAGCGCCCCACAGCTTGCCGCATGTTCTGGAATAACTAGGCGCAGCAGGAAGAGCGGGAGCAACGTGCAATTAACAGAGGCTGTCCCTGCTTTTGTTAATTCGAGTCAGACCCTGAAACTTTCTGTACTTCAACACCTGCGGTCGTGCCTTAACCTCCTTTTTTAAAAAGAGTTCAAGAACTTTATTTTAAAATAGCAAATGCAATACACAGGGGGAAAAGTGGGTAAAACAAATAAACAGCTACCGTAACCCACACTCCTGGCAAGACGAAACAGACTCTCAGATTTGCCCCTTCTTCTGAAACATAAATACCTCCCTCCCTGCAGCCGTAACCAGTATTCCTGAAACGCATCGTATTTACTTCCTTGACTTTCTTTGAGGTTATATGATTTTATATGCCTAAAATATGGTTGAAGTACACCTGTTTTTAATGATGTGATTCAATTCACATAGAATATATTCCATCATGCCTGGATTTTTTTGTTGTTGGTGTTCAATAGTATATCTTTAAGACTGACCCACCTTCTTTTGTGAATTGGCAGTTTGTTCATTTTTTATTATTGCATACTATTCCAATGTATGAATATGTCATGATTGACTTGCTTGTTTGATTATAAATTGACATTTGGACTCTCTCTCTCTCTCTCTCTCTCTCTATATATATATATATATATATACACAATATATTTATATATATACACAATATATTTATATATATACACAATATATTTATATATATTCAATATATACATTGACTGCAGCTGTGAAAAGTCTGGTATGTCAGATATATGCTGGTATGCGTATATAGGAATATATTGGGGATGTATGCATAAAAGTGAAATTACTGAGGGGTGCCCGGGTGGCTCGGTTGGTTAAGCATCCCACTTCGGCTCAGGTCATGACCTCACAGCTCATGGGTTTGAGCCCCACGCCGGGCTCTGGGCTGACAGCTCAGAGCCTGGAACCTGCTTCCGATTCTGTGTCTCCCTTGCACTTGTGCTCTTTCTCTGTCTCATAAATAAAGAAACATTAAAAAGAATTTTAAAAAAGAGTGAAATTACTGAATCACAGGGTATACATATGATTAGCTTTACTAGACACAAGCAAACAATTTCCGAAGTCTCCATCCCACCAGCAAAGCCTGGGAGTTCTTATTGTTTACCTACCCAGTAACACTTAGTTGTATTTTGGTTTTTGTTTTATTGATGGCCTAAATGACAGTCCTTTCCTATTTAAATACAATAGTTTGAGGAAGAAGCTCTCCCTGGGCTTTGCGAGCCTCTTACAATCCTCAAGCACTGACCTACTCCAGAGGTCATCAAAACTTCCTCCATCTCGTCAGCGTGCACTACGACTAGAGAAGCCCTTAATTTAGAACTTCTTCACATGATAAATTGCATTCATTCTAAAAGCGCTATGATATTTTACAAAATCTGGAGAAAAGTCCAGAGACAAGAGACTACATTTTTATCAAAGATCCAGTAGGCGTATAAATAAAATGAGATTAGAACCAACAGTTTGGCACTCTGTAGATCAACTAAATAAACACCAGATTCTGCACACACACACACACACACACACACACACACACACAATTTCACTCACCACCTCCAGCACTAATTAGTGAGTGACTTCTTTCCCTTGAAATGCTGACAAGTTCCAGTTGAATACATTAAAAAGAGAAAATTGAAAATTATTTGAATATTGTTAGTATTTTTCCAAGAATGCACTTCTCTCATGACGGAGTTCCATATACACAGAACTATACTCAAAATGTGAATTTTCTTCGTGAGGTTCCTGCTGAACAGGGCTCTGTGTGAAAATCCCGTATGTTTCCTAAATAACTTTTTTGTTTTCTACTTAGAAAACTGACACGAACAATAGATGTTCATGTGAAGGTGCAAAAACTTGATGAAGAATTTGCTTTGCAAGTTTCCAAAATCAGGACTATGACTTTCCTTACCTAGATCTATTTAGACATGAGAATTAATCAAAACTTTATTCTTTATTTGGGATATTACTTATTATTGTGTATTTCGTCACTCAGGGAAGATCCTACAATGCGTAGATTACAACAATAGTTAACAGGGGGAAGGGGGGGGCGCCTAGGTGCCTCAGTCTGTTGAGCGTCTGACTCATGGTTTCAGCTCAGGTCATGGTCCCAGCACCATGGGAGGGAGATCCACACCGGGCTCTGCACCGAGCATGGAGCCTACATAAGATTCTCTCCCTCTCTCTCTCTCTCTCTCTCTCTCTGCCCCTCCTCCCCCCCCACTCACACACGCTCTCAAATAAAAAAATAATAATAAATAAATATAGTTAGCTGGGAGATGCAATATTTATCACTGATCACCCTTGTGACATGAACTCATTTATAAAGACTAGTAAGAGATTTAAGGTGGTCTTAATCAGAAGGGGCCAGTGGTTCACAGTTATCACATTTATCTGAGGGAGCTTTGAAAATGCAGGTATTGTAAAAATTCTGATTTAAAGGTATTAGGGTATCATATTTTTTCATCACCATGGTTACCCTGAAACCTAGCCAATGTTAAAAATCAATGAGATAAGGAGGGAGAAGAAATCTAGAAAAATCAAACGCCCAAAGAACCAATCCCTTAACTTTGAGAGTTTTTAGGTTATTAACATTCGAGTTAGTATATCAAATATACGGTGTCATATATTCATGATATTCCTCCCACATCTCCTGTCCCCTCCAAGCCACTGTAATAAAGAAATATGACCATGAGTTTGTCAGTCTGAACCCTATGTCTGTTCACAAAGCCTGTATTTCAGCTGAATTCATTCCCCCCCTTTTTTCTACAATAAGGAGGACTGTATTTCCAAGGGATTCTCGCATTCCACCATGTTCTACTTTATGATAACTTTCTTCTTCATACTCCCATTACATCCAATATTTTTGCTTTCTCAAATATGAAAGAACTGAGAAACCAAATGGGTCAAATGTTAGTTTTCTTTCAAGCCACAACAATGTTGATGTACCCCTTTCTTTGAAGAAAAATATGACAATGTGCGCTACTAAAAACGGGACAATTCAGGGGCGCCTAGGTGGCTCAGTCGGTTAAGCATCTGACTTTGGCTCATGATCTCATGGTTCGTGACCTCCAGCCCCGAGTCGGGCTCTGTGCTGACAGTGCAGAGCTTAGGGCCTGCTTCAGATTCTGTCTCCCTCTCTCTCTGCCCCTCCTCCACTCACGCTCTGTCTCTCTCTCTCTCTCTCTCTCAAAAATATATAAACATTAAAAAATTTTAAAAATGGGACAGTTCATAAAAGAAACAAAGAACAACAGATTAAAAACCTGCGTATTTTATCAGATTATCAAAATTTTACTGGGATAATATGTACTGTTACAAAGGTAAGTGAAACCAGAATCCCAGTTATACTTTATTCAAAACAACCAACATCCCATAATTCCCCCAGACACACACTGGCCAGGTTCCAACCCAAAAGCAATGGGTGTGTCCAATCCTACCAATGCCAGCCTATCCAGTCTAAGAGAGACTGACATTTCCAACACCAAAGTTACAGTAACAAGGAAAATATAGGCCACTAAATTCAAACCATAAAATAGTTCACTATAATTTTGCATTTTACCTTTCCAAGTAATCAATATTTTTTTTCTTCTGGACCGAATCTCATAGTTTCTATTAAACCAATGCAAGCTAAAAATATGGTCATCCTAAAAGACAAAAAGAACGAAGGACCAGATGATTCCCATATAGCCAAACTAGAATTTTATGATTGATTCTATAAAGATAATAATTAATCTTCTGAATTCTAAATGGCAGACACTAAGCAGAATAAGGAAAGATAAGAACCACTACGATAATAGATCATTAAGACGCAGTATGCTTTTCTTGAATGACAAAATGTTGTCTCTTTCCCTCTGAAAACAACAAAACTATTAGCGAAAGCATTATCTGAATGGCCTATTAAAGCCAAGGAACTAATAAAAACCATGAGATTATCTTCAATGACTAAAAATCGCCACCCATTATAAACATATCCAGTCATCTGAAATTGCTTCCAAGAAAATCAGAAATACACACCATTTTGCGAGGCTGGTGGTGGATTTCTTTTCCTTCACTGTGAAAGTACTTTCTCTGTCACAAGTGATTTCTCTTTCTCCCCCCCCCCCCACAAATAAAGAAATAAACGCAAACATTTGTAAACACTTAAAAGTCCCTGCAGTGAGAGCTAGTCTTCAGAGTAAACAATGTCAGTTTTAATTTTTTTTTAATGTTTATTTATTTTTGAGAGAGAGAGAGAGAGACAGAGTGGGGGGGGGGGGGGGGGAGCAGAGAGAAAGGGAGACACAGAATCCAAAACAGCTCCAGGCTCTGAGCTGTCAGCCCAGAGCCCCACGTGGGGCTCAAACTCACGAACCCTGAGATCATGGACCTGAGCCGAAGTCCTGAGTCGAAATCGGATGCTTAACCGACTGAGCCACCCAGGCGCCCCACAATTTCAGTTTTAAAGAAACAAGACATTCGAGTTTACCAGGAAAAGTCATTCTTATCCCTTCCCTGTGTTCTAGAAACTAAGTACACCAAAGTGAAGACATACGTGAAATGTGGTTTAAAAAACAAAACAAAACAAAAAATTCCAGATAAAAATTTGATTCTCAGAACTAGTGTATGGACTTGATTTTCCCTGCCCAGATAAGGGCATCATTCTCCTTGTGGTCAGCAAATGGGGAAGAGTTTTAGTTGTTTTGTTTCGTTTTATTTTATTTTGCTTTCCCTCTAGCTACATTTGAGATTCTAAAGGGCCCTCTCTATAATACTTGAAAACAAACTCGTCATAGTTGCTTATACCCCTAAATGGAAATAACAGTAATATGTTTAGAAAATTCGTGTTGAAATTGTTTTAACATGTTTTCGTTGTAAGCATGATTGTTTAAACCAGTACCTAGGAGCTAGTGAACCACACAACTCCTCTGAACCACACAACATGAATTCTATATGTCTTATTTCTTTAAAAAAAAAAAAATGCGTGTGTATGGTAGAAGTAAATATGGAAAAAAAACATTTCAGGTGCAAAAGTATAATCCATATTCTAAATATTTAGGTATATAACTAAACTTACAAAAAAACAATTGAGGGGTATCCCTGAAGGCTGAAAACATCTAGAAATCTTGAATTTGTAGTGAGCCAAGCACTGAAATTAGCAATACCCTTAAGACCATCTGCTAAATCATGACGTCATATGGTTCCACACCTTCATGGGAAGCAGGAGACAAAGCCTACAGTTGGCCCCAGGATAGAAGCTAGAGCAGATCCTCTGGTGAACGGATAGCAAAGAACAAACTGAGAGAGAAAAAGAGAAAACCCACAAAGGAAGATGGCGTTCAAATGTGCTCACCAGGTTTTTGACTTGGGATAAAGAGGGTGAAGTCTCCACTAAGATTTCATAATCACAAACCACAGTTCATGCAGCATTCGGGCTGGAATTCATGCTATGTGCATAACTCTGAAAACCTCAAGCTGAAAATTATTAAGTTGGGCTTCATTGCAGTGACTCCGGGAACCTGGCATAAACAAAGGTAAAGCCTCACTAAGAGGAACCATTTTCAACCTAGACCTCCTAGAACAGGCACGATCAAGTTAAATTCCCACAACTGAAAAGAAAATACACATTTTCTGAACCAGGAACTAGGCCTCAGAGAAATAACAAATCACAATTCAGGCCTCTGGACACTACAGAGACTATAGAGGGTGCTGGGATTGTTTCACAAGGACAAGAGACCATCACAATGAGAGGCATTTGAAAAATAACCACATAGATGCTAAGCACAAGAAGTCAGAGAAAGACCAATACCACGGGATTTCATTCACATTTGGAGTTTAAGAAACAAAATACACGAGCAAAGGGAAAAGTGAGAGAGAGAGGCAAACCAAGAAATGGGCCCTGGGTTTTTTTAATGTTTGTTTATTTTTGAGAGAGAGAGAGACAGACAGACAGAGAGACAGAGTGTGAGTGGGGGGAGGGGCAGACAGAGAGGGAGACACAGAATCCGAAGCAGGCTCCAGGCTCTGAGCTGTCAGCACAGAGCCCGACGCGGGGCTCGAACTCACAGACCGTGAGATCATGACCTGAGCTGAAGTCGGATGTTTAACCGACTGAGCCACCCAGGTGCCCCACCAGGAGGTAGACTCTTAACTCCAGAGAACAAACTGATGGTTGCAGGAGGGGAGATGGGCAGGGAGATGGGTACAGTAGGTGATGGGGATTAAGAAGGGGCACTTGTGACTAGCACCAGGTGTTGCACATAAGTGACGAATCACTAAATTCTACTCCTAAAATCACTATTACATTGTACGTTAACTAACTGGAATCCTTTAAATAAAACCTTGAAACTAAAACAGTAACAACAACACAAACAAAAACCAACCAAACAAAAAGAAATAATAAAATAAGCTGTTGTAAATTCCAGAGTACATTATTTGTGAGAGTAATTAAAATAGCCCATTATTTACAAAAGTAATTATAAAATGTATGTATATGTGTATTATATGTAATTTTCTCCAAATAGAGGCATGCTTCAATAAAGAATTATTCAATCACAAAAAAAGGAAGTATATAGTAGTTGAAAATAAAAATTTAATAGAAAAGTGAAACAACTGGAAAGAGAAAACTAAAGACAAAATCAATGCATGGCAAGAAAAATCTGGAGAAATTATGCAGAATAAAGCCCTGAAGGATAAAGAGAGAGAAAATATAAGAGGTCGAAGTAATGGGTGATAAAAAGAGATAAGCTAATATTTATTAATAAACGTACTAGAAAGAAATAGAAGGAGAATGTGGGTGAGATAATATTTAAGGAAATATTGGCTAAAGTTTGTTTCAGAATTTTTTAAAAATGCAAATTCTCAGATTCTCAATATATCCAGAGCAGGATAAATAAACAGAAACTCATACCTGGACATACATCAAAAGTCTGCAGAGTACCAAAGACAAAAGATTATCTTAAAACAATCCAGAGGTTAAAAGGCAAATTAACGAAAGTAAGAATTAGACAGGTGGCTGACTTCCCAGTAGTAATGACACAAGTCAGAAAAGAGCAAAATGAATCAGCACACGCTAAGGAAAAATAAATGCCAAGCCAGAATTCTATATTCACTGACATTACAATTTAAGAATGTGTACAGAATAAAAGCATCAAACAAATTCTGAGTATATACTATTAAAAGAGACTCACTGAAGACATACCAATAGGATTTAATTTAGAAAAAATAAAACGGAGTAAAAAAGAAAGTCTGAAAGACAGAAAATAACAGTGAGAAACCCAAGAAGACAAATAAAAGTAAACCTGGGTTACCTAAACAATAAAGAAAGGACATTGAATATATAAAACTATAACATCTATTTTATGGGGTCTGAAAAACAAAAAGCCACTGAAAAATAATAGCAAATAAGGCAACAGAAGAGTAATGAGACTTCAAGTATTTTAAAATAACTATATTATTAAGTGAGAGAGTGATTAAGATTCTTTAAAAAATGTTTTAATGTTTATTTATTTTTGAGAGAGAGCTCACAAGTGGGCATGAGCAAGCAGGGAAGGAGCAGACAGAGAGGGAGACACAGAATCTGAAGCAGGCTCCAGGCTCTGAGCTGTTAGCACAGAGCCTGATGTGGGGCTCAAACTCACCAACGGCAAGATCCGGACCCGAGCCAAAATGGGTCACTTAATCGACTGAACCACCCAGATGCCCCAAGATTCTTAAGTTAAACATACAGAATACTGGACAACCTAGAAGAAATGGGTAAGTTCCTAGAAGCATATACTCCACCAAACCTGAAGTAGGAAGACTGATTACCAGCAATGAAATTGAATGAAATTGAATCAGTAATCAGTAAGGAAAAAACTCCCAACCAACAAAAGTCCAGGACCAGACGGCTTCACAGATGATTTCTACCAAACATTTAAAGAAGAGTTCAAATCTATTCTTCTCAAACTATTCAAAAAAATAGAAGAGAAAGGAAAACTCCCAAATTCATTCTATGAGGCTAGCTTTACCCTGATAGCAAAGCCAGACAGAGACACGACAAAAAAAAGAACTACGGACCAATATCTCTGACGAACATCGATGGAAAAATCCTTAATAAAATACTAGCACTCACCACGATCAAGTTGGATCTATTCCTGGGATGCAAGGGTGGTTCCGTATTCTCAAATCGATCAACATGATACATCACATTCATGAGACAAAGGATGAAAACCATACGATCATTTCAACAGATGCGGAAAACGCATTCGACAAAGGACAACATCCATTCCTAATAAAAACCCTCAACAAAGTAGATTTAGAGGGAATGCATCTCAACATAATAAAGGCCGTATATGAAAAACCCACGTCGAACATGATGCTCAATGGGGAAAAACTGAGCGCTTTTCCCCTACGGTCAGGAACAAGACAAGGATGTCCACTATCAACACTTTTATTAAATATAATATTGGAAGCCTTAGCCACAGTCATCAGACAACAAAAAGAAATAAAAGGCATCCAAATTGATAAGAAAGGAGTCAAACTTTTATGATATGCAGATGACATGATGCTCCCATTTAGAGAACATCATCCATTTATTAGCCAAGTGAAGTGTTACCTGAGGGGCTCAGTCAGTTGAGCATGTGACTTGGGCTCAGGTCATGATCTCACAGTCCGTGAGTTCGAGCCCCGCGTCAGGTTCTGTGCTGACAGCTTGGAGCATGGAGCCTGCTTTGGATTCTGTGTCTCCCTCTCTCTGCCCCTCCGTCGCTCACACTCTGTATCTCTCTCTCTCTCTCTCAAAAATAAATAATAATCATTAAAAACAAAACCTTCCCCATTAATAAACAAAAATAAAGAGGTGAATAAGAATACAGAACATAAATAGTAGCCTCAGGATTATGAGTTACATAAAATTATTCCTAACAATTGGAAAATACACATTTTCTGAAACTGCATGTAGAACATTGACAAAACATAAAATGTTCTTTTATAAAAATATAATATTATCACAAAAATCAACAATAGCAGAAAACTTATTTAAATGACCATATACTTAGACAATACAAAAATGCTAAGTAACTCAGGAATGTTGGTAAAATGACACGCAGAGAGAAAATTAATGCATTCAATGCCTATATTAAAAAGGAGGGGCACTTGGGTGGCTCAGTCAGTTAAGTGTCCGACTTCGGCTCAGGTCATGATCTCATACCTTGGGAGTTCGAGTCCTGCATCAGGCTCTGTGCTGACAGCTCGGAGCCTGGAGCCTGCTTTGGATTCTGTGTCTCCCTCTCTCTCTGCTCCTCCCCTGCTCATACTCTGTCTCTCTCTCTCTCTCAAAAATAAATAAAACATTAAAAAAATGTATTTTTAAAGAAGGAAAAGCTAAAAAATACTGAACTAAGAAGATAACTTAAGTTTCAAAGACAGAATGGACTCAAATAAAGTATATGGGGTGAAATAACAAAAAGAAATCAGAAAATAATAAAATAGGAAAAACAAACAAACAATAGAGGATCACAAACAGAAGCTGACCTTTTAGAGAAGACCAATTTAATTGACAAACCTCAGGAAAGCTTGAGTAATAAAAGAGAGCAAATAAACAATATGGAAATGGAAAGGGTGCATAACTACAGGTGCTTCAAACATTTAAAAAGTAGGAAAGGGGCGCCTGGGTGGCTTAGTCGGTTAAGCGGCCAACTTCGGCTCAGGTCATGATCTCGCGGTCCATGAGTTAGAGCCCCGCGTCGGGCTCTGTGCTGACAGCTCGGAGCCTGGAGCCTGTTTCGGATTCTGTGTCTCCCTCTCTCTGACCCTCCCCCATTCATGCTCCGTCTCTCTCTGTCTCAAAAAAATAAATAAACATTAAAAAAAAAAAAAAAAAAAAAAGTAGGAAAAAAATTATCTACTTTATGCTATCAAAAACACTGAAATAGATTCTTAGGGAAATATATATATATATGTATACATATATGTATATATGTAAATATAAATATATATTATTATAAATATATTTATTAATGTGTATATATTTACATATATTTACATATATACATATATATATAAAAATCTTGTCAAATGGACTAAAGAACTAGACCACATGAATAGTTTTAAAACCATTAAATAAATTTAATCAGCAGTTTAAAATATCCCCATAAATGAAACACCAGGCCCAGGGAAGTTCAATTCATTATTCATAGACAGATAATTCCAGTCTTACACATAATATTTCAGAAAATATAAAAGGAAGAAACATTCCTCAACTTATTTTATGTGGCTAGTATGATTTTGATATAAACCCAGGAGAGGAAAGTATAAAAAAGGAAAATTACAGGCCAATTGCACTCATAAATGCGGGTATATAATCTCCCTCAACAAAGTATTAACAAAACAAATCCAGCAAGCACAGTCAAAAAAAGTAAACACAGCCAAAATGGACTATACCAAAAGTAAAAACTTCTTCATCGGAGACAACAATCAACAGAGTGAAAATGGCATGCTACAAAATGAAAGAAAATATTTATTTGCAAATCATATACCTGATGAGAGGTCAATACACAGAATATATAAAGAATTCCTACAATGAAACAACAGCAACCATAACAACAACTCACAAATAACCTGATTTAAAAATGTGGGAAGAACTCGAACAGAGGATCTACAAATGTGCTACAAGCATATGAAGAGAAGCTTACGATCACTAATCATTAGAGAAAGGCAGGTCAAAACCACAAGATATTATCTCAGACATCTTAGAACTGCAACTATTGATACAACAGAGAATAACAATTGTTGGCAAGGACGGAGAGAAATCGGAACCCTCTTACGGTGCTAGCAGGAATTTAAATGGTACAGCTGCTATGAAAAATAGCATAGCTGTTCCTCAAAAATTAAAAATAGAATTACCATATGATCTGCAATTCCGCTTCTGGGTATTTATCCAAAAGATTTGAAAGCAGGATCTTAAGAGGTGTGTGCACAACCAATATTCACAGCAGCACTATTCACAATGGCCAAGAGGTGGATACAGTCCAAAGACAGATGAATGTATAAACAAAATGTGATATGTACATACAATGGAATATTATTCCATCTTTAAAAGGAAGAAAACTTTTTTAAATGTTTTGTAATTTTTTTTTTTTTTTTTTTTTTGAGAGAGAGAGACACACACAGAGCACGAGCAGGGGAGGGGCAGAGAGAGAGGGAGACACAGAATCTGAAGCAGGCTCCAGGCTCTGAGCTGTCAGTACAGAGTCTGACACGGGGCTCGAACTCATGAACCATAAGATCATGACCCGAACTGAAGTTGGATGCTTAACCGACTGAGCCACCCAGGTGCCCCAAAAGGAAGAAAATTTTGACACATGCTGCAACATGAATGCACCTAAAGGACATTCTGCTAAGTGAAATAAACTAGTCACAAAAGACAAGCACTGCGATTCCATTTACTTGCGGTATCCAGAATAGTCAAACTCATGCAAACAGAAGGTAGAATGGGGGTTGCCAACGACCTAGAGAAGGAGAACATGGGGAGTCATTTAATGGGGACAGAGTTTGGCAAGATGAAAAAGTTCCAGAGATCTGTTTCACAACAATGTGAACATACTTCACGCTACTGAATGGTACGTTTAAAAATTGTTAAGGGGCACCTGGGAGGCTCAGTACCCAAGCATCTGACTCTTGATTTCAGCTCAGGTCATGATCTCACTGGTCATGAGATCGAGTCCTATGTCGGGTTCTGTGCTAACAGCAAGAACCCTGCTTGGGATTCTCTCTCTCCCTCTGTCTTTGTTCTTCCCCCACTCACGCTCTCTGTTTCTCTAAAAACAAATAAATATTTTAAAAAATAAATAAAAATAAAAATGGCTAAAATAGTAAATTTTATGTTTTTGAACACAATTAAAATTCTTTAAATGCCAATTTAGTTTAGCCAGGGAATGTATAGTTGGTTCAATATTAGAAATTTGATTAACGTAATTTACGTTGGTAACAAAGGAAATAACAAAGGAAATAGTAACAAAGTAACAAAGGAAATAAGATTAACTCAAAAGACGAAAAGTTTGATAAAACTCAATATTCATTCTTCATTCATTCTGCAAAAAGGTGTAACGAACCTTCTTATCAAAGGCTGTCTTCTACACATGTGCACACATGAAGCTTACAACTCACATCATATTTAGTGGCAAAACATTAAGGATTCCTTCGGAAATCACGGATAAGGTATATTTGCCTGCTGTCAGTATTTCTATTTAATGCTATCCCTAAGGTCATATCTAGTGCAATAAAAATGGTTGGACAGGGTAGTGGGGGTCAGGAAGGTATACAGCAGGAGAAGGAAAGATGTGGAAGGGAGGCAGCAAGGGAGAGGTACACAGAGGAAGGGAAGAAGAAAAGCAGAAGAAAAAGAGAAAAAGGAAATGAAATGTTAAAGCCATAAAGAAAGGAAAAAATAAAACTATTATTGTCTTGTATGACAATTTTTGTATGGTTTACAAGTAACCAAATGAATCTACAAATAAATTAGCAAATTTAGTGAGACAGTTCAGAGTTGCTAGATGTGGTTGTTACATAAAAGCCAATTACCTTTCTGTACAATAGCGACACGTAGAGCCTTTCATTATTTCAAATATGCCATTTTCAGTAGCGCCGAATATAAAGTATCCAGAACGAAAGTCACATGAGACCTTTCGGAAAAACTTACCGACTTTTGTTCAAAGACATTAAGGCAGAGGTAAGTAAATGGAGAGATTTATCATATTTACAGACCACATCATTCAACACGGTAACATGGCGAGAATGTCCGTTCTCCCCAGTTTGGGCCATGCAGTCACGGCAATTTCAACCAAAATTCAGAAGAGGCCTTATATAGGAATTAACACACTAATTCTGAAGTGTGCATGAAAGAGCAAAAGACCAAAAACGGTCAAGACACTCTGGAAGAGGAGTCAGGTGAGAATTTATCCTCTGCCAAAAGACTAAGAAGCCAGTTTTTCATTAAAACGGTGCAGAATTAGGGCATGTATCGTCAAATAAACTAATACTACACAACCGAGAGCCACGAAACAGACCCAGACGAACGCGCACACTGAGTATATGACAGAAGTGACATCGGACACCAACAGAAAAGCAGGAGCTATTTCATAAATCACGCTGGGGTAGCCTGTTGTTCCCATAGGGCAAACAATGGAACCTGATCTCTCCTTCACACCTCATAAAAAAAACAATTTCAGACTGATCGAGGGCTTACTACTTTTATAAAAAGAATGTGACAATGTCTTTTTGAGAAAAAGGATTTCTGAAACAAGACACAAAAAATGAAACCATAAAGAAAATGATTGGTAAGTCATTTGTAGCCAAGAACTTGTTTATCAAAAGATGCCTAAAAAAGGATGAAAACCCCAGTCACAGAGTGAGAATGATTACTTGTAATGCATACAGTCATCATAGGATTTGTATGAGAATGCTCCTAATAGTTGATTTTAAACATAGGGCACTGGGGTGGCCCGGTCTGTTAAGCATCTGATGTTTGATTCCAACTCAGGTCACGATCTAAGGGTGGAAGGATGGAACCCTGCATCGGACTCTGTGCTGGGTGTGCAGCCTGCTGAGGATTCTCTCTCTCTCTCCCTCTGCCCGTCCCCCCCGCCCCGCCCTCTCTCTCTCTCAAAAAGAAAAAAAAGTAGAAGGGTAGAAAATTACCTGGGAAAGAAAAATACAGGGTATCAGTTTACGGATTACTAATTTGCTAACAAAAATTATAGATCAAGCAGAATAGAAATTAATAATACATCATAAAAGGAAGATGCCCTAGAGATAATATGACGTCTTTGCACCAGGAAATAAGCACAATGATGATCACTGTGGCATTATTTATAACAGCGAAAATCAGTGAAAACAACGAAGATGTCTACCATCGGGAGAATTGGTAGATAAAACAGAAATACAACGGAATAAGTGCACTCAAGGCTCACCATTCTTAGCTAAAGGAGTACCCTGGTTCAAAGGCTTCTTCTCTGGTTAATTCTCCCTCTCCCTCTGGAGATTAAAATCTGTTATTTCTGGATATCTGCCCTCTACGCTATATTTATATACAACTGGCCCACTGGACTCAAACCACAGTTTTATTTCAAAACTAGAAAATACTCTAGAGCCCCATTTGTTTCATCATTTTCCACTTTCTCTCATCGGCTTCTCACCTCCATCTCCCTGCCGCACAACAAAGACACACACACACACACACACACACACACACACACACACACACACGTTTCTTGTCATGAGCTGCACTTGACTTCCAAAAAATTCAAGTCTCTTAAGATACCTGTGGAAATGTCCACTGCCTCCCTGGGATGACAGCTTAATCCTTTTAAAATCCTAACTCTATATTTAGGACGAAGAAAACAATTTTTCAACACCTGAACCAAGAGCAGAGGATGATTAAGATACAAATTTTATGTGCCAGTTTATTTTATTTCTAATTATATTCTTAGTAAATGATGTTAATATTTAATAGGAATGACTTTGCCACTCAGTGCTTTGCCCAGTAAAAACCAGAGCCCTTAGCATTTTATTGGCACTAAAGCAGTCAGCTGTAACACAGGATAACAGCAAGGGTAAAGAAATTCTGCTCCGTCCCTAAATTAAATGTCTCCTCAATGACTTGAGTGCTCAGGTAGAAAGAGCAGTTGCTCAAAGAAATTGGCTCCTTTACAATGAAAAACAATCAACATAGCATTTTCCGCAAATCCAAGGAGACTGCAACATATGTAGAGGAGATGACAATAATTTTAAAAGGTGTTGACAATATTATCATAATAGAGGCACCTGTTTAAACCAGAGCTGACCCTGTTGCATTATGTGGTTGAAGGAAATCCAAGCAGATGCTATACACGTAATCCAGAAAGAACCCCAAGGATCACCCACCCCTCGTGCTTGTCATCGAAAGATGGGTAACATGACTTATTCAACAAAGTACGTTCAACAGCATCACCCTCCGCCCGCAACATATAATGTCACAAAACTAATCACTGGGGAAGCACCTGGTCCCCAGAACAACGTTCTCCGGCATGTCATGATACCTGGTCAACCAAGATCAATTTTAGCGGTTCATTTATTTCACGGAACAATTTACATATGATTTCCTGAGCGTTATATTTCCTTAATGCATATAAAAATATGACTTGAGAAAAATTCCTCCTGTAATTTCAGGTTACTATTTGTCTTGCAACTTGAATGGCATGTGTCCATGGTCAAGTGGCTAACACAGTATGACTTCATACAGAAGATCTATCTTCAACCATGTTTTCCTAGCAGGTAAACAGAACCTAACTTAATGTCAAGTTCCTAATTGAGACGTCATCATCAAAATAACTTGTTTTTACGTGTCTATTTATGTGTGGCTCTATACCAGTGACTATGAAACCTCAGAATTAAAACATCATATGATTTCACTCATATGTGGAATTCAGGAAACAAACCAGATGAACATAGGGGAAGAAAAGAAAGATAAGATAAGAACAGAGATTGAGGCAAACCATAAGAGACTCTTACATACAGAGAACAACTGAGGGTTGCTGGAGGGGAGGGGGGTGGGGGGGACAGTTTGACAGGTGATGGGTATGAAGGAGGGCACTTGCTGGGATGAGCACTGGGTGTTATATGTAAGTGTAACTGCGTTCTACTCCTGAACCAATGTTAATTAACTTGTTAACTACCGTGAATTTAAATAAATAAGTAAATAACATTTAAATTAATTTTTAATTAATTAATTAATTTATTTATTTATTTATTTATTTATTAAATGTCTCTCCCTCATAGGATATGCAATTTAAAGTCAAATAGAAGGGGCACCTGGGAACTCTTGATTTCAGCTCAGATCATGACCCAGGGTCATGGGATCAAGCCCCATGTCAGGCTCTGCACTGAGCGTCAAGCCTGCTTTAGATTCTCTCTCTCTCTCTCTCTCTCCCTCTCTCTCTAAGGAGCCTGGGTGGCTCAGTTGGTTGAGTGTCCAACTCTTGATCTCAGCTCAGGTCATGATCTCACCGTTCATAAGTTCGAGCCCCATGTCAGGCTCTGCGCTGACAGCTCGAAGCCTGCTTGGGATTCTCTCTCCCTCTCTCTCTGCTCCTCTCTGACCCCTCCCCTGCTAGTGCTCTCTCTCAAAATAAATAAATAAACTTAGAAAAAAAGATTCTCTGCCCCCTCCCTTGTTCACACTCTGTGTCTTAAACAGAGAGAGAGAGAAAATGTACATATTAAAGACCCCAAGATCAAATACAGACACTAAAACATAAGCCAGCAAGTATGTTCAATTATATCAAATGGTTACATGAATAAGGGAGTTATAAGAGTTTTGTTTTTTTTTTTAATGGTTAAGTTTTCATGAAAATCTCTCTCTGTCTTGAAGGTTTATTCAGGAGTTGGGTTTGAAGAGCTGTCTTAACAAAGGAGAAGGAGCCTGAGGAGGATTTCAGGGAAAGAGAACATTCAGGAAGAAACCAAGACGTAGGATAATTAAGAAAAGAGGCATGAGTGCTAAGATGGCCAAGGGGCAAGTTCAGTGCAGCAGACCTCGAGCGTCTCAATATGAGAAAACAAATATATTGCATGACTATACCACCATCCCTCAGGAACCCCATTCATCTGCCTAGCAGACCTGAATGGTGTTCAGAAAAACACGCTTATCTATTACTCAGGAAGATTTGACTCACTTTGAGTTCCCATGTAGGTCAAGCCAACAATCTTTAAACACCTATATTTGAGAAATATTTAAGAATAGTTCCTCAATCTCACTTAATTTCTAGCGTGGATGGTTCATCAGTCGCTATCGTTTTCCTCTAAGCTATTCTTGTAAAAAGGCAACTCTTTTATCATGTTGGGTTCGCTCACAATTATACACTTCTATGAATCTTTTAGGCTGGGCTTCTCCGAGACTGGTCTCGGAAAGAAGGCATCAGCGTCCCCAAGCAACTTGTGAGGATGGAAATTCCCAGGCTGCACCTCAGACCTGCTTGCGCAGACACTCTGGAGGGGACGTGCGGCCATCTGTGTTTTAACAAGACCCTCGGGCAACTCCAGGCCTCACTCGAGTTGCAAACCACTGCTCTGTACCTGTTAGGTGATAGCACACACACGCTTGCTGTGGTCCCACTGTTAGGACACGCATTACCGCTCACCTGTAGAAACACTGCAGGGGGAAGGGGGAGGTTTTGTAGCTTCATCTTAACATTGATAACGGCATATTTATGTTGGTCAATAAATACTCCCCAAATGGTATAATGTTGTTAAATACCTAGGCACTGTAGATCCTAGTGGGTCGCGAAGCATTTGCCAATATATTGTCAATGCGGCTGAAAGATTTAATGAGCTCCCAAGGGTCTCCAATCTCTCTTGGGTCTCAGGTGAGGAAGACCTAGGAGGCTGAGACCTCACAGCATCTCCCGAAGTGACAGGTGGAGGAGGGCCCCAGGAGGAAGGTCTAGAAAAGTCTCCTGGAACATCTAAGAGTAAAAAAAAAAAAAAAAAAAGAGAGAGAGAGACAGTTTTAAAAAAAGGAAACTAGGCCTGAGATTTCTTTCTTGCTGGTCACCAGGCCTTTCTCCAGGCAGACCTGGGTCATCTCCAGTGGGCGGGGCGAGGCCTCACTGTCAGCATCTGGAAATGAATGCACTTATAGTGAGAAAATGTCATTCCCCTTAAGTCTTAGTCTGATACCCATCAGTGGTACTTAACAACACCTTGTCGAAATACGAAAAATTAGAATAAAATAAAATAATAAAAGAAAATGTCTAAGACTGAATCGCAGAAAAATGATTATATATATATATATATATATATATTTTTTTTTTTTTTTTTTTTTTTTAAGAAAATGTTCTAAACTGTAGCAAACTAAAAGAGACTTTTCTGCACGCTGGGCCAACACCCCACCAAGTGCCTGGAAAATCCTCTACCTGTGCCCACCCCACCCCCGTTCCCACCGTCCAGGGTAATGAAGACCTTCCTGCCTGTCACCAACACCAATTACCTCACCCGGACTTCACCGTTAAAAAGGGGGGAGGGGGGAAATCACTATTTCAGCAGCGATCATTTAAAAACAAGAAGAAGAAAAAAAAAAAAAAACCCGCACATCGACAACAATGGAGAACTCCCTCCAAAATTAGCCCACGCCGTCACATAAATTGGTTTTCTTTGTGATCTCAAATTGACTTGCAGCTCACTAGTTGGAAAATAGTTGCTGAGAAGCCGGGGCCTCCGGCTCGCGGATCCTGCCCGCCTTTCATCGTGTAAACAAACGCATCAGATTTAAAGCTTTCCCATAATTGTTATGCTAACCTTGGAGCGAAACCTCTCCATTTGCATTTGAAGGAGCTAAATATTAGGCAGGAAAGAAAGTGCTCTTTTTGAAAGCCTGAGAAAGTGTCCCCGCGCGGGGCTGGCCCGCCATCTGGGCCGCAGGCTGGGCGCGCAGCCCCCGCCCCCCGCTCCCCGGCTGGGGGCGCCGCCGGGGCCGTAATCTGGGGGCCGAGCGAGGCGGCGCGGCCTCGGCGGCCTGAATGGGGCCGGGGACGTGGGAGCCGGCCGTGCCCGGGGACAGGCAGCGCGCCGCGGACTCCGCTCCCGTTGCCCGGAGCGCGCCCCAAAGCGCCCACGTCGTGCTGGGGGCCACGCGAGCCGGGCCGGGGGCGCAGAGCTGCGTGCTCCCGGAAGCAGAAATTCACATCTTCGGGCCCGCTCGGCCCTGGAGCTCGCCGAGCCGCCGATGCGGCCCGTCGAGGCGAGGCTGCTCTTGCAAAGCGCACGGCTGCACATTCATCTCGGAGTAATTAGAAATAGAAACACCGCACCGTGGGAGCTGTTTCAAGACAGGAAGGAAGGCTCCAACTTCCCATCAGCCTGTTCTGGGGGGAATAAAGAAAAGCCAGGCGTCCCTCTCCCTCCTCGTGCAACCTGAACACAAAGCAGGTCTCCGGACTCAGGGGGGAAAAAAAGTCCCTCCTGGGAGGGTATCTGCGGCGGCATACAGCAGGAGAGCAGAGCTGGAGGGGCTAAGATATTGCCAGATTCCGAGGACATAATTATTTTCTTTCACCACTTCCCATTTTCTTCTCATTTCTAATATAATTCAAAGGTGCTTTGATTTTTAAATGATGGTGCTGTTGTCAGAATTAGCATTTTTCACTAGTCCTAGGAGACATTCCAGAGGAGAACGGTATTTTTATTTTCCTTTTCCCCCTGCCCAGGATTTGACAAAGCCTTCTCATGCATCGCTGGGCTGTGTTACAAAGTTAGGGGATTTTTTCCCTCGCTCAAAAGAAGATCATTGAGGCTGCAAGTAACCCTCGTTGCTGCTAGGAGATGGAATTCTTTAGGCTAGAACTGCGTGTTGCAGGAATAACTGGCAACAAGAATGAGGGACAGCCCTGGAGTCCCCCACGGGGCAAGAAAGAGGCAACGGTGGGATGTGAGGCGAAGGTTATTGTTTTTCCTAGTCATAAACAAAGCATCAGTGTTTGACAACTTTCCAACATAAGCACTAAGTGTTCTGTTTATTTCATAAGTATTTATTCAATGGCCGCAAGTGTGTGTGTGTTTGAAGAGTCGGGGCCTTGTTCTCAGGCAGACCCAGGTTCCCTTTTGGCTTCTCACACTTACCACCTTGGTGGTCTTACTCAAATTACTTAGCTTGTTGCAATCCCAATATTCTCATCTGTAAAATGGGTGCATGATCTCCATCTCAGAGGGCTATTGCCATGATGGAATAAACACAGCCTGGCACAGAGTAAGCTCTTTATAAATCAGAGCAATTCCTGCATCATCATCATCCTTATCATCCTCATCGTAGCTGTCATCATCTCTTCTCTGAAGACTCTGAAAGGAATCTTTAAAAATATGTATTAAATGAAGGGAGCGTTCAAAAATATTGATTTGTCGACAGCCAGTTCCTGTCGGGAGGAAAGGGATAAAAGACGGCAAAGTTCCTTGCTCTCATGGAGCTTTTGTTCAAGCTAGGGGGATGGGCGGGCAAGGAAAGGAAGGAATACGATCACTGCAACCGGCAATATGTTCCATCAAGACAAGGATCCTGGGCATCGGGAAGGGGGGTGATTGGGACAGGTTCAAGGGACGCAAAGGGCTGGTTACCACGAGGTGGACGCAGGACCTCTCAGAGATGGTGACAACGATGGGGGTCAGCCAGGCAGAAGCAGGCCGGAGAAACTAAGCAATGCCAGATCTCGTAGGGTCAGGAGTTTCAAATTCTTCCCGGGGCAATGAGAGACCGCCCGGAGTTTCAAGAGAGGGAATGACGTGATCCGGTGTATTATTTAGGAAGGTCACCCTGGCTCCTATGTGAAAGAGTAGACCATGGAAAGGGGTGGAGGATGATAGGGTGAGGGCGGTCTTCAGGCCTGGTTGCACCCGGGAAGCTTTTACAAAGCCAAGCCCCACCTGGGTGCGTAGAGTAGCGCCCACACGTTTTTGTTGGTTTTTTTTTTTCTTACTTTGTTTTGGCTTTAAACTCCCAAGGGATTCTAATATACAGCGAAACTTGAAAAACACTAATTTAGGCGTCTGGATTGTCCAGCAAAGGATGATATACTAGAAGTGGCAAGAGGTGGTCGTGGTCAGGATACGACCTGGAGGGAGAGCGGGTCAACCTGTTGAACTGGAAGTGACAGAGGTCGGCGGGGACAGGAAGATTAAGGAGTGACCTCGAGGTTGGGACAGCAGCAGGACGGAGGGTGATTCCATTCACCGGGGGAGCAGAAATGAAGCCGAAGCAGGCTGGTGAACGGGAAGCCGGGTTGCTGAAGACTGCAGGCAAGAATTACTCACCGGGTTTTGTATACGACGCTTATTTGACATCAATACCACAGGCGAATTATGCTGTGGAGGCATCTAGCAGACAGTTGATTTGAGAGACAGTAGGTCAGAACCCTAAATGTTATCAGTGTCGCCCAACAGATCTTCCTGCACGGTCCAAAGCAGTAGCCACTCACCACACGCAGATGTCGAACCCTTGAAATAAGGCTAAGCTGGTGTGACAGGGGCGCTGCATTTTTATTCTGTTTTAATTAATTGAAATTAATTAATGGAAATAGCTCTGTGTGGCCAGTGGCTGCTTCCCTGTTGGCAAAATGTAGGTACGTGTTGACGATTCCCATATCCGTATATCTGGCCTGAACCTCTTTTTTCAGAACGGGACACCTTCTCATCACCTCCCCGGCAACAGATCAAAGCCTCTGTCTTCTTCGGCTTGAATTACTGCAACATTAGATTGCTGGTCACCTTGTTTCTCCCTGACCTTCTGTCGTATATTCTCAAAACAGCCCCTAAAACCATCTTTTTACAGTTTGAGTCGTATTGTGGATTCCTTTGCTTAAAGCCTTCTAGCGGTTCCCCATCTCAGTATAGTAAAAGCCCAAGTCCTTTGTCTAGGACACAAAAAAACCTGCATCATCTGACCCTCTCTTTGCTCCTCCAATTGTCCTGCCTTCCCGCACCCCTCCTCTGTCTCTGCCGCAGCATTTTCACTTCTTTTGTGCAACAAAATTAACTCAGCAATCTTGTTTGTTGCCTGCTCTCCCTTACTAGGAAGTAGGCTTTATGAGTGTGGGGATTTATGTCTACTTTGTTCGCTATTGTGTCCTCTAGTATCAAGAACACAGTAGCTTGGCACACAGTAGGTACCCAGTAAGTACGGAATAACTGAATCAGAAGACAGATAATATATGCCCACCTGGATCACCTAGAAAGACTGTACACAGACAATAGAAGAGCCCCCAGGACTGAGCCTTGGGTCTCGCCGACGCACAGAGCTCCCCTGTCCAATATGGTAGCCACACGTGGTTTTTGAGCTTTTGAAATATGCTAGTCCAAATTAAGTATAAAATACCCACCAGGGGCACCTGGGTGGCTCCATCGGTTAAGAGCCCGACTCGAGATTTCGGCGTTCAAGCACTATATCAGCCTCTTCACTGACAGTGGGGATCCCGCTTAGGATTCTCTCTTTCCTTCTCTCCGCCTCTCCCCTGCTTGCTTCTCTCTCCCTCAAAGTAAATAAACATTTTTTTAAAAATAACCCACCAAACTGTGAAGAATGTAAAGTATCTCATTAATTATTCATACTGATTGTTGAAATAATATTTTGGATATACTGGGTTAGTTAAAATATGTTCTTAAAATTGATTTCACCCATTTACTTCTACTTTTTTTTTAATGGGAAGATTAAATACTAGGAAGTTTAAAATCATAAATGTGGCTCCTGTGATATTTCTGTTAGACACATCGCTCTCGAGACTTAGAAGAAGAAAAGCCAGCAGGGGATAGTGTCCAGTGAGCCAGAGAAAATATCAAGCAAGTATGGTGCATGGAAGATGAGAGAAATAATTGTGCCCAGTAGGAGAGAACAGTTAACTAGATCATGTGAGTAATATGAAGATGGAAAATTGACCAAAGATTTGGCAAGATGGAGATCACACTTAACCTTGAGAAGGGTGGCTTGTGAGAGACGTGTGGACAGAAGGTCAAATGTAGACAGTTTAAGTCAGAACATAAAGAAGTACAGACAGCCAATATAGACAACCCTCTCAAGAATGCCTGCTATGAGAAATGGGATACTTGCTGGTCACAGAGGAGAGAGAAAAAATTAAAGGTGGGAGGGATTTTGAAAGCTGAAGGAAACCATCAAAGAAAGCCCCAAATTGGGAAATGTAGGCTAAATACAAAGAGTATAGAAGCTTAGCATTTTAAATCTGAAAGGGCCCTTGAAGTTCATCTTGGACATTATAAATAAGGACTTTGAGGCCCAAGCAGGTGAAGGATTTGTCAGTGTCCTACAACAGATCGGAAGCCAGAACCAGAAACATGGTCTACAAAGGATTGCATGGTCTCCAATGAGATTACATAATCTCATTTCTGCAGAGAAGAACATATCCGAATCCTAATATATTTAACCCCAAATATTTTTCCTCTCATAAGCAGAATGTTTATGTGATTATTAATGGTCCATTAAGAGCTAACATATAAAAAGAATACCTAACACTTATTGAATACGGTGTGCTATCTGTCTGGTATTTTACATATATTAATAGTGATTCATGGAATAATCCCATGAAGTAGATAGGTATCACACCGGTTTTACAAATCAGGAAAGCAAAATTTTGAGAGTTTTAGCTACTCATATATGTAACTGCTTGGAGCCAAAGCTCATAGTCTTTTCAATATATCAGATGGCCTCACAATCATAAACTTTTTGCTTGGAAATCATCCCTCTGTAGGGGAAAATACCCAAATTAGCCAGCTGATGTAAAGGAAAACTACTATCCAAATTACTAAAGCAATATCTACTCGTAAGTCAAGTAGCTCCTCTCTAAGGTATTTGTTTGGCATTGTACTTCCAAGGTCTGCACTCAAACAAAAAATTTTAACCAGGACAATCTTACAGCTCTGAGCAAACACAGTGGCACAATCATGGAGGGGTTTGCCTGTTAGTTTTCTAGAATGAAGCACACTATTTTCCTACAGAAAATCCCACTCATCGTGTGAAAACGATCTTACGTGCCGCTGGTATAGAATGACTGTCTCCACTGGAGCAGCCTCAGTAATTCTCTGTGAATCGGATAATACTTACAAAGAGATTCATGTTCAACGATGAACACCCATCTGCACTTCACGCCTAGAACTTTCATACCTGTGACCACATACGACATCTCTACATAGAATAGAAAACAACTCTGGATAATTACTCTTTCCATGCACAAAAATTAAATTACCTGGAGTGCTCAGGGAAGGGTAGAAATGAGAGGTTCTGGTAAATTTTATATTCTGCTTAACCTGAGGTCAACAAAACGGACACTCTGTGTTCCAGCTCCACTGAAAATCTCCCTTAAATGCCTACATCTTCTTTCCTTACTGTGTAGGAAATTAAACATAATTTGATCTTTTTCTTAATGACTCAGTATTTTTCAGTGCTTCAGGGCATTATGTTCAATACCATCTCACAATACCTATCCAGGACTTACTTATAGATAGAGCCAACGGAGGGAAGGGAATTTTACAAAGTATATTTCCATGAACTTTGCAGAAATATGTTTACTTACGATTCGCCTCCTTTTGCGAAAGGTTGAGTAGCATAAACACTTCAAGTAATGAGATTATCTGCTAATTCAGGTTTTATCACCCAGTTTTGATCTCTTGTCCACTAAGATTATACAATACTGTTAACTCCTAAAAGAAATACAGCATATATTGAAGGATTTTGATTTCGGGTCTCGTTGTTGTTGCTGCAACATTGCTGGTGGGTTTGTGCTGACCCTGCCATAAGTCCTCACTCAGAAATTGTTATGAACAATGATGATTCACATTCACAAGAAATGACGTTCCCAAGATGATCAGTCTGGGGCGACGAGTCTGTGGCCACAAAGAGGCAAACTTGCACACATGTTCATCTCCAGGGCTTTCCATCTTTATTTTTCTGAACTCCTCCGTGGGGTCTCTGATACAGCTGGATCCTTCCATTTGGAAACTCTCTTCCCCAAGCTACTACTTTACTTTTTCTTCTTTTCCCTCATCCTCCTGTTCCGACCAGACCTTAGTCTCCCTCACTAACTCTTCTCCTTGTGCCCCTCAGCTCATTCGTCTTTTTCCTCCATTTCTTCCCTCAGTTATTTCATCCACTTCCCAGACTCTAGCTGCCACGGATCCACTGACAACTCAGAAGTTCAGGGTCTCTACGGAGCTCCAAATGTGTATATCTAAGCAGCCTCCCGGGCAAGTCTACCTGCATATTCTGGAAGTGACCTAGAAGTTAACGCATCCAAAGGAAGCTCATTAGGCCAAGGTTTTCCCTTATCACTTAACAGGCCAGTTAGTTACCTGGTCACTCAGGTCAGTCCCCTGGAATCCCATTTTTCCCTCACTCCATTGATTCTAGCTCGGACAGACAGCAAACCTGTCCTTTCCTCGAAGCTGGTGTATAACCTTAGTTCAGATCTGCAAACTTCCCCTCTGGCTTTCCTCTTTCCACCTGTTCCCTGCTCTGGTGCATTGCACACACTTTGCACAGGGGCATCTCTCCAAAACACAGATTTGAACTATTATACTGCTCCTCCTTGGTGGACCACCACCCGCATCTCTGGGGACCACGTCCTCGACCCAACCCATAAAATAAAGTCCAGAATTATTTTTCAGAGCATGCCATGTCCTTCACCTCCGGCCTTAACTTGTCACACCCACCCCCCGCCCCCCGCAATGCCTTTGCACACACACCTAACAAACACCACCTCCTGCTTTCTGCTCAACTCACTCCGGTCTCATTACCCCTAGAACTCCTATTTAACCTTCAAGGCACTTTGTCAATATCTCTTTTATGCACTTATTACATTGAATTATAATTGTTAATTTACCCATCTCCCCCTATATTGTGTTACAATTACTAAAAGACATGAGATAGGGATGATGGTGTTTTCACCATTAGAAAGATATGCTAGATATTAGATAGATATGCACTATCTAGCATAGTGCTTGTAACTCAGTGGGTACTCAACCGATGTATTGGAATTGAATGGCTCAGTGATGAACTCAGTCTAAATGGTCTAATGAGCTCATCTTCATCGTCTACCCCTTCATTATCCAGGACAGGCATCCTCTTAGACACAAGGGAGAGGGGATTTCTAATTTCAGGCACAGGGTATGTCTTCCCGATTTGTGAGGAAAAGAACAACGCCTGTTTTCTTCACTTTCTCAGGGGAATAAATTGCATTACACAACTGTGGGAACAACATGCTTTTTAAGGGCATACTTTGTTGACCTGTTCAAGTCTTCCTTGTCTCTTCTGTTATTCCTTCTCTGAGCCTGTCTGCCTTTTTTCAAAAGAGAAAACACCACAGAGCATTTCTGTAATAACACGGTGTATATTATCACGTTAGCTACAGTTATAATAAAAGTAGCTACATAATCAGATTATACTTTGCCTCATAGCCATAGAAATAATGGGGCTTTATCAGGAAATTTTTATAACCGAATGGAAATTCACTAATGCAATAGGAAGTTATCAAATGTAATATAATTCAGGAGTCCCAAACTGCTAGTGTCTCGGTAGGTGAAGGGAGGAAAAAAAAGCTATTTTATTATAATGAATGTCTTAACAGAGACATGCTTATTATTCTCGTAAAAATGCTCAGCATATGTTTTTTCTCTTATATGATCTTTTCTTGTTTTGTTTCATTTTGTTTTTACTTGGATGTTTTTTTATGAAGAGTCTCTTTGAGTATCAAAAGAAAATTAAAATGATCAGTGATCAGGGGGTTATTTAGTAGAAGAAATCATCCAAATCTTGAAAATAGGGACTTGTACTTCCAAACTGCTAAGAGAGTTTTAAAAAGGCTTCCATAAATGTAATACACACAACAGAATATCAGTGTGGCCACGTGTTGTGGAAAGTGACAGGCTTTCTACTCAACATGCATGAACTAATGAGCAAGAAATCGTACGTCATATCAGATAGCCACTGCTCAAATCCTGTCCAAACGTTTACCTGTGTTTCCATGGAAAGACAATGAACAAATATGCAAAATCTAGGTAGGTACAATTTTTGCCTTTACTAGACAATGGTTTGATGACAGTCGTATTATCAAATTGAAAGAAAAATATTAAATGGCTTTTCTACTTCATGATAAATCAAATTCTAGAATTCAAAGGAATTTTTCTTTGAATTTTCTTTTCCTTTCTCTAAAAAAATTACTCCTTACTCCAGGATTGGGAAAAGAGTAAGTAAGTGGCCACACACACACACACACACACTTACATTATATTTATATTTATATTTATATTTATATTTATATTTATATTTATATTTATATTTATACACATACATCCACGTACGTAATAGATGCCTGGTGACCTGTTATTCTGGAAGTTTTGAGAGGGAGATGTTTAGGGGAACGTGGATGGCTCAGTTGGTTAAGTGTCCAACTTCGGCTCAGTTCATATTCTCATAGTCCACGAGTTCAAGCCTGCACTGGGCTCTGCGATATCAGTGCGTGGGATTCTTTTTCCCTCTCTTCTCTGTCCCTCCCCCACTCACACTCTCTATGTCTCTTTCTCCTTCAAAATAAATAAATGAACTTAAAAAAATAACCTTAGACAATTGAAATATCCCTAAAAAGAAAAGAAAGGAGAAGTTTATTTATTTGTTCAATGGCCTCCTCTCCTAAAATATAGCTACTTCTCCTTCTGACCACCTGGGAGCACACCACAATTAGACAGCAACTGTCTGCCATGAAAACGTACTTAAGAGAGACCAGAAATACTTATTTCAACCACTTAGACATATTTGCCATTTGCAGAATTGAAATAGAAAGGCAGGGCGCCTGGGTGGCTCAGTCCCAGTCCGTTAAGCGTCCCACTTCAGCTCAGGTCATGATCTCATGATTCATGGGTTTGAGCCCTGCATCGGGCTGTGCACTGACAGTGCAGAGACTGCTTGGGATTCTCTCTCTCCCCCTCTCTCTGCCCCTCCCCTGCTCTCTCTCTCTCTCAAAATAAATAAGTAAACCTAAAAAAATAGAAAGCCAGTTTTCTGTCCTTCAGAACGATCCCTTCATCCTCGCAGGTAGGAAGTTCAGGGTTCCGTGAAGGGTTCCAACAATCTGCTACTCAGCTTCTTTCCCTCTGCCACTAAATAGCATTGCTTTCGTTACCTAAATGTACTTCTGTCCAGGTTTGGACACACTACCCTCCGCTACCTATACATCTCATCCGCTGTTTCTCAGAGCGCTGTGGCCCAGTGGGGAGGGGAGAGGTCATAGAACAGTTCATGCAAGTGACATTATGTTCTCACACAAGTGATACTGTACTTAAATGTCCCAATTTGATGAAGAGTAGAGATTTGTAATGAATCACTCCCTCTTTCGGAATACTGACTTCTCAACCCCAGAGTTTTTAAATACCTGTATGAGTAAAAGCAAACTGAAAACCGTAAGACTCCTATAAGAAAACATAGGTGGTAAGCTCCTTGGCCATGACCCTTTGGATATGAGACCAAAAGCAAAAGGTGACAAAAGCCAAAATAAACAAGTGGGCCTACCTCAAAGTAAAAAGCTTCCACACAGCCAAGGAAACCATCAACAAAATGAAAATGCAACCTACCAGATGCAAGGCAAATATTTGTAAATCATATAGCTGATAAGGTGTAGGGAGTTAAGATTCAAAGTATATAAAGAACTCATATAATTCAATAGTAAAAAAAAAAAAAGATTATATTAAAACAGACTGAGAATCTGAATAGACCTTTTTTTTTTCCAAAGAAGACATCCTAATGCTCGACAGGTACATAAAAAGGTGCTCAACATCACTAATCATCAGAGGAATACAAGTCAAAACCACAGTGCGACATCATCTCGCACCTGTTGGAGTGAGTGGCTATTATCAAAAAGATAAGCGATAACACGTATTGGCAAAGCTGTGGAGAAAAAGGAACAGTTGTGCACTGTTGGAATGTAATGGGTGCAGCCATTCTAAGAAACACCATGGAATGTCCTCAAACAACTAAAAATAGAAATACCATATGAACCACCGATTCCTCTTCTAGGAATACACCCAAAGGAAATGAAATCACTCTCTCAAAGAAGTATCTATATCACCTTGTTCATTTCAACATTATTTACAATTGTCAAGACATAGAAATAAAGTGGCCACTGATGGATGAATGGATAAGGAAAATGTGAGATGTGTATATACATACACACACACACACACACACATATATGTATATGCATCCATATGCATATAACTCACATATCCATATATGTATGAATATCATTCAGCTATAAAAAAGAAGGAAAGCCTGAATATGCTGCCATTTGGGACAACATGGGTAGACCTTGAGGGCATTATGCTGAGTGAGAGAAGTCTGAGAAAGATAAATACTGTATTATCTTGCATACAGGTGAAATCTAAGGAAACCAAATTCACAGAAACAGAGGGTGAATTGGTGGTTGCCAGAGGTGGGGGTTCAGGGGTGGGGGGACATGGGTGAAGGGACTCCAAAGGTGCCAACTTCCAGTTACGCAACAAACAAGATCTGGAAATGTAACGTACAGCATGGTGACCATAGGTAACAACGCTGTGGAGTCCATGTGAACATTTCTAAAAATAAAAGTAGGACTTAAAAAAGTGTTTATCACAAGAAAAAGATGTAACAATGTGAGGTGATGGGTGTTAATCAGACTTACTGTGGCAGCCATTTTGCAGCGTATACTATTTTACCATAATCATTTCCCAGGTAGCAAATCATTACGCTGCTCACCTTAAACTAATACAATGTTATAGGTCAACTGTATCTCAGTAAAACTGGGGGAGAAAAAGATTCCAGGAAGATAAGTCACAAGGCATAGACTTCCTTGTTCCCGTCTTCCTCTACTGTTATATGCTGTAACTGTCTTCAGTACAGAAATCACCCTTTTAGAACAACTGCCACCTGCTGATCAGAGATGCAGGCTCTGCGATTGTAATACCTCAATGAGGTACCCCACTCGCGAACTTTCAAGGGGCAAGATCTTGGCCATTTTATTTAAACCCTATACACTTCAGTTTCCTAATCTGGAAAAGGAAGATAGTAACCATAATAGCCATCTGGGCTTGTTCTGAATATTAAGTGAGCTAATGTGTGTGATGTGCTTGCTACATTGTAAGGCAAATAAGTAGCAAATGTTGATTATTATGAGAAATTAAACAGTGTATTGCTGGTTAATAATGAGTCCTATCATTAGTTCATTGATATTAAGAATAAATATGTTATTAAATCCACACTTTGTTTAAATTTTAGTATTATCTCCAAAATATGTAGCAGTTTTAGGGGCGCCTGGGTGGCTCAGTTAGTTGAGCATCCGACTTCGGCTCAGGTCATGATCTCGCGGTCAGTGAGTTCGAGCCCCGCGTCGGGCTCTGTGCTGACAGCTCAGAGCCTGGAGCCTGCTTCGGATTCTGTGTCTCCCCCTCTCTCTGCCCCTCCTCCACTCATGCTTTCTCTCTCACTCTCAAAAATGAATAAATGTTAAAAAAAAAAAATATTTAAAATATGTAGCAGTTTTGTGGGGGTTTTTTTGTTTCGGTTATCCAAAAAGATATGTTTTGCATAATCATCTTAAGGAAACAAAAAGATGGGTAACTGCCAGGCATAAGCCTCAGGATGCCGAACAGCTTTACAGAATCACCAACTGCTGTGATGATTTCCCATCGTCTCTCTTGTGTCTGTTACATTATAAAAATCTTGTCAGCAGGCTCATGTCATACCTAGACCCAGGAATTTCAGTCACTGGGGTTTCTGAGAGGCGCGGGCTTCTGGGGTAGAGGAAATACCAGCACCTCGCTTTTCAAAACAAAGTGTATTTCCCTGCGCCCCCGAGTCTAGGAGGAAGACCATGCACTTTGCTGCACGAGTGTAGACAGACTTCCCCCGGGGGGAAGAGGAGATAGCCATGAGAAGAGAACACAGGTGGGAGGCGTCCTGGAGTCAGAGGCCCTCAGCAGGGCCTGACCTTGGGAGATGAGCCCTACACAGCAGGCGGGAGAGAAATTGGAGGGGACCTTGTGCAGAACTTGGAGTAGGCACACAAAAAAAGATGTTGTTAGACGTGAGACACTTCAGTGGAACAGATTCTACGGCTGACACTCGCTTTGATGAAAAGATAAACCGACAGGGGCATTTACTGGGTAGTTAAGCTAGTTTTAAAAAGGGGCCAGGTAGGGACAGTTAGTACCTGGATCCTGTCTTCAAATGTGGGGCACCTTGCCCTGCAGGTGCTCTGAGTTGCCTTTCAGGTGCTCTGTTCTTCCCTAAGTGAGTATGGAACCAATGGTCTGCACCAGTTTTAATCATACATCATCGATCATTCCACCAAGGGTCCTAACCATTCACTGAGAGTAAGTCTGGGGTCTTTGCAAAGATAGTGAGAACAATTGCTGTATCATAAAGCTAGAACATTCCACTTGGCGTCAGATGCTCGATACTGAGTGCTCTCCTTGCCTTCACCATTCTGAGGACCTTAATGATGTATCCAAAAATCAGTCTCCTGGCTACGGTGTCAGATCACAGCAGGCTTCATGATTCTTCTACTGTAATTTTTATTTTATTTCCTTAATTTTTTTTAATGTTTATTCATTTTTGAGAGAGAGAGGGGGGAAGAGAGAGAATGAGTGGGGGAGGGGCAGAGAGAGAGAGAGGGAGATACAGAATCCGAAGCAGGATCCAGGCTCTCAGCTGTGAGCACAGAGTTTGACACGGGGCTCGAACTCATGAACCGTGAGATCGTGACCTGAGCCGAAGTCCAGTCATAACCAACTGAGCCACCCAGGAGCCCCACTACTGACAGTTTTATTAAGGACCACTGCGGCTCTCTATTGAAAGAATTCCTGAGACGTTAGGAGTGTTTTGTTTGGAGAAGGGAAAACAGAAGCCAAAGGTCAGAGAAGGCTTTGTGAAGTCAGATCACCTCCACACCTCACTTCCCATCCCACACTTTCTCCCCACAGAGTGACCTCTCCCACTGTGACTCCATCCTGTCTCTTTATGCTTCACGGGAAAATCTGGAGAAAACGTGTTGATTGCTTTGCAACACACTTTGACAGATTTACTTCCGTTTGCTTCCATGAGTTTTGAGATTGAGCTCTCTTGAACCCTCAGACAGGGACTCCTGTTCTAGGAGACCACTCTTGAGATTGTCCCAAGCCTTTGGAAATTTATGGACTCTTCAAATCCACACCCGCTCTCTTGAATGGTGTTAGATGGCCGTGCTTCCGGGAAGGATTTGGAGCATATTTCCTGGTGGGTGGTGAGTCCACGGCTGGGATTATGTGAGCAAACTTGAGCCTAGCCTGTGTCAGATCTTTCTTTCAGGCGCTGCCGCATTCAGTGCCATTGAGTGACTGTGTTTTGTTTTACTCACTGCCCACACTTACGTGGCATCTTCAGAGAGTTCTCAGGGCTGCGTTGCATGTTTCCAGCCCCAAGAGTCACAGCGGCTTTCCGCCCTGTCTGCTTCACTCTAGAGAGTCCGTGGAATCATTAAAGGGGGAAACCGTGGCAGTCGAAGAAACACCCACAGCAGCCATCTCGTAATGATCGTCCTTTCTTAACTGAGAAAGGAAGACTACCACTGCCCAGATGGGGATCTCTGGAAGTCACCACCATTCTTCAATTTAACAAACATTTATTGGGAATCTCCATGACTGAGGCAACAGGGAAGAAGTCGATATGACACTTTTTAAGAAAAAATCTGATATTATGAAACGACTAACAGGTGCCATATTTTACATACATTATCCCCGCTAATCCTTACAACAGCTTTTTGAGCTGGGGAATATTATTCCTGTTTCACAGATGAAGAAACAGAGGCTCAGTGAATTTCTCTCCCTCGCTCAAGCAGTAGAGATAGAACCTTCTGACTCCAGAATATACAGCGATCTTAATGTGGATGAAAAGACAGTTCCTTGGACAACTAGAATTCAAGGTGATAAGTATAACAGGATGAGAACATTTTCAATTGCCATATGAGTTTTGAGGAAAGAGATAAGAACTTGATCCTCCCTTCCCCTTGACCCCCCACACAAATGAGTCCCTTCCTACCCACCAGCTTGGCATGAAGCAGAACAACTTAGAAATACATTGGAACACAGTGTTGCAGTTACTTAGGTTAAAAGTTTGGAGCTGCACCTGGGTGGCTCAGTCGGTGAAGTGACCCATTTCGGCTCAGGTCGTGACCGCGCAGGTCAAGGGTTCAAGCCCGGATCAGGCTCTGGGCTGAGAGCTCAGGGCCTGGGGCCTGCTTCCGATTCTGTGTCTCCCTTTCTCTCTGCGCCTCCCCCTTCACGCTCTGGCTTTCTCTCCGAAATAAACATGAAAAAAACCCAGAAGCTTGGGGATAAGACTGTTCACTTTCTATGCATGGATACTGTCACACATTGGTGACAGTTTCTCAAAACTTGGTGATCAGTTTCTCAAAATGCCCTGCTCAGGAGATCAGCTGGGGCTCAACAGGGCCAGGCCAATAAGAACCCTCCTTACCCTCAGATGGTCTTCTGTTGTCAAAAGCCAATTCTGTTTTCCCCTTCTGGAAAGTAGTATCTATAAATCTGAATGATACCTATTTTCCATCGTAGATGAAGCAAATATTGGTAACCAGGTATGGAACAACTTACTGGCTAGGTGAAAAAGATATGTGGAAGTGTACAGAAATAAAATCATTTTTCCACATTTGGTAGCAAACTTCTTTAAAAAATTTTTAATGTTTATTTAGTTTTGAGAGAGAGAGAGAGAGAGAGAGAGAGGCAGAGCGTGAGTGGGAGAGAGAGACACAGAATCCGAAGCAGGCTCCAGGCTCTGAGCTGTCAGCACAGAACCCGACGCGGGGCTCGAACCCACGAACCGTGAGATCATGACCTGAGCCGAAGTTGGACGCTCAACCGACTGAGCCCCCCAGGCGCCCTGACATTTGGGAGCAAACTTTAAGTACCGTTCACCTTTTGGTACCTCCTTCTCATGCCTAAATCCAAAATAATATAGTAATGAAAACACATTTTATACGGTACATGACGGGACAATACGGTACACGTATTCCCCCAATCCTTCTGAGATAAGTAGGAATTATTTCCCCTAGAGTAGAGATGAGAAAAATGGCTCAGATAAAGTATATTTCCAAGGGTCAAAAAGTATCTTTCCAGGATTACAGAGCCAGGGAGTTCTCTAAGCTAGAACTGTAGCCCAGAACACCACGTTGCAAGCTGCGTGCTCCTTCTACACATGATGTAGTTTTGCAGCAGGAATGAAATTCTCTTCACTATCATCAAAAGTGACACTCTAAAAGATCATATCCTTTGCCAGTTTTGCCGTCTCAGCAAAACTCCCGTTACTTCACATATATCTCGGCATCTCTTCTTCCAACGTGGAAGCCTTCCATTTTACGGGACTCTATCTGTATTACTACATTCCCACTATTATGACTTCTCATTGTTTTCTAGTATCTGTGATTCTGAATTTTTCATTTTCAGTCTTTTCCTTCTGGCTACACCAGACGTTCATACACAGGAAATGACACAAGTGAGTGGAAGATTTGGATCCACATCTAGACCCAGGAATGTGTTATTATTTCAGGAGTAATCTTAGAAAGTTGATCCAAAAACATCACTTAAGCAAAGCTTAATTTACTTGGGTAAAACACAAATTAAGCAGTGAGTTTTCCAAACAAATATCTGAGATACTAGTATCCCCACAGCTCCCAGAAGAAGCAAATGGACAGATAAAGACCATGTATATATATTTGCATCTTCAAATAAGGACAACCGGATACAGAAAATCTCATAGCTTTAAAAGATTTCTTGTACATGGCCAGTTTTTAAATGAAAATCGTATTTATCTAAGACATACAGCATGATGATTTGATACACATAGTAAAGCTTTTACTACAGTCAAGCTAATTAACATACCTTCTCACATAGTTACCATTTCTGTGTGTGTGATGAGAGTACATGAAATCTACATGGACATTTTATGGACTTCTCACCCCTGACCCCCACATCATGCCATGCTCTGGAAAAGCATTTATCTTCTCAAGATATCAGGCATTTATATATTCACGTCTTGTGATGATGTATATTGGGTTTAGTAATGTCTTACCAGGCCAAGAACTTACCAGTTGGAGGCAGTCTAGAGAGGCAGTTAAAATGGCCAAGTTTACACAAAGCTGCAGAAAAGGGGAATGGAATTAGGGGGAAAGAAACTCAAAGAAATGGCCTTTTCAATCCGTATCTCTTTGGCTACAGGATTCTACAAAGGCCACTAGAACTCGGCTCTCAGTTATTGAATCCTGGGCCTTCGCAGATTCAAATGGAGAGAGAAACTGAGATTGTTAATTTTATTTTCAGTTTTATTTGTTTTGAGAGAGAGAGAGAGAGAGGGAGGGAGAAAGAGAAAATCCCAAGTAGGCTCCACACCATCAGTGCGGATCCTAATGCAGGGCTCGAACTCAGGATTGTGAGATCATGAGTCGGGCGCTTAACAAATGGAGTCACCCAGACGCCCCTGAGACTGTGATTAACAAGAAACATGAACACCGTATTTAGCACAACCTATTCATCAGGCACAGTGCCATCTGTTTACCTACAAACAGCCTCCCAGATAGCAAATAACACCCAGCTCGATTCATGAGGGCATATCCAAATTACGGCGATATTTCCAGGAAACGAGTATGGACAGAATTCTGAGGCAAAAGGTGAATCATCAGTGCCTCCCCCAAGAGTGACCTCCCAGGACACATTTAACACCTGGGAAATACCAATGAATGTATTGGGTTGTTCAAACTCATCCAACGTTGGGTGGCTTTTTAATAAATAAAGATCTAACCATTTCCTCTAAGAATCTGTGACTTGTCACTCCTCCTAACATCTTGTCCCGATTTTTAAGAAATGGAAAAATCTCAAACCAGACATGTAAACGTAACTTGCTTTTTCCTCTAATTCGTGGGGGGAAGTAAAACTTTGAAAAAGACTTGTTGGTTTAAGAAACTAAAAATATAATCAAGAAGACCCCAAATATCAGATGCAACTTTCTAACTTCTGTACCTCAGTTTACCTATCCTTAAAATGGGATTAACAATGTTGCAGTGCACCTGCAGAGGAATATAAATTTAATCAGCATCTTAAACCTCCACTTTGTAATCCTCAGAGGAAAAGGCACTGTGTAAATACAAAGTGATCTTATCGTTGCGCCTCATTATCTGAGCTAACATTAACTGTAGAAAAGCTATGTCGACTAACATAAAATGGATATTGGAAGAAAATTGCAGTTTGATTTTGTTGTTTTATCATTTCTATTGGCAAGTGAGCATAAAGTAAGCACAAGGGAGAAATAGATGACAAACATTCATTATATTATGTCACCAAAATTCCGGCTTAGAAATAATATCTAATAATAACAGCACGGTTCCTGGTTCTACCAACTTCTAAAATAAAAACCAACTCGAACTGAGCATGCCAGCTAGATATAAAGTAATACCTTTTAAAAAAAAAAGGCTCAAACTCACATATAAATATCAGACTGGCATCCTGATAATTGGCCAGTAGCATCGCTTTCCACTACTTAATAGCACATCGTTAGGAAAAGTATAAACGTCCGGAATGTCATTTTGATGTTGTTCTCACTGCTTTTTGTTTTGTTTTGTTTTGGGAGAGAGCGTGGCGGAGAGGGGCAGAGGTAGAGAGAGAAAGAATCTGAAGCAGGCGCCACACCCTGCAAGGAGCCCCAGTGGGGGGCTCAATCCCATGACCCTGGGATCATAACCTGAGCGAAAATCAAGAGTTGGACGCCTAACTGACTGAACCACACGGGTGCCCCAATGTTGTTTGCACTTTTATGAAGCGGTCAGGTGATTCTCATGCAAGGATAGCTTCTTCTGTAACTCAGATACATGGTCTGTATGGTTCCATGGAAGGTTCCATGACTGGCCCAAAACATCAGGCAGAGCAGGAATGGCACCCACATCTCATGACCAGTTATTAATGATGTAACCCTTGCACATTCAGTGTGAGCCAGACTCGAGCCTCTTCTTCCGAGGATGAGAATGGGAGCATTAGCAAGCTGATCTGCAAAATCCAATCTGAAGCTCATCCCAGTACACAACGACGAACTAATCCTTTGTGTTGGTATAAATAGTGTTGTGCAATTCTTTTGTTTATTCATTTTGAGAGAAAGAGAGCAGCATGAGTAGGGGAGGAGAGGGAGAGAGAGAGAGAGAGAGAGAATCCCAAGCAGGGCTCTGAGCTGTCAGGGCAGAGCCCAACACAGGACTTGAACTCATGAACCATGAGATCACCATCTGAGCCGATACCAAGAGTAGGACACTCAACCGACTAAGCCACCCAGGCACCCCATAGTGCTGTGAAATTTTTAATGCTTTACAAACTTTCTCTCATTTACCTCCTTCAAAGCAGGGTCTCTGTCTTCCTTGTGCTCTATTTCCCTTGTGCTAATGCAGTGCCAGGAATGTTGCACATATTCAAAAAATAGCAAATATTAATGTTATTTAGTTGGGACCCTAATTCGTTCATCTTATAAACCAGATTTTACCTCAGCTTTGCATAACTACTTTTCTAGCTCAAGTTGTCCTTTTTCGTTTTTCTTTCCTTTTTTGTTCTTTTTCTTTCTTTCCTTTTCTTTTTTCTTTTTTTCTTTTTCTTTTTCTTTTTTTTTTTTTTTTTTTGTATTTTGGCTTTTTTTTCCATCTGTAGCTTATCCATAGCTACATGATTCTCTCAGCACCTTCAAAAGTTGTCCAGACTCCTGCAGTTTCTCTTTTTGTTTTTTTGTTTTGTTTTGTTTTGTTTTTTCTTCACTGGGGATTTCACAGCCCAGGCAAGGGCATTTCACCCTGTGACTGCTTTCTGCTAACTCAGCAAAGACTTTAGATCAAATTTCCTGATTGTTCACCGAGGATATTTACATTTCCACAGCCAGAAGTAGGGAAGACAGAATGATACTGGTCATTTTCAGGGTGTATTTCAGGACTTTCCTTTTACAACTACAACATTTTCCTCCAGCTAACCACTCCCCCACCCTTAGTTCCTTATCCATTGAATTACCTATTGTTCATATACTGCCTTGAATCTTTTAGGCTTTTTTATGAATTACTCATGCTCAGGTGCCCTTAATAATAGTCTTTAACCATCTTCTAGCTTAAAACCCTGCTTCTGAGTCTAAGGGAGGATTAGTAAGTAAATCTATTTTTTAGGCATTTTTTTCTTCCCATCATCATAAAGAAATTATTAAACATTGCTGTGTGAAATTGCACTAATCAGTATTTTAAGATAGTGTCAAAACCATAGATGGCTAACGTGACCAAAGACCAGACTGTCCCCAGGAATCAGGTCCATGCAAGGGCATGGGACCAATTGCCAGGAGATCTGGTTTTAGGCGTAACACATTCCCGAAGTCTGGTTTCCTCACCTTTCTGCCTCCAGCGACTGGTGTCAAAGCTGGGTGAAATAATGCAGAGAAATGCGTTTATAAACGGTAACACTCATGTAAGATTCTTCAACCTTCTTATGCATACATGTTTACACTGAAAAAGAGAAATAGGGGTGCCCGGGTGGCCCAGTCGGCTAAGCGTGCGACTTCGGCTCGGGTCTGGATCTCCCAGTTCTGGAGTTTGAGCCCCAGGTCAGCCTCCTTGCTGACGGTGGGGGGCCTGCTTCAGATCCTGCGTCTCCCTCTTTCTCCGCCCCTGCCCCGCTCACAGCTCACCCCCTCTCTCACAAATATAAAATAATGAACACTAAAAATGAAAAAGAAAATAGAAGATTTGAAAAGGGACGTGGAGGAATATTGCAGGTATGCTAAGAAGTCTCTGCAAGATTTCTTTTGACATAGTTCTTCGGCAATATATTTTACTTCCTTCAGGAAAATTCCAGTCTCTAACCTAAAGCCCTTGTCGTGAAATAACGTCCCAAACATCATAACCAATTTGTTTTGACTACTAAAGAGGCCCCTTCACGGTCCCTATAGTACACCCCCAATTATATTCAAGCCCTAATTAATCCTGGAAGTGGTGGGCAGACCCTAGGTTGGCGTATGTTGACCGAGAATTCCAACCCTTAAGTGGTAATTTCGCCATACTCAGCGGTATTTGTGGCCCTCGCCATCCAAATGACTTTGCTCAAACGCCCGTCATCCCATTTGGCTTTAACGCCTACAGACTCGGAACAATCCAGCCTAATGCTTTCTTGGAGGTGACGCGCTCCAGTTCAAGTCCGCATGTCCCCCAGGCCACTGAGGGTCTCAGATCTACCAGGGAGGCACCACCACATACTTCGTAAGAGAGACTGTGAATTAGAGGCTTAAATGTGAAGTTGATTTTCTCAGGAATGGGGTTGTAGGAAAGAGCTCCTCGCTTTTCTGAAACAAGTTTGCGGCCTTAAAGCTTGGGCCTTATAAACAATCTGTCTTTGGACTTGCTTTTCTTTCCCCACCCCCCCAAAGGTGTTCTGGAAAGCAGAGCGTGTGAGAACATAATACAAATGAGTCATATGGGGGTGGAGGACCCCCCAGGAGGGGCCTGGCATTTAGAGATAAAGACACTGTGAGAAGGTTACCCAAATTGCATTTCCACTGGCCAAGTCCTTTCTCCGCGGAATAGCAACGTCAAATAAAAACGCAACACAAGGACCAGGAAGGATTGTTTGCAGGGATAAACAGGACAGGAGACAGACTCACATGTGCCACGTTTTTCCCACTGCAGATGAATAAAAGAGGCAATTATCTAATAAAAAAATGTACTGTTAATTGCCCCCAGTTAAGCAGTACTACTGTTAGAGCTATTAAGTACTATTTGGACTGAAGAGATTTATTTCACCTTCCTCTGCTTGGAAATTTGACATCATTCCTGGCTTCCATCTCACCCCCCAATTATAATCCACTGGAAATGGGAAAGCGACAAGAGCCATTTAATGTGTCACAACAAGAGTGAGGGGGAAGAAGGGCTGGAAGTGAAGGCTTTTCAAAGAGAGTGGGGGAAATAGTGTCGCATGATGATTACAGAATCTGGTGGGGTTTTGTTCTTCTTTCCCCCTCCTTTGCCGTATGGATTCGTTTTGTTTTTGTTTGTGTTTTTGTTTTCTCACGTTAGGGCCAAAGCGTTATGGTTAAAGGGTGTGTTCTTTCGGGTTTATGGCTCTGACTAATGGAATTGCTCTATATAACATTTTGATCTCGCAAGGTCACCCAGAGTGCTATACCTTTCCTTTCACGATTCAGGTCTGGACCAGGCATTTCCCAGAATTGAGATGGTAATGAAGTCATTAGTTTCTTCCTACTTGAAGCCCTGGCTAGAAAGCAGAATTCTATGGGCAAAGTCTGAGTGGGCTTTTTTCATAAATCTCACACCCAGCTGAGCTGTAACACCTGTTACATTTTCCCAGGAGCTTGAGCCATAAGACCATTTCCAATCTATTTGCTCTTCTTCTTGCACAGGACACTGACAAAGGCAGGGGTCCCTGTTTTCTAAGGCACTGCTAATTGAAAATCTCTGGCTGGTGCAAATGTGAACTCAAACCCGCAAGAGTTCCAAATAAGGCTCCAATGAGTATTTCCTCCTCTTTTTAAAAATGGCCTTTCTAATGCAGGTTATACAAGATTAATTTGTTGGAGGGAAAAATCGTCATTGAACCTCTTTGCCCCCAATAAACTTTTACTTTCCATGCATTTTTTTTTAAAGAAAGAAAAGGGAGGGAAAATAATAAAACCCAGAGATCAGCTAACCCTACAAGACCTGTGTTTGTAAGAACTGGAGGGTGGGGGGGAGCATGGCATTAAAGTGTATTTGCTTTTGTTGGTGTGCTTTTAAAATCTCTGTGTATTAATTTTGAACGCAAGAAAGGAGAACAAAGTTGAGTCACATGAGCGAGCAAATGTAAAGTGATTACAATGGCAAAGCAAGTTTCAAAAACTGTTCTCAAAAACTGAATAATTAAAAGAGGAGGAAATTTTCCTCTAGGATTCTTGAAAGGGAAAAGAAAATGTATTCATCTATAGAGAAGATGGGCATTTCTGGTCCTCATAACAGTCCGTGGGGAAACAAAACAAAACAAAACAGAGCAAAAAAAAAACCCAAAAAACCCTGCAAAACAAGGGAGGTTTAGAAGAAGCAGCTATGAGGCCTCACCTGGCATTTGACAGGAAAAAGAAGTATTGGAAATAAAGTAGATGTAAATAAATGAACAGTTACACATTCCTCTGGGAGCTCAGACACCCTAAGAATTTGGGTCTTAAAGATACAACGTTGGGGATCCTAGCCCCACAAATCGTAACAGAGCCCACAACCTGGCTGTTCCACCAACTACATTCTTCACCCAAAGCCCCTAAAGAAATGGCCTGTCTCTGAATTCCATACCACAGGCTTTATCGCTTTATTGCTGTTTGATGTTTTGTGACTTGTTGGCTTGGGGTTTTGTTCCTGTTGTTTTTAAGTGCATTGCTTGTGGTCACTGTCATTGTTTGAGTAGGTAGCACTTAGGTCATTTGGGTATCTTTGCATGCCTCATTCTTAAGGCACATTCTCACTCATTATACTCCTCCTTTGCCAGAAGTGGAGAAGCTGGTCTAAAGCTTGCAGGCTTTCAGTCATGATGTGTGAAGGGGTGTATGCATCAGTAGGAAGAAAGCAACCATTTCGGTGCAGGAGGAAAAAATAATGACTGACATTTTTAAGTCCACGTTTAACAAACTGTCTTTCTCCAACATAGATTAACTCTACTGTGAAATCTGTGTGTGGTTCTAAATCCAATCCTGAGAAGAGCTGAGACACTCAGAACCTTCAGAGAACACTTGTTCATACAGTTCCTAAACCATATTTGAAACCACCAAAAATGGATGTGGTTGCCTATTTATTGGAAAGGAAAGAGGTTCATGATATATCCCTGAGTGAAAAAGCTTTTCAGCTCACCCATCTATGAATTGCCATATTTTTTGGTAAGGTCAAAAGTGGTCAAGTATCTACAATGTCATATCTTGGCTTAAATACTGGGTAAGATAATATGAATAATATGATCTGATTTTGTCGTTGTTTTATATATACTCTGAAAATCTACCATAAGTTTTCCCTGAAACAGAGATTAGGGGTAACTTTTACTTCATTTCTTCTTTTGGCTTACCTTTATTTTTCACTTTTTCTGGAAAAATCTCTGGGATCCCCCCAGGAGGTCCAGGCCGGCCAAAGCTGAAATACTTGAGAAAATGTTAGCCACACCCTTTGGGCTCTTGTCAACCTCTATCCCAATGCTCAATCCGTTTGTACTATTCATGGCGGGGAGGTGGGGTGGGGGGAGTAGGGGGTGGGGATGGTGTTGTCACCCATATTTCACCAATTCTGACTTTGTCCATATAAGCTGTAGAGTCAAACAACTTAATAATTTAAGAATCAATTTGGACTAATGATTTTTGCCCCACTTAAATCTACCATGAAAACATGTCACAATTCTGTTCGGAGAATTTTCTGTTCCCATCCACCATAACAAAATTAAAGATACGCTCCCATGGAGGAAAAGTCAAGCAAAACAAAGAGTCTCCATAGACTGAGTCTAAATTTCTGGAAAAGAATATGGTGAAGGTGGTGACCTTTTATTTGTTAGGAAAGACCAGCAACACTGATTCTATCCGACTTACCTTCTCTCGCTTCCAGAAATGTGGGTTGTTTCTAGATTCTTCCATCGCCTTTCCACCATCCACCCCTTTAGACTCCCTGCTTGTGTTTTTTGTGTTTTTTTGACTCTGCATTGATCATTGCCAATTTTTACCTTTCCTGCTTGTTCCTTTTATGTGGTTATTTATGTCCAAGAGACTGGACCTTACCACCATTTCATCAATAGTTTCTGCCACTTACTGCCATATTTTCTTATCATAGTAACTTCCTTGATCAATTTTCTATTTTGTATGTGCTAGTGATGAGTACTGGTATTCATAATCTTTCTAAGAGCTCAGAATTTCTTTTAAAAGGGACCATTCTATTATTTAGGTTGGTGATACCGATCTATATTTTAATTAGAGAAAGTCGAGCAAAAATTATTTTAAACCCCACACTATTCAGGGAGGCAGCCTGAAGCAGGAAAAAAGAAATCACCAGTAAGATAAGGTTGTAGCCCAGGTTTTGTGACTCACTCTGTGACTTTGAGCATGTCACTTAACCTCTATGGGACATAAGCCATCATCTATAGGACAAAAGATTTTCAAGACCGAGAATGTAGGTCTCTCTATTTCTATTTTTGTTTTGGCTCTCAATTCATGAATCCATAAATCCCTTTGAATTCTTATGTGCAACACCAATTTTCCACAATGACTAAGAGCCAAGAGTGGTTGATCCATCAGCCCTGTGATTCCCAGGGCTCTGGAACGTGGCTGAATCTCCATTTGCCAGGCAGAGAGATTCTTTCCATTCCCTTACTGCCCGTCGGTCTTCAAGGCACAGAGAGGACTCTACTCCTGACAGGTACCTTGGTGGCTACAGGTAACCTTGCTTGAATGAACTCCTCAGAAACACCCGATAGCTTTGAGTTTCATTGTGCCCACCCACGTCCTGTAACACTTGGGAATTTCCTGGACTCGTTCTTTCATACATTCCCACCCAAACTACACGCTAAGGGAATAGGAGTGGAAATCAGCTACGAGTGCGGAGCGCCCGCCGTTCAGAATCGAATGGGAAAATTTTCTCAGCCTCAGGTAAATGAAAGTAAAAAGGCAGAGCGCTCTTTGAATTCTCCTGGAGACAAAAAATAAAAAAAAATTAAAATGTTCTCTATGAGTTGCTCCAGGGCCCCGGGCAGGCATCCCCCCCTCCCCACCCCTTTTTAAAATAAGAGCTTGCCCTTCCCTGCACAGCCCTTTTAATACAAGTGAAAAAATTCCAAATTCCTCATTTGTTTAGCCTGAAAATCCCCTGCACATTCCCACAAACTACTTCCTTTTCTCTCTTTTTAGCAAGACTCCCCTCTCTCTCTTTAATGAAGAGAAGTTCAGAGGGTTTTTCCCATGAATAGATGGCAGGCACCTGGGAGTTATGAATTTTAAAGTGATCATTTTCTTTCAGCCATGCCGGACAATGGGCATCTCCTTTTGACTCACTTTCACAGCTTTGAGAGGCTCTCAGATCAGCCACATTCCAATCGGACTGGAGTCAGCTCGGAGCTGTGCTGGACCGCATCAAGGTCTCGCACAGAAAGACAGGGAGCAGATGGCCGGCCCGGCTCTCCTCCCCCCTTTCAGCGCGCAGAGGCAGGCAATGTGGGAAAGCGTTGGCCCGGCATTGCCCATTGATCCCTGAATAGAACCACCGCGGGCCACCAGCCTGTAGGTATGAACCTCTGTTAACAGATGGTGAGATCATTATGAGCAATTAATTCCTTTAATGTATCAGTGGGAACATGTTGGAAAGGATGACGCAAACACTCAGTGAATAGTGAGCTCCTCGCTCCTGGGGGAGCGAGCGGGTGCTACCTTGGGGGGCGGCTGGGAATCTCTCCCCAGGCTGCAAGGCCGCCTTATGGCTTGGGACGGGATCTGGGAACGGACTGCCCGGCACGGAGGTGTGGTTTTCATTAACTAATTGTGAATCCTTCCCTTCCTTCATGATGAATGCCAGATTGTCTCTAGGTCATTTTTCTGTACAAGCACCATCCAGAAACAGAGACACAAACAAAAACGGTGCTTGTCAGTCAATCCGAGATGCGCGGGGAATTATTTCACAGAAACCGGCAGAGAATCAGGTCATGGGGTCACTTTTGCTAAACACGATTTCAGTTGCGAAGGTTCGAAATTCAAAGAAGGGTTTCTTTCAACACAGATGAAGCAGTGGTAATACTCCGTGCATCCCAGGGTTTGAGTCTGCAAACTGAATGTTTGGATGCATGATAAATGGGTAGATGAAAGGAGAGTCATTTTTAAAAATATGAATTCGCAAACATAGTGAATTTGAGCAAATGACCCATGCAGCAAATTACTCCCCTTGCATAAGTGAGATAATTTTTAAATTCCGCAACAAGGTAAAAAGGATGGTCGGCGGCCAACTGGGAAAAATTGGCACCCTCTTCTTCAGGTATTACTCTGATTAATAATCAATGAGATAATGGCGTTTTTACGTGTTTTTCCTACTTTTAGAAATAATATTTAGTAGTAGGGGTGTTTTTATTTTATAGGAAAAAGAAAAATCTTGGGGCACAGTACAGATCCTTGGGTAGCCTTTAGATTTTAAGAAGATAGAAAATACAGGAACAGGAAATACTGGCAACTATTCGCTTAATTCATATTTAAATGACACTTTTTGCTTGTAATTAAGACACTCAAGCAGTGTCTCTGTTCATGAAATTTACATAACTGTACAATAGCTTGCCTAAATGAACAGCAAATGGCAGTTAACCTTGAAGTGTATTATCTTAATTGAATAAATCTGGCTTTAATTCAATAAATTAAAAACAGAAATAATATCGCAAAAGACTTTTAAAAACAGACTTGCCATCACCCCCTAAATACAGACTGGTACTGTTTATAGTTGTGTTGGAATGCTCGGACATTTTCCAGTATGATTTTAGAACTCTAAAAGCATTCTGGGTACACATTCGCTATTTTTCCATCATTGTTTCCAAAGCAAATCAATGTCACTTTTTGGAAATCATTGATAACAGTATCTGAACACTGAATCAGAACTCATAAGCCTGCTGATTTAAGATGATTCTTCGTCCGGGTTTCCACTGCCTCTACCTCCATGGGAAATTTGCTCTTCCTTTTTTTCCAGTTCTTTATGACGGAGTGTCCTGTGACACACAGAAAAGACTAAACAGGGGGGAAGAGACTTCTTACATAGGAAAGAGACATTCCCACTACTTGTTCATTTAAATCAGATTCCCATGGGCTACAAATGCCTTCAGCATCAGGGAACTGACAAAAATTGCTGAATTCTTTCTCCCAAAGTTTGTTGCATTAATCGGCAAAATTATGTTTCAGTGATTATACAGTTAAGGAGAAGAAATCATGCAATATGTTTTTATTTGCATCAAATAAGTTAATGAGGCACCACCTGTGCCTTGTATCAGTTTATGGGGGAAAAAGCAGGAGAACACAGGTGTTCCAAGAGCATCACGGTAGACTTCCTACATTAATTTAAAAACCCTAAAAGCATTTAGCAGCATCTACAGTGCATATTGCCAAGGAATAACCTATGCACACAGAGACGTGCATAAAAATTATTGTGAAGAAATTCCTGGTTTCTTGGCTAGCAAGGAAAAAAAAAGCCTTAATTCATTCTTTCCTTGTTCTCACAGTGTTTGCTATTATACCATCTGCAATATACAATGTACATGCTCAGCCATAACCCGTACGGCTGGAAAAGAAGCATTCACACTGTGAATTACCATTTTTCCCAGCATCTAGCTCTAGTCAAAGACAGCACAATAATAAACTAGAAGCTCCTTTGTCTGTTAAACATTGTTCTTCATTACTACATGAAAAGCAAATTGTCTTTGTATAGAGAAAGAGTGGCACATCAGCCATGGGAGTGGGGGGAAGGGCTTCGCCTCTCTCACTGACCACCTCGCAGACACAGAGGCCACTCATCTATCTTTCCCCACCGGCCCACCCAACTCTGCTTTCCAAATCATTTCATCGACAGGCACGTTGGGGAGAGATCCCTTGTTCGGTTGAGTGAGATGCCCGATTGGAGGCTCACAGGAAGCTTTTACCCTGAATAGCCTAACACTTACATCCACAGATTTCTTTTTTTAAATCTCTTCGGTGTGTCCCTTTACAATGTTTGGGAGAAGTGAAGCTTATCAGAGATGCTCTTTTTCCTGTGGTTAAATATACTCCACGAGTTATTGTGCTCTTTGTATTGTTTTTGAGCTCTTAAGGGCCAAATGAGAAGACAGCCAACAAAGAAACAAAACATTTGGAGCAGCCGACTAGATAGATAGATAGATAGAAAACATATACCAAGTACATTAATACCAGTTACCATGAAAGTTAAGAAAATGTATAGATTAGACCAGAACCACCCATTCAAGGAAAGGGTCCTCATGATGCAAATCAGTTACTTACAAGAAATTGATGATTTTCTCAGGGCTTTTTAAGTCTTTTGGATGTAATAAATTCCAACAAAACTTGCAACATCATAAGCTTGCTTGCGAAAACTTAGTTACTAAATTAAAAACTCAAAAATCTCTCCTCGTAGGGAAGGCAATGGGCAAACCCAAGTTCTCGTTTTAAATCTCAAAGACGATTACCTCTTACTGACGTCTCGTATGACCCGCAGTAGATCGTGGCCACAGTGTGTTGCTAGAGAGGTCTGCCAGAAGGGACTGAAGAAGGGGACCCTGCTAGACATGACGTGAGGAGTCAAAATCACGTCTGTTAACTCCACTCCACTGGACAGAGACCGGCTGGGTGAAACACCCTGCCTGAATATCAGTCCCAAAGTAGTTCAATTTGTGCATTTACTGTTCAAAAGAAGTTGAGATCTCATCAGAGACTGGTAAAAATCACTGGGGGGGAGAATGTCCAGAATCAGCTTTGGACATAAAACAGCCGTTTCCATATTGATGGGTTTTGCAGTCTAATTTTGAATGTGACTGCAAGTTTTTCTCTCTGGCAGACGGGAAAAATACCTGGCTCACTGAATCGTCATGAGGCTTTAAGGAAATCACATCATAAAATAACTACATTAGCTCTCCATAGTGTAGGCTCTCAATAAATGCCAAAAAAGGTACCTTTTCAGGTGTCGATTAACACTTGATTTTCACTTAGGAGATGGGGCGCCTGGGTGGCTCAATGGGTTAAGCGTCCGACTTTGGCTCAGGTCATGATATCACACTTCGTGAGTTTGAGCCCTGCATGCTGAGAGCTCAGAGCCTGGAACCTGCTTCAGATCCCGTGTCTCCCTCTCGCCATCTGCCCCTCCCCCACTCTCACGCTGTCTCTCAAAAATGAACAAATGTTAAAAAAAATATATTTTTAATTTCGGGAGAAAAAAGTACATAATTGCCAAGCAGCATATTCACATTTGTTCTCTCCTGAGGAGAGACACAACTTTTATTTTTAATGCGCAACACCTGAAATGGCAACTTGAGAAATTGTGAAATGTTTGCGGAGGTAATTGGGACAATCCTTCTCAACTCTGAAATTCCGTTATTCTCGAATGTTCTCGAATGTCTAAAGTTCCTGTGCTCAACCCAGAAATCAAGTCTGTTACCCTGGAGCTTGCAACCGTATCCCATCTAAAAAGAAACTCGCCTATGTATTTTTATCATGCATCACGTGACAGGGCTAGTTTTGACTTAGGCAGGCTCATTCTGTGTAAACAAGATACTGACATCATCAAGACACAGAGAGGAATAAACTGAGTCCATGGCCATGAGAAAGTGGTAAAAATACATGAGTCACATCAGAAACATCTGTCTTCAATCCCAAGTTAAGGACTTCCCAGGCTAAGGGGCAATTTGTGAATCATACGATCGACTCTCCAATTCAAACATCAGCATTGGTCTTAATTCTACTGATACGTAAAAGGATAACTAATGATTTATCTTTTTTTTTTTTTTTTTTTTTTTTTTTATTTTTGGGACAGAGAGAGACAGAGCATGAACGGGGGAGGGGCAGAGAGAGAGGGAGACACAGAATCGGAAACAGGCTCCAGGCTCCGAGCCATCAGCCCAGAGCCTGACGTGGGGCTCGAACTCACGGACCGCGAGATCGTGACCTGGCTGAAGTCGGACGCTTAACCGACTGCGCCACCCAGGCGCCCCTGATTTATCTTTTTTTAATAATACTGTTTTTCCTTGTAAGTTTGCATACTGGTTTCGAAATGGTTACAACAAATACTTTTTTTTTTAATTTTCAGCTTGAATGCTTCCTTCTTAATTCAGAATGACAACATTTGTTCCTAAACTCATAACACAAAGTATGTACTAGTACTTCGTATAGTTGTGCCTTTGTTTTTTCACTTTCAGGGAAAACATGTTGAACTTCCTGACTGCTACTCCTCAACATTTAGACCCTCCCTTTCCAGTATCCCTTTTCTTTCCTTCTCCACAGTCTCTTTCTCTATCATTTCAAACATACTCGGACCATCTCAGTTTGGGGTGGTACTTCTTCACTAAAGAGTGATTTTGCCTCTGGGAAATATTTAGCAACGTCTAGAGACTATTTTGGTTGTCAAAACTCCATTGCCATTGGCATCGAGTAGGTACAGACCGGGGATGCTGTTGAACATCCTACCGTGCATAGGGCAGTCCCCTTGCCCACCCCACACAAAGAATTATCCAGCCCCAAATGTCCATTGTACCCAGGTTGAGAAACCCTAGTCTAGAGGAGGAAAAAACCTGAGATCTAGCTTTATGTTATTTTGTGCCTAGCTACTCCACTCCCAATCCTTTCCTCTTTGCTAACCTGTCTCAAAACCTCTCCCCTCTACCCATTCCCTATTACCCCCTTACTCCTTAGTCATCTGCAATTTATTTTCCTTCTCTACAAGTCACGGCAACCGTTCTCTTCGGGGTCACTAACCTCCTTGCATGCTCGACCTCACAAGGCAATGAACACTTCCTGTCCTTTATTGGGACATCACTGTTGCACTTTGCTTGCTGACCACTTTTGCCATTGTATAACTCTCTCATTCCTTGGCACCATTGACAAAAATGGTCTACAAGTCTTAATCATTATTCCTCTTCAGCATCATCATCATCAACAACATCTCCTCAATCGTCGCGACCACTGACACCTCATGCCTCGCTTCATTCCATTCTCCATTTAAATATCCTCCCCGCAAAGAGCCTTCCCTGCCTGCTCAACTCAAAGTAGCGTTATGGGATTTTCCTTTCTCCTTAACTTGCTTTGTTTTTTTTATTACTACCTGATACTATATGAATGTATACTTGAGTTTGTACCTTGTGTCTCTTCACCCCATTCCTTTTCCCCAAAGAATATAAACTTGAGGACAGAGGAGGGACAGTGCTTGTTTTGTTCACTTCGATGTGATTAGCACCCGGCACTTAGCGACACATGCATATTTGTAGAATGGGTGACTGAATGAAATAATGGATGTGTGAATGAATGAGTGAATGAATGCATGAATAGTGGGGGGAAAACCCCAGACCTTCGAGTGCTTTCCACCTGCCAGCACTGTGCTTAGTGCAGTGTCTGATACTGGAGATTTTTTCTTAAAATTCTTTCCTATCGTTGTCTTCTAAGACATTGCCCTAGGCTGATTCTACTATTTCCATGGTCATTTCTCTGTCTGCTTTGATGCCTCCTCCCTCCTGCTGGGCCATTCCCTCCTCAAACGAGAGCCATCTCCTTGTTCTGCTCCCTCCTTGACAGCATGTTCCAGTGTCCCACTCGAGTGACCCTGATAAGATTCTGTGTGTGGCACCACACATCTGTAGAACCAGTTGTATCATGGGGCATTCTGAGAACCCAAACATGTTCTAAGTCAATGCCGTTGCTGCTGAATGCATCTACAAAGTATGACATTGGCAGAGATCTTGAGGGAGGAAGAAGCCTTAAATATTTGGGAAAGTGGGCGGCGGTGGGGGGACGGGCTGTATGCTGGAATAAGGAGACCGAAGGGTGTAACGCTGATAAAATATGGTGGTGAAGAAATTTTCACTGGAAGCCCCTTTATGGACATATAACTACATCTAATTTTCTAAGACATGTGGACAGAGAAATTAAAGATGAACTGAGGTCCCCTTCATGCCTAAAGTTCTGTGATTTACTAATCACAAGCACTGTGTCTAAATAAGGCACAGCTCGCTGTATTGCGCTCCACGGATGTGTGTTTCTTTACGACTTGGAGGTTTGAGGCAGCCCTGGGTTGAGTGAGACTAAGCTGCCACTTTTCTAACAGTATTTGCTCACTGCATGTCTCTGTGTCACATTTTGGTAATTTTTGAAATATTTCAAATTTTTTCATTATTATTCTATCTGTGATGGTGATCTGTGATCGGTGATCTTTGACTTTACTATTGCAATTGTTCTGGGATTCTGTGAACTGTACCCATAGAAGACAGAGAACTTAACCAATAAATACTCTGTGTTCCAGCTGTTACACTGACCAGTCATCCCCCCATCTTTCTCCCTCCCTCTCTTCAGGCCTCTCTATTCCCTGAGACACCATGATGTCGAAATGAGGCCAGTTAAGGACCCTACGTGGGCTCTAAGTGTTCAAGTGAAGGGAAGAGTCACTTGTCTCTCACTTTAAGTCAAAAGCTAGAAATGGTTAAGCTCAGTGAGGAAGGCATGGTGAAAGCCAAGACAGGCTGAAAACAAGGCCTCTTGTGCCAAACAGAGAACTTGTGAATGCAAAGGAGAAGTTCTTGAAGGAAATGAAAAGTGCTGCTCCCGTGAACACACGAATGATAAGAAAGGGAAACAGCCTTTTTGCTGATAAGGAGAAAGTCTGAGTGGTCTGGATAGAAGATCAAACCAGCCACAACATTCCCTTAAGCCAAAGCCTCATGCAGAGCAAGGCCCTGGATCTCTTCAGGTTGGGTGAGAGAGGTGAGGAAGCTGCGGAAGGAACGTTTGAAGCCAGCAGAGGTTGGTTCATGAGGTTTAAGAAAGAAGCTGTCTCCATGACATCAAAGTTCACGGTGAAGCAGCAGGTGCTGATGTAGAAGCTGCAGCAAATTCTCCAGCAGATCTAGCTGAGGTAGTTAATGACGGTGGCTACACTAAACAACAAAAATTTGGTTAATTTTTTTTAATGTTTATTTTGAGAGGTTGAGGAGAGGGGCAGAGAGAGAGGGAGACACAGAATCCAAAGCAGGCTCCAGGCTCTGAGCTGTCAGCACCAAGCCTGATGCGGGGCTCGAACTCACAAACTATGAGATCATGATCTGAGCCGAAGCCGGATGCACAACCGACTGAGCCACCCAGGTGCCCCACAAGTTTTTAATGTAGATGAAATAGCCATCTACTGGAAGAAGATTACATGTAGGACTTTCATAGCTAGAGAGAAGTCAATGCCTGGCTTCAAAGCTTCATAGGACAGGCTGACTGTTTTGTAAGGGGCTAATGCAACTGTTGACTTTAAGCTGAAGCCAACGCTCGTTCACCATTCCAAAACTCCGAAGGCCCTTAGGAATGATGCTGGATCTACTCTGCCAGTGCTCTCTCCATAAATGGAACAATAAAGCCTAGATGACAGGACATTTGTTTACAACATGGTTTACTGAATATTTCTTTTCAATATGTGAAATTTATTGTCAAATTCGTTTCCATACCACACCCAGTGCTCATCCCAAAAGGTGCCTTCCTCAATACCCATCACCCACCCTCCCCTCTCTCCCACCCCCCCATCAACCCTGTTTGTTCTCAGTTTTTAAGAGTCTCTTATGCTTTGGCTCTCTCCCACTCTAACCTCTTTTTTTTTTCCTTCCCCTGGTTTACTGAATATTTTAAGCCCACTGTTGAGACCTACTGCTCTGAGGAGGGAAAAAAAACCCCTTTCAAAATATTACTGCTCTTTGACAATGTACCTGCTCACCCAAGAGCTCTGAGGGAGATGGACGAGATAAATGTTGTTTTCATGCCTACTGATGTAACATCCATTCTGGAGCTCATGGGTCAAGGGATAATTTTGACTTTCAAGCCTTATTTACGAAATACATTTCATAGTGCTATAGCTTCCATAGACAGTGATTCCTCTTATGTATGTGGGCAAAGTAAATCGAAAACCTAAAAAGGACTCACCATTCTAGATTCCATTAAGAACATTCGTGATTCATGGGAAGGGGCCAAAATATCAACATGAACAGGAATTTGGAAGAGGTGAATTCCAACCCTCATGGATGACTCTGAGGGGCTCAAGACTTCCATAGACGAAGTCACTGTAGGTGTGGTGGAAACAGCGAAAGAACTAGAAGGGGAGCCTGAAGATGTGACTGACTTGTGCAACCTCATGATCGAACTTGAACAGATGAGGAGTTGCTTCCAAGGGAGGAGCGAAGACAATGGTTTCTTGAGATGGAAACTACTCCTGGTGAAGACGCCGTGAAGATTATTGGGATGGCAACAGAAGATTTAGAACATTACATGAACTTAGTTGATGAAGCAGTGGCAGAGTGTGAGAGGATGAATTCCAATTCTGAAAGACGTTCTACGGGTAAAACGCTGTCAAACAGCACCACATGCTATGGAAAAAATGTTCCTAAACGGAAGATTCCCATGGATGTGACAACCTTCATTGTTGTCTTATCTTAAGAAATGGCCTCAGCCTTCAGCAGCCACCATGCTGATCCACTGGCAGCCATTGACATGGAGGCAAGGCCCTCCCCCTGCACAAAAATTCTGAACGGCTGAAAGCTCAGATGACGGTTAGCATTTTTTTTAGCAATAAAGCGTTTTAAATTAAGGGTGTACCTTTTTTCAACATGATGCTATTACACAATTAGTACAATGTACGTGTAACTTTTATAAAATTCATTCGATTCGCTTTATTGCAATATTTACTTTATTGCGGCGGTCTGGAACTGAACCCACAATATCTCTGAGGTTGTCTGCACTAAAATAAATAGACGAGAATGAATGCAATAAAACGCGTGCATACTGTTGATGGAACAGACTCAAGCGTGCTGCTGGTCATTCTCCGAATCAGTTCTGCGCCCTTTCCTGGCCGGCTCTGTGCCCGAGGATGACTCCCGGCCTCACCGCCCATTCCGGCACCAGCTGTAAATGGGAGGACGTGAGGAGGGAAAGTGGGGCCCGTTTGCCTTGTTCCCTCCTGCGTTGCCATCAGGAGGACAGCTCCTTACTGGGCCCAGGCGACCCCTCCTCCCTCCAGGCCCAGGAACGGGCACAGCTTCCCCTACTGCCAGCTTCTGGAAGTCTCCGCGTCCCTCTCCTCCCCTGTCGGTGCCACAGCTGGCAAACCGAGTACAGCCTCTTCACCTGCATCACTTGGGATGAAGTGTCTCCAGCTGGAATCTTGTCCCTTATCTCCTCTTGTGCGTATGTGAGTTAGATATTTTTTTGTGTATATACAAATTGTGTGAGCATAACTGTCCATTCTCTTTTCTTTAAATTTCTTTAACTTTGCCGCTTTCTTTATTTTTAGATTATTCTCCATTGCTGACATACTAACTTAAAGTAACTCATATCTATATTGTGGTGTGTGTTTGTGCGTGTGTGTGTATGTGTGTGTGTGTTTGTCATCAAGGGAAAACTTTTATTTTAGGGTGTCTGGCTGGCTCAGTCAGTGGAGCATGTGACTCTTGATCTTGGATTTCTGAATTCAAGCCCCATGTTGGATGTAGAGATTCCTTAAAAATAAAAATCTTAAAAAAAAAAAAAACAAAAATGTTTAACTGTATGGGAGTTGAAAACATTCAAACAACAAACAATATCTTAAATAAAACAAAAAAAATTTTCAATGAAAAAAATGAGTTGCAAAATTTAAACTCCCCTAAATTAATCTATGAACTTAGAGCTAATCTATGTGAAATATTATGACCTTCTACTGGAGTGATCTTATTATTTAGGGTTTTTTCCCAATTAAAAAAAAAATCAAAAGTCATTCAGGAAAATATTAAATTCTTGTACAGAGTTCTAATACATGTTCATGTATCTGAAAATGACACACAAAAATGCTGATGCCATACAAAAATGGTCTTCATTGTTTTAAATCTCAGTATGCGTGCCAAATTTTAATGATGGATAAAGTAATAGTGGACTTTTTATTTAAATCAAAATACAATACTTACATTATCTAATTCTGCAGTGTCCAATGATGTGAAAATAATGTATTCACAAAAATTATATCAAATGAATCTTTATTTGAAAAACACTATCCCAAAATTATATCTACTTGAATAAGAACGACCGTAGCGGCAATTAAATGACAGCAACCAAACCAAGAAGAGATCAGTGAAAACGACTGTGAAGACAGAAAACACTTGCAGATGCGCCGAGGCTGTGGGTGACCAGGACCCGGCTGCCGTGGGCCGGGCCACACCTGCAGGGGAGCCTCGATCCCTGAGCTCAGCACATGACCTTCCTCTTCCCTGGGGGGCTGGTGGCCCAGGGGACCCCCGGACACTTGCGGCCTCTGTGGGCTGTGAGTGGAGCACCGGGAGCCAACGGGCCACTTGGGAAAGGCTGGGAGTCGGACGTGGCGTTGGCCGGCATTTGCCTGTGGCGATCCTTTCCTTCTCTCAGCTCCTCGAGGTTCCTCCAGTCAACACAGCTGCCGTCCAGCTTTCTCCAGCTCTGTCCTCAGGGAAGAGGATTTATTTGTTTGGGGAGAGAGGAGAGTGGGGGAGGGGCAGAGAGAGAGGGAGAGAGAGATTCCCAGGCAGGCTCCTCACTGTCGGTGCAGAGCCTGAGGCGGGGCTCAGTCTCCTGAACCAGGAGGTCACGACCCGAGCCGGAACCAAGGGTCAGACGCTCAACCAACTGAGCCACCCAGGCGCCCCACGACTCTCTTTCGATTGGAGGCAGTGCTTCTCTCCATTCTTTGCCCATGTCTTCGGCCGTCTTCCTCTAGAGGCTGGGAATCTGATTTGTGCAGTTCGTGCTTCTACGCACGCTGGGAAGTTTCTTCTCGACTCCCAAGCAGCCTGTTTCCTCCTCAAACAACTGTCTGTGACGTTGCACGATGTGTTCTTGATGTAATCCAGGCAGAATTGGAAGCTTCAGCTTCAACCGCAGAATCTCACTTTCAGGCTGTGAATGTTCACGCTACAAAGGTGCTTCTTCGGTTTGGAGTCTTGTTATTTGTCCTGCGAGCTGTTCATTCGTTTGTTTTCCTTCCCACAGTTGTCTGGCTATTTCTTGATTTTCTTCTTCGTACTTTGAAGGGACACCCTGAAGTCAGCATGGTCGACACTCTTCAGATCAACTACTGACTGGTGGATGGGGCCATTGCCATCTTCTCTTTTGCTTGACTGCCCCTCTCTCTAAGGAGATCAGAGAAGGGGAAGGTCGTCAGCAGGTTTTCTGTCCTTGATATCAACTGGCTGAGTTTCTCCCTCGAGACCTGCCGCATCCCTGCGTTCGGCTGCTCCAGCCCTTCTCTCTCCTCCTCCTTTTCCTGGACTCTCTGCCTCCGTCTTGCAACTTCTTGTTTGGACGGTTCTGGACTTTCCTTCAAACCACCCATTATTTCCTCCTGAAGTTGTCCTCTGTCCTTCTCTGATGCCTTGAAGATGGGTTTTTCATCAGTTGCTTGGGAAAATTTAGGGGGCTGGCTCCTCTGTGCCTTTTTCAGGGAGTTGACGGTGACGTCTTGGAGTGACGTCCTGCTCAGGTTTGTTTTCATCGCCGACAAGCACAAGGTCTGTACGTGAGAGGACCGGCCTCCGCCCCAGGTGCCTGAGGGCCTCATCGGCCTGTGTCACTGGTGCGAAATTCTCACCACGTTCGCCACAGACTTTGTTGCAGGCAGAACACGGTTTGCCTAGAGCCTTCACACTTCTTCAAGTTTGTAGTCTCTTTACACCCGAACCAGCACCGCGGTACAGACCAGGATCTCCCAGGGAAACACACAGAGGCCCGGGACATGGCTCCAGCTTTCAGAAATCACCCACAGGGCGCACCCCCCCCCCACCCCGCCACCACCCAGGTGCTCCAAGGCCAGCTGGAACGTGGATCTGGTGACGGGCGGCAGGCCCTCCATGGCTGCATCGCGCTCCACAGCGCTGTCTCCAAGTGCCAGCGTCCTGTGGGTCTCTACCGATGGCTCAGAACCCCGGGGAATGTTCTGCCTCTAAGATAAACAACTGCCCGACAACCAGGGCAGAGTAGTCGGGCCGGGGGAAGGGGAGGCCAGCCAGGGGCCAGAAAGGAGTTCTCCCTAACTTGGCCCTGAAACAGAAAGGGATGTCACTTACACAGGCACGGGCTCAAGTGCAAAGGGCTGATGGCAACTTGGAGCCCCCGCTATTCCAGGCCCACCTGGCCCTACAGCAGACCTAGGGGGCTCAAAGCAGGTCCAGGCCATGTCCCTTTTCTCACACCAGAGCAAGTTAGGACAGAGTGGTGGGGCCCCTCTCCCTGTCCCTGGGTGAGGCTCATTTTCCTGATTTAAGGTTTCCTTCTGCTGCAGGAAGCCTGGTGCTGCCCACGAGATCCCGGGGATCCCACCCTTCTGAGTCTTCTTCTCTCCTCTGTATGTGGCCAGTGTGGGCAGGCAGGGGCCCCGGGCGGACGGATGTCCCCAAAGGTATTAACTAAGAGACCTGGATTCCAACCCTAACAACTCAGGAGAAATCAATCACAACTGGCAGGTCGTATGATTTCCCGGACTTTCTGTGGAGCCAGTAGCCCCTGTTCGACCCAGCGTTCCTGGAAGGGGTGACTCTGCTCCAGAGGTGACAGAGTGACCGGGTTCCTTCCCTCATGTGGCCCTCCATCTTGAGCCCGTGCCTCCCAAGATGGCCTCGGGGAGGGTCCCCAGTCCATGAGTCATCTTTGAGAAGTGGGCCTCTGGGGAGGTGGTCCTTCTTTGGGCTCAGTTTACCACCTTTTACTTCATTAAACCATATCTCACACTCTGGTGTCTCTCGGGCAGACCCCGCTCAGGGCCTCCTTGTCTACCACCGGGGACTCTGTCGTGAGCAGCTTGTCCCCAGTCCCTTTACTGAGAGGGACACAGGACAGCTGTTAGCCGAGGCCTGTCTGGGGGTCCTGAAGGGCTCCATGGGCGCAGGGAACAGAGGCTCTGACCAGGCCTGGTGGTGCAGGGAGGAGGCAGCCAAATGCCCACGGTGAGAGTGGCTTCGTTTCTTCTTCTTCTGTTTTTTTTTTTTTATAAATGTTTATTGATTTTTGAGAGAGAGGGTGGGGGGAGGGGCAGAGAGAGAGAGGGAGACACAGAATCTGAAGCAGCTCCAAGCTCTGTGCTGGCAGCAGAGGTCACGACCTGAGCCAAAGTCGGACAGTCAACCCACTGAGTCACCCAGGTGCCCCCACCAATGCTTCTTCTTTTTGACTGGACTATTTTCAAGAGCAGTTTTGGGTTTGAAGGAAAACTGAGTACAAACAGAGCCCACCCAGCAGCACGCCTGTCTGTGACCCTATCAAACCCCAGCATTTCACCACATACCTCCCCTCCTGTTTCCTTTCTGAGGTTCCTTCTGGTCAATTCCGCTGGTCCTGTTTGATTGAGAAAACAATTTATCAGTTATGATTTTTTCAAATAGTGGTCTATATTTAAGAGTCATCAAAACAAGACAATTTATTCCAAATGTATTCCAAACTACTAAGAATCCGCATGGAGCCTAAATTACATGTCACAGAGAAAAGCACAGTTTGGGAAGGATCACGTAACTAAAAGCCCCGTCATTTGCTTTTCTCTTTTTTACCTAATTGTGTTTTCTTCTTCAAACTCTTTTTTTCCTTCCTCGGATTCATTTTCTCCTATCCAGACTCTTTGCCTTTAAAGAAAACTCCAGTGGTGGGCAGCCATTGAAAGCAATAACATGTACTATGAGTTGTCAAGGGGGATTTGAAAGAAAAGTCATTTCTGACTGGGAATATCAGCCAAGAAAAAGGGAAAGAAGCTCTGTGTGTGTGTGTGTGTGTGTGTGTGCGTGTGTGGTGTGTATCTGTGTGGTGTGGGGGGGGGTGTGGTGGAACACATGTCTGCCTGTGTTTATGCCTCACCTTGGAATCTGAGCTTCAGGAATATTCTCAGACATCATCTGCTTCTTAAATTTTCAAACAGACACGACCCCAACAAGGACTAAATAAATGAAGATGACTTCTATTATAAAGGCAGGACAATTGCATAGATTATTTTAAAAACGTCTGAAGAAAAATAAGCTGGTATGGTAAGGAGGATGAGCTTAACCACTTTAGAAACTGTAAAGCAAGCAAGCAAGCAAGAAACTGTAAAGCATTAGACAAACGCAATATGTTGGTGTTACTGATAAATAATTACCTGTATTTTAATTTGGCTTTGCACCTGCAGTATTCTGTGACTTAAGTAGGATTGCTGGGAAGTCAGTTCTAGGGAGAAACTAAAAGGGAAAAAAAGTTACTTGTCTTTCCGCATTTGTCCCAAGTAGCTCAAATTTAGAGCGTTTATTTTAAATCACTCCTTCCTTCTGATGATCTTCTGTATTAATATAGTTGGACACTGAGATATAGAGTTATATTCTGCTTAGACAAATTCTTATATTGGCCACACTATACAATGAATGTAACTGATTAATGAATTAACCAGCTGGCAACCATACCTGGGTGTATTTTAGCACATTTTCAACTAAGACGGATGAAAGAGGTATTACAGACCACTTGGGAATCGTTAATAATAATAGCCTACATTTAGAGAAAGGAAGTTTGATGTTAATTTTCAGAGAAAACAGCCAAAATCTTGCAATATTTTCTGGGAGAAGGGGCAGTAGGTAGAACCCAGAACTTGGGTTATTTTGGGCAGCCATCCATGCTTTTAAGACTGATCCTTACAGAAATCACTTGGTTTGCAAAATTGTCAAGGGACTAAATGACTTAATCAACCTTTCTCATTTTTATCTGCAGTCAATCTGAGCTTATTATCAAACCACTCAAGTGATGGCCCCTGATTGAACAGAACATTCCACTGGGAGCAGCGTGAGTAGCCTTCCCTCCTGGGAGGGGGTACTCACAGGCATTGCATTATTCCTTTTTCACCTTCAACCTCTATAGGTAGAAACTTAAAAGCCATTTTGAACATCATCTCATTATCCCTTCAGTCTTGAGCTAGGAGTTGATTACCCTTAATTTACGAGGGGACACTATATTGAGAAGCAATCCCATTTCTCCAATGTCACATACAAAGTATTCTGTGTGGGGCCGAGAAGAGAATTCAAACCTACGGGTCGTAATTCACCTTCTGCTTTGGCATTTACATAGCATAATATTATGACGGAGACTCGCCCCACCTTTGAAAAATAATGAGATATTATTGACAAACAAAAATCCTTTCGTGCACATGTAAAATCCTCTTTCCTAAGTCAAAGGTGGCTGGTTTTTTTTTTTTTTTTTTGAGAGAAAAATAAATTCAGATGTTCAAATATAGCAGTGGTTTTATTTTATGTGTTTACTTTTTTAGTTCGAAAGCTCTTCTGTTTACCAGGAGCCCAAATGAATGTGTACAGTCCTCAAAGAGACAAACTAAGGTAACCCTGATTGTTTTGTTGACTTTGCTAAAGGCAATGGCCCAAAGCGTTAGTAATTAAAACCCATTTAAAATTAATTTAATTTCAGGAGGTCCACAAACCCATAAAATCAGACACACACAAAACTAACAGCCAAAGATGCCTTTTTGAAACCAATGGTTTTCAAAGTGAAAAGGCAGACACCAGAAGGGAGCAGAGCTCAGGAGAAAGAAAGGGAGTAGGGAGGGAGCCGGAGAAGAGAAAGTGCTCGCATTAGCCTGGGAAGCCGCCTTTCGAGCCCCAGCCCCCTGTTTCAAAGACAGGATTCCTTCGCTTTTTTGAGTTTCAAGTCGCTGAGCCATCATTCTGTTTCTCCCCAGAATGGAGCTAAACCGGACTGAGACATTTGGAAACGCTTCTCTGGGCAAACGTTCTATTTGTATACGTTTCTCAGAACAAATCAGGGCTGCCACAGACTAATCTTAAGTCCACAGAAATTGGGCAAGCACTTTCCGCAGTCGAGTGTGACCCCAGCTTTGCATTCAGGGAAGCGCTAACCCGTCGCTCACCACGCGAAGACACAGGCTTTTAGATCATCAAGCGTGGGTGTTTGGGGAAGTGGCGAATATATCTAAAGACGGGTCCAATTCTTGTTTCAAAGGAAAAATGTGGAAACAGACTGGTCCAGATGTGGAAAAGAGCATCACTGACAGTAAGTTGCAAGTGTGGGCAGCCCGAGTGTGAGAGCTAGCGGTGGGGTCGGAGTGTGGGGGAGCAAAGAACCTGAAGATAATGGAATCTTTCTCCACCTACCTCTTCCTCTTGCCAAGTGCACCCTTCCAATCGCCAAATGACCCGGCACCTAAAAAGGCAGACCACTTACAGACCCCTATTCTTGACGAAGACTCTGGAAATGACCCGATTCGACATCTGCTTACATACGGTGAGTTCAGCCAACCGTCCCTGACTGCGACGCTCATTACTTCCAGCCAGCTCTCCTGTAGCTGAGATAGTCTTGTTGGCACAGACGGATTCTTAGAAAGTTCTTCCAAATCCTAATTCTGCTCTCTTGAGCAAGAGAGGATACGACATTTTGCTCTGACATCTGCAAGCAATAGGGTAGCAGTGAGCCCTGGAGCTCCGGAGTCAGACGGGCATAGGTTCATACCCGCACCCAGGGACAGGTGTGTGGATACAGGTAGGTTACTCAAAGAGTCTAAGCTTCAATTTCCTTACCTGTGAAACGGAGTAACAAATATTCCCCGCTTCCTAGGTGTTTAGTGAGGATTGTTAAGATAAATCACCTAGAACAATGCCTAGCATATAATAAATGCTTAGGTAAATTAATGATTATCGTGGTGTGAAAGGCATAGACTTTGGAGTCAGCTGGTCCTGAGTTCAGATCCCAGCACCACTGTTAAGTAGCTGTCCATAGGCTCATGCATTTCCCTGAGCTTCAGTTTTTCCAGCTTTGGCATGTCTGCCTCAAAGGGATTTCGTAATGATTTAGTGAAAAAAAACCTTTAAGTGTTTAGTATAATGTCTGCCCGTAATTTTTTCATCATCATCGTTACCCATGGTCTTTTTAATGTCCTCCTTAAAACACAGTGCTAGGAACTAATGCAATATTCCCAAAGCGGTCAGAAACAGGGCCAAGAATAGTGTGCAGAAAGTCTCCTCTGACCTAAACATGATACGTTTATTACTGTAGCAGTCTAATGCTGTATTTGCCTCTTCTCTTTCGGCCCCTCAGAAATAAGAGTATAAGAGGGAAAATACAGGCTCAGGGATCCACTGGATCTATCCCAGTCTTTCAAAGTAAGTCAGTAAAGGGGCACCCGGGTGGCTCAGTCAATTGAGTGTCTGACTTTGGCTCAGGTCATGATCTCACGATTTGTGGGTTTGAGCCCCGTGTCGGGCTCTGGACTGACAGCTCAGAGCCTGGAGCCTGCTTCGGATGAATTCTGTGTCTCCTCTCTCTGCCCCTCCCCCACTCACACTCTGTCTCCCTTCCTCTAAAAAAATAAATAAACATAAAAAAAAAAAAAAAAAACAGAATCCTTTTGGGGCACCTGGGTGGCTCAGTCGGTTGAGCGTACAACTTTGGCTCAGGTCACGATCTTGTGGTTCACAGGTTCAGGCCCCGCGTTGGGCTCTGTGCAGGAGAAAGAAAGGGAGTAGGGAGGGAGCCAGAAAGGAGAAAGTGCTCGCATTAGCCTGGGAAGCATTGCAGAGCCTAGAGCCTGCTTCAGATTCTGTGTCTCCCTCTCTCTCCGCCCCTCTCCCATTCACTCTCTGTCTCTCTCCCTCTCAAAAATAAGTAAACATTAAAAAAATTTTTTTAATAAAAAAATTTTTTTAAAAGAATCCTTTCTAGCTGTCTAGGTCTAAAATTGCAAAATTGCATTGTTCTATCATTAACAATTTCCTGTGGCACAAACTATCCAAGGCTATATATGTCCCTGGGACAGTCTCTCTTGGATCAGTCATAGGAGGGGTTCTCAGAATGAGTTCTTTTTCAACTCTCAAACATTCAAGAGGAAATTCTTCATGTCCCAAGACAAAAGTGACCAGCCTCCAGAAAGCTCTTGCAGCACACACACCGTTGCTTTTCCCACCAGCTCTCTCCCCTACCCACCTTTGTTTCTGCCCAGTTACAGAAACACAGTGTTTATATGTTTACACCATGTGCTTCCAAGGAGGCCAGGCTCCTACCTCGTCCCAGAGGGTAAATGTGCATTGGCCTTAGCCAACCATCCTTATTCCGGTCCCTCTGCCAGCACCCGATTTAGGAATGGGCAACATGCTGCAGTTCTAGACAATCAGATATGAGACGTGTAACACGAGGAGAAATCTATTTGAGTGGCTTCTGGCAAATGTTTCCCTGCTGTCAAAAACGCGTATAGGAGGGGGAAGCTTCCTTTTCCTACCCCCTCCCTCCGCTGTGCTGGGAGGTAAAGCCTGCAGCTTCTACAGCCATCTTGTGACCACAGAAAGATAAATCTGAGTGGAAAAGGAAGCACACACAGCACAGCAGAGCAGAAAAATGGAAAACACCCAGGTCCTCCTTGACATCGTTGACTTGCTGAGTTAAGGATCCCCGCACTGCTGACCCCTAGCCGGCTTGCTATCTGAAATGCATTTAAAAAAAAAAAAAAGAAAGGTCCTTGTTTAATGCTGTGCTTCCCAAACTACAATGTGTGCAAATAACCCATGTCTCTTGTTAAAATGCAGATTCGGATCCAGAAGGGGTGGGCTGGAGCTGAGGATCCCACAATCCCGAGCTCCCGGGTGGGGGTGATGTTGCTAGTTCTAAGCCCAAACTTTGAGTAGAAGGGCTTGTGTCATCTCAGAGAGATTTCTCTGCTATTTGTAGCTGAAATCATCCCAAATGATACAATCCTCAATCTAGCATCCTTGCTCATCACCTCTTACCTGTGTTCACGAAACCCAATTGAGGTCCGGAAAATTTTAACAGTAATTCCAGTCGACGTGAACCTGCAATTCGTGTTTCGACTCCGTTCCACACATTTCAATACCCCGCCATCACCAGCACCCTCTCACTCTTTTCTGCCTTTAAGTAAGGCACTCACGGCCCGGGCACCCAGGGTGTGACAAAGGCGCCTGTGAATGCCGGCTGCACGAGCCCCGCACCACCTCGGAGCGCGTGCCAGTGCACCTGGCCCAAAGGTGAGGCAGCTGCACGCACGTCGGTTCCTTCCTTGCCATCTCCGGCTCTAAGGAGAAATGCTTGAGCGCTTTTGCAAATCAAAACCTTTTCATCCTGAATTTGGTGATTCACCCTGAACGGCGTCTTCTTGGAAAGTCTGTAATGCGCTATTGTGTGAGATGGGTAAAATTGGCCTGTCTCTTTGACAACGCTCCTCTTCTCATGGCTCAGGGCTGGGCTGGGGGAGGTGAAAGAGTCACAATAAAAGGCGTCCTTTACACACAGCCGCCCTCCCCGGCTGGAGCGGTGTACCTGCGTGGGCCGGGCTGTCTGCACCCCGTGCGGTCGGTATTACTAGCCCCCTTTGTTCATCGCATAGCCTCTGGACGAGAACTAGGTTTCGGCAGGTACGAAGATGGGGCTTGTTTTTAACAAGGCAAATTTACAAAGCTTCCACACTAGAGAAAAAAAAAAAGTGTGGGGGAGTCAGACATTCAAAGGCCATGCCAAATTTGCTTTTCCCCAAAGCAGGGAGAGACAAAGGAAATCTCAAGCATACCTCCCAGACACAAAGGACATGTGTTTACCCTCCAAATTCAAGCTGAGTGAACTCACCTCATTATCCCAGGAGCTGGTCACTAATTCTACCCAGTTAAAAAAAAAAAAAAAAACACCCAAAACAAAACAAAAACACCCAAAACAAAAACCTACAGTCTCAAACAATGTCGTATTATCTTTGCATCTGGGTCCGCTGACAATTCTTTCAGTGTCACACAACTCTACGCTACAGACTTTCATGTATATTCTCTTCCTTAATCCTTGCAACAACTCTGTCAAGTAGATACTTGGATTAGTGAGAGAAAGGTCCAGAATCTGAAATGTCCAGAATCTGAATCCAGAACCCAAGAGATTTTTACAAGCGGCACAGGTAAAATTGCTTTGGGAAACTATGTCAAATGCTCCTAGAACAGTTTTAGAACATTCATACTTTCCCCCCCCCCCCACACAGCTGAAGCAGACCTCTCCTTGGCTCCTGCCTCAGTAGTACGGTCGTGGTCTTTGGGGACAGGACAGATGACCACAAGTTTCCAGCTACCTTGAAGCCCTGGATTTAGAGCCCACAACTACGTGGCTGGGGCAAGACTGTCTGGGTCAGGGCTTGTAAGTAGCCACTGAGAAGCCGAGTCTAGTGTGGCTCCCTTAACCATTGTTCATTTGGACTAATGCTTGCTATTTTTAAATATAGAAATTTCATGTAAAAAGATGTTTTTGTTTTGTTTTGTTTTGTTTTAATTCTCCGAAGAAGTCAGAAGATCTGTCTACACTGGGTCATGGGACCATAAGTTGACTGCTAAAGAGTGAGAGCCCTTTTATTCAAGGAAGGTGCTCTCCAGTCAGCACACTGAAGCTCTCCCTGCTCTATCTTCAATACGGGGTCCAATGTCACTACCAATACCAAATGTCTCTCTAAGCCAAGCTTTCTCAACCTCGGAACTCTTGGCATTTGGGTTCAGATAATTCTTGGTGAGGCGGGGGGATGCTGTCCTACACATTGTAAGCTGTTTAACAGCATCCCTGGCCTCTACTCACTAGATGCCAGTAGTAAGTATCCTCCACAGCAGTTAGCACAACCAAAAACGTCTCCAGATACAGCTGAAGGTCCCCGGGGGGCGGGGGGGATGGCCTCTGAGGGAGAACCACCTAAACTTCTTCATCCACTTAAGATCCTAGCCAAGCCCCCACCCACACGAGAGTCTGGATCTCCTGCCGCCTACAAATAGTCCCCCGTACGACCAAGGATGGAAGGTCTACAAATCACGCTGATTTCCTTCAACTTCAGGCTCTGTGTTCCCTTTAAAACGAGTGTCCGTCTGGATGAGGCAGTACATCAAGTATCCATCATTTGTATCTCAGACTTTCCGGATCCTTTCTTAAGGGCGGCTTTTCATAGGAAAAGGGGTAAGAGGAACATGAGACCACTGCGTTCAGAAGGCAAAGTGATTTTAAGAAGGGAGGGAACAGAGCAAGGACCCAATGGGCGACATCATCGCCTTAAGCGCCAGCCCAGCAGGCACCCACCTGAAACAGAGCTTTACGAGGATCACCTGTGCTCACGCTGAACCCTGCCGCTTTGAATGAGGAGAATAGATGTTCACAAGTCCACCGCCTCCCACCTTGCTGAATGATGCACCTCATCACATTCTGATGAAATCCGGACGCAATCAACATTCTTGTTTTAACTAGTTGTTCTGGCAAGGGGTCTTCCTCCAAGCTCAATTTCTCACGTTGGCAACACGGCTAAGAAAAACATACCCATTTGCCAGCTCCCCTCACCGTCCACCCTAATTAGAGCCAATGCTGCTGCTCCCTTCAAAATGGCTGTGGAGGGCAAAGGGACGCTGTAAGGAGGGTGGCCCTCTGCAGGGGTGAATGCTCCAAGCGTCCTCTTGGCAGGGACGTCAGGATCTGAGGAGAGTCACTGCGAGAACTTTGGGGTGGGACAAAGCCAACTTTACAAGTTGTTTATAACTGAGCAACCACAAGAACCTCATACACCAAAACCTTTGGAGTTGGGGCACCTGGGTGGCTCAGTCGGTTAAGTGTTCGACTTCGGCTCAGGTCGTGATCTCACGGTTCATGGGTCCGAGCCCCACGTCGGGCTCTTGCTGACAGCTCGGAGCCTGGAGCCTGCTTCGGATTCTGTGTCTCCCTCTCTCTCTGGCCCTCCCCCCACTCATGTTCTGTCTCCCTCTCTCTCTATCAAAAAATAAATAAACATTAAAAAAAAATCTTTGGAATGTGGCTAAAGCAGTACCCAGAGGAAATATATAGAATTAAAAGAATATACTAGAGATCAAGAAGGCTGAAAATAAACTCAGAAAGCTATAAGCGACACAAAAATCATTTTTTTAATGTAGAAGGAGTTGGTGCAATAAAAGAAGATATTAATAATAAAATACTATTAAATAATAAAATTATTAAAATAATAAAAATGAAATAAAATTTATTTTATTAAAGATAAAAATAAGAATTGGGGTGCCTGGGTGGCTCAGTCAGTTAAGCCACCAACTCTTGATCTCAGGTCAGGTCATGATCTCACAGTTTGAGTTCAAGCCCTGCATCAGGCTCTGCACTGACTTGCAGAGCCTGCTTAGGACTGTCTCTCTTCCTCTCTCTCTGCCCCTCCCCTGCTCATATTCTCTCTCTCTCAAATAAACATTAAAAAAATTAAATAAAAATAATAATAAAATAAACAATTTTTGACAAGTATGACAAAGAAACAGAGATCAAAGTCATACATAAATGGCATTAGGTATGAAAAGGGGCACATAAGTATAGTTGCAGATGAGAGATTTTAAATCCTGAGACACGAGAGACCCTCTCTGCTCTGTATCAAACCCTACCCGACACATTTTGCTTTTCTGCACAAAACAGACAAACGCTTCCTCCGTAAGACTCTATGCATATCCCTAGTATAGCACCTATTCTGGCACAGATTTTGCATTTGTCTCACGACTAGCCTCAGCCCTCCTTTATGGAAGGGAATAGATCCTTTTTGTTTCAGAACCCTAGCTTTGGGCACGCCTGGCATACCGTTAGTGCACAATAAATGTCTGACGAATGAATTCTGGGAAAAGAAACAGGCTGAGGAAATGGCTGAATATATGAAGAGAAAGGTTTGAAGGAAACAGGCGTATCCGATCCTCAAAAGAGACAATTACAGAACATACCACAGCTGCCTTCAACAGTGTCACTGGTCATGGGAAGGAAGGATTGAGTTTTTTCTGCAGAGGAGACCCAGTGAATAGAACTTACATCAGTGGACACGACAGAGACCAAAAAGACCCGAAATGGCAGAAGAGCCAATTGGATTATTTGACTTTATTAAGATGCCTTTCTTTCCCAGAAATCTTCTATTTAAATTATTTAAAGGTAAGAGATATGTTTTACTTCTTTCAAATTAATCATAAACCTGGGGCACCTGGGTGGCTCAGTCAGTTGAGCGTCTGACTTCGGCTCGGGTCATGATCTAATAGTTCATGGGTTCGAGCCCCGTGTCGGGCTCTGTGCTGACAGCTCTGAGCCTGGAGCCTGCTTCGTATTCTGTCTCACTCTCTCTCTGCCCCTCCCCCACTCATGCTCTGTCTCTCTCTGTCTCAAAAATAAATAAACGTTAAAAAAAATTTTTAAAAAATCAATCATAAACCTCTCTGCCTTTCTTCCCCCATATCACCCCCACCACACCCCCAAATCACCTGCACACAGCACTCTTTTGGGCCAGCTTAGGGTTATTGCCCTCATATCTCCGTCATATCTCCATCAGATTTCCAGTTTCCGAAATAAACCTCGTCTGGTTGGTATGAAGCCCGATCTAGCAAGGCTAAATATTCCACCGAGCTGCCTGCCAGACGCTGATAGTATCAACATTCTGTCTTCGTTCCGAGTTGCAGTTTAAAACCAATCGGGCTTTTTCCCGAATCTCAGGCCACCTGTTTAAGTCCTCCTTTCCTCCATGCCCGGCGTGAACATATTTCTCCAAAAATTGGAATTAATGAGTTTTCTTCATCAACCTCGTTAAACGTAGAGATTAGACTGACTTTTCAACCTGATCGCAGCTCACCAGCTAGCTATCTGCGAGGGCTTTGTTCTTCAAGCAAACAAACTCGTGATATGCTCCCCTAAAGTTATATTTTCTATGAATACCACTTTCAGACAAGACATACAATTACTAAAATTGCATCTGATATTTGTAATTACTTGGGTCTATACCTGCGGCGAATTGGTTTCACACTAGAGGAAATGCAAATTGCTTTACATCCAGGTGGAGGAGTATATTCTACAGCACAATAAACCTCGCAGCTTAGAGAATTAGCCAAAGGTAGGGAGCCGAAATGTCTTACTTGCTCAAGTTAAAGATATTGCTGTGTGTGCGCGTGCCTTTATACATTTATAATGTAAATACATATGAGGACGTAGCACACGCTCATTATCTAGAACAATCAGAGCTAACCCCCTGCAGCATGGCCCTCAGACTGTTTTCCTGGAATACCGATTTTGCTGGCGTATCCGTCTCCTCCCTCCCCCCCACCCCATCACCCCTCACAGCACCAAACCTTTGGGGAGTACCTGAAATATGCAACAAATGTGTCTGTCAACCCTCTTGGTTTCCTATGGACGGCTCTAGATCACTAAGATCAAAGTTAGTTAATAGGAACCTATTCTCGTAGGCCAACTGAACAAATGGCACACCCGACTCCCGGGTGTGTATGGGCTGAAGAAGTGATGGGCTTTCCGGTGCTGCCTTCACCATCCGTCTGTTCCTTGATGTAGAGCCCTCTTCCTCACCCCAGGGGCTCGTGGTGAACATCACGCACAGTCCTTACAGAAATGACAGGCAAGTCCATGGTTTGTCCCAAACTTTGCGCTCGGCTCCTGGAGAGTTATTTGAAAAGGCACTGCTTACTCCTCAGTTTTAATGAAGGAGAAGGTTAAGACAGGCATTTTTTTTTTTTAATTTTGGGGGATGCTCTATTTTTTGCTGTAGTAGAGTGGTCGTCTTTATCTCATTCCTATTTTAAGTTTTTGATTTGTAGAGTCCCCCGGTTTCCCTTGGAATGTGTGTTTCTTTTTAAAAATTTTTTAATGTTTATTTATTTATTTATTTATTGAGAGAGAGAGAGAGAGAGAGAGAGAGAGAGAGAACCAAGGAGGGGCAGAGAGAAAGGGAGAGAGAGAGAATCCATCGAGATGTGGGGCTTGATCTCACAAACTGTGAGATCATGACCTGAGCTGAAATCAAGAGTCAGCTGCTTAACTGACTGAGCCACCCTGGAGCATCCTTCTACTGTTCACACATACACACACACACACACACACACACACACACACACACACACTTTTCCAGAGTATCTGCTGTGTTATACCATTGTCTAACTAATGACAACACTTGGGCATAGTGTAAGGTAAGTAGATTTACTAATAGGAAAACGATAAATTGATAAAAAGAAGAGAAAGATGATAGATAGATAGATAGATAGATAGATGATAGATACTATGAATCCTCCCCTAGAGTTAAGCCCTCAAAAGCTTATGATTCCCTAAAAATCTGCCTGACAGAGGGAAGAAGACAAAAATGCTTAAAGTGGTCTGTACTTTCATCAGAAAGTGACCATAATATGCCTCTGATATTCTTCTTTTCAGCTGCCCAACATCCGAATCTCCTTCCTGGAAATTAGACACCTTCTGCCATACGAACCTTTCCCGGAAGCAGAGTTCATCCCCTCTACAGAAAGGCCTCTTGTCTGCTACCCCCACCAAACTGGCTGCCGTTCGTGGACTCGTGACCTCGTCAGCCAATCAGACCCCACCACCCAAGACACGGGACCCGGGGGCCACCACAAAAAGACGCAGGGAGGGCGGAGAGCACGTGCTCCCCGGTAGGTCCCCGGACGCCACGGCGGGGAAGGCGGTGCCGGCCAGGGCCCGCGCTGCCCGGCAGAGGTGGCCGCCGCGTCCTCCCCACGACGCTTCTCTGGCCCGTGCCCCTCTCCCAACCATACCTCTCCAGCCTCCCTGGAAACTCTGGAAGGCGACCGACATCCTTTTCTTTTCATTTTATGGGATTTCTTTTCCTTTACCGCGAAGATCCGTCCACGCAATGCAGGTGCAGAGTTTAAAAATTAAAGGGAAGTGAAGGATGTTTGAAGAAAAACAACCAGCCCCACTTGCTCTCTCTGCCTCTCACTGCTCGGCCGTGCTCCCGGGAGGCATCGCTTCCAACCTCCTTGTCTGTTTCCTTTGGAGGGTATCCCCATAATCCTCGGTAATTAGCCTGACTTCTTCTGCAGCTAGATGAGCAGTGGCTTCCTGCACTCTTTTCTACTTGTCCTCACTAGACCCTCCAAGTAAAGTCATAGAAGAATTTTATTTAACCCACCGCAGAGTGGTCACATTATAAGAGAAAGGCCATGTAGTGCTTTCTGATGTCCTTCTTTCTCTCGTGCCATCAATTTTTGTCACACTTTTTGAGACTTCATGGTTTTCTATATATCAGTCATCGATACCGTTTCAAATGCTTGATTTACAGGAATCCCAGGAGGTTTTTTTTGTTTTTGTTTTTTTCCCCCAATGCATTATCACATCAGATAGTCTCCTCATGCCCTCCCCCCTCCCCTCCCGCCCCGAGGGATCTGATGTTTATCTGGCTGCTCTTTGGCCAGTTGGAAGCTTTCCTCTGATATTTGCAGGTCTTTGGCTGTCTGTTCATAGAGCAAAGCCCTAAAACGGATGGGAAATCCAGGGTGCATGGGAGGGCCCGGACCCTTGTAGGTGTTTCTCTAGTGTGAGTGGGGCAGGCGGTGGGGGGGAAGTCCAGTGTTTATTGGTGAACTCCTAAGTTAATGGAAGTTGGGTTTTTTGTTTTTGTTTTTGTTTTCGTTTGTTTTTGTTTTTGTTTCTCTGCAGCTGTTCAGTGTCTCCAGAGTAGAACCCCACCGATCTCCCTCACTGGGGCATAAACCCAGCTGCTGGCCTTCAGGAAAAGAAGCGAGGCACCCTACCACGGCCAGCTTCATGAATTGTGGGGCCCAGTGCAAGATGAAAATGTGAGCCCCCTTGTTCCAAAAGCAGGAAAAATGCCATTAAAGTTCCTAAAATATAAAGCTTCCTTCTGCAATCTCTCAATTTGTCATGGCAGTTTTCGGTTGCTATTTAAAGTTGCTCCAAATTTTAAAAAAATTAAAATTTTAAATTATTAGTATTTTTACTGCTCATCTTTATATCATGCAATGCCAGTTTTAAATGCAAATATAAGTGCATTTAGCTCTGAAGCAGAATCACTGAAATTACACAATTTTTGTTTCCTACGCTTGTATTTGCATCTGTGTATATATAGATTTCATTCTCAACCAAAACAATGGAAATGCTTCACAAAAAAATAAAAATAAAAATAAAAATTGTTTTCATTTCACTTGTTGATATGCTCATATTCTACCAAATTCTCCACCCTGAGGATGACTAAGTTAGGACAGAAAAGACAGGCACTCTGGGTCGTCTTATCTGTCTCTCTGCTTCAGTGATCTGTTTTCATTGTAGGTGGTTTGACAAATACGGGAAGGCACAGGGATAAGAAAGGACATGGTAAGGTTCCTTGGTAGTCATGTTTCTTACAGTGCGACTCCCCTTTGTCTGCATTGAAAGTTCTGATTTGAGCAGAAAGCACGGTCCCTTGGGGCCAGCAGTGCTCACCCTGCGCTCACTCTCAGTCTTGCTATACTTCCACGTGTCTGGGTCCACTGAACTTCTGTGCCCATGGACATCACAAACACTGTGCTCAAACGGGACTGCAGGAGACAATGGACGTGCACCTCATGTGCTTCTCCTCTGCTCACATTCATGCTTCCTCATCCCATCGGGCCTCACTTGCAAAACACAGGCTCGAAGATAAAATGATGAAGACTTCCAGAATGGAAGCACTGTCAAGCCAAGCACAGGACCCTTCTGAGCACTGGGCCCTGTGATGCCAGCCCCGTGTCCCATGCATCATCATTCAGACTCTGACTCAAAACCGTTTTTTCCCAACTCCTGGCCTCCCCCTTGCCTATGATGGTGCCTGGTGTCTCCGAGCCTGCAACCTCTCCTGTTCAGTTTGTTCAGAGAACAAAGCTCTTCTGTGGTCAAGAACTATACCTGGGACATCAAACGGATCCGCGAGGCATGTGGGAAGCCGGTCCCCGTTGACGAAGGTCTCAGTGCCACAAACACCAATAGAAAGTTGGGCAAGTTCCTGTAGCCTGAGTGGGGCAAAGTGGGGTAGGTAGGAGACTGGGCAGAAGGGGATATGAAACACCAGACCAGTTAACGTCCATCTGGGCTTGGAAAAGTAACTGTAAATGACACATCGGTTTATTTAATTGAAGGTTATTGCTTCCCATAAATGACATTTTGCACTTTAAAAATGTCTTTGTTAAGTCTGGCGCTGTGAACATTTGTGATTTCCCCAAAGTGTTTTTGTTTGGAAAATAACGCATTCTGGAGTTTACAGACCTGGCATTGTATCCTGGTCCTGGCACTCCCCAAATGTAGCTATAGATGTATTATTTAACCTCTCAGAGCTTTGCTTTTCTCTTCTGTAAATAATGGAGGTAACAATATCTAGTCTCAGATCACAGATGCAAAGATAAAATAAAGGTTGAAATTATAACACAGCGCCTCACGTATTCTTGATGCACAATGAATATTAGTTTTCTGCCTCACTTTTGATAGTATATACAAATCTCTTTCGAAGATATGTCAGTGAACCAAATATTAACTTGGGAATGATAGAGGACCAAGACGGATTTCTTATCCCCCGTGGACAACAAATAATGGTTGATATATAAACACAGTTTTCCTTATCAGACTAATGACTTTGCATTTATGTGTGGGCTTAAATGATAATGGATAACTGGCTTTCATTTGAACGTCGCACACATGTAAATTTGATCGGATTTGAGCAAGTAGAAGAGATTTATTTTTGGAGTTTTTTTATGAGCTTATTTTTGTAAATGCTTATTTATTTTTGAGAGAGACAGAGACAGAATGCGAGTGGGTTAGGGGCAGAGAGAGAGGGACACACAGAATCCCAAGCAGGCTCCAGGCTCTGAGCTGTCAGCACAGAGCCCGACGCAGGGCTCGAACTCGCGAGCTGTGAGATCATGACTTGAGCCGAAGTCGGACGCTCAACCGACTGACCCAGCCAGGCACCCCTATGAGCTTATTTTTAAAGATATTGCTTCTGTTTCTAATTGGGTGTTTCTAATTTTTTTTTTTTCCTAGCAACCAATAGTTACATATTTTCATACTGTAAGGTGTGCTTCAGGTGGCTTTGATGCTGCTGTTCACAGTTATCCCCATTACATCACCAAACAATGGCCATCATGGGGTTATGTTGTGGTCCATTCACGACCATGTCCACACTCGGTAACTGCAAGCATGTCTTCTGTGCTGGCGTCCTGGGTGCATCACAGATCCCCCCTTCAGCAGTTGTGTTTTTTGCTTTTTTCACATTAATGATTGCCAGGATGTTAAAGTAACTACTCGAGAACCCATGTGTGTCTTTGTGTCCAGCCCAAGATTTAGAATTAAATAGGGTTCTGAAGCCCCATACTTGTCATACTTCCCGTTTGATCAGAAGAATAAAGCCCTATAGGGATGTCACGAAGATATAACACATACTGAACACAATGTAAAGTGTTAAGGACGGTAACAACGCAAACTTAAGCCAGTACACGATTAAATGCCAGCTATTTGATGGAGTAACTGACGTGAGAATGATCACTCTGGATGGTAGCGTTCGGAGGGGAAGGCTGGGATTTGGCCAGGTAAAGAAGAAGCCATTGCCTAGTCAAGAGACAATTATCTCACAGGAAAAGTCTTAATGATTCGCAAAGTTGAAAGTAATCCCGTAATATATATATTCTTTATGACAATGAATTTTGGTTCTATGCTTTGCTTTCGAGATTACAACAGTTTCTTAGAGATGATGGCTTCAAGTGCAAAGAGGAAGTCGGATGAAAACACTTGACTCTCGGTGGAAAACATGAGAAAGTTCACTCCGCTCTTGTCTTCCTCCATCTGCTCTGCAGGAAAATAAATGCCCTTGGAACTGCTACGAAGCTTCTTCAAAAGAATTTGGGAAAGGGAGAGGAAAACTTTCCAGAGGCCCCCAGAGCCTCAGAAGGCAGTAAGGAAATGTATATCATGCCTTGCCTGGGAAACAAGATGTAAGAAAATCTAAAAGATCTCCAGGAAAGAGTCCAACCAGAAAGACCCAGAAAACCATGATGCAAATTAGAATCTCTATGTTTCACTTTTGACGACAAGGACATTTTAGAGTTTGCCCATGATCGCCTGTAAAACATGACCATCTTTCCAGAGGTCCTGGCCTTAAAGATAGATGAAGTGACCAGCTATGAGTCTGAGAGTACTGGAAACGTCTCCCCTACCACCTGCACCTGTAGTTCTATCGTTAGAAACTCCGATCTTTGGATTTAGATTTGTTTTAATCTGTAAGAGCCCACAATAAAACTTTAATGCTCTTTAGAGGGCCATCTAATGTTGGTATCAGCGAACATTCAAAGAGCTTGCACTCCACTCGTTCTTCAAATGAGAGCATAAATTAAAACGAGTCTCAAAGTTGACTGAGAACCAGATGAACAAAAGGCCCCAAAGGAAACAAGGGAGAACGATCAAGATAACCATGCATTTCCTTCTTGGCTATGTTCCCTAGAGATGGCTGTCCATGGACCGCCTCTTAAAAAAACAAACGGAGGAACAAACACAAAAACAGACTTGCTTCACTTCTAGCAGATAGACTTACCTGCCAGTCTTTCCTTAAGATATCTTGTTCAACAATGACTCCGTTTGGGTAACAAACTATGCACAAATCCTGTTGTTACCACTCTCTCCACAGCAGGAAAAAACTGGCCACGGAGAAACACCTGCCCAAAAGTGTGGAGATCCTCAGATCCCAGAACAGCCGCACAATTCCAACCCGATGAGCCAGCAAGTCCCCAGAGTATGGGAAGGGGGACGGGGTATGGGATAACTTTCCAGCTCTGTTACTAGCCTTCTTGGCACACTGGTTTTACAGAGAAACATGGCTCTCGTCGTGTGTAAAGAAAAGTACAGGAAGTAGTCTTTTTATTTTTTTTCTTCGTGGTAAACAAAAACAGGCATGCCTACATCAACACAAAGTAACTGCACACATTTTTTCCAGTCTGTGGATTTGTGCTTAGACACCGTCATCTACCAATGGCAGTTGGGTGATTTTTTTTTTTAATGGACTGGCACAGATGACCTTGTATTTGACTCGCTGGAACGGACAGTATTTTCCTTGGTTGGGGACCAAATGGAGACCTATGCTTGCTCTCTGAGACACAGGAGCTCTGTTTTGAGAAGGAATCAGACACCTACGGGAATGACAGTGTTCTCGGGCAAACCTCAGTCAGATAAGCCCTTTCTTAAATCCTCAATTTTAGCCAAAAATAAACCCTAAGTTTTTAAGTCAGCATGACATGTGTGAGGTACCTCTTCCTTCCGGCATCCCTGTACTTGATGGAGCAAAAGAAAGGAGACTAAGTGTGTAGCCGCCTCGCAGAGGGTATTCCTGAAAATCAGGAGAAGAAAGGAAGATGGACGAGGACGAAGGTTGAGGGAACTGGGATTCTTACATCAGAAAAAGGCAGCCAATGGGGTGAATCAACATTTGAGTATGTCGGGGATAAATGCCTGCAAGAGGCCATCCGATTTCCTCTGATAAGCAATGAGGAGCAGAGCAAATGAGGACCTCTGAATTGCTGTCCCTGTAATACATTATGCGGTGAGCAAAGTGGAGCCAGAAGTTAAATCTCTGTCAACCGATGCGCTAATATATTAGGTACCAGATACCCTAAAGAAGATGAAACAGATCCCCACACGCAGACTTCATAAAAGAAATTTCTTTTTTTTATTTAAGTTTTTAAATCTTTATTTATCTTAGAAGGAGAGACAGAGCGTGAGTGGGGGAGGGAGACACAGAATGGGAAGCAGGCTCCAGGCTCTGAGCTGTCAGCACAGAGCCCAACACGGGGCTAGAACCCACGAACTGCAAGATCGTGACCTGAGCCGAAGTCGGACGCTTAACCGACTGAGCCACCCAGGGGCCCCTAACAAAAGAAATTTCTGAGAATTGGTCCTGTAACTCCCGAACCTTCTCGCTTAGCTTGAAAATATAAAATGATGGACACAGGAAGGAGAAACAGATTGTGTGGAGAACAGTAATAATTGTGCTTTGAGTCTGAGCACCCGGAAAGGAGTGGAGGGGAAGAGGGAGCTTCCTCTGTCATCTCAGTGCGCTTCTTTGGGACCATCTGAAGAGCTGGAAAAGAATTTTCCCCTGTCGGGAGATACGGAGGATTTGCTTCTGCCTCATCCGCGAGAAAGCAGAAACATTCCAAGGAGAATGGATGGAGGGGATATTGGGACTGGTCTTCATTCTCTAGTAAGGGGTATGCAAATTATCCCTGTGGACCTCATGTAAGCTCAAGGGGTTTGCAGACAGGGTCCAAGGAGCAAGATGCCAGAAATGTAACCCATCGGAACCACACCCTGACTTCTATTTTGTTACAAAGATTAGAAAAAGAAGGCCTCTTGGCTCTAAAAATGAAAACAAAATTGAAAGATCTAAGTAAAACCAAAAAAAAAGAAGGAAATAACTTGATTGTTCTTATATTTGTTCAGAGCAAGTCAAGAGAGAAAAAAATCAGGTATAAACTTTAATGCAAGGTGCCATACTACTGATAGAGAAATTAAGAGTTTTGATGCAACCCCAGCTGTCAGACGGGTAGAAGATATGATCCAGCTCTTGAGAAAAGAGAATGCTCCTGGAACAGATGGGCGCGCCTCTGAGCTTTATAAAGCATTAACTAGCTGTTTAAATAAGTCCTTAGCAGATGTTTTCAATGGAATTTTGGAGGTGAAGTGGGGAAAAAAACAAAGTCCGAGGCACAAGGGGAATTGATATCACAAATAAGAGACATTCTTGAATTCAGAGAACAATTTATGGTCAAAAGTTTTTCTTTTTTCTTTTTTTTTTTTAAGACTAGCCACAGTATTTGTAAAATGGGAGCACATTACCCAAATCTGCCATTAAATTAATGCATATCGCAGTATTAGCCTTTCAAGGAAGAGACGTATTGAAAGCCAAGGACGGTTTACTGTGGAAGCTTCGTGATACGGATAGCTACTCATCTGAGACCAAGAAGGCGAGCAGACATGTGTATGTGCATGGTGGTAAGTAAGAGGTCTGTTCTTGTAATGGTACCCCGTATATAATGAATACAGTTATTAGCGATGAGATAAATCACAGAGGGAGAAAGGAAAAGATGCTCCTAGGTCTATGTTGAAGGTACTGTGTGAATGTGTCCAAAACATATAAAAAAAGAAGAGTATGTTGCACAGAAAATAAAAGGAGTGGTGAGTTTTCTTCCTCCCAAATGGCCCACACACGTCCATACTTCGGTAGATCAGCAAACAATTCTCAGGTGCCTCTCGGTGCCAGCCGGTGGATGAGGTGATGCACAGGGAGATAAAGAACACGCAGTCCCTGCCCTCCAGTGGCTGATCTTCCTTGAAGGCTGCAAGGACGCTGTTCTCACTAGCAGTACCTGCTGTTTTACTAGTACCTTTACCTCCAAGTGCTACTCCTCCCATAGCTTTACCTCCCAACTTGTAGGGATGGGGGAGGGGAGATTAAAGGGAGAGAGCCAGGGAGACTCAAGCCCCCACAAGAGAGAGGCTGGAGTGGAAAACACGGCGTGGAGACCTATGGATCTAACTGCTCAGCACATTCACCCCAACAAATGACTGCGTATCTTCATTTAGGGGGGACAGAGAGGATGAATGGAAAGGGAGGAGGCAGACAGCATCCACGTCTGTCAAATCCAGGCATGTGTATTGAGAAATGACGTGAAACAATCCACAAACGAAAAGACACGGAAATGTAAGGCAGAAAGAAAGGACTGACCCATTTAAATAGTCGTTTTTGACCGAATTCACATCATTCAAGGCGCCGTGAAATCCAGCACCGTGGTTTAGGCAGGTTTTCACCCCTGACTCACCCAGGATGAGAGCCAAGGCTTTGCCAGTCATGAGACTGTAACTTCTTAGGTTTGGTTTCCTCGTTTGCAAAGTGGGGATAAACACAGCACCCACAAAGGGTTGCTGTGAGAATTCAGATACTGCACACAAAACACGTTTATGTTGGTGCATGGACGTACGAGACCTCAACACATGGTTTCTATCATTACCAAGTCCATCACGGAGCCTGCTTACAACTTTGTGACTTCATCGCGTAGCTCCGTCTGCCCCTCTGACCTCTCAGGATATCTTGCTGGCAAGGCCCTGCACCGTTTATCACGGGCACATCCAACAAGTCCTTACGGAGCATCCAGTCTCTGGAGGACACTGTGCGGGGGACCCAGCAGGGGGGTCAGACAGGTCTGCTTCCTGTCCTCACAAAGTTGGGGAGAAGAATTACCCTAGAAATGTGATGTCATTGGCAACATTCTTGGCATCTGAAAATCGCAGAAGAATCCTTCCGAGACTCACGGCGGGCCCCGTAACTCTTACGAAATGGAAAGGAAAACCTCCCCTCCAGGAAAGCTAGAAGGGGAGAAATGAGCCCGGGGATGGTGAGCCTGAGACAGGATGGGCCGCTGACCGTGCACGGGGTCTTCTGGATTAAGGTGATTCTAGGACCAGACACCTTGCTGTTTCGCCCTCGGTGTCTCTGGCGTCTCCACTCTTCACCTTCAAAGCTCACTGCTGCTGTGCGAGCTCCTGCCTCGTCGTCGGTGAGCTCCTGACGTCTGCACTTGGCTCCTACTCTCCTTCCTCCAACCACCCCTGACAGCCTTGCAAGGCTCTTCCACTCATCGCTTCCCCTGTTGCAAACTCACCAGCGCTTTCCCGTTGCCCACGGGGTAAGAGCCAATGGCTTTCCGTGGCGAACAAAACTGTTTATGAACCAGGCTCCTATACATCAGGCCTTGCCATTTTCTCTGCCAAAATGTTTACCCCGTTTTAATTACTTAAAGGTTTCAGTGACAATATCATCTCTCCCCTCTGTTTTTCCACACGCGGGCCCCTCTGCCCAGAGTGCCCTGTCCTCCTCTCTTGGGCTCCCTGGTATTATCATGGCTCCTTAGACCTTGGTTTTAGGCATCTTAATGGTTCGTCACAGTTTCTGTTTCCTGTGTCTGTCTCTCCACTGGCTGGCAAGTTTAATGTCTTGTATTTTGGTGCCCCCACATCTGTGACTTGGCATAACTCAAGATAGGTGCTCAGTGGAAAAGTATCTCTTTTTTTCGTGCATTTTATCTTATTTGATATTCCCAGAAACTGCCTTTTGGAAACTACGTGAGACTGGTGGAGCCAGTTTGGGATTTTTAGCTTTGCTGTCAAATGACAAAACCGATGTTAAAAAATATTCAGAAGCGGTGGTCCAGGTGAGTAGAGATAACACAAGTTGTTTCTTAAATTCTTGCATTGCCTTCACATTCTCTCTTCCACCTGACCTCTGAGTATAGGGATGTGAAGCAACAGAAACGGATTGGATGATAAAAATAAATAATACGGTGCAAAAGCCAAAGATCTGCGGATGTAAACCAGTAAACGAATTAGATCATCACCCTGTATTTGTTAGTCACCTTTCAAAGAGTCTGCTCCTGAAGGATTTTCTACATTGTTTTCCAGTCTCGACCCAACCAACCAAACAAACAAAAGTCTTTCACGCTTTTGTTCTTTTGCTGTTCGTAATCCTCGATGTTAAGTTTCCAAAATGGCATCCAGCATTCAATTTAGTTCCATCACAGGCCTTCAACCCGGGTACCGACGCCTGGTGATACCTGGAGGACCCAGACAGGGAAACAATATTGCTTTAAGCCACCTCGGCTCTTGAGACGGGGTCACTGGTCACGGGGAGAGAGGCAAATTCACAAGGAGCCTTGTGGGAGTTAATGAACGGCTGGCCGCATGGTCCCTGTCGGAAGGTGTTGACTCTTCAGACAACTGGGACTGTTTCCTGGGAGTAAATGAGAAGGGCCTGCATCTCAATCACACGGAAGCATTCAGACCCACGGCTGATGAAAATAGCCACAGAGCCAGGCGTATTTTTCCTTTTTTGATGGTGTTTGTAGACACGGAGGAGTATCTAACTGAATATACGGTTTTCACGTTAAGCTACTCTAGGGAGAAAATATGAAAAGCTATATAGAAATGGCATATTCTTAATAAGGAAATATCAAAACACGACAAGGGAAAATTCTGAAACACGGGTACACCAGCCTGGAATGAATGCGGGCGTCCCAACGACTGCATCATTAACGGCTCGGAAAGAAATGAAGTTGAGATACAAAGATCCACAGATATCACTGAAAGATGGTCACACTGATAGAACCCACTAAGGGCGTGTTGACATCGCACATCTCCGACATTAACCGCTTTTCCCAACTTGACCATTTTCATTTTTTAAAAATTGTTTTACATGTTTATTTATTTTTGAGAGAGAGACACACACACACACACACACACACACACACACACACAGAGTGCGAGCGGGGGAGGGGGAGAGAGAGGGAGACACAGAATCCAAAACAGGCTCCAGGCTCCGAGCTGTCAGCACAGAGCCCAACGCGGGGCTCGACCTCACCAACTGCAAGATCATGACCCGAGCCAAAGTCGGACGCTTAACCTACTGAGCCACCCAGGCGCTGCTTAATCATTTTCATTTGTTGCTTTACTCATCTGGTGATATTTTCTCATTACATGCTCACTGACATCTTTGACGGGTAAACCCTGTCACTGAATGCTAACCTTTTAGCAGATATAAGCAGCAGAAAACTTCATTGCCTTTTTGTTGCCATCAGATAAAATTACCTGAACATATAGATCTGCCTGTTGTGTTACTGTTAGGTGTTGCATAAAATAAGGTAAATAAATGCTGTCAACGACCTCTGGGAGGCAGTTTGATCTAAGTGAAGAAGTCAGACGACTGGAGGATTCGCTTCTTGGCAGTTACGTGACCTTGGACAATTGTTTAACCCCTCCTTGCCTCAGTTTCCTGTTGTAGTGCGGATTATATGACATGATTGTAAGGAACCTGGCATGAAGTTAACTCTTGTATTGATTTCTCCTTTCTTGACTACAAAGAGCACTCAGTTGAGTTTATTCATTCATCTCATTTTTATTTTTCCATTCTCCTTATTGCAAACCCCGGGTTTGCCTTTGACCTTGCATACATCCTCAACAGCCCTCTAGAACTTCATAGATATATCCAGAAATTTGTCTTGCCTGTTACCGAATAGGAAGCAAGGACTATATGAGTACAAGGTGGGTAGATATTAAACATCTTACTATCGTTTTTTTGTTTTATTTTTGTTGTTGTTGGGTTTTTTTTTTGTTTTTTGTTTTTTTTTTTTGTTTTTTTTTTTTTGCTACTAGAGTCAACCCCCCCTTGGCAGGGGTCAGTGTAATGGGTTTTTCCATTACAATTTCCTCCATGTTGGGGATCGAGAATTTCCTGGGGGCAGACATCTCCTGCAGAGAGTTTAAACAATGCAGTTAGGAGTAATAGTTGATGTTCCATATTCCAAGTGTAACCAAAATGTGGGTCATTTCTTCCTCTTTCAAACGTGATTTTTTTTTTGTTTGTTGGTCGTGAGATATGCATCAGATTGCATGCATATACGCATTTCTCATTACGTGGGGTTAGGCTCTCATTCAGCCTCCATTTCTTCCTGCACGAGAGATGGAAGTAACTATCAAGATGTGGAACAAGGAATTTTTGTTTCTTTTTTTGGTCAGAATAACAATGGCATGTTTTTATCTCCAATAGACTCAACAATGAAATATAATAAATAACAGAATGAGGAAGATTTTGACAATTTATACATGTGTATTCTAAAATGAAAAGGAAGCAGAGAGAATACTGCACTCAGGAGAGAACATTAAAAATGTCCAGCCCGTCATGGCAGAACGTGATCAGCATGGCTCAGAATACAGAGGTGATGTTGACATTGTTCACAAGATTGAGTTCAGCCAACCTGGAATGTGATGTGCGCTGACTGCCATTTAACCACAGATTTTTAAAAATCTATCTCAGCAGCATCTCCAGCTTTTAAAACTTACCTAAATTTTAACCCCAAGCATTCAGTCATGGGGCAAATATCCCGAACGTTAATTCTGAGAGACTAGAATTCTAAACTGTTACTGAGTTGAGTCACATACATGCTTTGTGAACAGCACGATCAATGCTAAAAAGCAGTAACATTTCTACATATGTGTTTCTTGTCATTCCTCTCTCAATCCTTTTCATCTGTCTCGTGGTAGCATCAGAGTCACAAACAGCATTCAGACTCACGTATGCTCAGCACTCCTGACTATTTTCACACTGAGAGTGATGCATGCATACCTGCAGGTCGGTGCCCTCTTAGCTCTAACCCATTCGATTTGTCACATGTCCCTGAGGACCACTTACAGAGCTAGACGTGTTTCACTCACAAACACTTGCAGACCATCTCCGTCTAGTCACTTAGGAATGCTTACTTGCTCGTTGCTTGCAAGATGACCATCACAAACATACGTGCTTTTCCCACGTTACACTGTCAGATATACACATGTGAAGGAGAAGTTGAATTTTAACACGACCTCCCTCCCTCCCTCCCTCCATCAAATGCGAAATGATTTTCGCATTTCAAGTTCAGAGTTAGGATTTGCTCCTTCTCGAATCCCAGTTGCTCATTAGGGAAACAACTTTTCTCCACGGGGCTAAAAAAGACTGGGGACTGATACAACACTGGATCATTTGAGCCAAACACACTTTAGCTTCAAAGATTTGTGCCCCATAGCATTTCTGCCTCTCAGTTCTCTTTTGCTTTGCATTTACTGACCCAAGTAAAGAATTGAACACTGATAGATAATGATGTCAGCCAGGGTATTATTGGGCCAGGCTTATCAAAGTCAGAGAAATCCATTCATCATGGATCATCAAATGAGGCTGAGCAATTTAAAAACCGGAATTTCTGGGCTCCCGTCCCGCTATGGCAGAGCCACTTATAATTAGGTAAAGTAAATGTTTAACTTCTGAGTCGAGTGACCTAAGAGTAAATGTCCCTGCCACCCAGCTGGTCCTCATCCTCCCAAAAATATCTTCCCAAATTGCTTAAGAATTTTTAAAATTCCTTTCACATGGAGGAACATTATATGACAGTAGGAGAAGCCGTACGTTTACTTAGTATTGCATGAAAGTGTGGCTATCCTTACAGGGGGCAAGTGTCCTTTAGTAAAATGTAGACCATTAAAATTTAGCACTAGAAGGATGATCTCCTAGGAGGAAGGTTGGCTGCTTGAGTATTGGTTCTCCCTCACTCCCCCCATCACCAGAGCTTTACCTCTTGGGGTTCTTGCTTGGTGCTGGTTACCACAGCCACCCCCAGGGATGGCATGCTCTCCTTTTAATACTCTGGGTCATGCGTTGACTAACGCCTCTTGGCATCTCTTAGCAAAGCAGATACCGGCTGGAATACTCAAATACAATGGTGGCAGAAAGAGAGGAAATGGAGAGGACGAGGGAGGGAAGGAAGACAGCGAACTAGCACTGTGTGACTACAGTCTGGAAGCTTTCCATGCGTAGGAGCTATTTAACCCTCACGTCAGTCATCCAAGGAAGATTTCACTATTCACACGTCGTAAGGGGTACAAGACCCAGAGAGATGTAGTAACTTGCCCAATGTCACCCATTGGTAGACGACAGAGCTGGAATCCTAACCCCGATGCGCATGACCTTCCGGAGTCCACCTGGCTCCCATCCAGGGAGGGCCTGCTCCTTTAGAGTACCGAAGGATCCCCACAACTTTTCTGTTAAGTCTCTGGACTTCCTAACTCCTCATACCAAGTCCATCTCTATAGGGACAGTGCCAGAACCTTCCAAAGGAAACCACATCTCCAATAGACAATCGACTTCATGGGTAAGTCCAAGAGAAACATCCAGCAGCACCTGGATTTGACTCTTTGGTGTCTGGCTGTCTAGCCTGAGACACCCCTTTCCAGGCGACTGGTTCTCCCTCAAATCCAGTAAGTCTCCGGACCCACAAAACCATAGAACCTCATAACCATATAATCTCGCATGTATCTTCCACACAAGAGTTACACACAAATACAGTAATGGAGAGTATTTCTTCTATAGACGTTAGTACCACATTCTTTTCTGAGGAAGGCACTAAGTGCAGAGAGGAGGAGGAATGAGGATTTCTATTAAGACCCTGCTCATTTCTGAAGGCTCACCACAGCTCGCTCCTGGGGATTTTTCTGAGGTCTCCGGGTAGTCCAAATTTACCCATTTTCTAATCTCATAACGTTTTGTTTCTACCTCTATTATTGCCTCTGAGATTATGCTGTCTTGTGGCATAATTAGTCGATGACAGCCCTCCGCCCCAAGAAAAGTGAAAGTGCCTTATTTCATGCGGTTATTGAGAACAGTTATTAGAACCGGTAACAGTAGTAATCGTATTAATAGCAACAACCAGTATTCCTTTGAGCACTTATCTTTGAGTCTCCCATCCACACAACCCTGGAGATAAAGAATATTAGTCTTTTTTTTTTTTTTTTTGGTAGATGTAGGAACCCATGTTTTAAACAGTTAAACAACTTCCCCAAAGTCTCACACCAATATATGGCTTCAATCCCACATCTGACTAATTCCCAGAGGATACATTTTTTTTTTCCCAGTGACCACTAAATAAGTGTTTACTGAAAGAATGAGGATAGTAAAACGTCACCTGTTTCTTAATTTTGGTCTATAAATGACCCAAAATAAATCAAACAGGCACACAGTTTTGTAATAACAAAGTTATTGAGACCCCCTTGTTTTTAAGACCCCATTAGATCCTGCCTAAGTAAGCCGCCCAATTTCAGACTTTTATTTCCAAGAGGCATCAGTAGTTCATAAAAACGTATGCATGTTAAGAATACAAAAACAGAGATAAGAAGATAAGACCCGGTAAGTGTGGTCACAAGGTATAAACTCCTAGTTCTAGAAATAAGTCCTGGGGATGTAACGCACAGCATAGTGACCATAGTTAACAATACTGTCTTGTGTATTTGAGAGTTTCTGGGAGAACAGATCTTAAAAGTTCTCATCACAACACACAAAAATTGTAGCTATGTGTGGTGATGCATGTTAACTAAACATTGTGGTGATCATTCCACCATATATACCTATGTCAAAACATTATGTTATAAAAATGAGTACAGTGTTATGTGTCAGTTACATCTCAGTAAAAAAGACCATGTATCTGAAGATCGGACTTTTTATTTTTATCTCTGCCATGGCCTAGGTGGTCCTTCTACCAAGGATACTCCTACCTCTCGGCAAGCCAGCTGATTCACTACTACTCCAAGATGATCAGCCTCTCTGTCAACTTCTATAGATATTCCGTGGATCCTCAAATCCTTTGAGAAGGGATAAAACAAAACAAAGATCTGCATTAGTATGTATTAAGCAATGCGAATTCAGTATTATCATTTTTTAATAGAATTAAAAGTCTGCAAGAGACTGAGTTGTCTTCAGGTTATTTTCTGTGGGGAAGAAATAACTCTTCATTCCTCGATGAATCATATTTCATGGTATTGTGCACAAAATCTGCTTGCCAGAGGTCAGTGCTGTGAATAGCAAATGATTTCTGTGCTCGAATATTTAGATTTATCCCAGCTTTTGGATACAAAGAAGGCCCCTGGTCCACTGAGTCAGAGACAAGTCATGGCAATAATGTTAATCAGACATGAACAGATGAACAATGAGGGATATGAAATTTCCATTATTGATGGTGATGAAGTAAGAAAGAAAGAAAGAAAGAAAGAAAGAAAGAAAGAAAAAGAAAGACAAGAAAGTCACATAAACATACGGCACACACTTAGGAGAGAACAGGAAAAGAAAGGAAAACAGATGTTCTGTTCCCTAGATTGCACAGGGCAGTTGGTGACAATGGCCACCAAAATGATGGGCCAACAGCAGTATCAGTCTCAATAGATGTTATAAGACTAATTTTTTTTTTTTTTTGCTGGTTTGATTAATCAACTAATCAAACTAGTTTGTTCTAATAAATGACTGTAGATTATTAATTATTACCAGTGTTAGGCTCTTATGGAGGGAAACCAGGAAATATTAAAAACTAGTTCTTTTCCTTCAGTTTCCTACAGTCTCCTTCACTGCACATTTGCTGAATGCCTACCATGTGCGAGCCATTGTTCCCAAGTCTCTGTCCCACTAGACCAAGGAATCTTTGAGTGTAGGAACAGATGACCATGTAAGAAAACCAATATGATGCTGCATCATCAGCTTTACAAACCAGAAGGATGGCCTTTGGGAAGGCTTCCCAGAAGGGATCTTGATTGACAAGCTCTTCATTAATGAGTAAAAGCTACATATTTGAGGCAACCTGTGCATGAGACATTATGCCACTTCTAGCAAACAGTAAAAGAATCCACATGGTGGAATAGTGAAGTCTTTAAGGAAATGGAAGTTGAGGCCAGCTAGAAAGGAGAGAGGGTGGGCATAAAGGGTCCCGGATGCTGTGATCTGGAACTTGAACAAAATGCATGTGCAGAAAAATATAACCAAGAGCATAAAGGAGTAAATGAACATGAATAACGGTTAGAAGCTAAACCTTCAGAGGACCCATCTTGCAGGCCAGATAACCAGAGAACTGACAAGACCACCATGGCAGACAAAACAACCATTCGTAACTCCCCTTAGCTTGCTTGCCTCCAACCACAAAGACAAAAATCAGGAGACTGGCCTCCCTTCAGAGGTCTGGTCACGTGACTGGTGATAATGCTCAGGCCAATGAGCTTAAGTCAATGTCTCCTGGGGCTTCTCTAGATACACACACACCAGCAAATTGTGCTAGCTACTTATTCAAAGATTTTTCACCCCTAATTAAAAGAAAGACTAACCAACCAAGCTTCCCCTCACTCTCCTACCACTACCTGTTCTCTGCCTTTGAAAGGGCCTCGCAACCTTGTGAATCTTCAAGAGCCAATTTAAGACCGTGGCAGAAAGGACAGGGCACTGTTTCCTAAACCGAGATCAATCTCATCAAATAAATCATTCCCGCTTGAAGTGTCTCTTTCAGTGAGCAGACCATCACTGGCCATTTGATTACAATTTATTTCCTAAGGTAAGTAAACAAAATTTCATTTTCCTACATCATCAGGTTCAACCAAGTTAGAAAACCCAAACAGCTGAAAGGCAGATACACGGTGGCTAGAGTGAAACCCTGATGGGTTTGCCTTCAGATGGCCATACAATATCATCTAATGGCATGAGCACCAGGCAGAAAGGCAGATTCTGGTACATGCTTTGTCTTTAATTAGATGAGGCAGTTAGATTAACCACGAAATGAGGACACCAATTGGAAGTCATGACCTGGAACCAGATTCATTCCCTGGGGTTGAAGACACAACCCAGGGTGTGGGCACAAAGAAACCCATGAATAAGTGTCCAGGAGAAGTTTAGAACAACTACTGTGTTCTTCTCCTGCTTTATTTTATATTATTTTTTAGTTATATGATGTATTTATTTAAATTCAAGTTAATTAACATACAGTGTAGTATTGATTTCAGGAGTAGAACCCAGTGATTCATCACTTACATACAACACCCAGTGCTCATCCCAACAAGTGTCCTCCTTAGTGCCCATCCCCCATTTAGCCCATCCCCCACCCACCTCCCCTCTAGCAACCCCCAGTTTGTTCTCTGTATTTAAGAGTCTCTTATGGAATTTAAGAAACACAACAGATGAACATTGGGGAAGGGAAGGAAAAATAAGATAAAACCGTAAGAGACTGTCCTGCTGTATTTTATGCCCTCCTTTCTAGATGGTAGCCTTCTGCTTCTAGGTCACAGAGCCACCATCACCCATCTCTTTAACAGCCAGGGACAGTAAGGATTATCAGCAAGGCAGTACCTGGGCACCAAGAGCTAACCAGAAATACTTGCCACAACTGGGTTCCAGTCAGAGTAATGCTAACAGGAAGTGTGACGTTTGAGTTTGTTAAATCTAAAGTAATGGAACCCTGCTTTCCTAAAGCTGAGATTGGCCTTAAAGGCAGAGGGGCTGAGTGCCTCCTCCTGGGGGACAGGTGGTACAGCTGTGTGGAAAGGATGGCCTCTCACCAGGAAGCAGACAGGACCCAATAGGCCTGTTTTATTTGGTAAAATGAAGACCTTGGATCTCTCAGTTTACTCTTTCTTGATTGTCCTTCAACTAGTCTAAGATCCAATGCAGAGATTTACCGAAATGCAGAGCTACACAAAATAGGGATTTTCTGTATTTAAATTTAATGAGGGACCCTTAGAAGTAGCCTTACCACCACCCCCCCCCCCCACCAAAAAGTAGATTCCAACATGTATCAGACCCCTGGGGAGACACTGAGTCAAACAGAGTTTAATTAAAGAACAAAAACAATTACTTAATTAGCTCTAGACCAGTTCATTTTATACACCATCAAAAAAGATCCATACGCACGATGTGAATAATAGCGAGTAACAAAGTCATACTATACCAGTATCACCCCAAATTTGAAAACCCATTTCGTAATGCCCTCCTTGTATTGTTGCAGGCTGTATTGTTTACTTTTTGTGTGATTGCTAATTGTTACATAGTTCTCTGCCGGGGCTTTGAATCCCTTAATGCATCCCTTAGAAATTCTTAGTTTCACAGCTTCTGAAAGGACAACAGAGCTAAAAACAGAAGGGAATACAGTAGCAAACCCCTGCTGGTGTGATCCTATATAGCTTACTCAGAATGGAAATACTGTGTTTATCCATTTGCATATCACCCCCAACCTGTGCAGGAATATCAATTGCTTTCCATAGCTGTTTTCCCCTTTGTTTTTCCGAAAGTGAAGGCAGGCCAGTGGTGCATAATGATAAGGTGGTATCTTCTCCCCCAACACCCAGAGGGATTGTACTAATCATCGAGCTTCAGTCTGTCTCAGAAACAGGTATTTTTTTTGAGTAGAAGATTTGACAGGAGGTGTAAAGTTTTCTATTAATAAAACAAATTGACAAATCAACACAAGATTTTATTTAGAACAAATGTATTTTAATGTTTATTTTGACAAGGCTAGATACAGCACGCTCTTATCCCTGATTCTGATTAATACATGGGTACCAAATGAGATGCCAGAATGTGGAACGCATTAGCTCAGCTATCCTACTTCAAGGGCTTGAATTTTGAGAATCAGAATATAATAACTTAAGTGCTTTCTTCGAATGTCAATGTCTGATCCGCAAGTATGACATACGCTAGAAAACAGGCATTCTAAACAGCGCACAGGATAAAATCTCAATAAACTGATAGCTTCTACCTGCCGGAGAAAAAAATCCAACAAGAGAGCACAGAGGAAGACGGACTAAAACAAAATAGGTCTAAGTTCTGGCAAGACATGACTGTAATGAGGAACAAAGGGGTCAGTTTAAGGAAGACAGTGATCACAGCTGCTGCCATAAAGGCCGGGACACTGTACCACTGCCATACATATTCAAGGCTGATAACGAGCGTGTAAGAATGTCGGAGCTGTGACCGCAAGAACGGAGGTGCTTTCTACTCATGAGCAAGAAAGAATCCTTTGACTTCTGGTTGTAGCAATGATTATCAGAATCTGGATCTTGCTTCTGTTGAAAAAGGTTCAGCCTACTTTTCATGGGATTGCTTCATGGCCTGACACTTCTCCATGGCTTTCAGGAGCTAGGATTGCACGTCAAACATGTAGTCATTTATCTAAATAGTTTCAGAACTATCTGGCAAATTCTAGCACCACTAACTAATGGGCATCTTTATTCGTACACTGGAGAGAAGCTAAAGGAATAGAGGATAAGCGTGAGAGAGACATGCGTCACCTCCATCCCACCCCCACCCCATCCTATAAAAACGTACTACATATTGACAGGTCCTCACACATGCTGAGTAAAAGTCTTTTGTTGATGACATTCAAAACCTGATTCTAAAATTCACATGGAAATACCAAGAACCTAGAATAGCCAAAACAACTTTGCAAAACAACAAAGTCAGAGAAATAACATGCCCTGATTTCAAGACTTTCTCTCTCTCTCTCTCTCTCTCTCTCTCTCTCTCTATATATATATATATATATATATATATATATATATGTATATATATATATACATACATATATATATGTGTATATATATATACATACATATATATATGTATATATATATATATGGTATCAAGATAGGAAATTAATTCAATGGAAGGAATAGAAAATCCAGAAATAGCCCACATATATATGGCTAATTGGTTTGGGGATTTTTTGTTTGTTTGTTTGTTTGTTTACAAATATGCTAGGGCAATTCAGTGGGGGAAATAAAAAGTTTTTAAATAACTGTGCAAGACAAAAACTGCAAAAAAGTAAAGCTTGACCTTGACTCATTACCATACCCAGAAATTAATTTTTTTTAAGATTTTATTTTCTTAAGCAATCTCTACACCCAATAGGGGGGATCAATCTCATGATCCCAAGGTCAAGAGTCTCATGCTCTACCAAATGAGCCAGCCAGGTGCCCCCAGAAATTAATTTTAAAATGGATCATAAGTTCAAATTTAAAACCTAAAATTATCCACCTTCTGGAAGAAAATCTTAGTGCCTTTGGATTAGGCAAATATTTTTTAAATTATTTTCAATGTTTATCTATTTTTGAGGGAGAGAGAGCACAAGCAGGGAAGGGGCAGAGGAGAGAGAGGGAGACACAGAATCTAAAGCATGCTCCAGGCTCTGAGCTGTCAGCACAGAGCCCGACACAGGGCTCGAACTCATGAGCTTTGAGATCATGACCTGAGCCGAAGTCGGTAGCTTAACTGACTGAGCCACACAGGTGCCCGTAGGCAAATATTTTTTTAACTAGGATCCAAGAAGGAAAAAAATGATTGAATGGACTTCACAAAAATTTTTTTTAAAATACTATAACTTCACTTTTGAAAAGGTACTGTTAAGAAAATGAAAAGGCTACAGATTGGGAAAAAAAGGATATGCAAAACTAACATCGGGTACACATATAAACATATCTGAACTCATATGCGGACTGTGTTACAAATTCTTATAAGTCCAGAAGAAAAGCAAACAATCCAATAAAAAAAGGAAAAGGATTTTAAAGAAGACATACAGATGACAAAATGAGTGCATGACACATTTTCAACATCGTGAGTCACCAGAAAAAATGGTCAATGGAACCACTAGATGTCACAAGGATGGCTAAAATTAAAAAAAAAAAAAATTATAAAAATGGAAGATGCCAAGTGTTGGCAAAAATGCGCAGCACCTAGCCCTTTATTCATCGCTTCTGGGAATGCAAAATAGAATTGCACTCGGGAAAAATAAATGGGTGGTCCTTTGTCACGTTAAATAGACACATACAATATGGCCCAGCAAGTCTACTTCTAAGTGCTCATCCAAGAGAAATGGAAACATGGGTCCCTGCAGAGATGTGTACTCAAGTTCAAAGCTGCTTTATTTATGTTAACAGTTGTCCAAAAACTTGAAAGAAGTCAAATGCTCATCAGCTGGAGAAGGGATAAATGAATAGTGGTGTAGTCACACAATGAAACGCTCTTCGGCAACGAACAGGAGGGCACATGGACACATCAACACCTTACGTGCTCTCAAGAGGCTTCTGTTAAGTGTGAGAAGCAGACGCAAATGATTGTGTGATTCCATTAATATGAAATTCCAGAAAAGCCAGACTAAAGTGATCAGGATTGCCAGAGGTCAGAGAAGCAGGAGAGAGGAGACTGACTACAAAGAAGCACAAGGAGACTTTTAGGGGTACTAGAAATGTTCCGTATCATGATCCTCGTGTGGTTCTAGGACTGTATACGCTCGTCAAAAGCCATTACATAACATACTTAAGTTGAATTTTATTGTACATAAATTATACCACAATAAAGCTGCTCCTACCCCCTGGAAAAAAAAAATACAGGCTGCAATCAATCCTTTGTGTATCATATTGGATATAGCAGGAGGCTATATAATATACATTGAATGGGTTCTTCTGAAAGAGACATCGTGGAGATACTGGTCCCAACTGATCTCCAATCCTAGGAAAACTGCTTTAAATTTTGTGCCTGTGGGCCTCTTTGAAACAGTGATCAGGAGTGAATTAAGACACTGGTACTTATATTTATCATAGCAAACAAAATGATCACCGCAATTTGGTCAAAAGGTTACGGACATATACAAAAAATATGAAGGAAGAGCAAATAAATGTTTGAAACATGTAGCAAAGCAGACACGTCTTCTATCCATGGATCTGTAATGTCTGATGGGCCAAATGTCTATGGGTATCAGAAAATTAAACGTGAGTATAGCCTGTTGGCTGGCAAGTCTAAAATTCGGGAGTCTCTATTTGCACACAGGTGCTATAGTTAGTTATGACCGTACAAAATTGAATAACAGATGAAACGTACAATAATGAAAGGTATCTTGAAAGGACACAAAATGATATGTACATATCCTAATGATCTTTTAACATGCACGAGAAATCAAAAGACATACCTAAAAATGTTGACAGTGATTGTCCATGAATGGGTTGTTGATTTTTTTTAAATTCTATCTTATGATTTCCAAATTTTGTATGAGAATGTACTACTTTCATAATATTGTCTTTAGGTATACAGAAAAGAATGCAAATAACACAAAAATGCCTTTTCAGGAAGAGCTTACCAGCAAATTTATCGTGATAGGTAATTTGTTCTGTGTTACGTATCATGTTTACCTGTTCACGTTTTTCTTACTATTGAAGAACTTTGCAAAAATGTTCTCACATCTTGCAGGAAATGCTGACCTCCAAATAGCTTAGCTTCCACAAGAGTCAGGCCATTTAAGCAGGACCACAATGGCTAGGAATACTATCTGGGCAGGTAATTCAACAACTTAATATCAGTCATGCTCAGGAATGGAACCTCTCTCATCGTAAATGGTTTCTCCAAAGGCTATAGTCAGTCTGACACAGATAGTTTCCTATGACAACAAGTTCATTAGTATATTTTTAATAGGACTTAAAGGTACTAAACCAGAGAAGTCATTTTCTTGAAAGTAATTGCAGAACAAGACATTATCTGTTATCAAAGCATATGAAATGTGTTGAAAACCTTACAAAGAAAACTGATGCTGTGGGAAATTTCAAGTACATTTCATATTGACAACCCAAAATATGAGAAAAATGTTTCGTGCATGTTTTGGGGAATGTTCATGCAAGATAACAGACTTTGAATATAAACGAGTACCTAGAAAACATTTCTGAATTGCTTAAAAGGATATCTGTTCTTTTAAAAATGTATGGATTTGTGAAGGAACTACCAGTAAATACCGGAGGGAATAGAGTTATTGACTAGGTCTACAAAGCTATGCATTGCTCCAAAGACATTCTACTTGTACTCACGAAAGTACAAAAAATGAAAACAGTAAAAACTTTTTGCAATGGCAAATACACTGTATAGGATCAAACTCAATCACCAAATATTATGCATTATATAACAAATTCATTTGGACCACTACCTGGAACACAAGTAATTGCTTTATCAAAGAGATAACAGGGGTCACTGGGTGGCTCAGTCAGTTAAGCATCCGACTTCAGCTCAGGTCATGATCTCATGACTCATGAGTTTTGAGCCCTGCATCAGGCTCTGTGCTGACAGTTCAGACTCTGGAACCTTCTTTGGATCTGTGGCTCCCTCTCTCTCTGCCCCTCCCCCGCTCATGCTCTGTCTCTGTCTGTCTCTCTCTTAAAAATAAACATTAAAGGGGCGCCTGGGTGGCTCAGTCGGTTAAGCGCCCAACTTCGGCTCAGGTCACGATCTCGCGGTCCGCGGGTTCGAGCCCCGCGTCGGGCTCTGGGCTGATGGCTCAGAGCCTGGAGCCTGCTTCCGATTCTGTGTTTCCCTCTCTCTCTGCCCCTCCCCTGTTCATGCTGTGTCTCTCTCTGTCTGAAAAATAAATAAACGTTAAAAAAAATAAAAAATAAAAAACATAAACATTAAAAAAAGAGACAACGAGAATATCCAATATTTGGCAAATTCTTAGCATATACCAATAACTAGTCTAAGAATTACTAATTCATATTAGTTCATAGAATCTTGAGCTTAGAAATAGTATTTTTCAATGTGACTTTTCCTGGAAATGTTAAATTGTATGATTGGCCCTCTTGACCACCTGTCCCTAAATGCATACCAAAAATATTTAAATTAAGTGCAGACACTTTAAAAAGTGTAGATACTTTTTTTTTTAAGTAAAGTCTATCCCTAGTGTGGGGCTCGAACTTAGGACCCCAAGATAAAGGGTCACATGCCCTACCAACTGAGTCAGCTAGGCACTTCAATGTAGCTACTTAAAAAAAAAAAAAAAAAAAATGTTTATCTTTGAGAGACAGAGGGGCAGAGCTAGAGGGAAACAGAGACCCAAGCAGGTTCTGCACGGTCAGCACAGAGCCTGACATGGGGCTTGAACTCAGGAACCGTGAGATCATGGCCTGAGCCGAAACCAAGAGCCAGGCACTTAACCAATTGAGCCACCCAGGCACCTCTGAAGCTTTTTGTTTTTTTTTAATGTAGCTTCAAGGAGCAAATGAACTCTTGCAGACAAATTTGCCATGAATACCAGGGGAAAGGCTCTTCTCACACCGTCCTTGGTACTGCTCAAATCCTACCTGACACTTTTCTGACTGATCATTGTTCTACATTATGCGGCACATTTTGTCAAATTATTCATAATTGCCTATTATTTGCATTATTGATTCCATGTATTGTCACGTATCAGTGTTTATCTAGAACATGTCCACGTGCTTCATTTGAATGCAGTGTTACCTCCGAATCTCAGGCCGGTTTTAATTTACCTCTATTTTCCTGGGGCCCAGGACAATGCTGGGTACACTGTAGGTGGTTCAGTTGCCTTGAGCTGAAGTCCATTAAGCACTAATGCTTAGAAGGAATTTTCCTCACCTCCGGATGCAGTCTAATCACCTTGGGAGAGTCTCAGGGGTGAGGTGATATTCAAGTGCAGGACTGCCCGCACAAGTAATTAGCGGAAGGCAAGCAGGACCCCGCTCATTCTCGGAGGAAGTTCAACAGAGGCGTCCTCAGCAGGGCAAAACCAGTTTCCACGCACAGTGTTCCATGACCTTCCTTCCCGCCCTGGCTAAAAGCAAATGGAACTAAGAAGTGTCAAACATGCTCACTTCCACGTGGCCCCGGGCCCGGCTCTGGCTCATTACTGACTGGATGACTCCACGCATCTCCCTCGACCTCACCCAGGCTCGTTTTCCCCTTCTGCAATTTTGGAGTAACCTCGGAGGTCTTAATGAGGCAGTAGAAGCAAAGCACTTTCTCTCCTAGCAAGCCCACCACCGACGACGGCTGTTACTATCGCCTCTCAGTAGACCGCTGGCAGGGCAAAGCAGAGGGGACGTGTTGCTTAACAGCAGACCGTTCGGCAGATGTTACCAAAGGACGCAGAGGGCCTCTCCCGGACTGGGACTGAACCCAGGCGACAGTGGCCGGGTTCCTTTACCTGGCGAATCCGTAGGGCACACCTACCGGAGACTTACTATTTGCCAAAAGGGGCGTCCTACCGGAGCCTCTCCCAGAAGCTCCAAGTAGATGTGAGCCCCACAGGTACTGGCCCAGCTTCAGCTCCAGCTGCAGTGACCTTGAGCTTCCCGCCCCCGATGCCAGGCTAGGGGATCCCCTCCATGCTCCTGGTGATGCGTTAGCTTCACGCATAGGATGGATGGGGCCCAGGCTTCCGGCCTCCATGGCTGAATAGCGAGGCCGCTCAATCCGTGGGCCTCGGTTTCCTCGTGAGGCACGCCTGTCATCATCACGCTTGCCTTCCTGAGAGTAGGATTTGATCATCGGAGAAACCAGGAGACTCCCAAAAATATATTTGGGAAACGTAAGCCCTTCTTATTTCCTCAAGACGGCACTTGAGAAATCCTTAAGAGATGCATCTCTCAGCCCCCGTGGGGGTCCTGGACAAGTCACCAGACTCGGCCCGCCTGGAAAATGGAATCATAAGTCCATCTCACTACATCAGTGTGAGATAGGAAAATGCAAATAGTACCACGGCCTCCGGCCAAGTGCAAGGCCAGCAGAAAGTGGACATTGATTCAATGTTTCTCCTCAGAAAATGGCTCAAGTTTCTGTCTGAGGGATACTGAGAGAACCCGAAACATATCTATTGCGACACAGAAAAACAGAACCAGCACTGGGGTCACTCTCCCTCACCCTGCCTGGATGAACCTTTGGCTCTTTCTTTCTCTCTGCTCTGACACATTTTTCTTTTAATTTAGTTAGAGTGTTGAACCCAAAGTTTCACCATTTTTTGCCCCCTCTTTTTTCTTTAGGCTCTTCCTTTTCTTTTTTTTTTTAATTTTTTAAAATAATTATTCATTTTTGAGAGAGAAACAGAGTGTGAACAGGAGAGGCGCAGAAAGAGAGGGAGACACAGAATCCGAAGCAGGCTCCAGGCTCCGAGCTGTCAGCACAGAGCCCGATGTGGGGCTGGAACTCAGGAACCATGAGATCATGACAAGAGGGGAAGTCAGATGCTTAACCAACTGAGCCACTCAGGCACCCCTAGGCTGTTCCTTTTCTAACAGATTCTCCACACCCTACAGCACCACCTCCCTTAGGAATTAGGAAGACAAAAAGAGACAAAAAGAGACAAAAAGGAGAGCTCCAGCCCAGCTTGCCTCAGCCCTGCTCACTCCTAGGTCTGCCCTGGATGTCGCTAAGTCCCTGGTCCCCTTGGAGATTCGGGATGCAGGGATCACAGGGGGCGCATTCGGCACATGCATTCTTTCAATCTCTGTAAAAATGAAAATACAGCAGGTATTGTTGCTGTCAGTTTCTATGCCAAAACATTCTGCCCATGTTGACCAACGAAGTTAAGTCCAATAGAACTACTGGTGGGCAGCCTTCTTTCCAAGACAAGGAAGACTCAAAAATCCCAGGCTGCTGTAAACAGCAAGAAAATTGTTTTTAAAGGCATTCTCTTTGGCTCTTAAATCTATTTGGCCTTTGACTATGAGCAAATTAACATGGTCTTTGACATCAGCAGAGTGAAGGCAAGGCACTGAGAAGTGAGTGGAAGAAGATTTGAATAGAACCAAATATTCCATATGTTACCAGAAAATGTGGGTCCATCCTGCTCTCTCTTCCCATATCCAACAACCCCCAAACCGTACATGCTTCTCTACAATAACAACCCAATGAAAAAGTCATTCAAAAGATGCTTAGACATATAGCATTATATAGAGTGCAAACAATAAAACATTTTATTAAGTTATAACATATACATAATGTATACGTGTTATATATCAGACATATGTATATATCAGATATGTGTTATATATCTGATATATACGTGTTATATATATATATATATATATATATATACACACGTATATATCAGATATATAACATATATATGTGTATATATAACATATGTAATATGTAAGGATGCCTTATGACGAGGCAGCACAGCACAGTTGTTAAGACCTTGGTCTGGGTTTGAATCCTGACCGGGCTCTTCAGTAGCTGGTGACCTTAACCAAAGTCTTTTAGTATTTCTGAGGCCACGGTACTTGATCAGGGACATGCAAATACAATAATGTAATTCTTTTGCTGTATCCTTCCATGGGCTGCTTAGCACCAATTCAAAGAACTCATCCTGAAGATTCTGTTCCACTAGAACAGCCTCTAGTACCAGAATCTGTATCAGTGTTTCTGTTGGTGGGGATGCAAACTGGTGCAGCCGCTCTGGAGAACAGGATGGAGCTTCCTCAAAAAGTTAAAAATAGAGCTCCCCTACCACCCAGCAATTGCACTGCCAGGCATTTACCCAAAGAATACAAAAACACCGATTTGAAGTGATACATGCACCCTAATGTTTACAGCAGCACTATCAACAATAGCCAAACTATGAAAAGAGCCCAATGTCCATCGACTGGTGAATGAATAAAGACGACAGAATACTACTCAGCTATGAAAAAGAATGAGATCTTGCCATTTGCAATGATGTGGATGGAGCCAGAGGGCATTATGCTAAGTGAAATAAGTCAGTCAGAGAAAGACCAATACCATATGATTTCACTCATATATGGAATTTAAAAAAGAAAACAGACGAACATAGGGGAAGAAAAAAAGAGAGAGGGAAACAAACCATAAGGGACTCTTAACTATAGAGAACGATCTTAACTATAGAGAACAATCTGAGGTGGGTGGGGGGTGGGCTAGATGGGTGATGGGTATTAAGAAGGGCACTTGTTGGGATGAGCACTGGGTGTTATATGTGAGTGATGAATCACTAAATTCTATACCTGAAACCAATTTGACCATATATGTTAACTAACTAAAATTTAAATAAAAACTTGAAAAAAAAAAAACAAACCTGTATCAGTGTTTAACCAGAGAAGAACCAGTAAGAGATAGATGACAAATAGATAGATACATAGATAAGTAGGTGATAGATATATAGATAGAGATTTATTACGGAAAATTGGTTTCCATTTGTGAGAGCTGAATACGCAAGCCAGAATTCACAGGCCAGGACGTCAGGAAGGGTCATGAGCAAAATGAAACTCCAAGGGCCAAGCTGTCGTCCACAGGTGGAATTTCTTCTCTCTGTAAGGGAAACCTCAGCCCTGATTTTAAGGCCTTCCAACTGATGTAGTCAGGCCCACCCAGGTTATCCACAGAATCGCCTTTACTTAAGTTCAGGTGATTAGAATGGCTAATTACATATGCAAAATACCTTCACAGCAAGACCTTGACTAGTGTTGGAATCACTCTGCTAGTGTAGATGGGACTGTTGTCTGCTCAAGTTGACACATGAAAACATTATCACAGATATTTTAAAAACCGAATAGCTAGGTATCCACCTAAAAATAAAAACCAAAAATTGCAAGTCCTCTGCATTGAAAACTACAAAATCACTAGGAGAGGTACGTTAAAACATATAAAGAGGAGCGCCTGGGTGGCTCAGTTGGTTAAGCGTTCGACTTGGGCTCAGGGCATGATCTCGCGGTTCCTGGGTTCGAGCCTCCCATCGGGCTCTGTGCTGACAGCTCGGAGTCTGGAGCCTGCTTCATATTCTGTGTCTCCCTCTCTCTCTGCCCCTCCCCTGCTCGTGCTGTCTCTCTCTGTCTCTCAAAAATAAATAAACATTAAAAAAAAGACGTAAATAAATAGGTTATAACATGTTCATAAATTGAAAGACTCAATATTACAAAGCTAAAAATACTCCTCAAATTTAATAATAGATAAATACAATTGTAATTAAACCCCTGGCAGAGTTTTATATATATTGAAATTGAGAAACGACTTCTAACATTTATCTGAAAGTACAAAAGGCAAAAGTCACCAAAATAATCTTCATCAACAACAACAAAAAGCTGGATAATTTACAGTCCTGATACCAAACTTATTATAATACTATATTAATTAAGACAATATAAACTGCCATAAAAACAGAGTATGAGATCAAGAGAGCACTATAGAATCCAGAACCTAAAACATACATATGAGGTCATTTGATTTATGACCAAGGGGGCCACTCACTGCACTGCAGTGGGGGAAGTTACAGAATTTTCTACAAACAGTTCTGGGTCAATTGGATAGTCATGGAAAAAAGTAAATCTTTACTCCTGCCTCATAATATATACACACACAAAAATCTGTCCCATGGGGACTGTAGATCTAAATGTGAAGGGTAAAACAATGAAGCTTGTAGAAGAAAATATATGAGAATACCTTCATGACCTTGTAGCAAGCAAAAATTTCATAAATAGGACCTAAGCACTAACTATAAATGTTTAAAAGGAATTTCAATTCATCAGAGGAACAGAATGCAGAAATAGACCCACATGATATGTAGTCAAATTACTTTGGCAAATATGCCAGGATAATTCAATGGCAAAAGGAAAATGTTGTTTGCTCGTTTGTTTTAACTTTATTTTTAAGCAAGCTCTACACCCAACCGGGGCTCAAACCCACAACCCAATGATCAAGGGTTGCACACTCCACTGACCGAGCCAGCCAGGTGCCTCAGAAAATGTTTTTAACAAATGTACTTACGTCATCGAATCATCATACAGCAACAAAACCAAAACTATGTCAAAGTTAAAACTTGAGTGCTGATAATGGCCCAGTTCTTGATCTGAATGGTAGTCACAGGGTTGTGTGTGTTTGGTGAAGATTTTCCAAGTTGTACACTACCCTTTTCTACATGTATACTATACTTGTATTTAAAAAATACTATATGGGCCCCTGGGTGGCTTGGTTGGCTAAGCGTCTGACTCTTGACTTCCACTCTGGTCATGATCTCATGGTTTGTGGGATTGAGCCCCATGTCCAGCTCTGTGCTGACAGCGTAGAGCCTGCTTGGGATTCTCTTTCTTTCTCTTTCTCTCTCTCCCCCTCCTCCACTTGCATGCATTTCTCTCAAAATAAATAACATTTAAAAAAAATACCATGTATGCGTGTATATGGATAGATAGTAGATAGATAGATAGATAGATAGATAGATAGATAGATAGATAGGCAGGCAGACGGATTATTTTTTTTTTCCTTTGAGCCTTAACTCATGTGCCATCATAAAGAACTGGCTGGAATCCACACCCTAGTTCACAAAGCTAGAAGTTATCCCCTCTACCTTCAACTCGAGCAGTATATATTTGTGTGATAGACTGGACTGCTATGACACCTGTAATACAGACTGAGTGGCTTATAAAGAACAATTTCTCTCTTGCAGCTCTGGAAGCTGGAAGGTGCTAGCATTGTCTGGTTGTAGTGAAGGTCCTCTTCCGAGCTGCAGGCTGCTGACTTCTGCTGTGCTCCACATGGTGGAAGGGGGTGAGGAGGACCTCTGGGGCTCCTCTTATAAGGGCGCTAATCCCATACACGAGCGCTCCACTCTCAGGACCTAACCACCTCCCATGCCCGACTTCCTAACACCACCACCTTTGGTATTGGGTTTCCAACTTATGGATTTGGGGGGGGAAACAAACACTCTGTTGCAGTGCAACACTTTCATGGTACATCCTACTTTTTTCCCTGTAGTAACATCGAGTGCAGATTTTATTTCCTCTACTAGACTGTAAACAGTTCCATCAGAGTATAATAGTGTTTGGCCATAGCAACTGCTCAGAAATTACACGTTGAAGGAGTGAATGGCACTTTAAGTTAGTCTTAAAACAAGCTTGAAAAATCTCAGTTTTTTTTAAGGCAGTCATCATATCATAGCATTGAAACATTTATGATTAAATGAATTGCTGACAATGCACAGTGTGAATTAATTGCAGGCATAAATTCTATTGTAAAAATTATTTATATGTCTCATGTATACATTTAAATAAAGTGATATACTGGAAAAATTTTTTAACAGTTGAATATCTATATCTATCTATATCTATAGATAGATACAGCTGTATCTATAGATATAGATAGATAGATATAAGTTTATTTATTACTTATTTTGAGAGAAAGAGAGCACAAACAGAGGAGGGGCAGAGAGAGAGAGAGAGAGAGAGAGAGAGAGAGAATCCCAAGCAGGCTCCACACTGCCACCGCAGAGCCCAATGCGGGGCTCAAACTCACAAACCGGGATATCGTGACCTGAGCCAAAACCAAGAGTTGGACACAACCAACTGAGCAACCCAGGTGCCCTGATATATTTGATTTTTTCATTAAAATGTGTATTTGAACATGAGACAGTAGTCTCTACTGGTCTGTAAGAGAGAGAGGCCTTATGATCTCGTGATCAATACATTTACTAGTTACCTGGACTACTGGAGCATGTGAGCATTCAAGTGTGATTATTTTTTTACCCTCCACTTTCTTCACTAGACTGGGAGCCCCACAAGGACATGGACCACATCGTATCTGTCTTTGCACGTCCAGTATCGATCCCAGATACTTGCTTTGAGTATACACATAACATTCACAAATTATATACAAACTCAGATGTTTGATGGATAAGTAAAACTAACTGAAGTACTCGAAATCGAGAGATCTTCATTTTAGCCCAGCCCAGCTTTGAACTCTTGCACAGCCAACAAAGTCAGAAGATATTCCTTTTCCTTCCTTCTTCATCCCTACCCTCTCTAGCTACACCAAAAGCAATAACATTAATAGTGCTACATAAATTACAGGTCATCTCTACGTGTAATCCTCCTCTTATCCATTACTTTCTCTTCTTATCACACGAGAGATTACACACTGCAGTGCTACGAAACAAAAATGACATCTCTTTTGGGAAGAGACTCCTATCTTTGGACTCTTCCACGTCCTAGTACGTTGAACATAAATATTCAAGATCAACCAGGGTTCACAGACCCCGCATAAATCCCATGCCCATCATTAACCCTGCCCTTTCGATGATTAATCTCTAAATATTTCAGGGTTGCAAATATACTTTCTCTCAAATGAACTCCACTTGGCTGATTGGGATATTTTCGGGTCCTGTATTGAGAAAGATCCTGAGGTTACCTTTCGTCTCAGCAGGACAGAAGGCTGTAATCAGTCAGGGAGGACGGACAAGGGGTATGCGTGTTCCATTATCTGCCATCCCTTGTCTGTGGCCTTTAATGATTTAATCCCAACAGGAGACTTGAAATAGTCATTCACTTATCCATTAATTCTTCTACTTATTCAAGATATACTCAGTGAGCACTGACCTCCAGGCCCCTAATAGCCAAGATTAGAGAACTAGCTAAGTGTTCCAGGACATTTACTCACAGGCCCTTTTAAATCAGATCCTCTTTTTGTAGTTGGTACAATCACTTCGACAGTGTCGATGAGCCCTCTTTCAGAGTGCATCCCTTTGCGAGATAAACACTAGCGTCCTTTAAACGTGTGATTTCATTCAAAGGTGTTCTCTTCTCTTTGCAAGGCAGCCACGGGTGCTAAGAACCGCTAGGGAGGAAAACGCTTGGCGTCCCTGCGGCCCTCAGGCAGAAGGCATGCCATGCAGAGTAAACCCTACGATGTGGGTAGTTTATTTTGAAAACCTGGTACATTTTACCAGCTGAGAGTTGGTTACTGCTCCCTGAAGCCAAATGTATTTTCACTTTCTTGTTCTATTTTCCACGCAACTTCCCACTGAAAGAAACAATGAGAAATTTTATTTCCTGGGGTCGTGTCAGGCCTTTAGGAGTGAACGTTGGGATAGATAAGCCTCGTCCCACACCCTTTAGGTCCGATGACATCCCTGCTCTCCTAAATTTGGCCGATTTTGACTTGCAAATGTCACATTTCTCACTGTTTTTCTGGGCCCTGTCTTCAGGTTCACTGAATATCATTTTTCTTCAAGTGGAGATTTGTAAAATGTTGCCCAATTATTCCATCCCCTAAGTGTTTCTTAAGGAATGGTTAACCCTTGAAACGACTGCTCTACCAAACATTTGTAAATGTAATTAATTCATTTTCCTGATTTCCTAGGTGTGATATCACACGTACAAATGATAATATACAAATCTGCTTCCTGGTGGGGAGCACCATGTGTTAGCACAGCAATCTATTACGCCACACACACATTATTCATTAGCATTAATGGACATGTGCATAAAGCCCCACTCATTAATTAGAAAACCAAACCCCCTGGTGTAGAAATAAATCACACACCCAGCTATAGAAAGGCACTTGTTTTTATCTTTAACTTTGTAGTGTGGTGCATGTCTAATGCATGCAATTGGACTGTTCTATACTATCTTTTATTGTAGCAAAGATACGGAGAGGCTGGGAACAAACTCCACGTCCTAAACCCGTCCGTTCCAAGATTGACACAGTGCAGACGTACATCAGACATACCGTGGGTTCAGTTCTAGACCACCGTGGTAAAGCAAACATTGCAATAAAGTGAGTCAGACTATTTTTTTGTTTGTTTCCCAGTACATATAGAAGTTATGTTTACGCTATACTGTGGTCAACTAAGTTTGCAACATTATTATGTCTAACGCATCAATGTACATACCTTCATTAAAAACACTTTATTTCTATGCTAACCATTATCTGAACTCTTAGCAAGTCTTAATGTTTTTGCTGGTGGGGGATCCTGTCTAGGTGGTGATGGTCATGGCCATCTCTCTCTCTCCTTTTTTTTTTAATTTTTAATTTTGAGAGAGACAGAGACAGTGCAAGGGAGGGAGGGGCAGAGAGAGAGGGAGAGAGGGAATCCCAGGCAGGCTCCACACTGCCAGCGCAGAGCCCAGGGCGGGGCTCGATCCCACAAAGCTGTGAGATCATGACCTGAGCTGAAACCAAGAGTCAGACCCTTTACCGACTAAGCTACCCAGGCGCCCCCATGGCCATTTCTTAAAACAAGACAACGATGAAGTTTGTTGCATCAACCGACTTTTCCTTTCACGAACAATTTCACGTGATGCTGTTTGTTAGCACTTCACCCACAGCAGAACTTCGTTCAGAATTGGAATCCATCCTCTCAAACCCTGCCGCTGCTTCATCAACTACATTCATGGAATATTCTAAAGCCCTTGCTGTCCCATCAGCAGTCTTAACAGCACTTCCACCAGGAGGAGATTCCACCTCAGGCAACTACTTCTGCTCTTCATCCATAAGAAGCACTTCCTCATCCATTGAAGTCCGATCATGAAATTGCAGTAATTCGGGCTCACCTGGAGCCTCCACTTCTAACTCTAGTTCTCTGGATGTTTCTACCACATCTGCGGTTCCTTCCTCCACTGGAGTCATGAACCCCTCAAAGTCATCCGTGAGGGTTGGAATCAACTTCTTCCAAAGTCCTCTTCATGTTGACGTTTTGACCTCTTCCCATGAATCATGAAAGTTCTTAATGACATCTAAAAGGGTGAATGCTTTCCAGAAGGTTTTCATTTTCCTTTGCCCAGATCCATCAGAGGAATCACTGTGAAAAGTTTAGCCTTAAAAAATGGATTTCTTAACGCATAAGGCTTGGAAGTCAAAATTGCTCCTTGATCCATGGGCTGCAGAAAGGATGCTGTATCAGCGGCATGAAAACAACGTTCATCTCATTGTCCGCCTCCATCAGAGCTCTTGGGGGGCCAGGCATATAGTCAATGAGCAGTAATATTTTGAAAGAATCTTTTTTTTCCTGAGCAGTAGGTCTCAACAGTGGGCTTAAAATATTCAGCAAGCCATGTTGTAAACAGATGCGCTGTCATCCGGCGTTGTTGTTCTGTTTACAGAGCACAGGCAGAGTAGATCCAGCATCATTCTTAAGGGTGCTAGGACTTTTGGAACGGTGAATGAGCATTGGCTTCAGCTTCAAGTCAGCAGCTGCATTAGTCCCTAACAAGAGAGTCAGCCTGTCCTTTGAAGTTTTGAAGCCAGGCATTGACTTCTCCACTCTAGCTACAAGTCCTAGATGGCATCTCCTTCCAGTAGAAGGCTGTTTTGTCTACACTGAAAATCTGTTGTTTAGGGTAGCCACCTTCATCAACCACCTTAGCTAGATGTTCTGGAAAACTTGCTGCAGCTTCTACATCAGTACTTGCTGCTTCGCCTTGAACTTGGGTGTTACGGAGACGGCTTCTTTCTCTAAACCTCACGAATGAACCTTTGCCAGCTTTCAACTTTCCTTCTGCAGCTTCCTCACCTCCCTGAGATTTCACGGAATTGAAGAGACTCAGGGCCTTGCTCTGGATCAGGCTTTGCTTAGGGGACTATTGGGGCTGGTTTGATCTTCCGTCCAGACCCCTCAAACTCTCTCCTTATCAGCCAGAAGGTTGTTTCCCTGTCTTATTTGTGTGTTCACTAGAGCAGTACTTTTCATTTCCTTCAAGAACTTTTCTGCTGCATTCACCACTTGGCTCACTTTTTTTGGCGTAAGAGACCTAGCTTTTGGCCTGTCTTGGCTTTTGACACGCCTTCCTCACTGAGCTTAACCATTTCTAGCTTTTGATTTAAATTGAGAGATGGGACTATGCCTTTCACTCAAACACTAGAGACCATTATAGGGTTATTAACCAGCGTAATTCCAATTGTCCTGTGTCTCAAAGAATAGGGGGGCCCAAAGAAGGAAAGAGAGGTGGAGAAACTGCCGGTTGGCGGAACAGTCGAAAGACACACAACACTTAGCAGTCAAGTTCACCATCTTCTACTGGCACTGGATCACAGATAATCCCCACACATATAATAATAGTGAAAAAGCCTGAAATCCTGTGAGAATTACCGAAATGTGACACAGAGACACAAAGTAAGCAAATGCTTTTGTAAACACAGTGCCAACAAATCTGCTCGACACAGGATTGCCATATGCCCTCCTTGTGTAAAAACAAAACAAAACAAAAACACCCAACAAAACAAAACACACACACACACACACACACACACACACAAACAAACAAAATCCCGAAACATCTGCAAGGCGCAATGCAGCAGGTGCAATGAAACCGGCTATGCCCGTAGTGTTAGACCTATCCCCCTTCGCCTGGTCGTTAGTGTTCCCTACCAAAAGACACGTGGTTCAAGTGGGCAAATATTCTGCAGGCTGATAGTAATGCACATAGATTGCAGTAGTAGGGAAAACTTTTGGTTGACTTTCAGGGGAGGGAAAAAAAAAAAAAAAAAAGAAGGCTCTTGAACTTGAAATCCCACCCTCGTCTGTTTATTTCTGCCGGAAATGGTGAGTAAGCTGCCACCAGTCCCTGCGTTCTGAGTTCCCCAGCTGTAAAATGGGATAATGACAACACCTACCTCACGGGGCTGTTGGGAGGATAAATGGGATAACAGACATGAAGTGCCCATCGAGACCCGCCACAGCAGGACAGAAACCAGAGAAGGAAGCGGAGATGTTCCTTCCGCCAATTAACTTAAGGCATGGAAATCGTGATAATGAGGCCCTACTCTGTGCCAGCCACTCTACGCGAGGCTTTTACCGTATCCCAAGCGATCCTCACGATTCTGATAGATAATGCTCGTGCTTCCCATTGTGTATGCAAAACAGTGTTACAGTTTATAGCCTTGTGGCCCAGAGAGGTTAGGTAGCTCTCTGTAGGTCACACAGATTCTGGCATCAGGATTCTGTGACTGAGGTCTGTGCTCTTTCTCTGATCAAAAAAAAGCTCAAGAACAAATGCAGGAGAACTTTGGTTCTAGAAAAGTAGCCAAAACCCAGTAAATTGCCATGATATCTTTTTTGCAGGTTCTCAGAGAATTCTTATAGATAACAGTTTTCTAAAACTGGGAACCATTTTTAACAATATCACTGAGTATAGCTACATTGGGGGGAAAGAAACCAGAATATTAAGCATTTTCAGAGTGAGGTAACAAATGTCAGGATAACGTTAGGGCCGTGCATGCTTTCTCAGCTCAAACTTGCCTGGCTTCGCCCGTGAGGGGAAGAGATATCCGGTCACATTCTGCTAGAGGTTTGTCAACATTTCCTGGTAAAACGGCAGCATGTCTAACCTAGTTTTAAAACAGAAATAAAGAAAAGAGTTGGTTTGGAATACAGACTGCAAAAGAATATGTATGCTTTCATCCGCATTTACACAGAGATTTTTAAAATGTTTACTTGTAATATGATTAGTGTTTGAAAAGATTTATCTCGTATAAAAATAGTTTTAAAGTTGTAAAAAAAATGTTTTAAATAAATAAGAGGCTGTGAGAACCATCTAGCATTTACAACATTGTTAAGTACTGATTGAAGTGTCGCTTCAGTAATGCTTTTAAAATTTCCTGCATAAACTAGTGCCCTTATATGTCTCCATAAACAGTTTCAGTATGTGTTCTTGGCTCTTAACAAAGATGAATACTTCGAACGAGGGATTGGGATTAGCATTTCTTCAGCAAATGGTAAAAATTCATTATGACCTTCTCGCTTAATCTATCCCTACATAATCTACTTTGCATTTGGACCCAAGAAAATGATGTGAGAATTTCCATAGGGGGAGGGGGGCTGGTGGCATTTTATTTTAAGTCAGATAGATTTTTCCATATATGAACTGCTACCCTTCCTGAATATAAAAATTAACAGCAAACACATTCTTTAAAACTTTACAGTTTTAAAACACATATCATCTATATGCAAATATATAGAGGGCATTAATATTTTCTTTTTTTTCCCTCAAATTCAATTCTCATATTCTTTGATTTGTATTTGTTCCCACTCAGAATACCTAAGATTCTAAAATGTTGGCATTCTGAAACACAGCCATTAGGAGAGTTGTTACATATTTAATTTCATGCTCCACTCAGCATAAAGCAGTTGGGGGACTACGGACCAAAGCAAATTAAGTGGCTTCTTAGATAATTTCCTGCTTAATTGAAAGCAGGTAGCTTTTGAAAAGTAATAATTGGCATTTGTTTCAAATGATTGTAAGGTTATTTCTTTTTTTAATACATGGTCGTAGGATAACTAGTTCAAGCACAGTGGGTTGGGAGGTCCCCCCGGAATATAAGGGACATGGATGTGACTTGGTCCTGACAGCAAATAACTGGGACACCCCATGGAGATGCGTGGATCCGGGGACATGGGGCAGAGTGGAGGAAAACACACACACACACACACACACACACACACACACGAATTTCCTTTCTATCATTCTGCTTAACTCTTAGCACTGGTTTAATGTTAGCAAGTGGTCTATGATGAGGCTGGTGTCCCAGTTCATATCTACAGATGGCTGTTCCTCATTACAGTATGAAACTGGCCATCGGCTGTGATATACTCTCACTTCTGGAGACACAGCGCTAGCAGTGAATGTGAGCGTGCCAACGTGGAAAACACAAAAGGAACTGATTTGACGTAAATGCCTACATAGCGAATGTACTATGGAGTCCTGTTTTGTCAGGAGTCAAATTTTCAGACGTTTTTAAATGTATTGGATCTGTTAAAGAGCTGTTAAAATTAGAGAAAAGAGTAAGTGCTTTCTTGTTGCCTAGATCTGACAGAAAAACAGAGACAGAACGAAAGAGAGACAGGGACAGAGTCAGTCACAGAGAGCAAAAGGGACTCTTCAGAACCAAACATTTTAAAACACTCAAGGGAAAAATATACACGGAATTTTTATATTCATCAATTGCCATGGTGATTCATGCAACGAATAGCGAACATCGGTGCCCCAGAGCTACAGGATAAGGGCTGAGAGATGCACTTTGGGTATGTGCTGAAACTTTAATGTGGCCTGCAGTCTCTTCAGGCCCCGATTCTATTGTCTGTGGTACTTTAGATCACTGTGCATAGTCAGGCTGCCCTTAGAACCACCGACTAGGCAGTTAGAGTGCAATGTCAATTTCTTTTTTAAATACTTGCAACCATCCTGAGTACTGAGTGCTTAGCTTCCCATTTTTGTGGCATTCCCAGGAATGTTTTTGAGTCATTTATAAGTCAAAGGAAGGAAGGAAGCGGAGAAGGAAGGAAGGGAGGGAGTAAGAGAAGGAAGGAGGGAAGGAGGTAGAGAAGAAGTGAGGGAGAAAGAAAGGGAGGGAAAGTTGCCAGCAGAGGAGGCTTGAGTGAGTCATGAGGGACGTCCAGCAGCTACTCTAGTCTTCTGCCTTCCCGGCATAGAGTAAAACTCCACTTCCCAACCTACGTGAAGTTGAGCAGGGTAATGTGACATCCTTTGGCTTTTAGAAGATGACTCCGTTGATAATAAACTTTCAGAGCCAGTGTAGGAATACCTGCTTCCCCACTTGTTAGCGGCCTAGCAACAGACAACTCTCCAGATGGAAGAGGCTCCATCAGCCTTACTCAGACTTGGAAGAAAATGACTCAGGGCAATGTCTTCAGCCAACCCACAATGGACATGCAGCAGAAGCCAGAGAGAAACCTGTAGATTTTGCTCTATAGATTTTCCTATAGATTTTACTCTAACGTATTCTTCCTATAGATTTTACTCTAACATATTCTTCATCCTAACTAACACAGGAAGAGCTCCACTTGCAGCAGTGATTACCCTAAAATTTAAAGGAAGAAGCAAAAACACAGACAATATGAGAGGATATGATGTTCTAGAAAGCATATGAAATGGAAAATTTCAAATACCGGCATAACTGGTCTAGACACTAAGGACAAGACTAACGCTTCCATCAGGTATCCCGTAACGTACGCGGATGGTCAGGGGGTATGAGTTTTGAAAGTGCAGAGGTGATTTTACCTCCTCACTGACCTATTTTGGCCTCCTTCCAACATTACTTCCCTTAGTGTTCAATGTAATTTGTGAGGAGTTCCTAGTTGCTTGTTGCCGAAAATGATGACACCGGAGTTTCTGGCTTTGGTATCTGAATTAATGGGGGTGCTATTTAATGAGACAGAGAACACAAATGAGAGGTAGAATCTGGACATGTTGAAGTTGAAAAGCCAGTGACACACCCAAAGGGAGACATCCATGGATAATCAGAGATCCATTGCATGAGTCTAGAGCTTCAGGGAGAGATTTGAGCTCAAGATATAAATTGGAATCTTTCAGCTTTTTCATACCACTTTGAACTGGACAAGATTATCCAGGGTCAGTACCCACGGGAAGAGGAGGGTGGAGCTTCAAATGACACCAATATTTAAGGAATAGGGAAAGAAAAGGAACTCACCAATATTTAAGGAATAGGGAAAGAAAAGGAACTCTCAAAAGAAAATGGCAAAGTGAAGTAGGGAGAATTGTTGCTTAATGAAACTTCCAGGCCCTTAACCTCTAAGTGTTTGCCCAGTTCTTTAATTCCTGCTATGATTTTGCTTCCTTCCTTATTCAGTTAGACCACAGTCATTTTTACCTCTTTTTTGCAAGGTCAATTGTCATTCTTATTGACTTACACCGCTACCCTGTATACCTTCTGCCCTAGATCAATTAAAAAAAAAAAAAAAAATCCACATTTCTATTTTTACAATGATATCTTCCCCAGAACTATTTTTTCTGACTATAACTGAGTCTAAGGTTAAAAGGCTTCCAGGGTAAGCCCTCTGACACAAGTACTCAGCCCAAATATTTAGCTTCCGTAATCACTATATACAAGTGCTACACTGAGCGTGGCCATGGGAAGAAAGAGCTAATATTTAAACATATATTATTTGTTGGTCTTGCTCTGTGATATATCTTTTACATGTTTAATCTTGAAAATACCATGAATTAGTTTTTATTGACTTTTAAAAAGATAAGAACCTCACCAAAATTCTGATTATAATACAGCGTCTCTGATCCAAAAGTCTAAGCCTGCAACTGGGCTCAGCTGCCTTCCAAAGAATAAGATGTTGTTCTCTTCTTGAAAGTATTTCCAATGCTGGCCAAGAGAAAATCCACTTATGTTAGAATTATTTGAAAATAGTCCCAAACCTAACAGAAATAGAAACCAAGACCCTGCCATAACCTACAATGTCAAACAGATAGAGGTTCTCAACTCTGACTATACTTTTTTAGAATCATCCAGGCTGCTTTTACAAAACATTGGGTCTTCTGTTTCCAGAAGGATGGACTAGACACACTTTTCTGTATTCCTCCCCTAAGTAAAACTACAAGCTCTAGACATTATGCAAAAAAACAAACATAAGAAGACTGAAGACAAAGTGGAGAGAAATAGGTAAACAAGCTCGGGAACTAGGCATCTGAGGAACAATACACAGTGCATTCCCTGGGCTCTCTTCTTGCCTCCAGTATCCCCGATGAGGTGCTGGGGAGGCAGCAATCCGGAAATGCCAGAAAGCACAGACCAAAAAAAGCCTCAACAAAAGCCTGCTCTCTCTAGACAAAGGACAAGGGGGTATTGTAGCCAGACAGAAAATGCTTAGACAGTAATGGCCTTACTGCAAATACCACAGAGAAAACTATGGCTCCATCCCTACCTCCATCAGCGAAAAAGTGAGTGGGAGCCTAGACTTCTACCCTTGCCATGTACCCCAACAGACTCACCTGAGTGGTATCAGAGAAGGAAAGTAGAACACTGAGACTCTCATCCCCACAAGGCAATAAGGGGACCCCCCCAATGGTGTCCATTGGACCATGGGAGGAGCCTGGACCTGCCCACCACTCAGAAGTAAAAAAGTGTTCCTTCCTTCCCCACGGGAGGGTGTCAAGAAGGCTTACTGGAAAGTCAGGACTTTCACCACCACCCAGTAACAAGACCACCCCCACTTCACAATGTCAGCAGGGGCCACGTGGGGAACAGTAATGAAGCTGTCATGCCTCACGGAGTCCTGGTGGGGAGCCACTTCCTTGCCGGTGTCAAGAGAGGCATGGACTTCCACCCCTACCAGGCAGCAATAAGGCAGCACCTTTCTCCCTCTCCCCCCACCCTTCCTTTCCTTTCAGATCTGTGTTAGAGGCCTTCTAACACAGAAGTTCTAAGTAAGATCCGGAGTCTCAACATAACATCCCTAACATCCAAGTTTCAATAGAAGATCACTCTTCGTAACAAGAGTCAAAAAAATCTTAACTTGAATGAGAGAAGAAAATCGATAGACACCAACACTTCAATGACAAAGATATCAAGATTATCAGCCACAGAGTTTGAAGCAGCCATCATAAAAATGTTTTAATAAGCAACTACAAACATGCTTGAAACAAATAAAAAATTAGGAAGTCTCAGCACAGAAAACAAAGATATAAAAAGGACCCAAAAGGGTATTATAGAATTGGAAAATACAATAACAAACAAAACAAAACAAAACAAAACAAAACAAAAAACCAATGGGTGAATGGGGGGATAAAACAACGAATCAATGATCTTGAACATAATAATACAAGTTACGCATTCTGGAAGAGAGAGAAAATAGGTTTTTCAAAAATGAGCTGAGCCTCAGAGACTGGTAGTACAACAACATTAGACATCTAATATTCAAATCCTTGGAGATCAGGAAGGAGAAAGAGGATGGGGTTGAAGACGTATTTAAAAAAATTAATGGCTGAAAAATCCCCAAATGTGGCAAAAGGCAGTAACCAACAGATTCATGAAGGTAAGTGAAAACAAGAGGGATAAACAAGCGGGATAACGAAATCCACAAGTCTCCTTGCAGTCAAACTTCTGAAAACTAAAGAAAAAATAATAAATCTCTAAAGTGGCAAGGAAAAAGCAGCATCTTATTTATAGGGGGAAAAACTATCACCAACGTGACAGCAGACTTCTCACCCAAAACCATGGAGGCCAGAAGGAAGTGGTACGATATTTTTCTAGTCTGGAAAAAAGAACTGTCAAGCCCAGAATTCTATATCCACCAAAAATATCTTCCAGGGATGGAGGGTAAATCCAGGCATTCTCAAATGAAGGTAAACTAAGATAATTTGCCACAAGAGACATACCCTAAAAGAACAGCTAAAGAATTTTCTAAACACAAAGGAAATGATAAGAGAAGGAATCTTAAAATATCATGAAGCAAAGCAACAGAAATAATAAAAATATGGATAAGTGCATTAGGTTTTCTTTTTCCTCTTCAGTTTTTTTAATAATGTTTGACTATTGAGACAAAAATGATAACACTATCTTAGGAGGTTCTAAATGTATACAGGAAATACTTAAGAAATTATATTGTAAGTGAAGGAAAGTGAAGGGGTATAAAAGAAAAAATTTCAACATATCACTTGAGTTGGTAAATTGCTATTATCAGTAGACTGTGTTAAGTTATGTATATATAATGAAATCCTAGAGCAACCACTAAAAATGCCATACAAAGAGACACTCAAAAACACAATAGACAATCAAAAGGGCATTTTTAAGGTTTGAGTATTCTGCAGGAAAGCAAGAAAAAGAAAGAAGATAAATGAAAAAGAGAACAAATGTAAAATAAAAATAAGATTGCAGACTTGTCATGTCAATAATGAAATTTAATGTAAATGGTCTAAATATACCAACTAAGGAAGCAAGACTAACAGAATGGACAAAAAATAAGGAGATGACCCAACAATATGCTGTTTACAAGAAGCTCACTTCAAATACTGATACAGGGGCACCTGGGTGGCTCAGTCAGTTAAGCATCTGACTCTTGATTTTGGCTCAGGTCATGATCTCATGGTTCATGTGTTTAAGCCCCACATCAGCCTCTGCACAATGCAGAGCCTGATTGGGATTCTCTCTCTCTCCCTCTCTCTCTCTACCTCTCCCCTGCTCATGCTCTCCCTTTCAAAATAAGTAAATAAACTTAAAAGAAAAAACCAAATATACTCATGAAGGTAGGATGAAAGTAAAAGGATGGAAAAAGATAGACCATGCACTCATTCAGCAAAAAAGAATTTTAAAAAAGGCTACATTAACATTAGAAAACTAGACTTCAAAGCAAGAAAAATTGTAAGGGACAGAGGGGGACAGGACATCACATAATAATAAAAGGGTTGATTTACCAAGAAGACATAGTGATTCTAAATGTTATGCACCAAATAACAGAGCTGCAGTGAACAAAAACTGATATAACACATGGATCAAATCCTGGACTTGGAAACAAGCCTCAGGGGATTTAAAAGAATTAAATCACATAGAATATGTTCTCTTACAATAATGAAGTCAAACTAGGCATCAGCCACAGAAAGATAACAGGAAAATAAACAAGCACTTGGAAACTAAAGAGCACCCTTATAAGTAACCCAAAAGTCAAAGAAGAAGCCTCAATGAAAATTAAAAAAATACAATGAACTGAATGAAAGTGAAACTTACGGGATGCAGCAAAAACAGCATTGAGAGGAAAATTTATAGTACTGAAAACATATTAGAAAGCAGGAAAATTCTCAAACAAAAATCCAAAATTACATCTCAAGAACCTAAAAAAGAAAGAGTAAAGTAAACCCAAAGTAACAGAGGAAAGAAATAATAATGATATGAGTAGAAATCCATGAAACTAAAAACAGAAAAAGAGAGAAAATTAGTGAAACAAAACATTGTTCTTTGGAAAAAAACAATAAAATTGACAAATATCTGGCAAGACTATCAAAGAAAAGAAAAAGACACAAATTAATAATATTAGGAATGAAACAGAAATATCTGATATCACTACATATCCTTCAGACATCAAAAGAACAGCAAGAGAATACTACACACATAAATTTGACAACTTAGATAACATAAACCAGTTCCTAAAAAAGCATCACCAATCCCACCCCCATAATATAAAATAGATATTATGAATAGCATTATACCTAGTAAGGAAACTGGATGTGTTATTTTCAAATTCCAGAAAAAGAAATCTCCACGTTCAGATTGTACCAAACATTTTATACCAAATATTTAAAAAAAGAATTAGCACCAATTACTATGCACTTTCTTCCCTATAATAGAAAAGATAGAACACTTTCCAATTAATTTTGGGAAGCCAATATTATACTGATACTAAAGCTATATATAGTCTATATACTAAAGCAAATATAGTCAAGAAAGAAAGAGAAAGAAAGAAAGAAAGAGGGAGAGAGAGGGAAGGAGAGGGAGAGAGAGGGAGGGAAGGAGGGTGGGAGGGAGGAAGGAAGGAAGGAAGGAAGGAAAGAAGGAAGGAAGGAAGGGAAGGAAAGGAAGAAAGGAAGTAAGGAGAAAGAAAAGAAAAGAAAAGAAAAGAAAAGAAAAGAAAAGAAAAGAAAAGAAAAGAAAGAGGAAAAAAACTATACACTAATATCCCTCAGGAATATAAATGCAGCAATCCTTGACAAAATATTAGCAAATGGATTTTACCACTATGTCAGCTCAGAATTATATACTGTGACCTAGTGGTATTTATTCCTGGCATACAAGAATGGTTCAACATTTGTATATCAATCAATATAATCTACCATATTTATAGGCTAAAAAAGAAAAATCACAAATCCTATCAACTGATGCACAAAAAGTTCTTGACAAAATTCAATATCAATTCATGATGAAAACTCTCAGAAAACCAGGAATAAGGGGAACTTCCTCAAATTGATTTTTAAAACTTAAAAAATAAATAAACTTATAACTATCACCATACTTAATGATGAAAGATTGAAGGCCTTCCCTCTAAGATCAGGAATTAAGGAAGGATGTTCCATTTCACTATTGCTACTCAATATAGTATTGGAAGTTCTAACCCATGAGGCAAGAAAAGGAAATAAAACAAAGAACTAAAACTCCCTACATGACATGATACTCTATGTAAAACAATCCCAAGGAATCCAAAACAAACCAACAAACCAACAAAAAACCTCCCAGAACAAATAAGTGAGTACAGCAAAGTCATAGAATACAAGATCAACATACAAAAATCAAGTCAATCTCTACACAGAAGCAGTGAGCACATGCAAACAGAAATTAAAAATCCCTAACGTTTGCAATTGCACAATACATAGGTGCAAATCTAATAGACATGTTCAGAGCTTGTATGCTGAAAACTACAAAATGCTAATGGAGGAAATCAAACAGGATCTGAATAAGTGGAGACACATACTGTGTTCATAAAGTGAGAGAGCTCACATAGTAAAGATGTCAATTCTTCCCAAATTGATGTATAGTTTTAATACAATACCTATCAAAATCCAGGCAAGATTTATTGCAGATATACATAAGATTATTCCAAACTTTTTATAGAAAGGGAATAGAACTAGAATAGCCACACACACACACACACACACACACACACACACACGTGGCTATATATATATATATATATATATATATATATATGGCTATATATATATATATGGCTATATATATATATATATATATATATATATGGCTATATATACACACACACATATATATACATATATATATATACACACACACACACATATATACCCACATGGGTATTCTCTCTATATATATGCATCTCTCTATGTATATATGCATTTATTTATATAAATAATGCATGTATATACACAAAGGGAATTTATACACATAGCCACAGTTGTTAAGATAGTGTGGTACTTATGGAGAGATAGACATACTGATCAATAGAACAAAACAGAAAAGCCCAAAATAGACCCCCCCATAAAGACTACCAACTGATTTTTTGCAAAGGTGCTCAAAGCAGTACAATGAAGGAATAATAGTCTTTCAATAAATTGGATATTCATAGGCAAAACGTGAACTTCTATCTAAACTTCACACCTTACATGAAAATTAACTTAAAATGGATCATGAACTCACATGTAAAATGTAAAACTGTAACACTTTTAAAAGAAAACATAGGAGAAAGTCTTCAGGATTTAGCATTTGGTGGAAAGTTCTTAGACTAGACAACAAAAGCATGATCCATAAAAGGAAAAATCAAAAGATCAGATCTCATCAAAATTAAAGACTTTGCTCTCCAAAAGATCTCTTTAAGAGGATGAAAAGACTAAGACAAACTACTTGCAAACCACATGTCTGCTGAAGGACTCACATCTAGAAATTATGAAGAACTCTCAAAACAATAGCAACAAAACAAACAATCCGATGAGAACATGGGCAAAAGACATGAAGAGACATTTCATTGAAGAGAATATGTGAATGGCAAGTAATGACACAAAAAGATGTTCAACATCACTAATCACTGGGGAAATGCAAATTAATAACACCACAGTAAAAGATCAGTACACGCCTATCAGAATAGTTGAACTACAAAATGCTGACAGGATGGGAGAAACTGATTCTCTCGTGCATTGCTGCCAGGAAAGTAAAATAGTACAGCATTCCTGGAAAATAGTTTGGCAGATTCTTAAAAACTAAACATATACTTACTATATGAGCCAGCAATCACACTCCTGGGCACTTATCCCAGAGAAATGAAAACTTACATCCACACAAAAACCTGTACGTACAAAAATGTTCACAGCAGCATTATTTGTAACAGTCGCCAAGAAGGAAACAACCACACTGTCCCACAATAGATGAATAATTAGTGTGGTACATCCCTATGATGGAATACATCTCAGTAATAAAAAGGAATAAACTGTTACTATGTGCATCAACTTGTATGGATATCTCAAGGGAATGATGCTGAACACGGAAGAAAATCTCAGGTCACACGCTTCTAAGAATCAATTTATGTACATTCTCAAAATGACAAAATAATCGAGATGGAGACCACATTCGTGGTTGCCAGGGGTTAGGGAATGGTGTGAAGAGGAAGGAACCTATAAAGGCATTACAGGAGGAAGAACTTTGTGGTGTTGGAATAGTTCTGTCTTGATTGTGCTTCAATCACAATCAAGTTACAGAAATCTACAGGTGATGAGATGACGTAGAATTACAGGAACACTTTACAACAATGTCAATTTCCTGATTTTTATTATAGATACATCCAATGTAAGAAAAGGTATATAAAATGTACCAGGGGTGGAAATAAAGTGAAAGATATATGAGACCTCTCTATACCACCTCTAGCCAAGGGTATTTTTTCAAAGGTCACGGGGTAATTCTAAAGTGTGGCTAGGCAGCTAACGCGATTATTGAAATGACATACCTGAGTAGCACACCTACAAGTCTAGTGGAGGAGAAGGAGAAAACTAAACATGCAATCTATTTTAAGTCTCCTGAGCTTCCCGCGCCCCCCCCTCCCCCAATGTGGAAACCTGGCATTTAGGTGAAGCCAAATAATATGGATGGGATAATCCAGCCATCCAGCCATTATGTTATAGACTATTTCATACAAAAAATGCCAAGCCCAATAGATTGTTCTTTGGATTCTAAATCATTTGGTATCAATGTTATAATTTTAAAATGTTAAGGAGCAATTACAATCACATTTAAATATGCAGCAATTTTAGAAAATTAATGTTTCACTGAGTCCTCATTTTTGATGGGTAACAAAATGAGCTCAAGACTTAAAAAAAAAATACTTTGAACAAACTGCTGACTATTATCAGCAGTAACCCTGAGAAACATCGGAAAAGGAAGCATTCCTATCTTTACCATGAATTCTAATACATCAGTTATTTTTATTAATAACGCTCAACCACTGCCTGGCAGTCTCTCTGTATTGAACTGTTTGGGAAGTGCGCTGAAGACATAGAATCCAAGGATTATTATGAGCCCATAAATGACAACATGACCAAGTAGAGGCCTTGGGCGGTTATTAAGCATTCCTTAGCACCATCATCCAAAGATAGTCACTGTGCGTCTATTCGGCTAGGCAGGAGATTTAAAGGTTTTAGGGATGAGTCCTCTGCCTTCAAAGCGTTTAAAATCTGTTTGAGTACTGGACTAAATACATAAACTTAAACAAGAAAGCAAAGAAGGATCTCCTGAAATCTGAACCAATAGAAAGTAGAAAGGCCCAAAGTGCTTGTTTTCCCTGGAAGTATTTTTGTAAGAGGTGGGAAGGGAGTTTGTATCTTCGGGGCTCATGCATCCTGTAGATGAGCCCTTCAACAATGCAGATTTAGCCTATCCCTGGGAAGACTGCCCTTAGTTCTCACTTGTGGACTTAATCCAGAAATGCAGCTGTTTTGAAGCAAGAGGTTTGGAAAAAAAAAAAAATTGAAATGAGGCATGAGGAATCACCTCCACCCAACTCCAGTCCACAGTTGTGTTCTCCCCCCGCCTTTCCTTCAGGGTTTGAAGATTTCTGGATGGGGGTAGGGGGTGAGGAGGGGAGTGGGTCGCTTGCTAAACTATTTGCCTTACTCCAAAAGCACCAATCTCTTCCATGCCTTCTAGCTCCTCCTCCTCCTCATTCTCTCTCCCTGGCTCTCTCCAAATTGGATCCTCACATACTCCCCATTCTAATTTACAGAACTTCAACTTACCAGATTTTTTTTTTTTTCTGTTCTGGAAAGATTTATCCATTTGGAAGAGTTCAATTCCCAACTTTAAGTTCCTAACTGTCATGAAGTCCGATTTAAAAGCAAAATCAGAACCATCGCGTTTTAACAGGGCACAGTGCAAATTCTTTTAAAGAAAGTTGTTGTGTGATGGTGGGAGGTAATCAGCACCTACTCAGACATTCTTCTCTAAGACAGCAGAGGTTTATCATTTTCGTTATTGTGGCCATGAATTTTTCCTCCTTTGCTTTATGCCTTTTGGCAGGAGACTCCGACTCTGCAGGTGTTAGCGCTGCAAGGGCCGAACCCAACCGCCAGTAGGTCTGCCGAGCCTAGCATGGGATGTTGCCCAGCAAAACACAGAGCCCAGGGAGACCGAGACGGAGGAAGGGCGCCTGCAAAGCGCGCTTCGGAGGAGACTGGGACCTGAGCCCTAGAAAACTAGAGCGAGTGCATTTCCCGGCAGGGGGAACCCGCAGGAGCCAGAAAAAGAAGAGAGAGGGAGAGAGAGAAAGGAAAAAAAAGAAAGAAACCCACCCCCGCGGTCTTCAGCCCAGCGCGAGCAGCGAGCGCGCGGGCTGGCTGGGCTGCTCCAGCTGGAAGTCATTGTGCCGGCTGGCGTCTGCGTTGTCAGGACGACCGCCCGGCCGGCGCCAGCGGAGGGGGGAGGCGGGCTCGGTGAATGGGTGACGTCACGCGGCCGGCGCCGGGCAGTCTGGGCGGCGGAGCCAATGAATCAGCTGTCGGGGGGGCGGGGGGGAGGCGGCGCGGCGCGCGGGCGGAGATGCAGGAATGCGCCGCGAGCCGCGCGGCCTGGGCGGGCGGGAGGCGCCTGCGCCCCGCCCCGCCCCTCCCTGGGCGGCCCGCGCGGCCGCGGCTCGCCCTACCCGCGCTCCCCTCGCCTCGCGCCAGGGCTGCGGCTCCGCGGCCCTGCGGCTCGGCCCCTGCCCTCCGCCCACGGGCGCGCGCCCTGCGGGGACCCCCCGCGAGCTGGGCCTGGCGCGATCAGGCCGCATCTTCTGTTTTCCGCTCGTTGGGACTGTGCCACTCACTCCTGACAAAGGGAAAACCCACTGAAACTCGCCCTTGCCGAGGAGGCATTCTTTGAAAGTGTTGATGAGATAATTCACCGTGGCCTTACTCTGTGCCCTGCCTTGTGCTGCTATCACAGGAAAGGAATCAGGGGTTCGGAACAGCTCGCAATTGCGCAGGGAAGGAAAGAAATGTAACGAATTCATGATTCAGGCTTGGAGCCCACTGCCTTTTCTTGCACTGCTCCGTTGTGCCTTACTACACAGTGCCTTTGAGGGTCTAGGAGGCAAATGCCTGCCTCCAAAGGGCTCCAGTTTCTTCAGTGCTTCTGCGTTTTGTTTTTCCTCTGTCTTGCTGTCCGCTAGACGGTGACCAACAGAAGGCCGAGTACTGAGTCATGGTCATTGCTGCATCCCAATGTTTAGCGCCCTCAGATGCAGGGTAAGGACTCTAAATTGTGATGGATCATCTACAGTGCGAGAGCAAATGATCTTCGAGTAAAGGCTGGAGTAAAATGAGTACCCCTGAATATTTAAACATCCATGTTTACTGATTGGTTTTTGGCAATGTCCAGGATTGAGCATGAATTGTTACTGAAACTGGAAAACTGGAGAGTGTGCCCGAGCATTCCAGAAGATGTTCATTTGCCCTCCATGCTGCAGCCTTTTCTCGCCCTGGGTCCCCCATTTCTTCCTCTGTAAAAGAGGTAAACCCTGTGAGATGTTCTCTTAAGGTCTTTAAAGTTCCATGAGCCTATCATTGTATTTGCCAACCTTTAAAATTACATTTTGAGTTCACTGTTCCTTTAATTGCATTTGGTAAACACCATGAGTACCCCTTTCATTCAACAAACAGTTCAAGGTGAACTGCTATGTGAATAGTAAGTACTAGAAATTTTAGTTGTACGTGTTTTTTATTTTTTTTTATTTTTTTTTTTTTAAATTTTTTTTCAACGTTTTTTATTTATTTTTGGGACAGAGAGAGACAGAGCATGAACAGGGGAGGGGCAGAGAGAGAGGGAGACACAGAATCGGAAACAGGCTCCAGGCTCCGAGCCATCAGCCCAGAGCCTGACGCGGGGCTCGAACTCACGGACCGCGAGATCGTGACCTGGCTGAAGTCGGACGCTTAACCGACTGCGCCACCCAGGCGCCCCTGTACGTGTTTTTTAAATTAGAAGATAGGGGTGGCCTGGGTGGCTCAGTCGGTTAAGCGTCTCATTTGGGCTGAGGTCAAGATCTCCAATTCTTGAGTTGGAGCCCTGCATCAGGCTCTGTGCTGACAGCTCAGAGCCTGGAGCCTCCTTCACGTTCTGTGTCTCCCTCTCTCTGCTCCTCCCCTGCTCACGCTTTGTCTCTCTCTCTCTCTCTCTCTCTCTCTCTCTCTCTCTCTCAAAAATAAATAAACATGAAAAAAAACCTTTTTAATAAAAAAGTTAGAAGATAGAATCCCTGAACTGAACACTTTCTTCCACAAGTAAGAAATAAACTAGAAAACAAAAGAAGATGCTAATGCACTGTTATAGACCAGTGCATCTCCAAGTTACGCGTGCATTGAGTCACCTGGCATGTGTTGAGGCCTGGGATTCTGGATGTAGAACTAGCACCCACGTGATGCTGGCCCACGGACCATACCTTGAGTAAAGAGGGTCTAGACTCACCAAGTGCCAAGGAAATCCTACAGTCAGAATATGATGGAGGTAAACTGGTGTCATTTCCCAAAAACTTCAAGGTGAACTTGAGCCAGGTGACTGAGGACGTGGCAGGGTGAGGGGAATGAAAATATGTTCAGGAGAACAAAACAGCATTAAAAAAAACAACATCATTGGAGGGGAAAAGAGCATGAATTAAGTAAGGCAGTGGAGATGATTCTAGTTAACTTCAGTTAAGAAATATTTGGGGGAACCACAAAAGATGAGATTGGTTCATTACTAGTGCGGTGGGTAGTATGACAAGGAAGCAGGGAACTTAAACTTTCAGAGCTGAAATGAACCTTACGAGTTATGAGTCCCAACAATTTGGTGTAGATGAGGAAGCTCAGCAACAAGATGATTTCACTCGGTGATGGTAGAATTTGGGGTGGAAGCCAACCTAAGAAATTTAGATCACATACATTCTGTAGACAGCCAAGTCCTTGACAGAAGGAAAACCATTTGTACTGTTGGCCAAGGTGGAAATGTGAAGGTAGAATGAAAGCAAGAGAGGTAGACCAATAGGAAATAATTTAATAGTCCAAGCATGGGTTTTTGGATAAAGTCTGGGCTAGGGAGATGAGGAAATCAAGGCAAAGGTGTAATCTGAAAAGTTTTGTTTGTACATAAATTATAGGGGCTGGAGCTAGCCCATTAAGTCATCTTTTCCTATAAGAGAACTCCCTCCATCCTTCTCCATTCTAATGCAATGTTTTTCAACCCTGACCCCACATCAGCATCACACCAGGAGCTTTAAAAAAAAGAAGGTAGGGAATGCCTGGGCTCCACCCCACATAAACATTTTGTGATTCTGGACTGGAGCCCTGGCATCCATATTCTTAAAAACTCCCCAGATGATTATAACGTGCAGCCCGGTGCCGAGAATCACTACTCACAGATAGAGTCACCCGCTCATTTCATAGGCTTCTTTTCTGTCCCTGAACATTTGCCCGGGTGTTAACTATTACCCTGGCACTAGATCATTTTTAATACGTGGTGTGTCGTGTGGTGGGTTTGGATGGTTTATGAAATATTGTCCTTTACCACTCAGTAACTGTCATGACGTAGCTGTGAGCATATCCTGATACTTCTCATTGGCCAGAAAAGGAAAAGTGATTTGGCACATGATTGCGTGGAAACTGACAGAGCCAGTTTACGAACCTATATGGTACCATAGTATGGCAATGTGTTACCTTGCGGCCAGCTTAGGTGATTTTACCTTTGCTTTAATAGTCTACGTTAACCAGCTCTGTAGGATCAGAGCTGATGGAAGAGGTTAAGTATTTAAAATCACTACTTGGACCCTTAGAACTTGCGAGTCTTCTCTCAAAAGCGATTTTAGTTTTTGCCGAAAAAAAAATATCATGAAAGTGAGATGTTCTTGTGGCTTTTTCCTTGATGACCAACTTAACTTTTAAACCTTCACTGATTCATTTATTCCTCTAAAATTAATTGAGCACATACTATGTGTCAGGTACTCGTTCAGGCATGAGGATGCCAAGAGAAGGAAAAGCATTTTCTCTGCCCTCAAAGAGGAATAGATACGCATGGCTATTGTATTTATTCCGTTTGGACACGTAATAGGTACTTGACTTTTTAACATGGTCTTACAGTTCCATTTTGTGGGTACTTTAAATTGTTTAATTTTTTTTTTTTTTTTTTTTTTTAAGAGAGAGAAGCAGACTGCAAGCAGAGGAGGGAGACAGAATCAGAAGCAGGCTCCAGGCTCTGAGCTGTCAGCACAGAGCCTGACGTGGGGCTCGAACCCATGAACCACGAGATCATGACCTGAGCCAAAGTCGGACGCGTAACCAACAGAGCCACCCAGGCACCCATGTTTTGTGAGTACTTTAAAAAATTCTTTCAAAAACCAAATTATAGAGAATATTCTCCCTCTCATTCGTTTCCTACATTTGCCTAGTTTCCCAATCACATCCCCAAAAGTCACTATTATTAATTTTTGAGATATCATTCCAGGGTGTTTTTATGAGTATATAAGCAAATACAAATATATTCTTATTTTTCTCCTTTTTTACACTGTTCTGTATCCTTTTAAAATTTAAAAGTACTGGGTGGGGGGGGGTTCTTTCTATATCAACCGTGTTCTTTTTCATTTTGTTTTTCCTCCATAATATTCTATTATATGGAAGTACCATAATTATCTCACTGCTATTGATGATGATCTAGGTTATTTCCAATCTTTCATTACCAAGCTACAAAAATAACACTGTGTGTCATTTTACACATTGTAAGTTTATTTGTAGGATAAATTCCTACAAGTGAAATCACTAAGTCTTTAATGAGTATATGTCAACATTCCTGACTGTTTTCTTTACGATAAAGTCAAAGACATGAGATTGCCAGGTGTAAAGGCATAAATATTGTTAAGGTTTTTGATACTTACTGACAAATCATCCAGGAAGTTTGTACCAATTGAGCACCCACTTCTCTGAAATCTTGTCTGCACTAGAAACTATCTTTGTCCTTTTTAGCAAATCTTTGTTCATTTGATAGGTAAAGAATGATGTGTGTTTGTATAAACATATGTATAAATACTATGGTATACCATTTAACTATATATATATTATATTATGCATTATATTATATTTATATTATATTATATTATATTATATTATATTATATTATATATATGCATTTCTATAGCTATTAGTTTGAACTTGATTCCATAAAGTTTTTTTTCATTGCATGATCAGTGACTTGTTTGTTCATTTCCTTTCTCCACTTTTGAAGAATTTTTATTTTTGTTTGTTAACTTGCAATAAATAGCTTATATTTCTTAATATAAATAATGGCTTATGTTTATTACCTTGTTTAGGTGCTGCATAAGCAGTTTTAATTGTTTTTGCATATTGTAAATATTTTATCTGAGTTTGATATGTGTCTTTAATCCTTATTTAAACAGTATTTCCACTTATACATCTATAGAAGCTTTAAAAAGAATGTGATAAAATCTGTCTTTTATGGTTTTTGTTTGTTTGCTTTTAACACGTAAAAAAGCCCATGCCACTCTAAAATCAGAATAGTCATTCACCTTTATCTTTTTCTATTTCCTTAGGATTTTAAATAATTTTTAAAACCCCAATCAGCCATAAATATGAGTACATAAATACGGATACTTACAAATGGTTTATACCTACAATGTAACTATCTTTTCTGCTTTAAGAAAGTTTTTGTATACTTTTTTCTTTTTTAGAGAGCACAAATGGAGGTAAGGGGGTAGAGGGAGAATCCCAAGCAGGTTCCATGCCCAACACAGAGCCCAACACATGGCTTGATCCCATAACCCTAGGATCATGACCTCAGCTGAAATCAACAATCGGATGCTCAACCAACTGAGCCATCCAGGCACCCCTCTATCCTTATTTTTTAAAAACTATACTTAAAAAATACAGATAACTAAAAAAGGTAGCAAGGGGGACTAAGATTGTCCACCATCCCAGCAAACTGAGACAATCACTATTAACATCTAGAGCAAAACCAATTGGTTTTCTATGCATAAATGTATATACACATACCCATATATATTGGTTTTCTTTTTTTTTTTTTTTTTTTACAAAAAATGGTGTTATACTGTGCCTGCTTTTCCCCCACTGTTAGACAGATAGGTGAATCTCTTTCTAGGCCAATAACTACATTCTTATTACTAGTAATCCATTGTATGGAGGAGAGCTCCCTAATGAGATCATTTCACCTCCATGAGAAGGGAGCCTGGGCAGAAGCATTCCAGGAAAAACCTCATATCTCTATTTGATGTTCATCTGGCCAGAATTTCCTACAGCAGTTTAAATCTATTGCTTCTCAAAAAAAGAAAAAAAGAAAAGAAAAGAAAATCACAAAACGGACTAACATAGTGGTCAATCATTAACCTGCCCCAACAAGACAGACAACTAAGAAAGAAAAAGCAAAAATCACTTTCTTTGCAAGACATGGTTCAAAATACTCCTCTAGACTTGGGTTCTTCCGTTTGCTTTCTCTCCTCCTTCCCATACCTTATTCTCTTCCCCCTACCAGTCAACATGCACAACTCCTTACAGATATTTTAAACTTAAGGGCCTTATTTATTTCTTAACAAAAATAATGACATGATTTGCTCTCCCAGAGATCTGACCTTAGGTTTGTTCTGGCTGCAAAACTAGTATAGACTATCCCATCAATTATGAATGTATTCATGTGTGTGAAGGCAATAGTAGGCCAGTGATAATGTTACCTTATTCTGGAGACTTACCCTTATAAATAAATAATGAGATGCTCCTGAGAAGCGCCTTTAGCAAAGGCAGGGGAAATGTTACTTCTCAGACTGAATGTTTTAAAGATTAAAAACTGATATATATATAAAAAAAAAACTGATACCATAGTTTTCTCAATAGGATATAAACAATTTATGTAGGGGGAAAAAAAGGAAACGAAATGAACTGGAAATTCTATAATGTTAAATTGGGTGGCCAAAGTTCTCTAGCTGGCAGGTATAAGATCTAAGTGAATAATGGGGCATGTGGGTGGCTCAGTCAGTTGAGGGTCTGACTTCAGCTCAGGTCATGATCTCACAGTTTGTGAGTTCAAGCCCCGCATTGGGCTCACTGCTGTCAGCGGAAAACCCACTTCAGATCCTCTGTCCCCTCTCCCATACCCCTCCCCTGCACACGCTCTCCCTCTCAAAAATAAATAAAACATTTAAAAAAATAAAATAAAATCGAAGGGAATAGATCAGAGGGCCTAAAATAGATTCTTGGAGATGCAGGGAAATTTCTCTCTCTACCTCCAAATATCTTATGCTGTACATTAATAATAAATAAATCACTACACTTAATTTTAGGTAAAGATATAATTTGTTATACAATGCTACATTCTCACCTATTAAACATAATATTGAAAAGTTGTAGGGGCACCTGGGTGGCTCAGTCAGTTAAGCATCCGACTTCGACTCGGGTCATGATCTTGCAGTCTGTGAGTTTGAGCCCCGCGTCAGGCCCTCTGCTGACATCTCAGAGCCTGGAACCTGTTTTGGATTCTGTGTCTCCCTCTCTCTCAGACCCTCCCCTGCTTGTGCTCTGTCTCTATTGCTCCCAAAAATAAATAAAACATAAAAAAATAATAATAAAAAGAAAAATTGTAGTCATTTCAATGAGAGTTATATAACTCAGCAGAATGTATGATAGATTTTTACTATTAAACATCACCTTCTTTTGTTTCAACTAACTCATACTAGGCTTAGGTATTAAAGCTAGATATTCAAATCCAGGTACTAATTCAAATAGCTTCACGAAGTATATAATGAGTGCTGACTTCCCGAGAGGAAATGTTCTGTGTTGTATATTCTAGTCCCATTGCTAGCAAAGTAGAAAATGCTTTGTGGTTGCCACTAGAGGGCAAATAGCCTTCTGGACTTCTCTTTGACCAAGGAGCATCTCTCCAGGCAGCCAAAGTTTCAATGTCTCATAAACCTAGTCTTAAATCGGCATTGTCCACTTTTAGTCAACCCTCAGTCTCCGCAAGCTAAGAACTTTTAAAATCAAGATTTAAATGTGCTCTTTCACCATTTTACCAAATGGCGAGATCTCCTCCCGAGTACATTAACTCCCGACCTTCTTATCCTAACCCTTTCTCCTCTAGCTCGTACACCTCACTGCTCTCCCACCAAGGTGAGCTAACGCCCCAGCATTCAACAGCATTCTTAGACCTCAGAGCGGCAGAAGACACCCTTTCCAGTCTGACTGATTCCTGCGTACCTTTCCAGCCCTATCTCCTACCTCACCCTCACTGATATCCCCTCTACACTCAACAATGATTGGCAGTTCCTTAAACAGACGCTGTTACTCCACACCTCCGTGTGTTTGTTCAGGCTGTTCCTTCTATCGGGGATGTTGGGACTGCCGACCACATGTTTTCAAAGACTTGGTTCACGTATCGCCTGTGAGAAGCCTCACGGTCTCTGGTGATCCCTTTCTTCCCCTTCTTCCTTTTCCTAAGCAAGAGATTGAGTGTCTCTCTCCTCTGTGCTACCCCAGCATCTTGCACACATCTCTGTGAACAGTGCTAACTCTACTATTGGGATTATGTCTGGCGGAGTATGAACATTCACTCTATTTGGAAATGTAAACCCAACTGTTTTGTCTTTTCTTTGCTGCATTAGAAATTGTTAGAGGAGTTCTAGAAGGATAAAAGACAAACGACCCCTCTCCTGTCCAGGCAGCAGATTCCAGAAATTGTGGTTTTTGAATACTCTGGTCTTTCTGCCCTTGAATAAGGAGATACGGGATTTCTGCCTGACAAAAATTTGGACGTCATTCCTAGTTAAAAGAAATGATGAGGGTTTTAGTCATAAAGAAATATTTGGAATCTGGAGAGACCGAGGTAGACTGCAGAAGGTTTTGAGAGGCCAAACATTACTGCCCAGAATCAGAAAAGTGGTCTGAAAGTATAACCACTGCCAGGAGGTGCCCAGAGTGGGCTGGGAAAGAGTCCTATGAGGAGCACTGCTGAAGTGCTCAGAAGCCATAGTGAGACAGCTCAGCACAGCCCTCACCAGAGACATCTAGTTGAATGGGAGGCCTGCAGCTATTAGACAAATCATCATGGGGTGTGACCCTCAGCCTAGGATTAAGTCTTTTGTCTTGTGTTTTGTTTTGTTTTGTTTTGTTTTTCAAGCACAAACTACTCCTCAAAATTATCAAAGATAATCGAAAACAAGGAGTGTCTGAGAAACTGTCACAGGCAACACAGTCTTGCAGAAACATGGCAACTAAACGTAATGTGGTATTCTGGGTGATTTCCTGGGAGGGAAAGGGGCTACTAGATGAAAACAAAGGAAATCTGAATAAAGTGTAGACTTCTGTTAATAATAATTACCAGAATTGGTTCATCAATTATAATTATATGTACAATTACTATGATATATAGGTATATATAACATACTATATATATATATATATATATATATATATATATATATATATATATATCATACTGAGGTAGGATGTTAACAACAGAGGAAACAGTGTTTAGGGTATATGGAATTTCTCTGTATTATGTTATCCAATGTCTCTGTAAATCTAAAAGTGTTCTAAAAACTAAAGTTTATGAAGAAGAAAAAAGGAGGAGGAAAAGGAGGGGTAGAAAGAAGAAGGAGGAGAAGGAGGAGCTGGAGGAGAAGGAGAAGGAAAAAGAGAAGGAGGAGAAAATAGAGAAAAAAAAAAAACTAACCTGTGAGGATGTCCTCATAAACTCTTAAGGACACTGGAAGTACCCAAGGCACCTGCAGCCATGACTCCATGTGTGCAGGACCCATTCGTGCTGATATCCCCAGGGTCTGCTTTCCATATGCATCGGTGCATAGTTGTTGAGTTAAAATTTCTTTCCAATAAGGAAGTAGCAAGGGGTAGTAAAGAGAATGTTCTTCTGCTGATAAATAAAACTATAAAATGTGTTTTGTTTGCTTCAGTTGATAAAAAATTTTGTAGGGCTACCCAGTTCAACAGAGTTTGCCCTGACATCTAGAGAGAAAGTTACAAGGCAAACTATTATCTTAGTGAAGAAAAAAAAAAAAATCAACCTCCATTCTTCAAGAATGTTACCCTTTTCTGATATTCACCTGGAGGAAAACCATCCTTATAATAATGAGGTGTTAAAACTGAGGCAGAAAATACATAGAGATCAGATATAAAATGTCTAAATAGTTTTAAGTAAAGAGTGAAGGCTCAATTTCTTTTTCATATAAAAGGAAGCAAACATATTAAAATTCTCCTAAGTACATAGAGTGAAGTACATAGAGTGAAAATAGAAAGCGCTCACATAATGTACTTTTGATATAGAAATTGTTCTCTTGTAGGTCTTTTAGTTTAGTGAAGATTTCTTGGCAAACGATACTGATCACAAGTAGCATTTCTCCTATGAGGAGTATTTCAAAATAATTTGGAATATAGACATCGTATTTTTTAAAGTTTGTATATCTCATTATATTTGTCTTTCAATATAGCAATTTGGTAGAAATTTACACTCAAAAGAAGTGGAAGGTGTGGAAGAAAAGAAAGATGGCCAAAAAAATAAAGGTTTCAGATAATGAATTCAAAAGTATGTTCTCTGCCAGCATTCTGTGCATTGACTAAAGCAGTTGGGGTCGTGCTGATGACTCAGGACTCTGCTAAACTGTCTTGCTTATCACAAGGGAGGCTATCAACCACACAAATATATAGCTGTAACCCTCTCTCCTTGGCAAGGAAGTGAAAAGACCCAATAGATTCTTAGTTTGAATGGACAACCCACACTGATTCTTTTGATATGTTGTAAGAAAATGAAAAAGGTTATTTTTTTTGGTACTCTCAGAATAAATGTAAATCAGTGATGTTTCAAAATATACTTGCTTCCAGCTATACATGAAAATATATTCCAGATAATATATTAAACTATATTAATCCCAGATGATGCTAATTAATCGCATGAGATGGATTCTCCATTTCTCTCTTAAAATGAACAAGAGGAATTAGTAAAAGGAGAGAACGAAGAAATAAATGTTATTACAGGCAACAGAGTGGAAAGAGCTCTAGGTCGTATAGAGAGGAATAAAGGGGAACCTGGGTTAAAAAGGAGGCTCAGTTGGTTAAGTGTCTGACTTTGGCTCAAGTCATGATCTCACTGTTTGTGGGTTCGAGCCCCGTATCGGGTTCTGGCTATCAGCTCAGAGCCCATATCAGATCCTCTGGCCCCCTCTCTCTCTGCCCTTCCTCTGCTGCTTCTCTCTCTCTATCTCTCTCTTTCTCAAAATAAATCAATAAGCTTAAAAGAGAGAGAGAGAGGAAAAAAGACTGGGTGGAGACCTTATCTGTGCCAACAACTGTATGAGTGAGCCACCGTGCCTACTCTATGGGTCTACTGTGCTTGGGAATTTTACATACATTTTATAATTTTCTTCACAACTTTAACAAATTAATTATTACCTATATTTTAGAAATGAGGACTGTGACAGAGAGTTTAGTAACTGGTCCAAGGTCACCCCCCCCCACGCCCACCTAGTAGAAGTAGACCCAGTGTCAAACCTAGATCTATTTGATCCCGTAGATTATGGAACCTCCTATATTATCCCTCCACGTTTCCCTGTCAAAATGATGATTTTAGATTGGAGATGTTGGTAAGTTAATTCATATTTGTAAGAGTTATTGAACATCGAACTCATTATTGAAGCTAATTGAACTTCATCAATGCCCTTACCTTTTTTGATCTATAATCTTTGCTGTATTTTCTGGTCCATAAAGAAAGATTTCTTTACTTTTGCCAAGTGCTACATGCTATATCATAAACCAGAGCAATCTGCAGTGTTTGCACTGATACCATAATGCTACCACTGCACTCAGAATGTTTATAGTAGTACTCAAAATCTGATTTCCTGTATATGTTTCCATTGCTCAGAAAGTTTTAATTCTTTAAATTTCTTGTGGTTCAGTATTATTGTTTCCAGTCCTCTGTAGACATTTTTCATCTTGCCTTTTAACTTCTTACAATATGAGTGGTGGTGGTTTTAAAGTCTATGTACGAAAACTCCATTATCTGGATCACCTGTGGGTCTATTTCTCTTGTCTATTTTTCTTCTGGATTTTGGTGGCATCTTGTCACCTTGTTTGCCTGGTTATTATTGCTCACCAGACACTGTATATGGAAATTGTCAAGAGACTCTGAACGATGCTACATTCCTCCAGAGACAACATGCATATGCTTTTCCCAGACAGCTAGGTTAAGAGCACTAGGAACCTCTACACATCATCTGAAATTGGGCTTCTGTTCACTGTTGTTTCTGGGTATAGCCTTTCTGGGTCCAAACTGACTGCCTAAGGTGTTTACCAAGATCCTCCTCCTTGGCAAACTGTGACCTCCAATTTTTGGTCTCCCACCTCCATGAATCTGTGAAAGCTTTCTCAGTTTGTATCATCTCAGCCACAGACTTCAGAATCACCAGTTACCTTGGGGTGCCTGGGTGGCTCAGTCGGTTAAGCGTTCGACTTTGGCTCAGGTCATGATCTCATGGTCTGTGAGTTCGAGCCCCGCATCAGGCTCTGTGCTGGCAGCTCAGAGCTTGGAGCCTGTTTTGGATTCTGTGTGTGTCTCTCTCTCTGCCCCTCCCCCATTCTCTCTCTCTCTCTCTCTCTCTCTCTCTCTCAAAAATAAATAGACATTAAAAAAAAAAAAAGAAAAAGGAAAGAATCCCCAATTACCTTTAGGGAAAAGGAAACCCAGATACCAGGTGCACCTCTATGGACTTTCATACTCTGTTAGATCTTGACCTCACAGTTCTTCATGCCTGGCTGGTTCTGCAATGATTTTAGATTTGTAATTTTTGTATTACTTAGTCTGGCTTCTCTAGCTGCTCTTGGTGGGAAGATAGGTCCAAAACAACCTAGTCTGTTAACCAGACAGTGTCAGTTGTGTTTTTTAATTATTTATTATCAATATAAAAATACACTTTCCAGTAAAAATTAAAGTATTTGGCTTCTCATAAAAATATAAAAGTTACAGTAAACTGACCCAAGTTTCCTGCATGTTAGCAATCTGCTGATCAGAGTAAGGGCTGTCACTTTGAGATGGATCAGGCATGATTCTAGTTCACAAGGCTTTCCGACAGCCTAGTTTATTACACCAGTCGCCATTGTTCATTTCTGCTACTTGCCTGGCCCCTAATGACATTTACTTTTGTGACCCCTACTTCCAGTGACTGTTTATAGTTTTGCAACAGGGATCCACAAAGGCTAAATCAAGTTCCTTTCCCAGAAAATTAGCACCCAGCAGCAACAGATATTTTGCTTACCCCCACTGATAACCCTCAGAACTAAAGAAATTTCTGTCCACAGAATATAGTTGAGGTAAATCACGCAACATCATTTTTGTAATGTATTCTGCAACAAGTTTGCATCCATAAACATCTCTTTCTTACTTACTAACTCACAAATTTTGATTCTCTCAATCATGACCATGCAATTCTAATCTGTATCAATTGCTTAAAGACTTACAATTTGTCCTTTAATTGAGTCTCATTTTCTTGGTTCCTCAATTGAGCTAATTAAATGTTTGTGCATGGAATTTTGCAAAAATTAATTTGGGTGATAGTGAATGTTCAGTTTGGGAGGAAAGGCCAACTTTCTCGTGCGTTCTATCCGCGACTGGCAGGTATTCACTCTGTCTCTCACCCATCAAATACATTTGAGCAGGCACCCTATGCCAGGCACTGTCCTAAATACTGAAGATGCCACGGTGAATAAGACACAGGTCCTGAACCAGAGAAGCTCATGTAGTAGGAAGACAGACATAAAAAAAAAAAAAAAAAAAAAAACAATCTTTGCAACACTCCATGATGAATATTATAATTTGAGTTAGGAACAAAGAGCAATGGGAGGGACTAGGTACGTCTGAAGAGTAGGAAGAAAAAATAAAAGGCTTCACAGAGGAAGTAGCATTTCAATCTGCCCTTAAAATGATGATTTAGGTGTTAGGTAGAGAAGAGCAAGGAGGTCTTTATGGTTTCTTGTGTAAACTGTACTCCCCCAAAGCTCCCTCTGGTTTCCCTGCCTCAAATTCTTTCCTCTAGCTGATCCACTCTCTGTGCTGATCTTTCCAAAGCAAAATCCGATCATTGGTTTCCCATCCTCTCCACAATTAATTCAGACCCTTCAACTGATATCCAAGGCCATTGTCATTTCGAGCCCTCTCCCCTACATCCAGTCACGCTTCCATGTCATTTGCATGTGTTTTCCTCTGTCCCATGCATGGCTTCTATGCTTCCTTCCACAGTACTCTAAAAATACCTCTATTGGCAACTGCCCACTGTGCAGTAAAGCCTGATTATCTGATCTGGGTTCCTTTTTTTTTTTTTTTTTAATGTTTATTTATTATTGAGAGCCAGAGAGAGCCAGAGCATGAGCATGGGAGGGGCAGAGAGAGGAGGAGACACGGAACCCGAAGCAGGCTCCGGGCTCCGAGCTGTCAGCACAGAGCCTGACACGGGCCTCGAACTCACAAATTGTGAGATCATGACCTGAGTCGAAATCAGATGCTTAACCGACTGAGCCACCCAGGCGACCCTGATCTGGGTTCACTTAAAAGACCGAGAGGTCTATATAGCTCAGTTCAGTGCTTAGCACAGAGATGTTCCCAATATCTATTGGGGGTGAATGAATGAATCAAAAGGAACATCGTGATGCTTACTATAGCTAGAGGTGAAGGGAGAATAGATAAATTGGAAGGAAATGAAATACACAAAGTACTACCTATGTAAAAAAGATGATTATATCTCAGAGTATTATATACACATTTTCCTTTAGATGATACTGCTACATCTCTGAGATACTATTCTTCAGTTAAATCCAGGAGTGTATCCTAGCAAATAGCTGTTTCAACATTTCGACTTAAAAGAACCCTCATTAAGTTCTGATAATAAAGGAAAATACCAGATGACCTGACAGTAACATCACCAATATAAATGGCTTGAAATAAAACATAATGATAGTTATATCCTTGAAGTCAAGGTTTTTCCCAGGCTTCCATCTTTGCTATTTCTATTTACTATTCCTGATTCTAAATCTCAGCCACTGTCCATTAGGTCTGAGGTCTTTATAGCTCTAACTCTGGTCCCAATTTTCCTCAAAAGTTGGAGTTTTAGACACAATTCGGTATCTTGGATCAGATCCGGGGAAAGAAAAAAGAACATTACTGAAAAGCCTGGTGAAATCCAAAAGAAGTCTGTAGTTAATAGTAATATAACAAGATTAAGTTATTAATCATCACAGAGGTACCACGGTTTTGTAAGATGTTAGCACCTGGGGAAACTGAGTAGAGACTACACAGGAACCTTCTGTTCTATCTTTGCAACTTTCTGTACACCTAAAACTATTCCAAGTAAAAAGTTGATGTTTTTTAAAAAAAAAAGTTGGAGTGTTAGAAGAATTATGTTCAGAGCATACCTACCAACTACAGAGAAATCAAATTCACTCAGAGTTTGACCCATGATATAATCCTGCAACGTGCTATGTCTTAGCTCCCCCACCCCTAAAATGCAGGGTACTGATGGCTTCCTTTACAAACATCCTTCTGTGCTCTCTTTGCCTTCCAAACTGACCAGATTTTGTATTTGTATTTGCTTGTTTGTTTTTAGTTTTTATTTAAATCCTAGTTAGTCAACATACAGTGTGATACTTGTTTCCAGGTATACAGTATGGTGATTCAACACTTCCACATACTTGGCATTCATCACAAGTACCCTCCTTCATACCCATCACCCGTTGTATTTGTATCCTCGGGAAAATTCACGTGTCTTGTTTTTTATGCTTCTTGTCTTCACCTAGAACTGATATTCCCAGGATCCCTCATTAAACTAGAAATGTCACTGGGAAGTAAGCCATATTCTTTTAATAATAACACTAAATGAAGGACAGCAAAAAATATAAAACATTTACGGTAGAAATTCTTTGGCAGTTTATTTCTTTTTCTTTTTTTTCTTTTCTTCTCTTTTTGTACCAGTAATTCATGTTTCATGTTGTGGAATTCAAGTTGTGAAAAATTCAGAGAGTAAAGACAAAGCATTATTTTGTTTTTATTGTTATAAATGAATACTTAATTTGATAAATAAGGGGAAAAGGAAACATTCAATGTATTGTCATTATGTGGCATTTAAGGTGACTGTGGAAACAGAACGAAATGCTGAATTATGTTATGATAAGCAGATGTTTCTAGGGAATGTCAGTTAAACAATACACAGCTTAACATAGCAGGAAGCGTGTTTTACCAGGTTACTCCCGTGGTTTGTGCCTATACAAATACAATTTGCAAAATTGAGAACCAACATTTTAAACATCCAGTGACTTGACAACTCAGATAATTAGCAAAACTGGTTGTATAATCTGCATTGTAGAGAAGCTAAGTTTAATAATAAAGTTAGTGGGGCGGCTGGGTGACTCAATCGGTTAAGTGTCCGACTTCAGCTCAGGTCATGATCTCATGGTCCATGAGTTCGAGCCCCGCCTCGGGCTCTGTGCTGACAGCTCAGACCCTGGAGCCTGCTTCAGATTTTGTGTCTCCCTCTCTCTTTCTCTCTGCCATCCCCCACCCCCCCATCCCCACTTATACTTTCTCTCTCTCTCTCAAAAATAAATTTAAAAAAGTTTTAAACGTAATAAAATTAGTAAATGATCCATTCTTCCAAAGATCACAAGCCAGTAAAGGGGCCTCTTCTCCCCGAAGCCACCAAGAAGATCACTCTTCCCCAGAATTTGGGAAAATATCATGCTCATATATGTGGTTCTCAAATCCACAGGCAAAAAGGATCAAAGAGAGGAGGGACTAGAGGGATGACCCAAATGGGAAGAATTTTGTTTGACCCCTACAAAGCAAATGGACAAGTGAGGAGAGCAGACCCATAACCAGAGTTTTGGGGTGGCTCTCAGAGCTGTTTCCTGCCCACAGTCAGGGAAGTATAAAAATACAGGTGACCTCACAGAACACCTGGCAAACACCTGATGAGGCTAGACAGAGCTGAAAGGAGGGTGACAGATAAAAGGTGTTCTAAATAACAGACCTCAGTGTCACGTGTGCTGGCTGCAGAGGGTGCCCGAGGTGCCCTGGGCATGCCACAGAGAGCTGTGCCAAACTGAGGATAGAATGTATCCATTAATCCACAGGCACTCCATTAGAGCTCATTCATTCATTTTGTGTATCCTATTTACAAGGAAATCCAGGAATACATTGAAATGATGAGTAAGAACGAGAGAGAAAGTTTTTTTCTTACTCAGAGATTAAAACAAATATCTTTCTACAATGCCTTCTACCAGTTGGAAAGCAGGCTCTTTGGAGAGCTGCATCAACCCATCAAATCACTGAAAACAGAGAACAAAAGTCTCTTCTTGGAAGAAGTTACTATACGGTACCCTCACAGACTAAATTTAGAAGCAGGTGGTAATTTTTTTTTTTATGCAAACGCACATGTTTCCGTGTGAATACATCAAATTAAGAAGGTTTCCTTTTTTCTATGCTTGCTGTCCCAGGGTACAAAGGATAACCTGGACGATGAGGTAGATAAAATAGCTCCCATTTCTAGTGGGTTTTTCCCTTGTGAGATTTCTTCCAGTCTGTACCAAGTTAACAGCATTTGACCTGCCTAAGGCACTCCCTGCTCTTTGAAATTATTTCTTCCTTTGACTCCCTTTTCCAGTGGCCACTCTTCTCACACTGTTTTCTACCCCTTTCTCATCTCCCCAACCTTTGAACACTGATACAAAACATGATCCTTGGACCGGCCCTCTCTAGCTACACTCTCTCCCCAGAAGATGGCGTCCAGTCTTGGCTTACACACCCTTGATGTGAAGACAATCACTCCCAAATTTACGTCACCAGCACAAACATTTCCCTTGAACTCCACATTTAGATATTCAATTACCTACCCAACAGTGCAATTTGGATGTTTAGCAGTTATTTCAGTTGAAGATGCACAGAACTGAACTGTTCTTACCCCAACCCAGCTTCTCACATGGAGTTCTCCACCAATAAATGTCACTTCCATCCTTCCAGTTGTTAAGATCAAAAACTACACAAGTTTTTCACTTCTCTTTCTTCTCACAACCCACATTCATTCCATAGGCCAATACCTCAGGCCAAAGTTTCAAAATACTATATCTAATTATTTCTCACCACCTCTGCTGAATCAACCTGGTCAAAGCCTGGATTATAACAGCAGCTTCCTGCCCACCTGTCCTTTTATCCTATAGAATGGTGTCAACACAGAAGCCACAGGCTCTCCACCATGTTTCTCAATATCCCCTTGACCACTACTTAAAAATTAGCTTGAAGGCAGGGGCGCCTGGGTGGCTCAGTCTGTTAAGCGTCTGACTTCGGCTCAAGTCATGATCTCACGGTTCATGGGTTCGAGCCCTGCATCATCCGGCTCTGTGCTGACAGCTCAGAGCCTGGAGCCTGCTTTGGATTCTGTGTCTCCCTCTCTCTCTCTGCCTCTCCCCCAACTCACACTCTGTCTGTCTCTCTCTCTCTCTCATTAATGAACATTAAAAAAAATTTTTTTAATTAGCTTGAAGGCTTTGCTATTATTCTTCAGGAAGGTAAGTCACGATGGCTCGCAACCTAACTCTTTTTGGAAACTACACCCCAAATGAACAAATTAATTAATTATCACAAGCATGGAATGCTGGAGTTGCACGGAACCTTAGGGATCAAGCTGTTCTAGCCTCTCATTGCACGGACAGACCGGGAAGTAAAGGCAAAAAGATCAGATGAGCTTGGCCCCGTTGGCGGTACAGCTAGGACTGAGGTTTACTGTGCTGGCCTTATCACTTCTCCAGAGCCGGCAATCCAGGAATTTTTCAGAATATCTTGCAAATTGTAAATCACAGCCCCCTGCCCCAATTAGCTGAGTTTTTTTCTTGTTTGCTATATGTATTTAATGTACAGCCATTTGATGAGTTTGGTGATAAGTGTACATCCATGAAACCATCATCACAATCTATGCCATAAACATATTTATCGCTTCCAAAAACTTCCTCCTCCTTCTTTATTATTACTATTTAGTGGTAGTAGCAGTATGTGTGTGTGTGATAAGAACACTTTACGTAACGTTTTTCCTCTTAGTGAATTTTTAACTACACAATGCATTGTTGACCACAGGTACTATGCTTTACTTCTATCTGCAGATCTCTAGAATTCATTCATCTCGCGTAACCGACACTTTGCGCCCTCCGAATCTATCTTCAGTTAACTTATAATTACAGAAGTTACATAGTTCAGCTTTAGGAAAGGATGCCACGTGTAACTTTGGTTTTAAAATAAATACTAGAGTCAGTAACATGTTTTTCAGGACTTATAGTCTTGTTGAACTTTGAGATCTTTTGGGAAGTGAGCTCGTGTTGTTCTCACCAAACTGTGAAGCATTTTCATTGTCCGAAAAAGGGCTCCACCCTCCCCTCCGCTGGCTGCAATAAACGGCAATGTCAACGTTGCCACGGTGGTTACTCTGTACTGGGAGTTCTGCAAAGGGAAACTTGGCTGGGTAAATGCTACTCCTTTCACTCCTGAGAGTCTATATTTGGAGAACCAGTTCACCCTGCTCATGTTGGTTTGTTGTTTTTTTGTTTTTTTTTTATAGTTATTTTTTTAACATTTCACCCCCATGGTTAATGCCTGGCTTAATTCTAAACTTGAATGCACATGAATGCTAGTATTTACATGGTTTGTATTCCAATATCTGAAAATGAATACATAGGATATTGACATGGTTATAGATTCAGATTATCAATGTCTTTGATTCACCTTTTTTTTTTCTCTTTTAAAGTTCCTAATCTACATTTACTCTGTTGATTGCAACTGCTAACTAGTTTTACTCAGTCCTTCATTTTGAGATACCTCTCAGAACTGTAAGATTTAATGATATATCTATATGTGATGCCATTTCATAGTGCCTAGTGCATAGTCACAGTTCAGTAAATGGTCGCGTCTATATGCTGTCATGTCATCATTGACATCCGTCTCCACTTTGTTCCCTCTCCAGTTTATTTCCGTTCATAGTGTGTCAACTCCTTGAAATTTCTGAACATCTAACTCTCGAAAAATTCTGTCTTGAATCATTTATCTTTACCTACAGGCTTGAGGACATCCCATATGTACAGTGTGTGTTTTTTTTTTAATTTATTATTATACTCACTGTTGATTAGACCGATATTTTTCAAAATGTGGTCCTTGAATCACTGCATTTGAATCACCTGAAGCTGGATAAGGTAGGGATGGTTCTCAGATATCTGTATTTAAAGAAAGTATGCAGGAGATCGTTCTGGACACCAACTTTTAGGAACAGAGTTAGTCTTTTAATCCCTCCCATGTTTCATCGATGCCATCACTTTTGCCAATAATTTTTAAGATAGTGAAAGAAGGATTGATCTTACCTCATCCTTAAAGTAACCCATATTTGCAGAGTATAATTCTCTAGAACTTACTGATAGGAATGAAATACATATTATGATTATAAAGATTTAAATCTCCACAGGAGTAGGGGCACCTGGGTGGCTCAGTTGGTTAAGTATCCAACTCTTGATTTCGGTTCAAGTCACGATCCCACAGTTCAAGAGTTCAAGACCTGCGTCAGGCTATGTGCTGATAGTGCAGAGCCTGCTTGAGATTCTCTCTCTCTTTCTCTGCCTCTCTCTCTCTCTCAAAAATAAATAAACATTTAAACAAAACTTTAGCTCCGGTCATGATCTCGCGGTTCATGAGCTCTAGCCCCACATCGGGCTCACTACTGTCAGCCTGTCAGCACAGAGCCCACTCTAGATCCTCTCTTCCCCTCTCTCTGCCCCTCTCCCACTTGTGCTCTCCCAAAAGTAACTAAATATGAAAGAAAGAAAGAAAGAAAGAAAGAAAGAAAGAAAGAAAGAAAGAAAAACTTGAAATCTCCAGAGGAGATAGAAGGACCTAGTGCAAATTGGTAGGTAATGAATGAATGATAATACAATGGATTCAAGCCTCCTCAGGTTTGAATCCTTTGGTACTTGAGGAGATGAACGAGTGAATGCATGCTTTGCCCCAAACTGTGACCTCCGAGTGACATCGTTCTGGGGAAACTGGCTATTTATTTCCCTGCTTTAATTAGAAGATGAGTCCAATGATGTGCTGTGGTATATGAGGTGAGTTGTTGCATATCGTTTCCAACTATAGACTCTACTAAAAAAAAGTCGATAAAAATGGGGAAGATAACCAGGATTTATCTGTGCAATAGGACTGTGGAGTAATGAGACTAGTTTTCTTGGATGACTTATGGAAATCAGAACTGATAATACAGACTCATACTTTGTGTTTCAAAAATATATCCACTACATGAATATAAAAGTCTTCCAAGTTACAGATGAGACTCTGGGACTAGATGGTAATGTACAAGGCAAGCACCAAACAAATAGGATGCTTTGAAATAAGTGCTGTATCTCTTGCAAGATGAGATATTTCTGTTATTGGCATAAGCCAAATACCTTCATCATCAAGGTACCTGTTTATCTCTTTGCTGCCTGTACTGAAGTGAGTGGTATTAGGTAGGCATTGAAGTGAAGACCAGTGAAGCATTTTACTAAAACTATAATTGCAAAGCTAACTGGAGATTTCAAATGAAGAAGGAACAGCATGCACAATGACAGAAGAATGCCAGGGAATCACAGACATTTACATTTGGAAGGGACCTAGATAGATACTTTCCACTGCAACCTTCCACCCAGATCATTATATTCTGCTTTAAATATGTGAATACAGGGAAAATTCTATGTGTTTATCTAGTAAATATTTGTGTCATATGCTAGCGACTCTGATTACAATAGCTCATTGGTTCAAAATACCACCTGTAATATTTTTTTGCCTCCTTGTATTTACTTTCCTAAATGTCAGACCTGGATTCTTGCCCCACCTCTCAGATTTTAGTTTCTCCGTGATCTTTGAAAAGTTTGCTCTTAGAAATTTATTTGCTCTGTTAGTGCTCAGATACCTCCCAATCACTAATCCAAATTCTTCTGCCGGCTGTAAAATAGCCTTTAGTTAGCATGTTACAATCATTGGTAGAAATAGAAAAATTAAATGTCCGAGAGGAAAAGCCATATTGTTTTAGAGATGTGATTTTATTCATGCTAAGGGACTGAGAACTAACAGGGAGACCTTCAGCCAATTTCCCTCCTCTGCCATATTGGATCCCACTAGCAAGCTGATTTAGAAATGGTCTCTTGTACATGCTCCGTGGGCCTACCCACCTCTCAAATCTGGAAAGGTACTGACAAGAACTGAAGAGATACAGCTGTGGCCAACACTTCTTCACATTTTTTGAAACAATTTAAGTTTGATCAGGACGTAAAACAGATAACACTGGTTTGGTTTTTTTTTTAGGTTACCCAAATCATAAGGAAGGAAGAGATCCCTTGTTACGCCTGCTGTAAAGACCTTAGTGCCGCCATTTTGGTAGAGTGATAACCATTCTTCCTCAGTTCCGCAGGACAGATGTAAAGATGCATCTGGAGCCTGATGGCTCAGCAAATACACTAAGGCGGGATGAAAAAGAGTGCTGCGCTATTGCTGTTTTGTGTCCTCTCAGAAATTAAATAACGGAATTCTGACCACCCGGGTTGTAAAACTGCTGTCTCATCAAGTTAAAACATTAATCATATTACATTGAGAAAATAAAGAATCATTTTTGTACTAAAGACACTTCTATTCCAAGACAAAATTTGCCAAAATAAACAATTACATTGGTGGCATTGTTATAATAGCCATTTCTAAACTCATATTGTTGAATGGGACCCTTACACCTACTTGAGTTACATAGTTCTGTGCTTGGTTATTCAATAAAATGAATGAATGCCTGAATCTCCAAAAAGAAACTTGATAAAAATGTTTTTTTCTCTATTTACTTATTCCTTGTTTACATTTTAACCAATGGGGCAAGCAGTTTATCTTCTGCTACCGGGTTACAGTAGGATGCTCACTGCAGACTTCAAAAGAAGACTGGTTTGACCTGGAGGAATAGAAGGCTTTGGGTCAACGTGGGTGAATAGAATGATTAGGCGGTGTGCAGAGGGGACATCAACTTCATCGTCACTCTTTGTAGCTGCGTTTAAGTTCGGGGGGTAGGAGGTGATAGAGCAAGAAAATAAAGAGTGGAAAGGAAGGGATGAGAGTCTCAGCCTAGAACGGAACCCTGAGTAGAGAGAGAACCAGCGGTAATAGAAGTACTGACATGGTTTGACTCATGGTGCTCATAATTCCAGTGCTCACCCCTGCGGACCACATGCTCTGCTTTCTACCCACCTCCCTCCCTGGAGAAATACCCAGCAAACGCATAATTCAAAGTTTTAGCTGCTTTCCTAAAGCTTTTTGCTAAGTAAACTAGAACCTTCCTGGGATGTCAGCTGACCCAGTGATCTCTGTGGTCTCTGAAGAGCGGATCCACCATTACTTGGTGCCAACCCTACCTCTTTGCATTTCGACAAGCCAGCCCCTCCTGAGTATGTGCAAAATCTGCCGGTCACTCTGGAGCAGCTCTTCATTAGGATGTCACCCCAGGAGACTGTGCCAGCCCACCTGAGGGGCCACTTGAGCACTTCTATATGAATAAATCTCTCTACCGACTCATAAAAAATAGCCAAAGGAGGAACTGGCCCTGCCTTAAGACGCTTTTGGCAGCTGAAGATCCAATCCAACATAGCCTGAAGAGAACTGCACCGTAGCATGCCGACAGATGCAATCCGCCATGTACTGTGGAGTTGAAATAAGGGTGTCAGATGTGATGAGAAATCACAGACCGAAGTTGGAAACAATAAACGTATTTATAATAGTTTGTCAAAGAAGTTGTGGCATAGCCACATAATAGAATACTATGCGACCACAAAAATGATGACCAAGACAAGTAACTATGGGTAGGAAACTACACCCGTGCCATATAAAGTGAAATTTAGATTTCCATGAAGTGCATATTGCACGTTAAAAATCTTGGCTCAAGAAATAATATCCGTATTCGTGGGGAAATATGCACAATGAAATATCAATGGTGGTTATTTCTAGGCATGGGTTATTTTCGTCTTTATGGTTTTCTGCAGTTTCTGAATTATACTGCAATCTTTATATCCTTGATTATAAAATGGGAAACCAGTAAAGTTGCTTTGAAATAATTATAGTGGGGGAATTAATGACAGATGGCTTCGTGGATGTGGAAGCCATATTGTACCAAGTCCTATAATGCTTTTTGAAAGAATTGGTGGCTGTAGAGTGGAAGTAAAGAAAACGAAAAATGGTGTCAATGGGAAGACTAGGATGAGATGAGAAAAGAAAGTCGAGTGGAATGTAAAGCAGGGAAAGTTGAGTGTTTGAACAGTAGCAGAAAGAACGGCAAAGGAAGACCCTCGCTTTTCACCCTTCCGAGCTTCTGCACCTGCTGTTGCCACCACCTGGAAAGCCTTCACCACTGATGAAGTCATCTTTCAGGATCCAGCTCAAGTAACTCTTCCTCTTCCAAGTTTCCTTTGCCTCAGGCTCTGGTTTTGGCCTCCAGTGTGGCCCATAAACAGGCCTGAACTATCACACAGAATGCGTTGTATTTCATTAATTAATTTTTAATTTGCTTAAGCCATTATGTCAACAGCAAGCTCCATGAGGGCAAGAGACTTATGTATCTTAAACACGGTCTCATCATAGAACAAATGTACGATAGGTGCTTTGTAGTCTTGACCCGAGTCGACTTGAATCGAAACAGTTTTGGTGAAAGATTAGTTGACAAAGAGCGTCAAAAATAAGGCTGAAGAGTTAGGTTTTATTTAATGCATCATATAGAAATGTTAAGCATGCATCTCTTTGGGATATTAGGATGCTTTTCCTAGAAGCTGGATGAAACGAAAGCATTCCTGTTCTTCCAGCCGTGTTCACCAGAGATCCAGAGCTGGCCGCTCTGGGAAGACTGTTGATGGACAATGTGAGTAGCCGCCAAACTTTCCCATTTAATAATCTGCTAAAGGGTGAACTCATTTTATGTAGTACAAGTTGCAGATCCCTGATAAAGACAGAACAGTGGGTTGATGACCAATGTGAAAGCCTTTTCAACAAGCCACTTGGATATCATACAACTTCACAACTCCAATCTTCTTCCCCAAAGCCTCAAAGATGATATATGTAGCATTATTACGATGTCACAGTCACTGTCTTAATTTTCCTGATAATATAAGTCGTACCCATTTTTAGAACAGAAGGCAAACAAGGATGATCATACATTGATGGTGACCTAATGAAGAAGATGTTTTTAAAATGGTAAATATGGTTCCCTCGGACCAACTAGTATTATGTAATTTTTTTAACGTTTGTTTATTTTTGAAAGAGACAGAGCATGAGCAGAGGAGGGGCAGAGAGAGAGAGAAAGAGACAGAATCCAAAGCAGGCTCCAGGCTCTGACCTGTCAGCCCAGAGCCCCATGTGGGGCTTGAACCCACAGACTGCGAGATCGTGACCTGAGCGGAAGTCGGATGCTCAGTTGACTGAGCCACCCAGGTGCCCCTATTATGTAATGTTTTATCAAGTTTTTAGATTATTCTGTCAAAGAGACTTTTATGAAAAAGTATTTCATTAAGGCTTTTAGTCTTTAAAGATTATAAATATCATTTAGTTCTATTCAAGGGAAAATAGTTCTAACTATAATCCCTCCCAAAGGGATGGTTTTGTTTGAACTGGACTATTTTCACATAGGGTTACCAAAGTTGATAAACTTCAGAGTTAACTCAGTCCCTTGTTCCTTTAATGGTGCATCTTTAATTCCTCTAGTGTTTTGTGGCACATATTTTGCTAACAGAAAATGTACTAGTTCAATTATTTCATATGCAAGTGAGTTTTCATACTGTTTTGTCTACATTCCGGGGCCATTTTTCAATGCAGGTATATAGTTCATGGACATCGTGAGCCATCCAACGACAATGACAACTGTGTGAGATCTGCAAAAAATGTCTCAAAAATTCCTCTTTGGGGAAAAAAATGCAACTGTTTCTTGAACATTGTGTCCGTTCTTAGGAATGGTGACCTAGATATCAACATCGTAAGCAAAGGCAGATTTACTGTGACGGGCTCATGTCCAGCATTCAGATCGAAGACGTGAAGCAAAGTACCGTTTAGTGAGTGTTTTTAAGTAATTGAAATACAGTTAAGTGTGCTTTTTCTATACCAGGGGATTGTTTTGCATTCACTGGCAGAGAAAGGGAAATGGAGCTGAAAGACGTCATCAGTATACATCTGGCACCAGTTTGTGCTGTGAGTAGAACACATCTCAGTAGTGACTTCCCTTGTGGTACTACCTGCTCAAAGGATGTAGCAGACAGATACAATCAGTATTTATTGGGATGAATTTTAACTGATAAATACATACATACATACATACATACCATTCTTGTCTTGAATTTCTCTCCTAAAGATTGAACTAAAGCAAGAACTTGTTTTCTTTGGCATCTTTATGACCATTTTACCTATTCAAGCCCGTTCAATAATGGCACAGACGTCAATGGGCCCTGAGTATCTATGATACACAAGTCTACCGCCCCCTATTGTTTACCTCCTGCCTTTCTCCTGGGGCTTTCAAAGCAGCTAATCCTGTCTCCATTCCCTAGAAAGGCCTCCTCTCGCCAGATGAGGAAGTTGAGGCTAATAGACCGAGCCATAGGATTTTAGAGGCAAAAATAGGGTGCCAACCGATATTTATTTTTATTCCCTGCTCTGGAAGTGAATGCATTTAATCCTGTTAGATTTGTTTATTTTCTTGAGACAGAAAGGGTGAAGAGGAGAAAACGGTAAGCCATCCTGAATATGGAAGGAGGAAGCTTCTTATCTTCCCCATCCAGTGTGTGTTTGCCCGAAGGCAGCTGCCACTGTGGAGCAACCAAGTCAGCAGAGGCTGGAGCTGGGGCGGAGCACAGAGATGAGAGCCCAGAACCTAGCTTTCATTTTTGCACAAGGCAAGTCTTTCAAATCATCAGGTCGAGAGCTCCTCCTCGGAGCCTCAAATCCATGCCACATGAGAACAATACAAATCAGGGAGGAGTGGATATGGTTTTAGCAGAGTCCATTTCCAGCAAGAGACTGAATATGTTAATGGATAACCATGACAGCTGAAATCTCAAATCGCACATGCCTCATGCCTGCTCTGGAGGGTATCTCACCAGCATTCGGTTAAGGCTGTGACCCCTGACAGCACTACGAGCCAGAAGTTAAGGGAGAGAGAGAGAGAGACAAAGAGAGAGAGAGACTACCAAATGTCTATTTACAGAAGTTAGAGAATGAAAGCTGGTGGATTCATGGAAAAAGCTCTTCTAAGATTCAAGTGCTCATTTTAAAAATTAATACTTTTTAAAAGCTTTATGGAGATATAACTGCCATAAGTGTAAAACCACATACGATACACTGAGAGATAGAGATACATAGATCGCACAACTTGATACGTTTGACATCAGCATTACCACCATCTGGATAATAAACATACCCATTGTTCTTGTGTCCCTACATGGCCCTTGGATATATTATGGATATATTATTTTATTTCTCTTGGATAGACGCCAAACAGAATTATAGTATGTTACGTGGTATGAGTATGTTTTTGTTTTTGTTTTCAGAAACTGCCAAACTGTTTTCCAAAGTGGCTTTTCTCATTTTACATTCCCACCAGCAGTGCTGAGAATTCCAGGTGCTCTGGGTTCTCACCAACATTTAGTATGGTTGGTTTTTTTTTTTACCGTTAGCTGTTCTGACAGGTGTGTAGTGATATCTCATAGTAGCTTTGAAGCATCCTCCAAATGACTGGTGATACTGAGCCTCTTTTCCTGTGCTCATTTGTCACATGTAGAACTTATTTAGTGGACTGTCTGGTCAAGTCTTTTGCCCACGTTTTAATTGGGTTTTTTCCTTCTTTACTATTGAGTTTTGAGAGACCTTTATATGTTCTCGGTATATGCTCTTTATATATATATATTTTTTAAGAAACTCACAAACTGATTTGAACAAGCATATGGAAATGCAACATATACCCAGAAAAGCCAAACAGCTTTGAAATGAAGAACAACAAAGCTGGAAGGATCAGTCAATGAATGCTACATGACTTCACGCTACCTGATTTCAAGACTTATTATAAAGCTATAGGAACCGAGCAAGTGTGGTGTAAAAGCAGACAAACAGACCCAAGAAACAAAATTCAGAGGCCAGAAATAGAACCATACACGTACACAACCAATTGTTGACAAAGGTACAAAGCCGACCCAATGGAAAAAGGATTGTCTTTTCAACAGAGGGTGCTGGGTCTACCGGACATGCGTATGCAACAATATTAACTTCAATCCACATCTCGAACTACATACGCAAATAACCAGAAAATGGATCACAGACCTAAACATACAACCTAAAACCGGCACTTGGCTACGTAATTTGTGGGCCCAGTGCAAAATGAAAACACACGGGTCCCCTTGTTCAAAATTGCTGAGAATTTCAAGATGGTAACATCAAGGCATGAAACCAAGCCTGGGACCCTGTGTGGCTGCATAAGTTGTGTTCCATGAAACCAACTGGGCCTAAGAATTATAAAACATCTAGACAAAAACACAAGACAGAACCTTCCTTACCTTGGGTTATGCCAAGATTTCTTCGATTCAAAACCAAAAGAACAAATTGATAAAATGAACATCATCAAAATTAAAAACCTGTGCTCTCAAAAGATTGTTAAGCAAATGAAAAGACAAGCCACCGACTGGAAAATAATATTTACCAAAAATAATAATAAAGTTTAACACTAATTAAGTGCCAGATCCTGTTCTAAGAATTACACACAAGTTTATATAGAGGGATACATGAACACCTCATAAAGTAGATACGGTTTTTATCCTCATTTCATATATGAGAGGCACAAGAGTTTAAAAATCCAGCTTAATGATATAAAACTAAACCAAGGAGCCAAAATTGGAGCCCAGGCGTTCTGACTTTTCAGCCCACGCTCTTTATATCTCCTAGAGTAAAAACAAATACTACCTGTTTCTTCCCAAAATCAGCTACTTCTTATTTCAACAGACTACCTTTCAAAATTCCTGAAGGAGGCATTTTTGATGGCCACATCTGCTAGGCTATGTTCAATATATAATGTCCCCTTCTTATAATAAGCCTTTTCCAAGGCTGGGCAAATCGAAAGGTTATCAGTGTTTCCGGGACTGGTATTAGCTGTCCAAGGGTAGCAGAAGTAAGTCTGTAACAGTCAGTGCCAGATAAAGCAGCCTTGAGCCTGAACTGCCACACTGCCCAGTTTACTCTTTGGAGCAAGGGACAGTCCTGCAGCAGAGGACGTACGGGTTCCTCATGCCTGGAAAAAATGTATGTGCCTCCTTCAGTGACCATTTCCATCCTCAGAGGCAGCAAGGCATGGGAACGCTCGTGTTTATCTGTGTGTCTGAGCCCACCCACTGCTTCACCGCAAGCCATAGGGAAAGAAGTATCAAGTCCTAAAAAGGCATTTGGACTGAATAGCACAATATGCTCGGATACCCTGGCTTCATGTAAACACAGGGCGATTGTGAATTCTAAGAGCCTGGGGGTTGCAGTTCAGCAAGGGTCTGATTAGCATCTAGAAAGCATCCCAAGAAAGGGCTGCAGAACTCTTTGTCTGAAGGAAGGGTGTACACATGACTCTGGTCACCAGGGCTCCCCAGCAATTTTCCTCGGACTATTTCATTCCGGGATCCCTCAGAGGAACATTTTGGGAGCCTGTAGCACTTCCGTGGCAAAGGGCTCTTGGCTAGCCCGTCTTATTTTCGCAAGGGCAAGGGAAGCATTTTGATGTAAGAGTCGTGGGAAACAGAGTTTCCTTCTCCACACGGTAGAAATAATGCAGCTTGCAAAGTTTTCCCCAAATCCCGTAATTGCTGAGTAAACTCTGGTTTGAACTACCAGTGACGGGAGTCTTTTATGACTTCAGCTTTGACGTCATGCCAGTGATGGTGTCTAAGAATCAAAAACATACATTGCTTCGCTCCTAGGACGGTCAGGTTTTGTAGGCCAAAAAGCACGGGATTGGATTTTTTTTTTTTTTCCATTGGAGAATGCTTTCCTAGCCTTTAATTGTTTAATATCTTCCAACCTTCAAAAACGAGGAACATAATAACTGCTTATGCCTATTCTGCTGGCAGGATTCGGGGGATCCCATTTTTCCTGGGTGTTCTCTATCATGTGGCCGGGGTACATTCCTTTGAACTTAGCCTCCAAGGTAACCCCGGCTATTCTGACATGAAGCCAGTAACACACAGCTACTCCAACAAAACCTGAAACTCTGGCACTTGTTTGGCACTTGTCACACCCAGGGTATGGCTCCCTGAGATTTAGCAAAGTCCGGAGAGATGGATATGCTTGTTTCTTGGCGTCACAGATTAAAAACTTAAGCTTTAATCAACTTATGATCTGTAAAGTTTTGAAATGAGTGTGCCCTGGGTATATTAACATAGTTCAGCTTTGCCAGAAGAAAAATCTGAGGTTTTAAATATTCGAGCAGCTGGTAAATTCTAACAAACGGAGGCTCCGGGGTGGCTCAGTCGGTTGAGCATCCAACTTCGGCTCAGGTCATGGTCTCACAGTTTGTGAGTTCGAACCCCCACAACAGGCTCTGTGCTGACAGCTCGGAGCCTGGAGCCTGCTTCGGATTCTGTGTCTCCCTCTCTCTCTGCCCCTCCCCTGATAGTGCTGTATCTCTCTCTCCCTCTCTCTCTCTCTCTCTCTCTCTCCCTCTCTCTCTCTTCCTCCTTCTCTCTCTCTTAAACATTAAAAAAATTAAAAAAAAACTCTAGCAAAGAAAAAAATATCAGTGGAACAAAAGCATTCATACATAATATCCCCTTACTGTTATCATCTGTGCTGATATCACAAACTCCCACATAGTAGCTAATGCCCACTGGTGCTTCCTTGCCCACCTTTCTGTCTAAAATGACAATATTCTCTGTGTTTATTTACTTTAAGAATATGTAAAACTATGCCTGTATTTAGAAGAAAGTCTTCTTTGGGGTTTTACAATTGTTCTCTTGGCAAGTCTGTGGACCATCTAGGTAGGTATGCACATAGGTGAATGAGAATGTCCCTCGTTTTGACACAATTCTTAGAGGCAGTAATGTATAAGGATCATGGGAGAGGAGGATTGTTGCATCTTCCTGTGAAACCAGCATTAAATACTTACTCCTCATTTCATCAGGAAAAAGGAATGTGCTCTGGGGAAATAGTCATGCAATAGTTATAAAATACCCACGCGGCTAAACAAAATACCTACCTGCCTGATGCAGGTATTACAGTGCTGGGAGAGAGGGAAAGCTTCCTTGCAGAGGGTGGACAGGAAGAGGCAAGGTCCATAGCTCTTTCTCCTGACGATCTGTAAAAATGAAGGCACCAATCTATATCATGCACGCAAACGAAAATTCTTGAGGTGACCCATCTTCTAGTGTGTCTAAAGGCAGGGGGTTTGCAGGCTGAAGACACTCAAAATTTATAACCCCATTGACCAGAGACTCTTTGAGCTCATGTCTCAACCGAAGGGCTCAATTTTGCCTTGATGCACACACACCAGGTCCTATCAAAGTTCATTGTGCAATTCTATTTGAACCTTTAAAGGACAGCTTTTCTATCAGACATCACAGAAACGTCCTTAATTAACAGACTTTCTGCAGGGTGTGGTCCAAGCAGGACTCCAGGGACTAGAAGTGTGAATTTTAATGCTTTGCTGCAAAAGGAGGAGACTTTGGACATTCTTAGCATCTTATTTAAAGCGGGGTACTTAGACTAACACGTGGGGCTGTGTGTTAATGGCCTACATTAAGTTACAGGTATGAATTTTACACAAAACGGATTAATATTATATGTCATGGTGGAATTTTAAATACTCCGTGCCCATGCATTTTTAATATTTACGTGCCCTAATTTAATGCTCTCAGGCATTTGGATTTCTTGAGCCCACTTGTGCATCTAGACGGGTAAAAGAAAAACCTTAGGACGCTTTTTGTTTTCTTTGCCTGTCCCTTCACCAAAAATCTGCGTTCGGCACTCTTTTCCTTTGTGTGTGTGCGTGCGTGCGTGTGTGTGTGTGTGTGTGTGGTTTTCCTTTTTCTTGCTAAGCTTTAACCTTTTAAAAAAGGAAAACGGAAAGGCTGCACATTCCACTCCATTCCATCATGATGGTTTCGGCGATTGTCAAAAGGCGAATAGTGAGCCTGAGAGGGAAAATACAGAGGAGAACGATCGTGCCTTCTCGAACGGCGTCCTTCTCAAGGCACTGGAATCCCCAGGCTGGAGTGCTGGGTGGCGGAGGGTCCCCGGTCGCCGCGCTGCTGCGAGGGGTGGCAGGAGATCCTCCGGCAGGGCCCGGCGCCCCCTCCCCAGCAGCCCGGGCCGGGGGAGAGTGAATTCCAGCCGCACATTCCCGCAGTTCTTCCCGGGAACTTCTCCCTCTCTTTTCCCCTCCCTAGGGCGCACACCAGCCTGGCCCGACTCCCACTCAGCTCTCTTTTCTCAGAACCCCGACCCACGGCGTTGACGGAATGGAGTGCCCTTCCCATTGGCCCGAGCGTCGTTCCCTGAGGTGGCACCGTCCGCCCGATTGGTTGGCCACTCCCGACCCCCCGCCCACCCGTCCGCCCGGGTTGCCCGGCTCCCCGCCCTCCCCCACCGTCCCCCCCACCGTCCCCTACCCTCCCTCCAGCGCCGCCCGGAGCCTCCGCCCTCGCCGCCTCGCTCCGCGCACCCGCCCGCGCGCCCAGCCCCGCTCCGCTCGGCTCGCGCGGCGACCCCGCCAGCGCGCTGGCCCCGCCCCCGGGGCGCACGGCTCTATAAATGCAGCTGCGCGGCCGGCGGGGCGAGAGCGTAGAGGAGGCGCGCTACTGAGTCGGTGGGGCGGTGGGGACGCCTCCGGCAGGGGAGCGCGGCGGCGGCGGCGGCGGCGGCGGCGGCGGCCGGGCTATAGTCGGAGCTCCGAAGGGGGCGACTAGGGAACCCGGTGGGCTGCTTTCTCTCCGGTGCTCTCGATTTTTCTTGCCTTTTGGTCCCGGCCGAGCGTGTCGCCCACTGAGCGGAGATTCCCGGAGCGACCCTCCCGTCAATTCTTGGGCGCGGGATCGCCGGGAGCCTCGCTGTGCCCCGAGCGCGGACCGAGCGCGCCGGGCGCGAAGGCAAGGGGAGCGGAGCCGGCCGCGGGCGGGGGCCCGGAGCTTGCCTGCGTCCCTCGCTCGCCCCAGCCGGTCGGCTCGCGCAGGGCGCAGGGCGCGCGCGATGAAGGCGGTGAGCCCCGTGCGCCCCTCGGGCCGCAAGGCGCCGTCGGGCTGCGGCGGAGGGGAGCTGGCCCTGCGTTGCCTGGCCGAGCACGGCCACAGCCTGGGTGGCTCGGCGGCCGCGGCGGCCGCGGCGGCGGCAGCGCGCTGCAAGGCGGCGGAGGCGGCGGCCGACGAGCCGGCGCTGTGCCTGCAGTGCGATATGAACGACTGCTACAGCCGCCTGCGGAGGCTGGTGCCCACCATCCCGCCCAACAAGAAAGTCAGCAAAGTGGAGATCCTGCAGCACGTTATCGACTACATCCTGGACCTGCAGCTGGCGCTGGAGACGCACCCGGCTCTGCTGAGGCAGCCGCCGCCGCCCGCGCCACCGCACCACCCAGCCGGGACCTGTCCGGCCGCGCCGCCGCGGACCCCGCTCACGGCGCTCAACACGGACCCGGTGAGAGGCCGGCGGCCGCGGGAGGGCGGTGGCGGGGTGGCCGGCCGCGGGCGCTCCCCTTCCTCGGGGCAGGGGCGGCGGGGAATGACAGCAACCCCCCCCCCCCACTCCTTCTCCGGGCGCCCGGGGCCGCCGGCCGCGGGCTCCGCGCGGCGAGCGCGGGTCCGGGTGGACGCGCGCGGGGCGGGACTGGGGCTGTGCGCCTCCCGGGCTGTCAAGTCCAGCCTGCGCCCGGGGTGGGGTGGGGTGGGGTGGGGGAGCCCCCCGCGGCTGCTGGCAGGGGTGGGGGTGGGGGTGGGTGCCAGCCTGGCTTCCGAGAACGAGTCCGGGACCGCGCCGAGGGCGACGTTTGCGCCGGCTAACCTTTCCCTTGGTGTTCCGTTGCTGTTCCAGGCCGGCGCGGTGAACAAGCAGGGCGACAGCATTCTGTGCCGCTGAGCCGCGCTGTCCAGGTGAGCGCGCGTGTCCCTCCTCCGGGGGCCGGTCCCCAGAGACGCCCGTCCCCGGGGGCTGCGGGTGCCAGGCACCACCGCAGTGTTCTTCGCCCCTAACATTTCTGAGGGCGAACTCCCAGTGAGGCGGACATCCCCTCTCCGTGCAAGCGTACTTCGCTTTAGTAATTGGGGTTCGCTCTAAATGGAGACGGATCAGCTCCTGTCTCCCCCCCCCCCCCGTCCCCGCCACCCCCGTGCCTCACCGGTGACCGGAGGGCAACTGCCCTCCTTCCCGCCGAGGGAGGGCACCCTCGTGAGCATGGAGACCGTCCGATGTGCACCCACCCCCGCGCTGTCTGACACCCACAAAGTGGGATGCGGGCCGGACCTGCGAGCGGATCCCCGATCCGGGATTCCTGGGGCGGGGCGGGGCGGGGGGGGGGCGGTGATGGGGGCGGCAGCTGCCTGCCGGTCGCCTGGCCGGCCGCGGGCTGCGGCTGTTGTCTGACCCGGTGGTTTGTTTTGGGTTGTTGATCAAGCATGTCTTGAGTTTGGTCGGTGGCGCCCGTTAGTCTGCAGCGGGAAGGTTCACACACCCCCTCTATTCATTCCTCTTCCACAGGTGTGCGGCCGCCTGCGCCCGAGCCAGGAGCACTAGAGAGGGAGGGGGAAAGAGCAGAAGTTAGAGAAAACGCCACCCGAGGAAAGGAGAGGAAAGGAAAGGAAAAAAAAAAATCAGCAAATCCTAGAAACGTTACATTTGTCATTCCAAGAGCGGGGGGAAGAAAGATAAAACTTTCATCGTTTTTTTTTTTTCTTTTTTTTTTTTTTTGCACGTTCATAAACATTCTGCGTATGTATTCTCTTTTGTCTCTTCATTTATAACCGCTGTGAAATGTACATTTCTGTGTTTTCGGAGGTGCAGTTAAACTTCTAAGCTTAAGTGTGACAGAACTGATAAATTAGAAGATCAAGAGAAAATCAACTTTAGAAGCCTACTTTGTGACCAAGGAGCTCAATTTTTGTTTTGAAGCTTTACTAATATAACAGAGCATTGTAGATATTTTTTTTTTGACATCTATTGTTTAAAATAGATGATTATAATGGGGGGGGCAGGGAACTTTCTTTTCCCTGCAAGAATGTTACATATTGTATAGATATCTGAGTGACATTTCATACCATGTATATATAGAGATGTTCTATAAGTGTGAGAAAGTATATGCTTTAATAGACTACTGTAATTATAAGATATTTTTAATTAAATATTTTTTGTAAATATTATGTGTGTGTTTTTTTAAATCTATGGGATTATTTCTTTTGGAAAATTATTTTTCAGCTCCATTGCAGAGCTCTTGATATCTTGAATGTCGTTACTGTTTGGCCTAGCATTTAATTTGTTTCTGTTTTATCCAGTGTCGTGGGGACTTGGAAGTAATAGAGTTAGTGGTCCAGCATGACTGCATGAGATGTTTAATCACAAAATAAACTTGTTCTGAGTCCATTCAAATGTGTTTTCTTTAACCTAGATTGAAGCCTTTGTATTTGAAACATACCTGTTGGAAATCTACTTTATCAGTTTTTAAGTACAGGGTTCGATAGTGTAATATATAAAGAGTAAGTGTTTGCTTTTCAACCGAGGTCAAAATGGATTCTGAATGGTTTTGCATAGGGAATGGGGAAATGCTTGGATCCTTAAGGAGTTTATGAAATCTACTGTTTTATGAAAGTGAAGAAAAATGCTTATCATTCTTCATTTTACACTAAAGCTTAATGTCACTGCGTTTCATGTCTGTACAGATTATTTAAGTCATAGAAATGAAAAATGTTCTCTGCTTGCTACCAAAGGACAGACTCTTGGAAATGAACATTTTCTGCTCTCCTTCCTCCAAAGAATATTAATAGGCAACAGTGGGAGAAAAAAAACAAGGCATAATGGCAAATCCTTCAAGCAGGGATAAAAGTCGATCTTCAAACATTAACTTAAGTAGACCAAAAAATTCTGATGACCGCATCTAGATTATTTTTTTATAAAAATGATTTTCACTATAGCTATGTTAGTTAACTGCTAAACTACTGTCCAACCTCTCGTGATGTGTAACTTTTACATGTGAATATTAAAGTAGATTTATCTGTCTTGTACTGTGATTTCTGGTCTCGTTTCTTCAAAACCCTTTACCTATTTTTTAAGACTTTCTTTTCTCTTTAACAAAGTGTTTTCTAGGTTGTGTAGGACTATCAGGGTTTGTGAACATTGTGCATTTAGCGTGATCAGTACTTTGCACACCAGTTGGATGGAATTTTTAGAGTGAGAGAGAATTAAGTAGGATTTAATTGGGTGCTTTGTAAATAGTTAGTCAACTGTGTGTGTAATGTGGTCTGTTTGATTTTTCAAAAAGAAAGGATTTGTTTCAGATTATACAAGAATAAAAGTATTACAGACCCAAGGGACTTTTTCTGGGGTCAAAGTCAAATATTTATATGACTATGAAATATCATGGTCCCTAGTAGTCAGTTGAAGAGGCAACGTCAGCATAAATGAACAAAGTTAATGCCAGTACATTCAGATACATTGAAAGGCTTAAAAATCTGTCCTGTCCACAGCACGTTACCCCCCAGCTTTGACATTTCACTGGTCTTCGGTATTTTTAGAATTTGATGTATTTGGTGTTGAGCCTTATAAAGTCAAAGGACTGCTTGTTTAGATGAGGTTTATTTTTATTTTTGATATTATTCATTCTTGTCACACACCAAGAGGAAAACAGAAAAACACTGCTGGAATTCCAAATCTGAAGAATTCGAAGGATTGTGTTCTTTGTTATTAAATAAAGGGGACAATCCGTCCTTTTTCCTTAGCCATTTAATTCCAGGAGGAAGCAAGTCGCATGAGCACTGCTGGTTGGAGTTAAGCATCTGCCGGGCCTGACTGCTGAACCCTACTTAAGCCGTTAGGCACAGTTCAAATTTATAGCGGGCGATTACTAACCTTAAAACAAATGGTTAAGTATTTTTGTGTTTGAGGATAGGTGTTGCTTCTTAGTTAACGTTATGTTTGGGGCATGAAAAACCACTGAAAGGGAAGAAAAGCGTTAGGCACATTACATTTTACACACTTGGCATTTTCACCTTGGCCACTTGCATAGTTTGGATATCTCTAACGACACTGTCATTTTGTTTTAATTACATGGACACGTATAAGATATTACATGCTATTGTATTGGCTGTGACCTAACCGACCAACCAGACAACAAAAACATTTTGAGTCATTTGTCTAGTCCTAAGTATTCAGATATTTGGCTTTGCAAATGAAAATATCCTGCCTTCTTAGTTTATCTACTTTTCATTGTATAGGGACTAGCAAAGCGTAAGAAGCATTTAAAATTTTGAAAAGAATGAAAAAGTATCCCACAGTGGGATGTCATTTCTGATCCGGTCATAAAGTCCTGAACATCTCTGATACCTCAAAAAGGAAGGGGGTGGGGGGAACCCTTTTCACTCTAAGGACTTCTATACTTCGAAACTGTATAAATCTTACGTTTATTGTCAAGCTTTAACTGAATTTTCAGAACTTTAAAAAATTCTGAGCCCCTTCCCATAATCTATTGTATTAAATGCCTCCTATAAAAATAAATCTTCTCTGAGTAAAGGGGTCTGAAGTTTGTGGTTTTTAATTGACTTCTATGGAGTTATGCAATTTTTCATTATCAAGAATGGGTCTCTTGATGGATCACCTCAATTATTTACAGTGTTTCTTACCCTGTGATGAAAAATGTGGCTTAAAAATGGTGATATGAACGGAAAGAAAATCTAGCTTGAATGCTAGGGGAAAGCTTGTCTGTTCTTTAGCGTCTGCTAGAATAAGAAGCAATAATCCTAAACAAGACAGCAGTAGGATGTCCAGGGAAACTAGACCTATCCCCCCCACCCCCACACACACACACATACACAGAAGGTAAATAACGTAGACAGAAAGAAATTATTCACAGTAGTACAGAGCCAAGTAAAACTCGTTCCCTTTCTAGCTGGTGCACTTTAATTACATATATGTTAATCAGCACAGATAGCCCAGGGGTCTCAACAGGGCCAACCACCAAACCCTCCAGTATCCTAAGGAAGGAAAACCTCCCCTTTCCTGCTTTGCGAATCCAGGAAATTAATTTACACACCTCAGAGTTCATCTTAACAAGGCTGCCCTCAGTAGGTCTCCTTCAGACCCAGATGATTTCTTTCAATTACAACCCATGATGTTTTGCTACAATATTAATTACATTAATTAGAACCGTTGCCCAAAAGGTTTTAGGATTGTAATTGTACCTAGTTCTACCTTGAGCATTGATCCAATCAGTACTTTAAAAGATAAAGAAAACTCTGACAAACGGGAATCTGTTCAAGGGAGACAACGTTCCATCATATCTACTTCGTTGAAAATGCTCTCAAATTTTCAACGAATTTTTTTAGCGTGCTTTGTGTTCGAGTGCCTCCTTTATATTGATTCCTATCCTGGCTGGCTCTAAAAACTTTTGCCTCGGTGCTGAAACTCAGGTCTGAGCCATATTGCCTGAGGTTTTCTACACTCACGCGAGCCACTTAACTCACCAGTGGCCTGCTGGAGGTAGTTCCATCATTCATAAGTGTCCACAGTAAATTCACACACGGGATATGAAAAAGGGGCCGTAAAAATTGACGTTAATTTGAAAAGCCCCTCTGAGTCCATAAAAGTAAACACACGGGTTTCTGCAGAAAGAACAAAAGGTGTTCCCTATATTCTAGGAGCAAAGACGTAGCTGAAGAGGAACTGAATTTAAAATGTTTAAAGAGATTGCAAGACCAACTTCCTTTTTTGGTTTAAGTTTAGTATTTATTTTGAAGGGGGGAGGGGCAGAGAGAGAGAGAGAGAGAGAGGGAGAGAGAGAGATTATCCCTACTCCGGCTTCTTGCCGTCAGCGCGGAGCCGGATGAGGGACTTGAACCCACCATCCCTGACATCACGGCCTGAGCCAAAACCAAGAGTTGGACGCTTCACTGACCGAGCCACCCAGGCGCCCCTGCAAGCCCAATTTTCTGTGCCAATAAGAATTTTTTCCAATAAGAAATCTCACAGTTTAGGAAGGAATTTTCTGAGAGATTCATTACATAAGCATTGGCAAAATATGCAAATTCCTAGTGGAACAAGATGCCGTTATTTCCTCAAGTTACGGTTTCTCAATTCTTCGTGATACAAGGTGAATTTTAGCACTTTTGGTGTGCATATTGAGTTCACGTGTTGAAATTTTATCTTTTATTACAAAGTTTAATTTCCAATGGAAGAATTGCAATCTACATACAATGCCTCATGCAAATTCGAACATTTTAGCATGTTTCTTAAATTTTATTTAAATATTGTCTTAAATGTTTTAAATATCACCTTAAATATTTTAAGCATTTTCTAAAACATTTGCTATTTCCTTCACAAACTTAGGCAGTCCATTGAGAGACTGTAGTTGTGTGTATGTCTCTGTGTGTGTTCACCTAAAAATAGTTAATGAACACACAGAAGAATAATTTTCAAAAAGGAGTCGCCTTTAAAAAAAAAAATAAGTAAGCCGTATCAACCTTCTTCCATTTTCTCTCTTCTTTAATTCCTAAGATTGAAGATTTCCATAAAAATGCACTCCCTGTTTTCCTGGACAGCTATAAGTCACTCATGTTATGTTTAAGCATAAAGCGGGACAGAAAATAAAGCGCAAGGAAATCAATTGTGTTTATCATATGCTAGAATTGGGTTGAAATTCATATGTAACCTGAAGAAAAAAAGAGGGACATACCTATATATGTCAAACCCACAGAGCCCAGGGAACAGATCTAAACTGGTAGACCTGAATTTGACACCTTACGTCAGCAAGAATTCTTGGAAACACTTTTCATGCATATTGACCGTGAGTCGGTGGCCATAGTTAAAACAAGGTAGGCTCCTTGAAGTAGAAGACCGTGTGTGATTCTTCTTTGTGTGTCTCGGGTGCCTAACCAGAGCTTTGTAAAACATGTAGGTTTTTTATTATTTTTTTCATTACGTTTCTTTATTTTTGAGAGTCAGGGAGAGACAGAGCATGAGCAGGGAAGTGGCAGAGAGACAGAGGGAGAGACAGAATCCGAAGCAGGCTCCAGGCTCCGAGCCGTCAGCACGAAGCCCGACGCGGGGCTCGAACTCACGAACCACAAGATCATGACGACTGAGCTGAAGTCGGACGCTCAACCGACTGAGCCACCCAGGCGCCCCTGTAAAATAGGTGTTGACCTGAATGAAGAATGGTCCCCTGGGAGAGTCCCTAGGTCATGCTCTCAGTTATTTCTCGTTGGCCTTTTATCTACACTGAATCACGGCCGCGTCGGACCATCCTATCTAACCGCTTGTGGTCCTATCTCTGAAGCACAGTGGATTTGAAACAAGATTTTATGGTCTCCCCCTAAATCCTTATTGTCTGAGACTCCTCATTGTCTCAGTCAGCTTGGACTGCTGTAACAAAGTACCATAAACCCGATGGCCTAAACAATGGACATTTATTTCTCATGGCTCTGGAGGCTAGGAAGTCCAGATCAAGGTGCCCAGAAGTCACCGCGGTTGCTGGCTGAGCATAGCAATCCTTCCGATCTCCGCGGTCACACGTGACACGTGGCCGCCTCCGTAGAGCGGCACCATCAAATGCAAAAAGAACCCGGAGCTAAGCAAGGCTCTCTCCCTGCCTCCATGCCCTGGACATAAAGGTTCTTTGAATGTCATTGCCGACCCGTCCTTTTTCTCCTCCACTTCTGGCTGCCCTCAAGCACACATTCAGCCACAACTAGGGTCTTGTCCTGTACATCCTACACAGCAAAGCATGCTTATCTCCCTAGTCTGGACAGTGTAAGGTTGATTTCCTGAGAGTTAAGAAGGGCCTGGGCTCAGGAAGGATACACATGGAACATGGAATATGGGCCCGAGGGAGGGTCACCTGCTCATCCAGCCACGCAGGCTATCTTCCCCACCTGCGGGTAAGGGTTAACCCATCCACATCCCGAACGACATGCTCTTTCATGCTTCCCTTCCTTTGCATATGGTGGTAGCCTTGTCTGCATCCCTTGACCTCTACTCTCAGTGTGGGCTGGCTGTTAAACCCCTCACCATCCTTCGTCTCTCACTACTTCTGCAAAAACTATATGATGCCTCTCTTCCTCACCCCCAAAACATCCACACACACACCCGTGCTATCGTGTAATTATGTTCACATGTCTGTGTTCCCTGTAGATCCCTGATAGCCCGGGAGTTCCAGACCACAAAGTACCAGAAGAACATTCCTATAACGCTCTGTGCCAGCAAATCTAGCAAATTCTTTGTAACTCAAAATTGCGGTTGAGGGGTGTTCATTATTATCTTTTGAAAGCCTTTGGCCGCCTTAAACATGAAAAATAGACAAGCTGTGTGTTCCTGAGGATGAGGAAGTGTGGTCAGCCTCGGGCAGAGAGTTGCAAGGAAAGATTGAGAAGGAGAGGAGAGAGGCAGAGCAGATCTTGTATCCCGAAGAAAATAATAGGACTGACCTAAGCTGGGGTGAGTTAGGACACACCCCTCGAGACGAAAACGTGGGGCAAGGAAGGAGGACCCCACAGGCATAGGCGGGGAAGGGTGTGGGGTGGGAGCAGCAGGCAGGGTGCACTCAGGAAGACTGTAGCATCAGTCTCCGCAGGCGTGCCCTTGGCCTCTGTTCTCATCGATCGGTGAAAGAGGCATGGGATACATCAACTGCAGCAAATGCAGTGAATCCTCACGAGTCAGTTTGGAAAGGACCAGGCTGGCCACCTGAATGGGAAAACCTTGTAGGCATGAAGGTTTCCTTTCCGCTCCTACGATATGGGGCCCCGGAAGTAGACTCATATGACTAGCAACCTGGAATATGTCTGGTGACATACCTCTCATCGTCCAGTGAAGAAGACAGAAGCCTAAAAAGTGGAGGGGTAGAGTCCGATCTAGAACCTGGTTTCTCCATCTCTAATCCAGCACCACAGCCTCATATGGATGGGTTATTTTCCAGTTTCCTCTTACTTACGTGGTTTCTCTTGGTCTATATATATTCTAGTCTACAATTTGCCTCATGCTCAGTCCTAAGAAGCTGGGGTCCAAATCGTAAGCAAATAATCATTAGAGGTAGGTCTGGTCTGTCTGCCTTTAAAAAAATTTTTAATGTTTATTAAAGAGCATGAGTGGGGGAGGGGTGGAGAAGGAGGGAGACAGAGAATCCGAAGCAGGCTCCAGGCTCTGAGCTGTCAGCACAGAGCCCGACTCTGGCCTGAACTCACAAACTGCCAGATCATGACCTGAGCCGAAGTTGGACGCTTAACCGACTGAGCCACCCAGGCGCCCCTGTCTGCCTTTTAAAATAAAAAAACAGAGGTAATGTACTTTTATAACAAGCATCAAGTATTTCAAAATTCTTTGACAAAAAAGCACAGGCAATTCAATGGACAAAGGACAGTCTTTTCAACAGAAGATTCTGGAACAATTGGATGTCCAAATGCAAAAACTGAACTTCGACAGACATCTTAGACCTTTCAAAGAGATTAATTCAGAACGGATCTTAGACCTAAATGTAGGTACGAAAGGGTTAAACTTCTAGAGGGAGATGTAGAAGAAAATCTTTGTGACTTTGGGTCTAGTGATGAATTTTTAGATACAGCTCCAAACGCATGAAAGAATTTAACCCTATGTTATCACCTGCAATTCTAGCTACTACATCTTTGTGGCCAGAACCCCCTCCAGTCTACAGGGCCAGCGTGGTGTGGCGAAGGGTCACAGACTGACGGGCTCAGAGCTCCACAACCTGCTATATTCCCTCAGGCAAGCAACTTTTCCAGGTTCCAATGGCCTCATCTGTAAAATGGCTGTATATTAATAATTACCTAGCACAGAGGGGGCTTGAAAGATACAAAGAAAGTAACATAGATGAAAATATTTTAGAACAATGGTTATTACTTAGGTATATATAAAATTATCTTGAGAGATGTTTCACTTTTCGAGTCCTGACTTCACCCGTCCCTCCCTCTTACCACTGAGACTCTGATTGATCCGGTGTGGGGTAGGACCCACGAACCTGTCTTGTAGCTTCTCCCTGATGAATCTGAGGCAAGTCTCCGGGGAACCTCACTTTGAGAAATCATTCTGTAAAATATAAGATGTTACAGAGCCTTAGGCTGTTATGACACACATGGTTTATTTCTCCTACTTTTGGACATCACTTTTCCAATTTTGCAGGCGCTCCGATCAAGTGAGGCGGAGAGGTTGATATAACATCAACAGAAGGTAATGGCAAAAATATCCAGTGGGAGAAAGGAAGTCAGTACCGATAGGGGATGCCTCTGAAGGGGAGCTGCTTTGAAAATGAGACCGTGGCGTGGTCCCTGAGACAAGTCTGCCATCAAGATGCTGAGTCCTCCCTACTCTTATTTGAATCTTTCTTTGAGTCAAAACATTCGTGACAACCCTTGCTTTACCTAGTGTGTTAAATCTTAAATTTTCTGAAGAAAGGCATACAAGCAGGAAGACATTTTCTCACCCTCTCACAGGTCATGCCAAATCATTACATTCTCTCATTATATCAATGTGGTGAGCTAAAGACTGTTCGGAAAGGAGCGCCTGGGTGGCTCAGTCGACTGAGCACCTGACTGATCAGGTCATGATCTCACGGTTCATGAGTTCGAGCCCTGTACTGGGCTCTGTGCTTGACAGTTCAGAGCCTGGAGCCTGCTATGGATTCTGTGTCTCCCTCTCTCTCTGTCCCTCCCCCACTCGTGCTCTGTCTCTCTCTCTCTGTCTCTCCCTCCCTCTCTCTCTCTCTCTTTCTCTCAAAAATAAATAAACATTAAAAAGCTAAAAACAAAAAGAATGTTCGGAGAAGCCATGCCTGTTCAGGCAGCAATGAGTAATAATATCTTAATATTATTTAATTAATATATTTGCATTAATGTAATAATTATTTTAATGGGTGAACAAATTTAGAGAAAGAATATTTCATTTCCCCCACTATATTATATCACCCTAAGGATGACCGATAACATGATGTAGGAAACTGGTCTTTCTCCAACCGCTGTGCTTACCTTAGAGCTGTCCTCATTGATAGCTATCAAATGTTAAAATACCGTACGCGTGTAAAATCGGGGTAGAGTACAATGGTACCTTAGTTTCATATAACAGATTTCTCCTTAGTGGAATTGTATATGATTTTTATGGATTTGAAAGCAGTGGAGAGAATAACTTTAATTCTTCAAAAGTTGAATGAGAGCTTTATAAAAGGAAACATCAGTAAGTCTGTGGAATTGCGTCTGAGCTCTGCTGCTTACTGTGTGCTCTCAGGAAAGGTACTTTACCCCTCTGAGCCTTATTTAAACTTTCTTTTATAGGAGGAGGTCTCAATATTTGGCAATAGGAGTCTTTATGCGAGTCATGTGTGCAAAGCTCCTACTGTAGAGGGAGGCATGTGAGCCATTCAGTATAATTTAGCTCCTTTCCTCACACCCTTCCTGCCATACTCATCCTGTAAGACCTAAATATGTGCGTGCTCTCTAACCGCAATGAAAATGGGGTTAACAAAAAATGGAGAAGCAAGAAGCATCTGTGCAACCGGGTCCTCAATGTGGATGGCAAAGGATTCGGTAAATGGGCCAACATTTCCGGGAGACCCTGATTTTCAACTTTCTGTAACTATTTTCTGGGTCATTTCTTTCTCTCCAGAATAAGCCAGAGGTACTCTGCTCACAGAAGACACAAGTGGCATAAACAGTGATGGGAAAAAGAAGGGTTTGAGGAAAGATTGGAGTCTGAGGAAGAAGAAAGAACCTCAGTGGCAAGAAGGCAGAGGACAACAGAGGATTACGGGAAATTAAGACGTGGGCCTCAACTGCTGTCGACTTCGCTGTTAATATGGTCAAGCAGAATGCTTGTTGGCCTTTTGATCTCTGTTCTGAGACACAGCTAAGCGCTGCCGGACCAAGACAGATACTGAGGGTGCGGTCAGGGGAGGAACCCTACGCACCAATTCCCATAGTCAGTGCTAAATTATCTGGGACCCTAATAACATTCTCCTGGTTGAGAAACAATTTTGAAACCAGAGGTATAACACTGGAGTGATACACAGTAGACCAAGTGGTGTGTAAGAGACAGACTGAGGTTGAAAAGAGCTTCGAATTTGTACATTTCTGCATGGTTTAGCAAAGTATGCCTTTGATGATATATGTTTAACATACTTTCTGGTAGCTACACTTTGCCATAAACAGAGCCAAGATCAATTCAACAGGGTACAGAGAACAAGGGTTGGGAGTTTGCCGTGTCGATTGCAATACTTTGCTGAATCATAAAGGAAGAATTTTGACGAAAAATCAAATGCCCTCATTTTACTGACAAGGAAACCGAGGCTCGGAAATGAATGTAAAAATGGGCCTCTTGTAAGAAGATGTAAGATAAGGACAGAGTTGCTAGCAAAGCTCAGGCGTTCGAAATCATAGTGTCCTTTACTTTAGTAAGTTCAATAGAGAATACGGTGATTTATATACCCAGCTCCCATTTATCTTGATGCACGCAATTTGTATTTCTTTTTTCTTTCTTGCAGTTCATTTCCCTCTTAAAAAATTTCTGTAAACCCAACCTTTTGGGGTTTTTTTTTGTTGTTTTTTGTTTTTTGTTTTTTGCATTTGTAATTTGAGTACTGAGATCATTCTCAGGAGGGCTATGTTCCTAAGAGAACAAAACTTTTTTTTTTTTTTTTTTTTTTTTTTTAACTCTAGAGATGACTACTCTGGAAAAGAGAAAGGAATCTTTTTATCCAGAGTTATTTCAAAGTGAAAGATCTCATGATCATCCTAGATGATTCCACAAGCAGACTCCAAGGATACCTACCAGAGCCTGGTAAGTCCCGAGTGATCCTACAGGACATTAGGGAGCTTGTCGATTTGTTTACCAATTTGCAGATCTAACTTCGTGGCATGTGAAACACCAGTAAAAAATAATCTCCTGCTTCATTGTTTTAGAGAATACAAAGAAATGCACAATCACCGTGGACCTGTTCACTCTTGCCACGTCTGGTTTTTATTATTATACATAGAAAGAGAATCTTCTGTTCACCAGCATCTATAAAGGGGCTGGTTTCCTCAGCTCCATAGTAATTGTTTAATATTAAATCAGCGCAAAGTTTTAGGGCATGTTTCTTGGAAACCCTTTGGCATCAGGTGTGGATATCCAGGCAAGATAGCAGCTGTTAATTTTTAGGTTTAGAAAAAAAAAAAAAAAAAGATCATGTGCATTTTCTCAAGTCTTAATGGAAACTCTTCACAGTCTAAATAGTCTAACTTGTTGATGGAGTAAAAAAAATCTTCAGTTCTTTCTAGAAACCGCAAACATGCTAAAAATAGAGTTCAACTTTTAAGAGGCAAATTCTTCTAGATTTCTTATGTAGTTTGAGGCTTAGTAGATTGAAATGATTTTAAAATGCTTTAGAAAAAAATCAGAGGTGAAAATAATTACTTCAAACCAGGTCACATAAGAATAACTGTGACAGGGGAGCCAGGGTGACTCAGTCAGTTAAAGGTTCTACTTCAGCTCAGGTCATGATCTCATAGTTCATGAGTTTGAGCCCCGCGTTTGTCTCTGGGCTGACAGCTCACAGCCTGGACCCTGCTTCGGATTCTGTGTCTCCCTCTCTCTCTCTCTGCCCCTCCCCTGCTTGTGCTCTTTCTCTCCTCTCAAAAGTAAAATAAACATGAAAAAAACATTTTTTTTTTTTTTATAAGAAAGACTATGATAGGTCTCCTAAGCCTTGCAATGTTGTTTCAGGGTATGTTTTAAAAATAAGATTTCCTTTCTGTTCACTGTTACTCCCTGCCAAAGACACAGAAGAACTTCTCTGTGAAGCTGTGTTTGGGGGTCGACACCCGATCACCACTCTTTTTAGGAAAAGGGATCATAAAGTGGTCCACTGCGTGATCCCAAGAATGAAATCCTAATACTTGAACTCTGCAGGATTGGGTTGAAGACTGAGAACTTCAGCTGTCTTTCCCTCCAGCAAATTTCTCCTCTCCTCTACCCCCTGTGACCCTAGCCTCCCCAAAATCCCAATCTCCAGGGAGCTGGGGCCTGTTCTTCCTATCACGAACTTTCAGTCTTCTGGAAGCGCTAGAAACATCAAAGAGAATCGCCTTCTCCCACATCCTGCGTGTCTCACACTCTGTGGAACGGACTGCATAGGAGGGGATTGTACACCCTTCATGGGGTGGGTCCTGCTCATTTCAGAGATTCAGCAAAGGCACTTCCAGACCGGCACGAAGCGTACAGGTGGTCTCTCCACCTCGCACTTGTGTGGCCATTTCTCTTGTCCTGGGGTCCTGATGTCCTGGCATTGCCATCACAGGTCTCGCGTCCCTGAATAATGCTGTGGTGGCCAACGGGCCGACACTTGCCCTCAATGACACCGAAGCTTGTGAGCTTCCATTAATGATTTGCTTTTATGTTAAACACACGGTTCTAGAAACACAAATTTCTGGCATGGCTAACCCTTGCATGACGAGAGTTTGGATAAGCCAGCAAATTTTCCTGCTGACGTTCCTCAAGTTCCATGCCTTCCTGGTGCTATGGGCTGTGTCAGTGATCTGCTGCCCTCTTTTGAATTTTAGGACGCACTGCACCCATAAATAGGGCCTGTTGCCTGAAGGAGCCTCCGCTCCCTGTCCTGGGGCAGGTGGAACCTTCTGACTCAGTTTACTGATGCCCAGCAAAGGCTAGTCCAGCGCCATCAGAACACTGTTTTCAGCTTCCCCACCCCCACGAATATGATGTCTTCTGCTGGCGTTCTGGGGACGAAAGCAAGACCCATCTCCTACAGCCACAAACCAGTCGATGAACGATTGGACATGCTGTTGTGCTTTTGTTTTCGTTTTAATTTTCCTACCTGAATCAAATTTATCACCCAGACCACTGCCCCTTCTGGGCTGATCTATTCATTCCCTGAAATTGCACGCATGAGATTCTCGTGACAAAGAATCTAGAAGAAGACTCGATGTCTGAATCCACTCCATACACCTGCCCGGCTAAACACATCTGTTCTTTGAGGACAACAGCCAGCGGTGGAGGACCTCACAGAGCTGGCTGGGTCACACTGAGATCAGAGGGCCTTGTAGGAAGTTAGACCTGCTGGGCTGGGTACAGCTTACTGGCGCCAGGGTCCCCCTGCCCCCCCTGCTCCCCTCTACCAGCTACGCTCTGCTGTGATTCCATCACCCCCAAACCATCTGCGTGATGCTTCCTTCCCCTGCCCTCCCTAACAGCATCTCCGTCCCCACGTCCTCTGGCCATTACCCCCACTTCCCGTGCCAAACTCATAGATGAAGGAACAGGTGAGGATACGCTCATTAACAATAAAACTAAAGAATCTATTGTCGTCTTTCTTCCAAAACCACAGGCGTTCTTTGGAGAACAAGAAGGCGGCCGCAATGGAGGGTCAGAAAAACCAGGAGGCGACGTCTAAGATTAGGTTCTATGAGGAAGCTGATTTCTGTCCATTGTTCTATGGCAATCTCTCTGCGTGTCTGTCTGCCTCTCTCAAGCTGCTTTGAGCTCCACCCTACCCCCAGAGCCTTCGCAGACTAGATGCTGGAACACCACTCCCCCTGGGCCCCCTCCGGGCCATAGCAGTCCCGTGCTGAGCATGGAGACTTGGAGATGTGGTCCCCCACCAGCTCATAGTGGGAAAAATGGGCAGCACTGTCTTCTCCCGGGAAGAATACTGAAAGTGCCCTAAAGGTCCAATTAGGCCATTAGGAGATGAAAATGCACCCAAAATACAGGGGCTCTCCCAAACCACTGGGCAAATGGCCCTCTGCTCCACGGCCGGACTCCTGGGTGTGCGGCCTGTGCTTCTGGAAGGGGCCTGCACTTCGGGCAATGCTCTGCCGTCTTGACGGCATTCCTCTTGACATTTCTCACAATTGTTTGAGTAAGGGGCCCACGTTGCCTTTCTGCACTGTGCCCCACGAGTTACGGATCTGCTCCTGCGTCGCATTCAGGGACAGCCCAGTCCTGAGGCATCCTATTTTCCCCCCGGAAATGGTGGGTTGATACAGGTTTATGTTTGGGGGGCGGGGCAGGGGGCATGGAATGCCGCGTGGTAGCCTTGGACCTGATTCGGACTCTTGGCTAGAACGCCTGCTTACTGTAAGGGTAATGCAGCGTGGCTGGCTGGCAGTTACATTTCCAGGGACCGCGGGCTCGGTCAGTTATGGAGAGAGAAAGTGTCCATGGAGAACCGTGTAAAGGGCCTGGAAGGAATCATCACGGCCAGGAAAAAGACACTGAGAAATTCTGCATGGGGGAGATAGTTCAGTAAAAAGAGAGGTTCACAAGCAAGTCCCAGGGGTGATCCTGTTGTGTCTAGAAGGAAGAGACAAGAAAAACTGTTTCTTCCAGTCTTTTTTTTTTTTCAGCTGAAGCCATGAGGCCCAAGGCACATACATACTCAGCCGATACATTTTCTGTGTCCTACTGTTTACTCTGAATTCTTCCTGAGTCGCTGCACAGAAGCACTACATCAACACAATTTATTTGGTTACGATGCCGCGTCATATCGTATATCTCCTGTTCACGTTCGGGTGACACGGCACTGTGCTTGTGTAGGAGCGTTTTGGGTGCCCATTATCACAATCACTGCTGAATAGCATTTACCGAGTGCCCCCTACCATACTAAGACGCTACAACAGAAGCGGGGGAGGGCACATATAACAGTTTAATAATAGAATAGGAAAAAAAAAAAAAGATACTCTTTCTATTGAATCCAACTTGCAGACAAACAAAACAAAACGAAGAACTACTTGATATTTCCTCTCCATGCCTGCTGTATGGTGGCAAGAAAGACCTCCAAAGCACATAAAGCTCTTATCTTTGTTCATTCCCCCAAGAATAATAGATCAGTCAGAGCTCTGATGCTGTTTTAATAATGCACAATTTACAATTCATTGGTTACCAAGCACTCACAGTGTAATTAACTTTACAGACCTGTTCAGCAAATCCACATGGTTGTGTACAATATGGGGGGAGGGGGCAGGCAGGGGAGGGCAAAGAGAGAAAGTCATCTTGTTTCCTTTCTTTATATCAAAATTGCTGAGTTCTCCGCCAGCTGGGAAGATTGGCAGGCAACCGCTGTGACCGTAGGAAGGCCTGAGTTCGACATACAATCTCCCCACCAAAAAGTTTTGAACTGGCAAAAACTGTAATCCTTATGGGTACCATGTTCAGTCCCCCGGGAGCATCTCACGAAGGAAGCATGGTGACTAAGCCACAGAGCTATGTCAAGAATCACTCTTTTAGGGGAAAAAAAAAGCTATCTGCCTCTCCGTCTTCTATACTCTTGCGACCAAAATTTAAGCTGCATATGATCACTCCCTCCCTCTCGAAAGTGTGTAGCAAGAGCAGGGGTACCAAGGAGGCAGGGGCTGGGGGAGAGGAGAGACACAGATTCCCTGCCTGCTTTCACAACCCTCCAGAGGGCCATCATTTACTTGAAGGGGCCTCTGGAAATTCACAGAGAATTCTCACAACCAAATAAAATTCACTTGCCGTGTGTCAAAGTATATATCAATGACCTACTTTGTTTTTAAAAGCTCTGTTCTACACCTTTTGGATTTCCCCAACGTACACGTGATGTTTTAGCTTAGAATCCAATTGTCCAAAAGCAGAATCTGCTTGATGGTTTATTTCTGTCCTTAAAAACAGGACATAAAAAAAAAGAAGGGGCAAATGGGCTCCACATCCCCCTCTTTATTCCAAAAGCCTGTTTTCCTCTTGGTTGTGGCTTCTAAGTCCTCAAATAGGACTCACACACACGTAGGCTGGAGATGCTACATCACCTCCAAGTCGTAACCACTTGGGTTATCATGTCTCATGTAGTATGGAGGCCAAGAACTTGGGCTTCGCAGGCAGACAGACTTGGGTTCAGATCCTGGCTTTGTCACGTGCTCGCTGTTCAGTTTGGAAGAGTCGTCGAACCTCCTGAGGCCTTAGTTTTCCCGTCAATAAAAATAAAATGGAAAGCATTGACCTCACAGACTTATTGAAGGACTGAAGGAGATAATTTGTAGAAAGCGGTCATCATAATGCCTTGTTTTGGGTGGGTATATATAGCAAATGGTCATCATTATTTTGTTGATGTTACTCGGTCGTGGTTAGTCATTTTGTTATGTTTAGCTTTTCGCTCTTTTTAGCAGCCCAGATAACAACCAGAAGAGATGCCGATTAGCGTTGCCTCATTCTGAGCGAGGGTGTTGACACAATGGCCATGCTTTATTGTCTACCACTAGGTCAAATGAGAAAAGTGAGGGTCTATGATCACTTTGAGGGTAGAATTGCCTAAATTCATCCTACTTTGAGTAGCCTGAACTCCCTTTCACTGGAATTCGAAATGGGTTGGTCAACAAAGGTGGGAGATTGTTTCCAGAGAATCAACGATCAAATGGGTGCCTCTCCAAAAGCACAGTAAGTGCCTTCCAGACACAAGATGGAATACAAAGTAAGTTTGGCAACGGAAGAAGGTACTCGGCATAACCAGGGTGTTAGGTCAAGGGACACCCTCCCTTCTAGTAGGCATCCAAGTTAGGGAGGTGGGTGGGTGCATTTATAAAAAGAATGGAAGTCTCTGAGAGTAAGAGGGGGGCATGCATGCAACATAATCGCGCATGTATGTTAAGGGTTTAATATTCCCTGGATACTCTTCTAAATGATTCACGTGTATTAATTCATTTAATTCTGCATAGTTACGATTATGATCACATTTTATAGCTAAGGAACGTGAGGCACAGAAAGGATGAGTCAAGGTGATGTGAGCTTCTTTCATGTAAACCCAAGAGTTGGCTCTACAACTACTTGAGTTACTGCTCAAGACCATCTGGATGGGTATTCTAGTTGGGACTGGGGATGAAATTAACAATGGCTTAAAATATTGTGAGACTGTAAATTATAGCAACCTATAGTTGGAAGCCTGGGAGAGCTGGCGGAATAGCCACAAGCCAGGAGGCTTCTGGGAGGGGATACTCTGAGGAACTAGAGAATAAACAGCCCCCAAGAAGATGCCCAGAGCACTGCTATGGCACTCCAGATCTGTCACTATGGTGACCCATTCAGGGTGTTGAGAAGGGGGGCGGTTTCTCAAGACCCCATTTAGTAGTAGCCCTTCTCACTGGGAACCACAAACTGCTCTGTGTCCTTCTGTTTTCGTTGGATGCTTGTGGTTAGGGCAACAGAGATCCATTCAGAATACAAGAAAAGGGGACAGAGCGTTGTGGTAAGGATACTCACAGACTGGAACTGGACCACAAGCTGCAAAACTCTAGAAATTAACACAGCTCCAGGGATCAGCTACTCTCTGTCTCAAAGGCGGCATTATGTCTTTTCTTTCCATGGCTCCTCATTTCTCAGCGTATCTCCACCGTTTTCTTTTCTATCATCAGCCACCTTTGTTTCATCAATGTTTCCAACCCCCTTAAACACGACCCCCCCATGGCCTCCCCTGACCCTGATTTACCCTGAGCAGCCCCCTTCCCACCATCTGAATATATTTGTTACAATATCTTAGTTCATATTTCCAAGAGAGAAATCTGATGGACTCTGCTTCTCTTTTTCTGAACAGAGTTCTAGGTATGGCCCAGTCCCAGGGCTTCCTGTCCTGTCGTAGGATACCCACTCCTATCCCGACCAGCTGTGGGACGGGTGCGGTCACATGGCATAAAATATGGACGTGGCGGCTGCTCCTTCTTCAGTGGCCCTGGGCAAGACAGCCTCAGTCCCTAGAAACTCTGCCCAAGGCAGGTGTTTCACACCAGGGTGGTGTGGCTCCACGTCTAAGTGTGGATCTGGCCCCAGGACCATGCTCTCAGAGGAACAGCACAGGAGTCTGGATGGAGGCTCTGACCCAGCAGGAAGCTGTGCAGCAACTTGCTCTATAATTTTAGTGTGTATTTCCAAGTTTTTCTGTTTTACCTACGCCTCAACATCTGCTGACCCTCACCAGAGATCCTCAACACACACACACACACACACACACACACACACACACACACGTGCACACAGTGGGACTTAACATCTCCTGTTCTTGATCAGACCCTGACCTCAGCCTGGCTTTGGATCTGTTCATACTCTTCTTCCTACAGAGCTTTGGTACCTGCTCTGTGTCCTTCCTGGCATCTGACCTCAGCCAAACGTTCTTCGCCTAGTTACTCTCTCCTCAGGGCTAGTACTTTGAAGGAGTTCCCATCTTCTGAACTGCACAATCTATGACAAATGAACAAATAGGTCTTGCTGTGAGGCCACATTGGGTAACAGTGTGGGTTACAAGTAATACGGAGCCGATGCCCATCGCCTGTCTGTTGTCAGTTTACTCAACAGCATTTGTCAGTTTGATTTCAGCCAACTTCGCCCAGAGGTGCTAGTCCTTCCCAGTGGCCACTTGTCACTCACACACATCAATTTCTTAAGGTTTGTTTTGGTTTGCGGCAAAAAAAAAAAAAAAAAAAAAAAAAAAAAAAAAAAATCTACCGGGCTAAGCTTAATTTCGTTCATTGGATCCTTAAGATTTTCATTCCCATCCCACTCGATCTTTTTGTGGAATTTTTCTTTCCTTTGACCGTATTTTCATGTCCAATCTCTTTCTCCTGTTGGTTTTTCCAGATCGCCTGATAATCGTTTATCTCATGGCAAGTCTCTAATCTACCCATCTGGCCCAGTAGGATATAGTTTATTCTAGCCTTTAGGAAAAAAAAAAAATGCTTTCCATATTTCACAGTCACATCTGATGTTTTTTTCCCCCAAGGCAACTTTCAGGGGCATCCTAAGTGTCCCTGGAAATATAAGACCCTGATTTACACTGGGGAGTAGACAAATTCAGTGCCATGGAGGGAAGATGGAGTCTTTTCACAGAAACCAAGCATCGCACACAGCTCTAGATGTGAGCACATTAGGACCCCGGTGTGATTTGTAGAGTATTAGGATGACCCATCGCTCCTCAAGAGACGCTTTTGCACATCTTCTAACTCAGTGGTTCTCTATCTCCCGGAGAGGTTCAAAATTATGGATGCCAGACTCCCACCCAGGCCAATTAAGTTAGAACCTCTGGGGTTGGGGTCCAGACATGAGTACATGTTTTTAATTCTCTAGGTGGGTCTAATGTGCAGCCATAGTTGAGAACCCTTCCCTAGTTCAGTGGTTTATAAACTTGGCTGTACTTTGGAATCACTAGGGAACCTTAAACAATACTGATGCCTGGGTCCCACCCTCAGAGATTTTGATCTAATTAGTCTGGGTTTTGGCCTACCCATTGTGATTTTAAAAGCTCCCCAGGTGATTATAATATGCAGCCAAGATTGAGAACCAGTACCTTCATGGATGCCTGAAATTTCAACATTAGGCTCTCTGCTTCTCACCTGAGTTTCTAACTGACACAAAAATATACATGCCCTTGGGTGAAAGATGATGCTTTTCTCAATTATGTATACCTAAGTGTGAATGTGTTCCAGAAGTAATGTTGCTGAATTGAATACAGGACACCGGTTATGTTTGAATTTCAGATAAACAACAAATAATTTTTAGTGTAAGTATATCTCGTGTAATATTTAGACACACTTATTATACTAAAACATTATTCACTGCTTATCCAGAAGTCACACTGAACGGGGCAGCCTATATTTTGATTTACTAAATCTGGTTCAGCCTATCCAGAAGGCTTTCTGAGAGCAGGCTGCGGGAGGGGGGCATGGAAAAAGCACAGGGACATAGAGACCCTGACAGGAGGCAAGGAAGACTGTCGAAAGACCACCGAACAAAGCGGGGCTATGCCAAACAGGAAATTATTTGACTTCTCAAACTCATTCAGGTACCTACTGCCACGTCCTTGTAAAAATCAAGAGACTCTCCCCTCCCTTAGCAGCTTGGACAGCAAGCAGAAGGGGCTGAGGACACATTATCCTTCTAGACCTGCCTGCAATGACCCACGGCAGCCAACAGCCATGATCTAGGATCCCCTACCTGCAGGGTCAAGAGCAAGGTACAGGTACAATAAATGGCGAACTTATTCCCTAATGTCCTGAGTTGTGTTTTTTTTTTTTCCATTTAAAATTCACTACATTTACAATTACAAATTTACAAAAAAATCTAAAGATAGAATTTAATTAAGAACTTAATTAAATTTCGTATAAAATTTAATTATAACCAAAGGTTTCAAAATAGCTGGCTTTGACTTATGATAATTGTAACCTGCTTCCAGGAAGTTAGACAGACAAAAATGCCTTCGAAATTAGGTAAAGAAGGTAGATATGTAAATAAATATGATAAAGGCTCCCTAAACTAAAATCCCAGTAAGCCTATTATAAAGTCTTGTATTCCTGGGTATGCTAATCCCATCCTCCAAATAAATTCACCTTTTTCTCAAGGACATTTTCTTTTGCACTTTTCTTGTGAACTCTTTCTTCTACATCTATGGATACCCAGGGGATTTTCTTCTCACTGGTTTCCAAGTTATCCAAACAGAAGATACTTACATCTAGTAACGTGACAGGTCGGCACACCTAGGAGAAATGGATCTATATCCCCCAAACCCCTCCTTAGATTCCCCAATTGAACATATTTCCACGTATTAGGTTACCAGGGTCTAGAAAAACAAGTTTATTTATTTATGAACATCTTTTTCTTTCCCAGTTAAGATGATATTTGGATTGTTAAATCTGAGCATGAAGTCAATACCCCAGAAGAAAATGGGAGACATTGTTCTGACCCAAACAATCTCCACAGAATACTAGAGTACATAGAAAGTTCTTCCTAGTCCCCCAACCCACCTTCCTCTCCTCCCCACCAATGTTTATGTACCTCAGTTTTCTTTTACCATTACCTCATTGTCGCATCTGACAACCCCATGGACCGACACTTCCCAGGTATCTTTGAGGTCATTCATCCCTGGGTCTGACAGCTGCCTGAGCTGTCTCTTCTCTTTTAAATGGAAAGGATATTGCTTTCCGAAGATTATCCGGAAAAGAAAGGCAAATACTCTTTGCTTTCCAGCAAAGCTAAAGAGAGTGGTACTGGGTTCTGTAACAAGGCGATGCAAATTAAGTGTTTAAAAAAATAAAAGGCATTCTTCCTTACTTAACCCTCCCATTGACCTTGACCCATCCCCGGATACAGCTAAGTAGACAGGAGCACTCCTTTGCAATGAGAATACCGGGAAACGTTGCTGTTCAACTTATCGATACTTACCAAATCAATTTCTTGCAGGATCTCTTCCCGGCTAGCCCTCTGCGTAAAATGTAAACCACTGGAACTCAGAGCAGCTGAGCTCCAGGGAGGGCACCAGGGAGGGCGCATTTGGTCAAGGAAGGGGCAGCCAGTCATTTTAAGACCTGTTGGAGGAGCTTATCAGGTTCCCGATTTCTCCAGTGTAAAATGCCTGGCGGGCTCAATGATGGAGATAAACGCAGCTGTAATGTACCATGATCCAGAGCTTATTCACAGATCACAGCTGCGTAATTTCAGGTAACATGCTTCCCTTGTTTGGATTTGTTTAACATTGTTAAATATATAGTCAGACCATCTGCACAGTATTTTTTTTAAATTGGAAATTACAACCATAACTTCCTTTTTATATATCAATAAACTAAACAGCAAAATTTCAAAGGGATCCTTCTGTACCGAGCACTGAAGCAGAATGCCTGTCCCACGCCACACCACTGCCTAATTGCACACTAATTGGACAAACGTGATTAAATATTTCAAGATCTTTACTAATTGCCTCTATTTTAGCTTTAAAATTTGCTTGCCACCAACAAATTTAATGACACTGGCGTCTAGTCATCACCAAAAAGCCCAAGAGTTGCTCTTTAAAATGTACCTAGTCAGAGTATTTACTGATTGTGCATTGTTTCCAATGTAGCTTAATTAGAAATCCAATCAGTTCCCTAAGTCTAATTATACTTGATTTGTAGATTCAGACTATGATACATAATGAAGCCAAGCAGCTAACAGTAAACGTGCCTGAAATGTAACAATAAGAGAAATATTTTTTAATGTACGTCTTGTCACTTTGGAAAAGCAAGTGAAACACACGATCTTTCATGATGGGGATTTTGGAGGTTTGAGTTTTTCCAAGTTTCCACGAGCTGGGTTCCAATTCGATCGGTAAAGCCTGCTTGGAAAGATGACGGTCAGAAAATATTTCTGTGTCTCCATATTATAGATTAGAAAGAAAAGAGAAACAGTTACTTCCTTCACGTTGTGAGAAACTTTTGCGGCATTATTGCACAGCAGTTGCCTTGATGAAGCTGGTATAGTTAAAATGGACACATTCGTGGAGTTATTTAAAAAAATTGGCTTCCTAGCAGTTTGATTTAACTATTTGAGACAATTCTTATCCAGTGCCTAAAAACCGGCATTTCTATAAGGTTATAGTCAAATATGTGAGGATATAATTTTGTATATACACAGAATTTTATTAGAGGGAAATATTTCTAAACATATAATGGCATATATGCAGTAATTTGCAACCGATTCTTGGTCTGTGAAAACAGGCTAGGTGGAGTAGAAAAAACACTTTTTAAAAATTATTTAAAAAAATAATAATAACGCAGGGGGCACCTGGGTGGCTCAGTCGGTTAAGCATCCGACTTCAGCTCAGGTCATGATCTCGCGGTTTCTGGGCTTGAGCCCTGCGTCGGGCTCTGTGCTGACAGCTCGGAGCCTGGAGCCTGCTTCGGATTCTGTGTCTCCCTCTCTCTCTGCCCCTCCCCCTCTCGTTCTGTCTCAGTCTCTCTCTCTCTCAAAAATAAACATTAAAAAATTAAAAAAGAATAATGCGGACTAAGATGACAATTACTACTGCTTCAAGCACTCGACCAGTTTCAGGAGGTAGCATGTAGACGGAACCCACCACTCTGTGCCCAGATTCCCAACATTTCTGTGTTGGCATCACGACGCTGGAGTAATGTTGGCTCAAAACGAACCTCAAGATAGATGATCCTTTCACTTCCATTTTGAACACAGTGGGAAAAATCAAAAGGTGAATCAGAGTGGACACCAGAGGGTAGAAAAGAAACGGGAGTTTTAGGCATAAAGGTACTGCAGGATTATTCAAAACATCCAGAAACTCTAAATTAATTACTGTTGACTATTCAACAATAGACTATTACTTTAGCTGTCTTTCCTTGAATGTAAAAACTTATCTTTTTGTAACAACTTAGCCTGAAAGAAACATGGAAATATTTGTGACTGAAAGACTACAGAAGTGCAAAATGTGGGCGGTTTTCAATTTTGCATTATTTACATTTATTCTGCTGTTGCTTTTAAAGAGCTATGCAGTAGGGGTGCTTGTGTGGGCGGCTCCGTCGGTTGGGTGTCTGTCTTTGGCTCAGGTCAGGATCTCACCGCTGGTGAGTTCGAGCCCCTCGTTGGACTCTGTGCTGACAGCTCGGAGCCTGGAACCTGCTTCGGATTCTGTGTCACCCTCTCTCTCTGCCCCTCCCCCGCTCGCACTCTCTCTTTCTCAAATATAAATAAACATTAAAAACTAAATAAAAAGCTGTGCGGTGGAATTGCTCCATTGTGAATATGATATATATACATTTTAAAGACTCTGAGAAATATCTTAATGTTTGTTCTTTCTCCCTTTCTCAAGATCATCTCATCGCGTGTACTGAGCCTGGAGGGCTTTCATTTGCCTTCGGTATGACACAGTGTTGAACCAACGCACCCTCTAGCCAAGACCCTCAGTTTTACTCTTCTGTGTGTAGCTCTTATACTCCCTGTACAAAGGAGTCAGCCTATATTGATTAATTTCTCAACATTGAAACAAAATGGCTACTCGTGGAGCTGGTTTTCTCCAAGCAGAATTCATCACGAGGAGGAGCTTTGGGTTAACAGAAAGCCATCATCAGCCCTGTTTGGATTATCAACACCCTGGAAAGCCTCTTCTTTTCCTCTCCGAGGAAGGATGGCTTTTCGAGTACTGCCATTCAGATTTTTGAACACAGTGAGATGGGGAAGCTGGGAGGAGACACAGATCCTTTGATTTCTGTGGGCAGGTCACTTCCCACCTTCATTGACTGACCATGTGGGAGAAGGCAGAGAAGACTGAAATGCCCCCCCTGAACTCAGACCCCAGAGCAGCTCTCCAAAAGCAAAAGAAAATGTTTGATAACATAGCTTCTAACAGAAATAAATAAATAAAGTAAAATCAGTAAAATAACATAGTTTTCGGCACAATATGTATACACATATATATGCAAATACATATATTTTATACATTTTGCAAAAAATAAATAATTCCATCAAGGAAAATACCCGTCGTCACCAATGTCTGGGAAATCAGGAAGGAAAGGAATCGCCCCGTGCAGCCTTCTCGCTTTTAAATCCCGGAGAATTTTTAAAGGAGGGCTCTGTTCCTTTATTTTCCTCGAAGCTGAGTTTTTATCTTTTCCTCTTCTTATTAATAAGGCCTGGCCCCTCGTTAACATGCAGCCAGAGCCTAATGAGCCTTGCAGACTCCTGTAATTTCTTCACTGTTGAAAATGCCTGACACTAATCTATGCCATTTATACTAATAAGAGGTGGATCAGCTGATATTTGGTGCAATGAAAATATGCTAAATATACTTTATTGAATTGCACGTACTTAGTCCTCCCCAGTTCGCTGTATTATGGCAACAGATGCCTGATCATTACCTCTGTGCTCTATGTGGAACAAAACCTTTGGTTGGAATAAATGAGGGAAGAAGGAGTCAGACATTTGATATGTTAGCTTCCTTTTTTTTTTTTTTTTTTTAATGCTGCCAATATTGACGTTCAAACTTCCACGTCGGAAAAGCCATTTTTTCCATGATTTTCAAAACACTAACACAGGGCTTTCCACAGAAACGGCAGTGAATTAAAGACCTGACCTAAAATATGACATCCGATATTAAGAGGACGTTCATGAAGGCTAAATTTGGTTGGATTTTGCGGACAGCTTATTAATTATATCCGTAAGGACTCCCAGAGAGCTCTTGGTGATTCATAATTTTCTAATGACTACCGAAGACATTTTTACCAATCGGAACATACATTGACCACCGTGTTATTATTCCATTAGGCAAAAGCAAATGTTTTCATTTTTGCCTTGCCGGCTTCATTTTTTGATGACTCTGCTGTGCTCGCCTCTCTTCCTTGCCGAGAGACACATGACTGAGGAGACAGACTGCAGGTGTTAGCAAATGTTTCCAACACTTGTGTCAATACCTGTTTTTGGCTCAGACATCACAAGCCAGAGGGTGCTTTTCAAAACCTTATTTAAAACTACATATTCATTCAAGACGATCAGCTGTCACTGCGTCCTCTGAGAGGAATATGAATATGGTAGAATCTCGAGGGGCCCGAACCACGCACGCACGCACACACAGACACACACACTCACACCCGTGGACCCCGACGCCCGGGAGCCTGGGCGCCACGCTGAATGGGTTCAGCCGGGGAAGATCAGCCTGTGGAGGGAAGTGGGTTACAGCACTGGAGTTTCGCATTTGCATGGCTCACCTTTGAGCAGAGTTTTCGGAGGAGGGTAGCCTGGCGATTTGGAAGGCAGAGGTGAGGTGGGAACGTCAAATACCGTTCAGAACCTCATTTCCCCGTCCCACCTGGTTATTCTTCTCCTGGCGAGCCTCAGTTGGACAGTACGCCCAAACCGCTCAGTGATGAGGAGAGTTGGCTGCAACACGTGGTGTTGCTTAAACACACTTCGTGCGCATTTGACAATCTTTCATGGGTTAGCAAGCACTCTTGACAGCCGCCCGACCACTATTTTCTTGGAGCGTGTTTTGTGTTTGTTTGGGTGGTATATCTGGCAGTTAGTTATCCACTAGTGTATTTTTCAGGTTTCGAAACGTCCACCGATTTATCCCCTAAGAGAGTTACGGGCCCCTCCTATCTCTACCCCCTTCCCCTGGACGATTGCCGTATCTGTGCCTTCTAGAATCTCTCGCCTCTTAACCTTTGCCAGCCCAGGTGCAGTGACTCCCCAAAGATTAACAGTCTGGTTGTAGGTGCGATTGAAATTAGCTTGGCTCGCCTTCAGAACCCAGCGCCCTGGCCTACTAAATCACCTCCTATAATCTTGTGCACTTAGGCAAAGCAAACAAAACAATCTGCCAGGAAATACTAATGGGCCAGTGTCAACACAGACATTGTTTGTATTAACTGTCCCATTATTATTACCTTGCTCCTTAAATCCAATCAGACTTCAGTTCCTGCTCGGCAGGGGTTGGATGTTAATTAGGAAGGACGTGTGTTTGTGTGTACCTACGTGCACACACGCGTGCCCCTTCACACAGCCACACGCACACCCCCGCCCCGTGCATGCAGGCATGTGCCCGCGCAGACACAGGTCCCATCGCTAATTAATTTAACTTGCAAGGGCTGCCCATGCTTCCGGTTTGTTGTTCCAGCTCACGAAAGCATACATCCTGCGTGCGTGTCTTCAGCCCCGCATCCTGACATTTTCCAACAGATGTTAGCTAATGCGGCTGTAGAAGGTTCACAGTGGATGCCGCGAGTCCAATAAATCTTCCTCTTAAACGCAGGCACTCCACCGTCCCAGTATCTTCCACCTATAATACATTTTAATTACTTGGCCATTCAAACGATAGTAAATTAGATCTGCACGGCGCATCACTGCCGATTTCTCAATTTACCTAGACTCCGCCACAGACAACGTAAAACCTGCAAGTGAGCTTTTATTCGAACTTGCAGGAGACGCTGCGGTGCGATACCTTTAGAATTAGTAAGTGGCCAAGATTACTGGCACGAAGGTTCCACTTTGCTTCCCCATTAGCCATTTAGGTGACAGCTGCTGTATTACACATAAAGATGAACCGTTCCTTGAGGGATGATAGTGGTTCCGCCGTGACACCGCTGGCAGAGAGCGTTATCAGACCATGGCTGCTCTTGGAGCCATCCCAGCCTCCTAGGTTCCTATCAGTACCCTCATTATCTGCATCACAGAGTGCCGAGAACGAGAGCTGCCAGGCCTCACAGCTTCGCAGCTCATTCGAGGAGCGGAAATTAAAGGTCCCAGGAGAGTAAACAGGCACACTGCACCAGCACTGGCTCTGTACGCGAATAACACGTCGACCGCGGCAGCACGGACTTCTATCTCATTAATTTAATAGGCTCCCGGAACGGGGACTGGAAGGTGGAGAGGGAGGCTTGGCAAGGAGATCACTGAGCGGCGCTGGCCTCGCGCGTCTTGCGAGCGCATCGCAGAACGAGGACTTAACTGGGGTGCCGCCGCTCTTCAGATACCTGTCGGGGCTTTCCGAAGCACTGAGCAGCGAAAGAGAGATGAACGGCGGGAGGCAGAAAAGGAGAGAGAGAGAGAGAGAGAGGGAGAGAGAGAGCGATCGCCGAACAGGGGCACAATGAGCTGATCATAAACATGACCTATGTTTATATTATGCAGCGTTCCTACATGAGGAGATAGGAGCCTTAAAGTCTATAGATAAAAATACAGATGCTCTTTGCACACAGCGAAAGAATCCCTAATTGCGTGTGTGTGTGTGTGTGTGTGTGTGTGTAAAGCCTATTTAACAGAAGTCCTTGCCCTGTGGAAAATTGTTTTTTTACGGCACGATCCCCCCCGCCCCACGCACACAAAATTCGTCTATGGTTTTGCTGCGAAAATATCAGCTCCTGTGTGATCAGAGTGACAGTGAGCAAAACAAAGCTGAGGAAGAGGGGATTAGCCAGATAAGCCAGACCAAAGAAACCGTCTCTTAAGAAAAACAAAATGCCTGAAGTCTCCAGGTAATAGAAGCAATGGTGTTTTTCACCTTGAATAATCTGATTAATGGCCTCAATTCCCAGCTGGGTAGACTGCCCGTTTGGATCCCTGCAAGCCCCACGAGATGCAAGAAAGTCAACTCCGAGATTATCAAGGCAGATTTTTGTGCACTGGATTTTTCCTTTTAATAACCGTTCTCCATCACTGTCATTTGTTTAAAGGCCTCGGGAGAAAGAAACAAAGATGGAGAAACCCGCTCTCTGCACTTTTTGACACGGCTGACAATGGCTCTTGTTGGCCTCAGTTTCCATACTGATTAAAAGCAGCTCTAAGGAGACGCGGGGACTTTGGTGGTCACGAGGAAGTACCCATCTGGTACAAACCTCTGGTCGCTGTGGTCTCTGTCTTCTTGCTCCAGCCTGGCAGGATCCCGGGGTGGTGGGAAGACAGCCCGTTCTCGGCATCAGACGGAAACGTTTGCATCTCAGCACGATATTGACTGACTTGCTGTGCGTCTCTGGGCAAACCACTGTACCTCTCTGAGTCTCAGTTTCTTAGTAAAAGGAGGAATAGCACCTAGCTCTCAGGACACTTGTGACATTGAAGACAACTTAAAGGGAAAGCACTGGTATAGTGTCCCAGGGCTCAGTGTTGTTTGAATCGAAACAGACTCTGGATTACGGGTCTACACTCCCTGTGTTCTAAAATGGATTTGTGAGAGAATACCTGGGTGCAGGAGCCAGTGGGGGAGGGGCGGGGGCTTTTGCAAAGGGAGAACCTGAAAAAGGCGGCGATGTGAATAGAGAGGCCTCCCTCCCTCGGTCACACATCAGCTTCCCAGCGAGCTGTCTCTCTCGGCATGAAGGCTCACGCATCGCACTGGGGATCCGAGGGGCGCTGACGACCTCCTTGCGAAGAACAAGAAAATTCACCGGTGCGTATCGTTTTACAGAGTCACAGACTTCCTGAAGCCCACCATGGACCCCAAGGCAAGGACACTCGTTCCCGAGAACCGAGGACAAATCACTCCAGCCCTTCCCTTCACACGCACCTGCACGCGTGCGCGCCCATGCGCATGAGCATGGGATGACCCAAGAATCATCTGTAAGGACACAGGTGAGCTAGACAGCAGAGTTTTTTTGAGAATCACAAGCCATCAGTGTTCTTTCTCTCTCCCATTTTGTTCCACACCGTTTTCCTCTTCTACCTTGAAGGGAAGGGTACACTTGAACGCTGCGTTCCTGAAGGCTCGAGGCCAGTCCTGTTCCCGACCCAATGGAATGGGAAGAAGCGTAGGCCAGGAGCTGATGGAATTCAGTATTAATCAGCCCCAATGACGGCTAGTGAGCAGGGGCAGAAACAGGAAGGACTTTTACCTCTGGCCAGAGTGTCCTGACCCCGGGCAGGGAGCTGTGGTCTCGGCCAGCTGGGCACTGGCCCCATCCAGTCCTGGTCACTGGGATCTGGTTTGTTCTGCTCAGTCTGTACAGGGATAAGTTGCCTAGGACTTCGGTTATTTTAGGAGGGGTCCCTGTCAGGTCCTTTTCCCCATAGCGGGGCTAGAGCTCAGGGGCCCCAGCTCAGGTTGAAGAACTGAGGTTGGGGTTTCTGCCCACGTCCGGTGGCCAGCCTCCTCTGCACATCTCACCTGGACTCCTCCCTCTCCAGCCGCTACCACCTGCCCCGGTGACCCGTCCCACCTGGTGGCCGGAGGGCAGCCCAGTGTCCCTGGGTACTGGCCGTTCTTGGTCTGGCGGGCTCTGCATGTAATAGACACTGAATAATTATCTCTTGAATAAATAATGTGACAATAGTAAAGAAAAGAGATAGGGAACAAGAAGAAGAAAGGCATAAAAGGTGGACAGAGGTCACTAGGAGATAGGGTGGTAGGTGTTACCATAGTTATTACCTGCCAAGAATTCGAATAAATTGAAAATTCTTCCCCAGATCTCCAAATGACCTGCCACTTTTTCATAGTCCACTTCAAAGACAGGTCTCCTGGATATTGATGGGGGTAAAGGAAGACAAGATGATAACTGGCAAGAGAAAACCCACGGAGGGATGCTGTGGCCATGGCTCCATTTTGATGTCCCATCCTGTCCCCCAGGCAGGAGAGAGTCCGCTGTTTATGAGAACGTCACGATCTCCGTAGCAAAGGATAAGCATTTCCCTAAACCTGTGTCGTCCCCCAATCCGAGTCTGCTTGTTCACTGCAAAATCTGAGTGTTTTCCTCCTCGATTTACCAGATTACAGTTTGTCCTCCGTGGAGATGTGGAGAATGCTTTTCAGGAAACTCCCCACACCAAAGCAAAGACCTGCTTTAGCAGGACATATCTCTAGTCCTTTCCACACACAGCTCGTCCACACCCGCGAGGCAGCCAGGAGCTCTCCCTTCTGGGGAGGAAAATAACGAGAGGTCTTGTGTGACTACTTTCCCGTTAGCATGGGAAAGCTGCCAACACCTCACTCCTCTTTAAAAAAAAGATGTTTATTTTTGAGAGATAGAGAGAGCACTACGAGTGCGGGGTGGGCAGAGAGAGAGGGGGACAGAGGATCTGAACCTGGCTCTGCGCTGATAGCAACCGGCCCAAAGCGGGGCTTGAACTCCCGAACCTCGAGATCGTGACCTGAGCTGAACTCAGATGCTTAACCCACTGAGCCAGCCAGGCTCCCCAATTGCCTCACGCCTCTTTATTGACTAGTTCTACCTAGAAAAACATGAGTACGTGCAATCAACTAAGATTATACGATTAAAACTACCGAGGCAAGAAACAGCCTAGCTGAGCAGGATATCTTGTCAGAAACTGCCTCCACGTTATCCACAGAACAAATAGACAAACACCCACAGTGACAACAGCCTGACCCTCTAACCCAGTGGTTCTCAAGGGGGCATTTGGTGATATCTGGAGACGTCTCCTCTTGTCCCAAGTTGGAGGGTACTTCAGGCGTCTAGTGGGTAGAAGCCAGGGACGCTGCTGAATATCCTGCAGTGCACAAGACAGCCTCTCCCCCCACACAAGGAATTATCCAGCCCGAGATGTCATTAGTGCTGAGGTGGGGAAAGCCTCCTCTGGGTGAGCTCCACTCACTAGCTGGTTAAGTTTCTACTCACTGCCTGCCCCTGTTCTCTTCCTCCCTCCCTGGCTCCTGCTGTCGTTAACCACATCACTTCTCCATTCTTCCATCCAGGCTTCAGCCAGACTCCGTGCGTACATGACATTTGGTCCCTGCACAAAAGCTTTTTCCTTTGGCTATACCACAGTGGCTAAAAGGTCTGCTTAAATCACGCTTGGAGGTCAACACAAAAACAACAACTTAAGATATGTGCTCTCTGCACAGGAAAGCATAGTCACCCACTCCCAGGGATTCCTGAGGAAGGTTAGTTTCCAACGTTCAGAAAAGCCCTGGGGAATGGGATACCTGGCTGATAATTTGGGATGAATGGCCAGAGATCTTGGAAGGTTGCGTGTGGGATGGCTTTTGAAAGCAAAATAACTTTCCACGGGGCATGGTCCTTGGCGGTGGGAGGTGGCAAGAGAGATCTTCAGACTAAGAGGGGAGAGAAAGGCCGGATCAGGGGGGGACTGAGGAAGGCCCTTGTTAAAGAAGAGAAAAAAAAACTAGGGTGACATTCAACTGTTTGCAATTTTGTCTACGGGGTATCGGCCCAAGCACCTAAGACCTCTTGCGTCAGAAGCGACTCACCGTCCTCTGGCGTGATCCTCCCCAAGACCTGCACCAACGCATCCCTCCCTTCTGTGTCCCAGTCTCACCTCCTCCGGGAAGCTTTCTTTGACTTAGTCTATTTTTCAATGCATGTCTTTGACGTGTCATCATTCAGTTGGTTTTCTGTTCATTTCCACTTACATTTTAAATGAAATTTGTGTGTATATTCAGTCTGTCTTACTAAAAGGTTTTTTTTCAAAGACTAAACCTCTTTGTGTTGATCTCTTTCCCTACAGGTCAAATATTCTTCTATAAAAAATGTCATTTGGGGTTAGTTATATCATACAAAAAAACTTAATATCCTCTCTGCTAGTGATCGCTTAAGATAGGTATTATGAAAAAGGAGGAAAGCACTGTTTATTAAGTGCCTACTACATGCCAGGCTCTATGCTAAACACTTTATATACCTTATCTCATTTAAGCCACTTAATCCGATAAAGTAGATAGCGGTATTCAAGTTTTTAAAGATGTAGAAATCGAGGTCAGGGAAAGAGCATAAATTGTGTAAGAGCGTATGTTAGTAAGTGATAGATTGGGCTGATTTCGAATCTTGGTAAATACCCCAAAGTTAAAAGCTTTGCATCAAAACCTCTGGCTTCCAGTAATGTCCACCTGGTGGATCCATCACTTACTAACCCAACTAAATACTTCTAGAATCTATTTATGTATTTCAAATATCCTTTTCATTTTGGAATAATTTTAGATGACAGGATAGTTGTAAAAACGGCATAGAATAGCCTGTATGACCATCACTCGTCTTTGCTTAATTTTAACATCTTATTATAACCAAAGTACATTTGTCAAGACTAAGAAATTAACATTGCTGCAGACCTATTATCTAAACTCCAGATTTTACTTGGATTTCACCAGTTTTCCTCCCAATGCCCCTCTTCTATTCCAGGATAACATTTGAGATACCATATTGCATTTAATTGTCAGGTCACCTTAGTGTCCTCTGACCCGTGAGTCTCTCAGACTTGCCAGTTTTCCATGACGTTGACAGTCTTGAAGAACACTGGTCAAATACCTGGTAGGATGACCCTCAATTTGGGTTTCTCTGATGTTTTCCTCACGTGGGACTAGAGTTGTGAGGTTCTGGAAAAAATACCAAAGGGCAAGGTGCCCACCTCATCACGTCATGTTAAAGGCACATGATGTCATCGTGGCTTATCACTGGTGTTGTTGACCTTGACCACTTAGTTAAGGTTGGGTCTGCCGGTTTTCTCCACTGTGGAGTTTTTATTGGTCATCTTCACATTTTAGTCTTTGGAGGTGACTCACTAAGTCCACGCACACTTCAGAGGAAGAGAATTCATAAACTCCCCTTTCAACGGGAGAAAGTATCAAGATTTGTCTCTTCCTTCCTACTTCTATATCTAGACCATCGTTTATTATTATCGTTGTGGAATCACGGGTATTTATCTTATTCTTTGGGCTATCCTCCAATATGATCATTGTTTACTTTGTGCTATTTATATGTTCAGCCTGCACACTTTTTCAGAAACTAAGATCTAGGATTTTCTCTTAGATAGAAATTATTTCATCTATCTTAAATTTAGATTTTCGCAGCTTCAATGGCTGCTGCAGTGCTAGGATCCTGAGATTTGCTACCCAAATGCGTGCCATCTCCAGGGGCGCCATACTGCAGTGGCCGGGGAGTGCTGATCATTATGCAAATGATGCATGGTACCACTGGAGTTGTGCCACGTGGAAACACAGGTTAGCTTTCTTCTCCGTGGTGTTCATAAAATGTAACCCAAATCTCCCCTTGACACCTTCATTTTAAAAGCGTCAGATTAAAAACAGCATGAATTTCCTTTTATTCTAGCACAACATCATGAGATGCATGGTACATTCAGATGGACGTGAGATTTCAAACCTGAAATTTCCGATTGCAGCCTCTCTTCACCACATAGATCAACATGAGTCTTGCCACTAGGACCTGACCCACGGATGACTTCTCCCAGAACGTTGCATAAACAAAGTCGCAGCTAGCTGATATTTACCCGTGGGTAATTGAAGCAGCAACAGCAGCAGCAACAACTGGTAATTGGGGTGGGGGGGTGGGAGGAAGTGGGGAGGAGGGGTCAAATATACAGATGTAGCCCCAGCGATGGACTCATACTTTGAAATATGCAGTGTCCCCAAAGGGGAGTTAATCTCTTTTCGTATTTGAATTACTCTTCTCTGACACGTCTCCAGCTTTTCTGTATCTTTCTTGAACCGACTGGAGCCACACACAGGGGAACTTGCTGGTTTTCAGGACTTCCTGCCTTCTCATCAACTGCGTGCCCGCAAAGTCATTAGGCCTCTGCTCTGGTATTTTGAGGGAACAGCCTGCAATTACCCCCAGATCCTTCTCTACGCCAAGGCCCACGTCGGCTGCCATCACCCCCCCACGGGCTTGTCAAGACCTCTCTCCCAGCTTAGTTCAGGGGCCCAATGGCTCTCAGAACACCCTGCCCTGTCATCGTACATATCATAATCTATCGCTATTATCAGTCAGTTATTGACTTTCCCCAAGGGTTGTGAGTTCTTGGGACGGGAACCCCAGTACTTTCTACAATAATTGACATATACTATGCATTTGTACATATTAAATGAATGAATGAAGAGTTAATGGCTCATACTCCATCAAAATTCACCCACAGTAAAATTCATCTGCTACATTTTCCCACCAGCTCTTAAAAATAGGTCTTCAAGTTTCCCGACATTTCACTAGGCATAAGAGCTCAAGATCGTGTGCATATGTAGTGACTTCCTTGTCCATTTTGTCTTCCAGGCAATTTAAAACTATGTTAAATAATTACAAAGCAAATAAAGCTCTGGGGATTCTGTATCCAATAATTCATACAGAGACATGTCGATTTGACCCAATCTTTTACTCTGAATAACAAGTATTAGTAAGCCATTCAATAGCAAAATAATGCTTATTTTGAAAGATGTCTGGGATGCCTGGGTGGCTCAGTCAGTTAAGCGTCCGACTTTGGCTCAGGTCATGATCTCACAGTTCATGGGTTCGAGCCCCGCATCGGGCTCTGTGCTGACCGACCAGAGCCTGCTTGGGGTCCTCTGTGCCCCACGCTTTCTCCCTGTCTGCCCCTCCCCTTCTCATTCTCTCTTTTCTCTCTCTCTCCCTCTCAAAAATAAATAAACACTTACAAATTAAAAAAGAAGATGTCTGTTCACTTCTAATAGGTCAGCACTCCAAAAAGAGTTACTGATTGGCTTCTTTTTACCCTCTCCCCATCCCCCTCCTAACACATTGTACAGCATGACCTAGATGTTTGGGAGATGACGAGTGGGCAATTCTATTTAAGATAAAAAAGAAAGCCTCTGGTTTAAAAGTAAAGTGTATGTGTGTGGGCATGATTAAAAAAAATAAGTTTTATGTTTGGAGCAGTTTTAGATCCCCAGCAAACTTGAGTAGAAACTACATAGATTTCCCACATGTCCTCTGCCCCCCTACCCCCACCAGACCTCCCTCGTTATCAACATCCCCCATCAGAGTGGTACTTCTGTCATGATAGATGATCCTACATTGACACATCATTATCACCCAAACTCCACATTCTACACTAGGGTTCACTCCTGAGGTTGTACGTTCATGGATTTGGACAACTATATAATGATAAGTATCCACCCTTGTGGTATCTATCCACAAGATTAGAAATTATCTTCTAATAATTTCACTGCCTTAAAATCCCCTGTGATGGGGCATCTGGGTGTCTCAGCCAGTTGAGCGTCTGACTGGCTCAGGTCACGACCTCATGGTTCATGAGTTCGAGCCCTGCATCGGGTTCTGTGCTGATAGTTCAGAGCCTGGAGCCTGCTTCAGATTCTGTGTGTCCCTCTCTCTGCTCCGCCCCCATTCATGCTTTGTCTCTCTCTCTCTCTCTCTCTCAAAAATAAATAAACATTAAAAAAAAAAATCCCGTGTTCCATCTGTTCATCCTTCCCTGCCCCCTAACTCTTGGCAACAACTGATCCTTTTATGACCTCTTGGGCTTTTTTGGCCTTTTCCAGAATGTCATATTGTTAGAATCACGTGGTATATAGCCTTCTCAGGTCGGCTTCTTTCATTTAAATAATATGCACTTAAGTTTCCACCATGTCTTTTCATGGCTTGATAGGTCATTTCTTTGGAGTGCTGAATAATGTTCCACTGTCTAGTTTTACCACAAAAGTAAACTCTTGAATAAAGCATAACATACCTACAGTGAAACACACAAATAATTAGCGCACAGCTTGATGGATTTTCCCATGAACACAAACACACAATGAACACACACGTCCAGAAATAACCTGTTTCAGCACAGAAGACCACTGATGTCCTGTTCCAGTCGATGCCCCCCAGACGTTCCCCACGATCCTGACTTCTAGTATCGTATATTAGTTTTGCCTGTTTAAGCCAGTTTGGTTCGATTTGGGAAATGTTTCTTTCAATCAGTAACCTAGAAGGCAACTAGCACTTTTCCTTCTAGAATCTGGCATATGTCTAGATTAAAGAGAAAATCTGAAAGATAACAAATGGAATCGTGTTTCTTTGTTTTCTCAAAGGACACCCACGGTGCCCTCCTAGAAGTGAAGAATGGACTCGAAGTGCTTGCTTCCTCTCGAGACTATATGGCGGAGCTTGTACGACACTCAAATGAGCTGTTGACAAGTGGCAGGTTCAAGCATATAATTTATTTGACATTGTCTAGGCCAGAGAGCAGTTGTCTCTTTGAATCTAACATGTTAAAGTAAAACACTTTCAGACGGAATGTGGATTGGATAGCTACTCAATGCATTCATTCGCTCTCAGGATTTAAAGCGTGTTTAGCATGTGTAAGAGGCAGCCTGAGCAGACCTACCTGAGGGCATTGCAAATCTCTCAGACCCATCACCCCTACAATACCAGCCAAAGTTCCTAAGGCAAAAAGTGGAAAGGTTTTAAGAGTGGACTAGAAGATGTTGAAACACACACACATAAATGTTTACACACGCACACACACACACACACACACACACACACACATATATACACGGAACATATAAAAAGATAAAAATAACCCATAAGCTTTCCGACGCGATGGGAAAAAAAGCAAGATACTTCTCTGTGTTTATTACCATAGTGAGTTACTATCCTATAACAGAAGAAAACCCATAGAACCGTAGCTATCGTAAATGTTAGAACTTTAGCAGCTCAAATTGACCATCTAGAAAATCTCACCCACCTCCATCCTTGGACATTACTGCTATGGAAGAATGGACTGAATTTTAAGCCTAGTCACATGATATTTTGAAAACTATACAGTAACTCATCTTGAAGGATCAGTGGATGTTTTCTGCATAAAATTCAGGTTCAGTATTTGACTTTTGGGAGAACTCGTGGCTCCTGTCAGCAGAAAGGGGCAGAGGGACATCGGAGAGTCCATCTGAAAGGCGTAGAGCCTCCACCTTATCCGCCCAGGAAAGAGTGAGCACTACGCCCTCACATCTTCGTAGGAAGCACAAAAGGCAGGAACCAAAATGACCAGGAAGACCAAAATAACATAACACGAACCCCTGAGATGGAAAAAAAAAATTAACCTTAATAATTGTACCTAGGGGGTGCCTGGGTGGCTCCCTCAGGTGAGTGCCCGACTCTTGATATCAGCTCAGGTCATCATCTTGATGACTAGCTCAGGTCAGGTCATCATCTCACAGTTCATGAGTTCAAGCCCCACGTTGGGCTTTGCATTGACAGTGGGGATCCTGGTTGGGATTCTCTCTCTCTCCTTCTCTCTATGCCCCTCCCCTGCTTGTGACCTCTCTCTCTCTCTCTCTCTCATATAGCTATGAAAATTGGTTCTTATTATGTACTATGTGCCAGATATTTTACTAAGCACTTAACAAACATTCTTTAATCCCCACAACAATTCTACGAGTTAAATATTATTGTTATGATCTTTTTTTTACAAGTAGAGAATCTGGGGACTTAAAAAGGGAAATAATTTGCCCCGGTTCACACACCTTGCAAGTTGCAGAGCCTTCTTCTTTGTCTCCTTCGACACTCAGCAACATGGTCCTGAGTCACAGGCCAACAGATACGTTACTGTGACACCAGAAATGCTGAATGATTGAGAGATGTGCTCGAAACAAAGAAGACTCTCATAGTAGAGCTGAAGTAAGGATAACTTGCTCTTTACTGGTAAACTGATTCTTTGTCTTAACCACCTGATACTAATGAAAAGTAACTAATAATTTAATATAGGCTAAAAGCCAAAATTTTAATTGATTAGTTTCCCTGGACAAGCCTAGAATTGCCTATAAATATCCCCACTGCATTAATGAGGGCTAGCCCTGTCTAAAAAAGGTACTATGCATGACAGCTGAAGGGGGCAACCTTGATGTCCCCATGGAGAGTACCTTCTCTCCATTGACCTTGGTTACTACACTTCCCCTCCCACTGACACCCAGGGTTCTTACACTCTTCCCCTTCTGTCCCATTAACCTATGGTCTCCATGTAATAAAATCATTGCAGAAAATATAAGTAATGGTTATTATCCCAAGTACAACCAACCAGATGCTATTCAATGCAAACTGATGAACTCAAAATTACTTTGAACTTGGCTAACCTTGGTGTTTGTATAATTTAAAAAGTCTAACAAAACATTTTGTGTTGCATAATTTTGTTCTGTGTGCTTTAAAAACCTATTGATTCATGTGCCCAGCACTCATATCTTAGTTTGTAAATACCAATCTCCAATAAAGGGAACCAAGGCTCCTTCGTGAAATGGCTGATTCTAGAGTTAGGTCAAGGAAAATACAAGGTGAGCTTGAAGCATGGTCTAGTGCCAGAAAATAAGAAAGTGCTCAAAAAAACAAAAGAAAACAACAACACCCAAGTCAAAGCAAAACACAATGGTAGAAGCACGTAAAGGAAGATAGGAGCCAACCTGAAAAATATCTCAAGGTCAAAGCAAGAAAAAATTGAGCAAAAAAAGAAAAATTAGTAGCATTTTATTGAATTACATACAATCTAAAGTATAAAACATACATGACAGCATATTGATACAAATGGATAAATAAGTAAATAAATAAATAAATAAAGGAAAAGTGATAAATCTTCCCTAGAGAAATTGCCAAATAATTGTCAAGTAACATATGTACATACATCTCCTCCAGGAGGCAGGAGGACTTAGTACTTGCTTTCAAAGAGTAGAGTTTGGAAAGGAGAAAATAGAAACTTTACAGTGGAAAAAACTGACAAATGCTCTTTTAACTAATTAACCATTTTTAACTCCATCAGTGATGGATCATGTTGATATCATATACTTCCTGATATACTGTGATGACAAGGGCACCTCTCCCTGTGGCATTCTTTCTAAAACTCATAAACCAGGTCTGATCATGAGAAAAACATCAAACCCAAATCGATGCGCATTCTACCACACGCGACCAGTCAAGATCAGGAAAACAAGCACAGTTGAATAGATTGTCACAGACCAGAGGACACATGATGTATAAATGTGATGTGACATCCCAGATGGGACCTTGGAAGAGAAAAAGGGCTTTAGTGGAAAAACTCATGAGATCCTAATAAAATTGGGAGTTTAGTTAATAGCAATGTAACAACTTTGTTTTGACAAATATACTATGATTATATAAAATGATAACATTAAGAGAAGTTGAAAATGGATGATATTGATAACTTAGTGAAAAATCAGATGGACAATATAATAACATCGATAAGAATAATATAGATGAGAAATGTGATCATGCCAGGATGGTTTAAAATGAGGACTAGTTCCAGGTATTAAAAATGTTTCCCAGAAGCAAAATCTGTTCTTTTTCTGAATGCGCAAGGAAGTCCTTGTCACCTGAGGCACGAATGAAGATTTAAAAGGAATACTTAACAGAGCTGTTACAATCGTTAATCAATTGAGGGCAACTTACTCTCGAATTTTTTTTTTCGGTAGGTGAAGAGATGAGCAGTATCTGTAAAAACATTGTCTCCTATGGATGCTCATGGGCAAAGAAAATTTATCATTCACCTTTCTGGGTCACAGTGAAAAAACTTCAAGTGTTTCTGGATAAAGCCTTCAACCTGGGGATTGTACGCATGACTGAAAATGGCTTTGCAAACTAGCATCTTTTACCTATCCTTCCAAAGCCAGCTCACTTTAGTATTCCAGGTGTAAGTCAGAGTGAACACAGTAGTTCTAACCTGGAGCTGTAGAGTATATACCCGAGGGGGGTGAGTTGGATTCTCTCCATAGGCTGAGCCACCTGGTTATGTACTCATCTGTCATATTTGCTGAAAATGTGCTCAACTTTGTTTAGAAACCCTTGAGAGACCTGATGAAAGATCTTCATAAGTATTTTCCCAATCCAATGGCAGAGAAGATGAGATAAGCAACCCTTTTCCAGCACTTCATAGACATTACCAAATAATTTGCTACCTTCCATAGAAGAATAGATGACTGGAGATGACTCTGAATAGCTTCTTGAAACAGAAGTCACCTGGAAAATTTTGTCTAGTGGGGTAAACATTCATCATTTTTGGCTGCCAGCACCCTTCTCATGTTTTGTTAATATTCTACATAGGTGGAAGCTATGTAGAATTCATATTCCCCCAATGCCTTATACCTAGTATTAATGATTATCCTGCCTTCAGCCAATTGGAACACTGATGACAGACTTGGGTTCAGAACCAACCATCACGAAGGAGCGGCTGCGCAGGGATATCGATTTGGGGGCAAGGCATATTTTTTTTCTTCTGGAGTAACAGTGCCCAGTGCTAAGAGTTGTGTTTGCTCAGAAGCCAGTGGGCATGTTTCACGAGAGCTGCTTCAGTGTGGTTGGCATCACTCATGGCTGTATAGCCTCAAAATCTGGCTTTTTGGTCCAAATGAGTCTTCTGGGACTTACTCAAGATCCTTCAATAAATTCCTTGTCTGCTTCAAGTAGCTTCAGTGAATTCTATTGTTTGCAACTAAGAACCCCCATCTACACAAATTGTAGCGATTAAAAAATTTTTCCCTCTTCTCCAGTTATGTACCCACAGCCCTTGCAGGACTGGGTCGGTTCAACACTTTCCTTGCTCCAGCCTTTTTAATCCAAACATGAATGGAGCTGCTAGATCTATCCAGACATCTTGGGCTGCTTGAGAGAGGCAAGTAAACAATTTTAACTATCCGTCCATCCATCTGTCTGTTCTTCTCTCTTCCTAATTCTCTCCTAGATCTTCAACTGTTGGCTGAACAGTGAAATAGTCAATCAGTTTGGTCTCCATGGACCCAAGCAACTACGGAGACAAATCTTCTTTGCTACTAAATTGACACTAACGTTTATAGATAGATACTGAAATGGATAGATATAGATGTAGATGTATGTTACCTATGGATAGCAGATGTATAGAAATGAGTGAATTAGCTGCTTTTAGCACTGCAGTGAGTGATACATTGCTAACACCAAAGGTGTGATACTGTAACCACTACCCAGGCTTTCATTCTGCCTTTGTCTAACATAAGCTCCTACAGGAAATCCAAGTGACTGAATGATCTGCCATTTATTCCTTCCCATTAACTGAAACAGTCATACTAAATATCTATATACATTTAAAAACTTCAAAGCCAGATGTTCTTAACCTATTTATTTACTTTCTGCGAGCTTAAAATATTTAACTAAGATCCCAGGTGTTTACAAAGTACCAAAGAGAAGAGTTCCACTAAGGGGAGAAGCTGAATCAGCACGCGACTGCCACCTAATAACCATATGTAGCTGGGGGTCTTCTGCCATGCATTCAGTTAATCTTCACTTTTCGGATAAATATTTGGGGCTTGGGTCTTATCCCAATTGGGGACAAAATCACTGATCTTTGATCTGCTCATCTGACTCCTGTTTTTTAACTTCACAATGTTCAGGGCAGCAATGTGCTCTCAGTCTTGGCGATGCTCAGACCTTAGCATGCAGTTGTCAGACCTGTGGCGCAACTCCCCTTGCCGATGTGCCATCTTGCGATCGGGCTATATCTCTGTCATATGTGATGATCCATGCCAATTTTCCCCTTCTTCATTGGAATGATTGAGTTGACTCAATTTCTTTGCAGACACAAGTATGTATTCAAAATCAACTGGATTCACAATCAATAGATACAATGTAGAGTAACAAAGAAAATTATAAGGTTCTAGGTGAAATTAGCCCACATTTTAGCCATAGGCAATGCAAATAACCTCCATAATATCTCTTTATAAATCTCTTAGAAATAAAAAAAAAGATAGTTGCCTAATTTGAATTCAGATATACCATATATAGAGTAAATATCAACTCGTTGTTTATAATTATTTGAATTTCTTCCACCAACTCTAATTTCTCTTAGAAATTTTTAAGTTAAAAAATTACCATTCTTTTAAAAGATTGTGCATCTTTTTTTAAAAGCAAATGACACTGTAAAGTATAATTAAAAAAAAAATCAACAAAAGACCTCAAATCCAACCACTCAGAAAGAGCTAACATTTTGTGCCCTTCCTACCAGACATCTCTCTTGCATGTAACACACAAAGGAGTGACCGATTAACGGAATTCATTTCCTAACAATTGGAGCCTACTGTACTTGTTATTCAGTTGTTTTATTTTTCTACTTCAGGTTATTCCTTAATTGCTCTCAACACCATTTTGTAGTTTTCAGCATACAGGTATTTTCCGTCAATTTCAATTTCAACTTCAATTTCGGATTGTTCATTGCTAGGATATAGACACACAATTGATTCTTGCATACGGACTTTTGCATATTATATATTGATTGTGTTTTCCTTCAACCTTGTTAAATTGGGTCTTCTATGAATAAGATAGTTTTATTTTTCCTTCCCAATAAGGATGATTTAATTCCTTTTCTTGCCTGTTGCCTTGAGTAAAATAGAAAAAAAAAAAAATCTATTCTACAGTGTTGAATAGAGGTGGTAAAGCAGGGATCCTCGTGCTGGTCCTAATGTTGGTGGGAAAGCATTCAGCATTTACATTAAGTATACTGTTATCTGTAAGTTTTCTGTAGATGTCCTTTATCAGGTTGAGAAAGTTACTTTCTATTTCTAGTTTGCCAAGAGTCCTTATCAGAAATGGATGCTGGATGTGGTCAAATGCTTTTTCTGTGTCTATTGAGAAGACACTATGGTCTTTCTTTTCCAGTTTGGTAAGACGGTGAATTACATTGACTTTTGAATGTTACTCTATTCTCACATTCCTGGGATAAACCCCACTTGATTATAATGCTTTTCATATATTGTTGGATTCAATTTGCTAAAACGTTTAGAAGCTTTTCATCTATGTTTATGAATGATAATGGTCTTGGCTGGTTGGTTGGTTTTTCTCACATCTCTCTCTGATTTGGGTAACAGTAATGCTGGCTTCATAGAATGAGTTGAGAAGTAGTCACTTCTCCTAAATTTTCTGGAATACTTTGTTAGGATTTGGTGTTATTTCTTCCTCAAATGTTTGGTAAATTCACCAGTGAAGTCATAAGGACCTGGAATTTTCTTTGGAACATGGTTTTTAATTACAAATTCAATTTATTTAATAGATACAGGGCTAGTCAACTTACCTATGTGCCCTTGAATGAACTCTGGTAGTTTGTTTCTTTCAAGGGATCTGTCCATTTTATCTAAGTTGTCAAACTTATTGGCATAAGGTAGCTCATAATATTCACTTATTATTCTTTTAATATCTGTAGATTCTATATTGATGTCAACTCTCTCATCCCTATTATTGATAATTTGTGACATCACTCTTTTTTCCCCCAATAAATCTGGCTAGAGATTTCTCAATTTTCTTTAATTCACTTAAAGAACTAGCTTTTGGGTTAAATTTTTTTTCTTGTTTTCTATTTCTTTATTTCTGCTGTAATTTGTATTGTTTCCTTTCTTCTACTTTGGGTTTCATGGGCCATGGGCTCATCTCTCTCTCTCTCTCTCTCTCTTTTTTTTTTTTTTTAAGGTAGAAGTTGAGGTCATTTATTTTGAGACCTTTCTTCTTTCTCCAATGCAGACATTTGTTGCTATAAATACATGTCTGCTTAAATGCTGCTTTAGTGGCATCTCACAAATTTTGATATGTTCATTTGTTGCATTCAGTTCAAAATGCTTTCTACTTCCCCTCTTGATTTTTCCCTTGACTCATTAGATTATTTAGAGTCCTATTACTTAATTGTAAATATTAAATATTTCAATTAAAGTTAAATATTTGGGGCATTTTCTAGAAGTCTTTCTGTTTAATGATTTCTAATTTAATTCCATTGCAATTAGAAAATATACTTAGTATGACTTGAATTCTTTTCAATTTGAGATCTGTCTTATGGCCCAGAATACATTCTATTTTGGTAAATGTTCCCTGTGTGCTTTAAAGACAATGTTTATTCTGTGGCCGTTGAAGGGAGTTTTCTATAAATGTCAATTACATCAAGGTGGATGATAGCGTTATTCAAAGAGTCAATATCCTCACTGATTTTCTAATTATTTTTTATCAAATCTCGACGGACAGACACTGAAATTTCTGAATGTTTTGAAACAAATTCATCCAAAGACGCTTGGAGGCAAACCTGAGCAACCGAATGAAAGAAGAGGGCCACATAATTATATGTTTAAAGAAAGAATGTGGGGGGGTGGGGTATCTGTTAACAGGAAAAAATAAATCACCAGCTATAGAATTGGGGGCGCGGGAGGCGATCGCTGCTGAGCCCCAGAAGAACACTGGTCAGGGGGCCAAGTACTCCACTCCTGCACCGAGATGGACCCTTCTATCAGGGCAGGTGAGGAGTTTCCTCGCGAAACAAGTTGGGAATGCACACGAGACTAACCCCCTTGAAACAGGAAGCACTTGTCCAGTAACGGCACTCTTTAGGGACACCCCCCCCCCCAGCCCCCAGCCCCCAGCCCCAATCACAAGCAGCAATGCTGTAATGTCATTAACCCTGTTCCTCTCGCGCTGTGAAAGGTCACCTCGTTCGTGAATCGTGCATCGGCACACGCCGGCAGATAAGGAGCCGTTCACAAAGCACGCGTGTTGGCCGCCCCACCAACTCCAGCTAACCCCATTAGCACATTTTCTCGCGCTCTGTCGTGAAGTCATTGGCAGTGTGGCTGCTGGAAAACTGCATGGCTCAGATGTTTCTAAACCCTTTTAATCCATGACAAAGGCCTCCCTTTATTGTTGTTTTGTTTTCCTTTGCCGCCCTACAGCATGGCAGCCAGTGTGCGCCCCTGATAAGCAGCGAGCCGTGCAGACGCGGTTCGGGTGCCTTGTGCACAGCGCCCCGCGACCTGCCAAGGCCCGAGTGCAGCCGGCAGCACGGCTTCCCCTCCCCCCACCCCCGGAACCCGAGCCGATGGCACCCTGCGCGACGGTTAGCAGGGCCACGTGTGTTCAGAAGCACACAGACTTCATTTCTCTGTGTCACAAACGGCATCTCCCATCGCCCCCTCTGGGGGGATGCCCTGGAGCTGGTGTAAATAAATCACTGCGTCCTAAGCGACATCTTATCTAAGCGAGATAGCAGGAGGCTTCCAACTTGGAGCAAATAGGGAAAGGAACTGGTGCTATGAGAGTGGATTTTTTCTGAGAAGTTGTTTTCTCTTTCCCTTCCTGGGTTTGTAGGGCCGGGTCGAAGAGAGGGCTTCACGGTCTCAGGACACAATGCTGATATTTGCTACTGGTAACAAAAGAGGCCCCTGTGTGTCCCGGGGAGTGTGACAAAGGACGCGAGAGCAGACTCTCTCAATGGTGGTGGCCTGAATAGACTGCGTTGGGAAAGAACTGCGAGAAAGAATTAACAGTCAGTTGACTGTGTGGCCTGAATGACTATCCTGACTGCCAAGTTTAGACCAAGAACCAAGCCAGGGTGCAGGTGGGGGAGATTCTAAGGGACAGCCCCAAGCTGCTGGTAGCTGAATGACAGGCCAGGTAGAGTCTTGTTCGAGATAAGCTGGAAAATTGCTGGGACACAAGAGTCAACGTAAAGGGCAATTCAGAATCCAATGGAGAAGACCAGTTTCCAGGAGAATATTAAGAATCAAAGAGATTTGGGGGCCCGGGTGGCTCTGTCGGTTAAGCATCAGACCGCAGCTCAGGTCATGATCTCATGATTCACGGGTTCGAGGCCCGCATGGGGCTCTCTGCTGTCAGCACAGAGCCTGCTTTGGATGCTTGTCCCTCCTCTCTCTGCCCCTCCTCCTCCCCTCTTTCTCAAAAATAAAATAAATATTAAAAAAAGATTTTTTAAAAAGAGTCAAGGAGATTAAGACGTGGAGGCCTATTTCTTGGGGGAACTTATTTCTTAGGTTAATAGCTAAGTCCGGATTAGAAGATCAGAATGAGCGGGATCCATGGGAGGTGGGGGGTCACGTGTTACGGACCCTCCAGCCGTGGCACGCATAAACAGCTTTGATAACAAGTCCCTACCAACCTTGGTTCCTAAAGGAACTGAGGAGACTGTGAAAGCTCTTCAAGTTCTGTGTGAACTGCACATCAACATCTGCTGGCTCACCTTCTGAGCCAGGGGTAACGCCACTATGTGCTGTCCAGGACACTCAGCCCGCAGAACCGGTTGTTCAGAGGTTCTAACTAGAAAATCCGCCTCTCCTTCCTCCAGCCGTGGAACCACACCTCTGCCATCTTTTAAGATCTAACTCAGGTCACAGTCTTGGTCTTCCCTGACTGTGCAAGTCAACATCTAACACCTAAGGTCAGCATCCACCTTCCTTCCTCCTTCCCTCCCTCCCTCTCTCCCTCCCTCCCTTCCGCCCCTCCCTCCCTTCCTTCTCTTTCTTACAGTAAATATTTAATGACCTCCCGCGATACCGCGGGCACTCATTCTTTAAGGAACTGGGTTTACAGGAGTGCATACCACATGCAAGGTTGAGGTTCTTACCAGGTTTACATTCTAGAAAGGTGGAGACGAACAATATACAACTAAACAATATACAACTAAATATCAAGAAGAAGACGGTCAGATGTGTGGTAACTGATGTGCGGACAATGAATATGATGAAGCAGTGCTCCTGGTACTTTAAATGACTGGTAGGAAAGCCTTCTTTGAGGAGATATCATTGAACTTAGGATCTAAATGACAGAAAAAGGAATCCAGGCTCCAAGCTTCCTTAGAGGGAAAAGCATTCCAACGAGGGGGAAATTATCGATGCAAAGGTGCTAAGATTAAGACAAATAGAGAAGGTGAGGTCTTCTTTTTTCCTTATTGCTCCTATGTCGTAGAACATGTTACATGTAATATAATATATAAGGGATATACAATAAGCTTTATATAATCCTATGAGGAATATCTGCCTTGATTACACGGGTATAATTTTTTCCCCCTGGCGGATTCTCTCCAGGGCGTCTAAGAAATTTACCTAACCTATAAAGTCTCCATCTATTTTTGAGGATACTGACTGAGAAGCAGATCCAAACCTCTCATATTTAGGAGGAAAGTGGCAATTTGGGGGAGGGGGGGGGTTTATAGTAACGGAATTTATTCCACAGCTGCTTTCCGGACTGAATGATGCTTAAACCCAAGGGAGAAATTAATACACAGTTCATCAAGATTTACACTTAAGCACACACCTAACTCTTGACTTTTTCTCATTAACTTTTATGACACAAGTTCTTTTAACTGCCCCCTTTCACGGAATGACCCCATGCTCCACATTATCCATTAACAGCTTCCCCTGGCTCAACTGAGCACATCATAAAATTATTTTCAGTATGAGTGAGAGCCCACCTTTACATTTTATGACTTGTACGCTAAAGAAACAAGAAAAATACGCAATTTATAAAATGATAATATGCAGTAATATGGAGCTTTTAAGTTAATGGGACATACAGGGAATGGGGTCATTACCAAAAAAAAAAAAAAAAAAAAAAAGTCGGAAACGAGCTGCTGCTGACTGTGGCTGAGTCCGCTGTGCGAAGAACAGAGCAAAACCTTCTAAAACAAGGGAGGCGCCTATGTTGTCACGTTGTTCCCAGAACTCCAGTTGTTTCTGAATTAAAAAAAAAAAAAAACCAAAAACTGACAGCACCGCTTCCATCGGTGAACAGAGGGGTGCGAACCTGCTCTGTCTGGGGCTTTCCAGCTCGAGAAGTCCAGAGAAATGCAACCAGGAGAACTGGATTCAGTAAAGCTGAGTCACCCCAGCCGCCGCCCTGGGATGGATGGTGTGTGTGTGTAGGGGGAGGGAGGTGGGGGGGGGGGGACCCGGGGCCTCCGAAACAGGTGTGAGCTCTGGGGTGGGTCACAGAGAGCCGATCAGCCGTTCCGCAGTCTGGTTCGGGTTTAGGGAAGTGATGATGAATTTGCAAGTGCGCAGGCACCAAAGCTTCTCACCCACAGCTGGTATGTCTCCTGGTCTTTGCAACATCAAGGGCAACGCTGGTTGTCGCAGAGCCTTGTGCCTTTCATCTCCTGAGACTAGCTGAGAGTAGCTAAGATATCAAAGGGTGATGAGGAATGTTGGGCCTGGTACCAGCATTTGAGGACAAACACGAGCTACTGATTACATGGCGCAGAGTGATTTCTCCTAATAAAGACTACAGGTTCAGGAGCGAAAATGCCTGAGTTCAAATCCCGCCTCGGTCACTGACTGGTAACTTCAGCGAAGTTATTGAAAGGTGGCATTTCTCAGTTTCCTCATCTGTACAGTGGGACCATTAGCAGTGCCTAGCAGACAGAGCTGCTGTGGGGACAATTGAGGTGACTAATTAAAACGCTTGGAGCCGTGCCCAGCTCACAGCAAGTGCTCAGTGACTCTTTGCGAGTGTCCTTCAGGAAACCATTGCTGCGGAAAACACTAAGGCCCTGACAGAGCCCCGGTTCCCACAAGCCAGTTTGTCCGGTCAGCGAGAAAATCACCCCCACGCACACAAGCGCACACTCGATTAGAATCCTAGGGCCCTAACCTGCTCTCTGAGAGGAAATGGATTTGGAATCAGAGCAGGACCTGGTTGTCCAATGAAAAACGCTTCGGGGAGAAGCCACAGCGCTCGTGGGTCTTGAATGGGTTCAAGTGGATCAGAAAGCTCCGGGCAACACCTTGTGGCTGCGCCATCCCTCACCAGGTAAAGCAGATCTGCTCTTCTGTGTTCACGTGAGCTTCTCCAGCCTCCTTCGTGTGGCCCTTAACGCAGCATCGTGGACGTGCCACCCGCAAGACTGCTCATCATCTGTGGAAGGCTCCAGATAAGAAGTGAGCACTGAGTCACACAACGTCAGAGCTACGCTTACGGCAACATCACCTGGGGAGCGTGAGGTACCCAAAGCCAGGGAGGCAGGTCAGACTCTTGGCGGATGGGGCCCGGGCACTTGTGCGTCATGAAGACTCCCCAGTGGAGTCTGATGCCCCGTGATGGTTGCCAAGCACTGAGCTGACTGCTGCTCTTATTTGCGAAGTAGGGACACCCAGGCCAATAAAGTGATGTCAAGGCCACGGGGGTTCACGAGCGGGACAGCCAGGATCACTCCAAGGCATGTTTAACCCAAACAAAGTGCCAGTGTTCTCAGATGCGGAGAGGGAATTGCAGAAGGAAAGGGCATCTCAGAATCACGTGGAATTCTTTTTCTTGAAGAGCCTGGTTCCATCTCCCGCCCCTCACACGGCCTCGGGATCTGATGCGCTTCTGGCGTACCCCCTGCTGCTCAGCGCAGGTCCCCAAACACCTGCACCATCTGAGATCTGCTGGTCCCTATCCCATCCGGAAGCTGCAGCCCGGAATCTTTACCGTTGAAGAGCTCCTCGGCTAATTCTTACATGAATCTAGCTTTGAAAAACACTCCTTAGATGCTCCACTGGTCAGCCGTTGAAATAGTAGCACGTCATCCAGGATTAATCAAACCTGGGTTAAGAGCAGGCAATGGTGAGGTGTCTTGAAAGGAGGTGCCCAAATGGGAATCTAGGCGCCCCCGGGCAAAAGTCTGGGGCGAGACTCTCAGATCAGCTTCCCAGGATTTGGCATGACTTCTTGCCATTCCTTTTTATCCCAGAGAATTTAGTTGAACTTGAGAGTCCTTGCTTACCCCTTATTTGCTCTGTCTGTGCCATCTTGGTGTTTGTTTTATCTTCGATGTATGGACACTGGGCATGGGGAGGCCAGGCACGCTCGTTTTTGAGCAGAGCCCCCACTGACTACTACAGCGTTTCATAGCACATCGAGGTTCGTAGAGGGAGAACAGATGCTAGCTAAGACCCTAAAGCACCGATGTGCCCTCCCTTGGTTGCTTAATAGTAATCAGTTTTCCTTGTTCCGGGGTGTCGACTGTTTGGGTGATGGTATATCTGGCTGAGGGTGCTGCTAAACTTGGGGGCACTTGGTGAGCGATGCCGTCACCTGAAGGGGCTTGGCATATACACGCTGTGAATCGGGCTTACGACTTTTGAATGCCCGTTTCCACAATGCCGGTGGACTCAAGGTTAAGGTTTCCCGGGATGCTTCACGCCAGACTGTGGCAAAATTTATCTCCCCAGCAGCCTGACTAGTAGGGTGAAATCTATTTCACCACGGTGGCATCTTTCTAGAACAAACGAACCGACTGGTGCAGCCACAGCTCGCTGGCCTCCTCAACGGACCTCTGTCTGCTGCTGGGGTGCGCGGGAGACAGCAGTCTGGATGGGGCTTCTCCCCAGGAGTCAGATCCCTGCTGCTCCGGACAGCAGACTTACGTTCCAAGTACGCTGCAATATAAAAAATCGGGCTTTTGCTGAAAGCCTTCCTTTGTCTGTTTCCTAGCCTCGCTTGCCATCCGAAAGATTCCACAGAGTTGATGTTTCCGTTCCTTTAATTCAGTGTTTGGGATGATCCAGCCCCAGCCCAGCTGTCTCCCCAGCAAAGGGGTGTGTGTAAATGTTGCCCAGTGTTCTCGGCCTCTCTTCTTTCTTTGGGTCGGAAGCAAGGCTGTCACGCTGTATGTTGTTATTTAAGGGAGATGCTGAGATGTTTCCTTTCTGTGGTGGAAAAGATCTTTTCAAGGGAGCCTCTTTATTCCTCTGACATTTCCACTCTTGAAAAGCTGACCCAGTTCCCGCAGAATAACAAAAGAAGCACACAGAGAAAACAGATTCCCCTGGGGGACTGATAAACCCAGGTGAACTCTGGCCAACTGAGTTTCCCTCAGAGAATTGGGCAGACTGCCAGAGAGCTGAGGAACATAGTCACATCTCAAAGATATATGGACAAATTAGGATCTGCTCAGCTTTGAGCTGTCTTTGATTCCTTTGATAGGAGTCCCTGTGAGGATACAGTCAATCCTATATCCAGTCTATGCGTGTGAGCGCCCACTAATGTCTGGCCATCTGGTCTACCATTTGTTTTTCTTCAGGCCTGCGAGGGCCTCCTTGGGCCCGAGGGATCAGCCTTAGGCCAGGTTCCCAAGTCACTGTGAATGAATCGCAGCAGCTTCCAGGGGGGCCCCAGGACTTGAGCCGGCTCACATTCACTGTAGGTATTGGCCTTTGTAGAAATTAGCTTGATTTGGAGTTGTAGCATCTGGGAAGAGGGAGGCGATAAATGCACAGGGCACCAGGTTCTGTCCAACTCATACAGCTTTAGATGTTAATATTACTTGTCTAATCATTGCTCAGAAAATTCTGAACAGAAGATGGTTCCTCTGTTTAACTCTATTTTTCACTCTTCTCTGATAGTCTCTCTTTACCAACAGTTCAGCCTTTCCCTCCTGATACCAGAACAAAAGAGAGGCTCATGGTCTAATTTCACTGTCCTCTGTTCTCTGTTTCGGGTAGGTCTGAATTATAAAGCCGTGACTTGCTTTTGTGACTGGCCTGTAGTTAGCTTTCCTGAACCATGAGTCGTTTGTTTGGCCTTGTTATGTACAGAGCAAAGAGGAATTTCATAGAGTATGTGTTCTTTTCATCAGAGTTTGTGAACAAGGAAGACCAGTAGAGGTAGCCTCTTGACTTATGCAATTTGTTTCGTATCTTCTCTTTGATAGTATCCCCTATTCTTTACATTTCCGATCTAACTCGTGGCTTTTTTGCACATATTTTTCGTTTACTCATTCAACAGTTTCCGTAAGTATTCCGTAAGTATTGCCCGAAGGAACAGAAAAACAAAGAGGCTCCCGGCCCCCTGAGAGGTGATGGTCAAGTGGAAGAAACCAACATAAGATTATCGCAGTATCATCGGGAACAGAGCCAAGCACTGGAAGAGAGGCAGACAGAAAGTGCCTCAGGGGCAGAGCAAATAAGGATCCCTTATTCTACCAAGGAAGGACGGGAAAAATTCCACCAGTGAGGCTGCATTTGTACTGGGCCCTTAAGATTGAGTAGGAGCGTGGGGACACTGCTCAGTGTCGGTTGAATGGCCAACTCTTGGTTTCCGCTCAGCTCATGATCTCACGGCGCAGGAGTTTGAGCCCCGCGTCAGACTTCCAAGAGCCTGCTTGGGATTCTCTCTCTCTCCCTCTCTCTCTGCCCCTCCCCTGCCCTTGCACTCGCTCTGTCTCTCTCTCTTAAGATAAAAAAATGAACTTAAAAGGAGAAAGAATAAGTAGGATCTTGGTAAGTGGGTAGTGCCGAGGGCAACTTGAAGAAGAAAGGTCAGCTCACGGGAAGTCCCATAGTCACGATAGTGTGTGGGCTTCTGTGGAAGCTACTAGTGATTGAGTGAGGTATGAGCCTGTAAATATGTCCACGGGAGATGCGTTCTAGAAAGGTAATTCTAATGACAGTGTGGGAGATGGGCCTGGCTGTTGCTCTGACTCTCATATTTATTGCACAAGTGTGTGCCAGGAGCTGCTCTGTGCCAGGTGCTGTTTCGGGCGACAGCGGTACAGCCCTGAGCAAAACAGTGGGTTAACTTGTCCCATCAACGCCTTCCTAGTCCCTAGGTGAGGGTGAGAGTGAAATCGGGATTTTCCTCTGTTTGAACTTGAATTAATTTTTTAAATGTATGCAGAATTCATGTCTAGCAGAAAATAATAATGAGTTCAGTGGCATCAAAGCCATCAAATGTCCCCGATGAGGGAATCTTGCTATTAATAATGGAAAAAATGGGTTCTACATACGCATGCACACACACACACGTGCACGCACGCACATGCACGCACATGCGCAGTTCTTTGCACGCACATATTTGGCAGATTTGTGAGTGGGAGAGGCAGGTGAACAGCAATGGCCGCACGGTCGTGGCCCACCGTCACATCACTCCTAAGCAGCCCCCAGACCCTCTGACCTACATGTGTGTGTGCCTCCCCACACCAGCGCCGCCCAAATGTCACGAAAAACCATCCCCAGGCAGCAGCCAGGAATAGTCATGCCGCCTCTGTCCTTGTCTCCTTGCCGGTGTATTTATCACTCAGTTTTCTCAGGTGCCTAAGGCATATCCAGCTCTAAGGGGTGAGAAACAATTGAAAAACAATTCCGCTCTCATGTGCGTCACTCATGAAGCCTCCCGAGTGTCCTGAAAGGTAGGCATCGCCATTCCTAAATTTCGTTCCCGTCAAATGAGGCTCTGAGAAGTTAGATTGCCTGACCGACGCCATGGAGTTTATCAGTAACCCCCCTTGGCCTAAAAGGGGTGTGGGTCAGGAGTTGTTGGGGTTCCTCCTCAGATCTGGGTCGTGGCTCTGGGCTAGAAATATAATAGTGGGCCACCTCAGAGAGGTTTCACACTCCTGAGCAGCCTAGGGACTCTATGATCTCCATGTGCGTGCCTCAGTTTCTTCATATGCAAAAAAGGGATATTGGTTTCACAGGTTTGTCGGGATTCAATGAGACAGTGTTATAATGCGATTTACCCTCTCCTGGCACGCAGCCGGGACTCAGTACGCAACAGCTATCCTAACCAACGGTTAAGTTGGGAGTCTGGGGCTCTCTCTCTGATGCGTTACCTCCATGGGAGAACTTGGTGAGTTTTCTTTCCCATTTTTTCCGCTCTACCCTCAATGCCAAAGAGATGCCACCGGTTCAAGGCCAGAGTCTAATGGACCGTGAAAGAACAGTTTTCTGCCAGCTGGGATGCTTGTTGCTCATAATCCGACCCTCTCTTTCTGCAGCTCGGTCCCTCAGGGCCCTCAACGATGGAGAGAGCAGCTATTCTGGGACTCCGAGCACAGGGGGGTGTTTTCTCTTCATCGGGTGGCGCAGGCGATAATCCAATCGCAAACAACACATGAAGCTGACTGATGGAGCCAGCCGAGTATGCCCGGAGAGGCCAGCATTCACCACATGATGACTAAGGGCCTGGGATGGGCATCCGTGATGCAGAGAATCCACAGCCCCTTCCACAAGGGGCTCCGGGTCAAGTCAGGAAGACTGACAAGTGCATAGGCTCCAGCCAGGCGCAGAGCACTGGGAGAACACAGGGAAGGGGCTTCCAGAACAGACCGGGGTCTGGGAAAGGTACAGGAAAGAAGGAAAGATGGTCCTCCTGGCCACTGCTCCTCTCTGGCATCTGATGATTGAGCTCTATTTGTATGACAGAGTGCCCGTTTCCCCAAAATGTCCTTGATCCTTTCTCTTGACCTATTTGTAGAATTTCCTGCCACTCAAGCACCTAAGCAGAGTTCGCATAGAAAATAAGGGCTGTTGGTAATTTCCCACAAGGTTCCAAAACACGGTCCCCAACAGGATTAGGAGACTTTCTCTGTTCATCCTGGTGGAGGAATCGGAGGTGGAATCGGATGGATAGGCACAGAGGGGGAGGCCGTGCCAGGACCTGCCAACATCGCCAAAAACACGAATCTGGTTCACCTGGCTGCGGGGGCGGCTGAGGGAAGAGGGCCCATTCCGGCGCAGCCAGGGAAATGTGAGCTTCACGGTGGGAATTAAGAACATTTGCATCAAATTGCAAAATCAAAAAAAAAAACAAAAAAAGATTAGAAAAAGTTTCCTTATAAAGCTTTGGTCCTATCTAAGGACATTTCGCCGTGTGTGTGAGTATATGTGATTTTCTTTTGAGGGCTGGGAGGCCCTGAGACGCGTGATAACACGAGGTGCCCATCCCCCGGGGTAGGACACGGCTGCCAGGTTTTCCCCCTTTGCAAATACAGTGAACGTTGTGGAGACCTTTCCTTATGCCCACTCCCGTGCCCGGTGTCGTGTGGGGCACTGCTGGGCTGCGGAAGGCAAGCTGTGCCTTCCCGGACACTCGTGTGCCGAGGCCGACGCAGAGATCCCGACCTACAACTAGAAAAACTTTGAGCAAGCGTATAAATCAATGATGAAAAAGAATAACACTCCGGACCAGCATGGGGTAAATGCCGCATATAAATCTTTGCATTACTGCAAACCTCAAAGGTACTGCAACTGTCCTCAGGTGCTTTGGAACCAGTCCAAAATGCATAGTTTAGTTAAATGCGCCTGTCCAGATGTCGAGATAAAATTAAGGCCTCGCTTAGACTCCATACCAGAGAAGCCCATACACATCTCTGCAGGACTAAGTCACTTCCTGAAGTATTTAGTGGAGTGTGAAGGGTCTGGGAGAGAATTTCAGAGAGGCTGGAAATGGCTGAAGAGTTAGAGACGAGGGGGTCACAAGGAAACCATCCTACTTACAGGAGGGAGGGAGCTAACTGAAAATGAAATCTCAACTCCTCAAGGGTGGATTTCAACTAAACCTCCCCAGCCCCCTCCGCCCCCCCCCCCCCCCCACCAAGCCAGAGGGGAGCAAGATGGCCTCCAAGTGCGGGGAATAAGAATTTGAAGTGAGCTAGTTGGCAGAACAGAGCACGAATCCAATGTTGTACTTAATCTGCAGGTACGTTGGACTGGGTCCTCATTCCCCTAGTACTTTTCTCCGGAAATTTGGGGCAATTTGGCCAGTCTTTGCTCCATGTGGCCCCCCCACCCTGCCAACAGGCAGACGAAGTTTCGGAAGATACTGGATCTCTCCCCGCATACTAAAGTTAAAGGCTAACGTTAGCCAAAGAGGAACGTGCTTGAGGATAGGGCAGTAACTCGCTGAATGCAAACAAATGAAATGAAAACAAGTTTCGGGAAGGGCAAAACTATGAAGCTCGTCTGTGAGGCCCTGGCACTAAGAAGCTTCGAGTATGCCATTCTGAGGCTTGTCTCTCTTGCACCTGGGAGAAAGGATCTGGTGGGTCTAGTGCAGACCTGCATCTCACGTGAGGCCAAAGCGGGGACAGGGACACAGGAAGGGCATGCTGGCTGAGCATCCGCTCCTAGATTTCAGGAGCAGTGCCAGAGAAGAGGGGTATCCGGGTGAGCATCCCCAGAGATCAGCACTCTTCTCCCCTCTTTGTTACAGCAGCATATGGCCAGGAGTTGTTTCCAAACTCCACAGGTGGGAGGGGTAGGGGGTGCAGAGAGAGAGAGGGGGGAAAGTTTAAAACATTGTTAAATATGGATCGTATTACCAAAAAAAAAAAAAAAGAAAAAACTGTGAAGTTACGAACCGGTCACGCTTGAAAAGAGGATATGTTCTCCTCTGTTAAAAAATGGCTAAGTTGGGCTCCATCCAAAGGACAGGAAGACCTTTTGGTACTAAGATTGTGTGATTCCTGTGGTAAAATGTCCTCTCTATCGTAGATCAGCATTTCTCAAACCGTGTCTATTAGATGTTAATCGATGTTCTATGAAGAACAGAATTCCACCTTTAATCACGGTTGAGAACTACTATGTTAAAGTTTGTGTCTGCGATTGTCACTTAGGTTTGTGTGTTTTGTTCTGTGGGAGAATTTCTCCTAACATTAATATAGACCATAACTTTCCCAAAGGGGGATGGGATCATGAATGCAAGGTTTCCCAAATTCATTTGACACCGTTGAGAAGCCATTTGGATTTTTTTTTTTTTTTTTTTTTTTTTTAGCAATACCTAGTGACATGCTTAGGGACACTCGTGTTCCACACAGCACACTTTGGGAAACACTACTGTAGACTACATCTTTATATACCTTGGTAGTCTTCTTGTCTACTTTATGCAAAGAATGATCAGCACATAAAGCGACCTATTTTCTTTTTTTTTTTTTTAAGTTTATTTTATTATTTATTTTGAGAGCTGGGGAGGGCAGAGAGAGAGGGAGAGAGAATCCCAAGCAGGCTCTACGCTCAGCACGGAGCCCAACTTGGGACTTGATCCCATGAACTGTGAGATCATGATGTGAGCCACACCGGTGCCCCATAATGCTGCCTCGTTTCTTGATAATGTCTAACTTGATTGTAGATTTATTTTACATAGCTTTTTTCCTGTTAATTTGTATAAAATAAAATTCACTCTTTGTGGAGTACAGTTCTATGGGTTTGGATAAGTGCATGGAGGTGTGCCTTCATCCCCATGGTCATGGTATAGAACAGTGCCATTGCCCCCCGCCCCCAATTCCCCGCCTCTTTATAATCATGTCATCCCTCCCCAGTCCCAATCCCTGGCAACTACTGACCCGTTTTCCATCCCTATAGTTTTGCTTTCCCAGAATGTCATTTAAATGGACTCATGCATTTTGTAGCCTTTGGGTCTGGCTTCCTTCACTTCAGCAAAATGGCGTTTGACATTCATCCATGTGATTGTGTGAGTTAATGGTTTGCCCCTTTCAATTGCTGAGCTGTGTTCTCTTGTATGTATGGATCACAACGCATCGATTCATTCATCTAACGAAGAAGATGATACAACTTCCTTGTCAAAATGATAAATCAAATAGAACATTTGTTCATAGTTAACGAATGAAGTGAAATTATGTCTCAAGTGGATATTATTGTCTCAGTAAAAGAAAATATCTGACAAATTGGGACAGGATTGTATTTTTCTTTTGCTGGAGGGTAAGAGGCCAGGAGGAGAGACTAAGTGTGTCCATATCATTATTAAACATTAAAAAAAAAAAAAAATCCCCAGCAAATTCCCCTGCAAGAGACTTCCCGCAGAAGCGATCCCTGCCAGATAGGGAAACTTTTGTCAGTAGGAACCTCCCAGAGGCATTGGAGGGCTTATTGGTTATTTGGTCCAGTACCATGATCTCATTTGCAGACCCGAAAAAACAGCTCTCTCAGAAGCAGGACATAATGGGCAGAGATAAAGTTCTTTACATAAGAAAAACAAAAGCAACAGAATATTACTTATGAAGATCAGAATAATGAATTACATTCACTTATCTACTTGTTATCTCCTTCCATTCTGAATGTTATCCAGTCTCCGGTGATTCTCATAGAAATCCGTTAGGATTGGATTTATAGACCAGGCATGTCTCTTGCTGAAGGATGAGACAGTCCACCCTCAGATGACTCAATTCAAGACCACTCGTCGATTCAAACTCTCCCTTCTGCTGTGGCCTCTAAACCCACTGTGGTCAAGGGAGTCTGACTCTCTTCCTGCAGAAAATGGTGCCTTTTCCCCATGGTTTTAAGAAGAGAACTGAGTCCATGATGCTGTCCCCCCCGAAGAAGAACTGTTTTGAGTTCTGGTGAAGAGTTACAGATACCTTTGTTTCTGCTGATGTTTCCCTTTGTTTTGCTTTTTTGTTTTTCTTGTTTTTTTTTTTGTTAATGTACTTTCTGGAGGCCAAGTTTACTTCTCTAAATATCTGTGACAGTTTCTCCCGACACTTCTTGGACCCCCAAGAGTAATTCCATTTAGAAGGTGTAAGATTCTTGAAACTTCACAAAGATATCCTATTCAAAGAGAAATACGGTCTTATTTTCCTGGCTTGATACTCAGTACTGAGAGTGTCTGTGGTTCATCCAATGAAGATCGAATATGTTCCTAGGACAGACAACTGTCTCTGCCTTCATATACTGTATGGATACATAACTGACATATTTGAAGACAATTCAGTAGGGCTTAATGTGTTTAAAACTCCCTTCATTGATCTATGAGAGAATCATCAAGTTGTCTACTTCTGGCAAATTTCCCAAATAATGACCAAAAGAAATTATTAGAATTTTAAAATAAAAAAGACTGTAGACTTTGGCTTCCTTCAGAACTACACTTTATTGGTACAGATTCTCCATGTAAGGAAACTTTAGGGATTCATAAAATTAAAGAGGAATTAGGACATAGTAGTAAAGAAGAACGCTATTCATTTGAAATGATCGCATAATATATGTACCCAGGATGACCTTTGCATTCCGTTGAAGAGAATTTCCTTAGGGATAGCTAAGAACTCAGAGGGAAAAGTGAAAAAAAAAACAAGAGTTTTAGGAAATTTAGGTAATAGGTTACATGTCATGTTTTTTTAAGATGTCTCCAATTCCATTTATTTTAAAAGGGGACAGTGAGGATTCTGGTAGGTTATTGGTAAGTGGAAGGAGTGTGGGTCAAGGCTCTGATGGGTTTCCAGGTGGGTATTAAACTGCCTTCACCTCTAGCCTAGAGGAGGGTCCAATCCCCCTACAACTACATGCAAAAATGCCAATGTCAGCCAACTCCCGATAAGGAGATGATTTATCAGAAGTACCTAGTGAGAGGGGATACAGAGAATGGTGAGTGGTCACAGAACCTGAGAGCCTCCACCACCCCATAACCACCACCCCATAACCACCCCACACCATGGCCTACGGCAAACCACATGAAATGAAATCATGTCTCAGGTGCTTTGCTCTGAATCACGATCCTCATTTACTGGGGGTATCCCCCCTGAGAGGCTGAACTGCTAGATGTAGGAGTCAGTCTGTGGCTTTCCCTCAGTGTGAAACTCTCTAAATAGATCTGCTTTCAGATTAGATCACTTTCTGTGCAAAGAGTCCAGCGATGAGGTTAGAGATTATTGATATCATAAGATCACAAGGTCTATGAAGAAGAGGGAAAGGATCAACAGAATGAGCTTCGCAGGACCTAGGTCACTCTATGATGGTTTCCCACTGACTTTAGGAAGCAGTCCATACTACTTAATGTGTTCCCAAAGTCCTTGATGACCCCTGTTTACCTCCCTTCATACACTCTGGCTACATTGGCCTTCTGTCAACAATTCAAATGCCTAACGTTCTGTCTTGCAGCGGGACCTTCCTATAGGCTGTCCCCAGCACACGTAAGGTTTTTTCCTCCAGACCCGTGTGCCTTCACCTGATCATCTCGAACTCCTCTACCACCTTCCAATGTCAGCTGAACTCAAGTCTCAGGGAAGCCAGACCCCAAGTCTCAGGGAAGCCAGACCCCAGACTAGGTTAGGCTCTTGACGTAGTATGTTGGATTGGCTGCCTAAAACCCATCTCAAACCCCACCAAGGGGCCTTTCCCATATACAGATATTAGAAAACTAAACAAACAAACATACATTTCCTAAACTTTTCTTGCAGTGAGATCTGGATATGGCCTGTGCTCTGCAGAGTAAACCCATCTACTGCTATAGTATTTCCTGGAAGTCCCATCCTAGCTGGTTCACTAGTCCTTCTGGAAGTTCCTGTAAACCCATTACCCTCTAACAAATCCCTTTCTTTTTAAGTTAGCTAGAACAGATTCAGTTTCTTGCAATTATCTGATGAATACAGACTTCCTACTCTACACCTTTATTGTTCACGTACTTTTCCTTCATAGCATACCTCACAGCTGCAAATAAATCATTGTTTAGTTTTTAGCATATATGTATCATCGCCACTGGATGACAAGCTCCTGAAGGACAGGGGTTGGGTTGTATCTTTAGCACCTAACATCACGCCCTTCCTGTAATAAGTGCTCAGCAGGTATTGGTGAATGAATGAGTGAATGAAAAAATGAATGACTGAGTATTTCTTCAACCCAGTTCTATCCCTTATTAGCAATTTTACCTTGAGTAACTTAGCTCACCTACCGGAGTCACAGTGTTCTGAAGAGACAGTGCCCTAACTCACCTGACATTGTATAGATCAAATAGGAAAATATACTTGGAAATATTTCATGAACATTTTATTCAAATGTTAAAGGTTATTATTCTGGGCTACTAAGAAACAACGAGTAAAGAAGAAAACGTGGTCAATAATTTTTCGGAGTCCAGCTGTAATAGAGCTTTTATTTTCTTAACATTGCAAGTCTATGCAAGTCCACACATATGGGAAGAATTTGCAAATCCCAGAGTCATCTTATGAGCTCCCGGATGTCCAGAACTCATAATAGAAACATCTGAGAGCAGTATTAAATTATAGCACGAATATGGCACTGCTCTTTATCGTAACCCAAGGTCAAATAAACATCGATTGGGACACATGGAGATTCTTCTCTTGGACGATTCCGAAAAGGATTTTGAGATATAAGTAGTTATACGAGACATAATAAGGACTCGAAACATATAAATAAAATTATATCACAACTTCGGAACCCAGGCTCTATCATTCAGATGGTACCGAACCTTGAATTAAGTGCCACACAGATGCTCCCATTCATTTTGTTTGCCTGTCGTGTGCACATTGAATTATGTGGGGCAAAGTGCTGGTGACCCCAACCTGTGTTCCTGGGGGTGTTCCTAGGGATGGAGCTGGACTTACTGATCTTTTGCTCATAGGTTTTCAGGATCTGCTTTGACTCTGATCCTCTGTTGACCTGCTTGGACGGCTGGGTGAGGGAACTGAGGGCTGAGAAGAAATGATGGCCGAGCGTCTTCCTTTGCAGGAGGGAAAGAAAAAAATAGTAGCAAAGGAAAATTGAATAGGCTTGTAAGGTAATTAGCAATTTTCAAATGCAGCGATGGGCAAAGGAAACAAAACGTAGAACATGTATTAAAAGTCAAGCGGATGGTTTAGAAAATACAGCTGTAGGATCACACAGATTTTGACCATCCAAACCAAATTCAATTATCATGTCTGTGCTGCTTTTCTGTTTCCGCCACTGAAAGGCTATTATTAGGTGCTCTCTCTCTTTTTTACATCTCCAAGTAATGCCTTCATAAAACATTCCAAAAAGTAAACATTAGCTTTAGGCCATTTGATTACTGGTTTCCCAGAACGCTATGTTCTGTCCTGTTTCTCTCCATATTCCTTTAATATTAAAAATAGGAAATGACTGAAGGCAGTTGAATGGCTCTGCCTTGGAGGCTGTCCCCCCAGCCAGCCTCTCAAGCATTGTTGGGTCCTCGTCCCTCTAAAGCCCATTTCATCCTTATTACATAGACAGCCCGATGCCAAGCAGGAAAAAACAAAAACCAAAAAAAAAAAAAAAAAAGAGTAACCGAACATTTCTTTCCTCTCGACCAGTTACCAATTTTTTTTCAAAGTGCCTATGCTTTGTTTAACGCACCTTTGCCGCTGTGGCTCCTTTTAGGTGAGGGTCGTTTTATTTTTCGTGCTAGATTATCATCTGAATTGAGAACTGGCTCTGAAAGTGTCAGGTGAGGTGAACAGAACCTGGGATCAGAAGGAGGCACACACAGGCACCCAGGAAGTGATCTGGGCTGCACCCAGGAAGTGATCTGGGCCGATGGAGCTGTGGGTTATGTCTACCACGGGTGGCGCTCTTACTCAGAGGCTACTTCCTCCAAGCTCTGAGCTGACCCCGGGGGGGCGGTTGGAGAATGATGTGTGACATGCCCTCACGTAGGAACCACTCCTGGGAGTGTCAGAGGACTCAAAGAGAATCCACAAAGAAGCCAGATCCGTGTGTTTCTTTGCAGGTGGAGACGAATGGAGGTGAACATGGGCATCTATGCAGGAATTTCTCCTGTATTCCTCAAAAGCAACGTGGAGCGAAGTCTGTCCCAGTTGGTTTGTCTTCCCTCAACACACGTCCTCTAAAGCAAGACGAAAAGAGAAAATTGTGCAGAAAAGCGACGGCCGCTACCGTGAAGCCAAGAAAGAACTTAATCCTGAAGCCAAATTCATTTTAACATAAGCTCCAGTAACATCTCGGAAAGCCTTAAATCAGACGTCGCTTCACATCCTTTTCAGGGCTGCGGTAACATTCAAAAATACATTTGTGCACAGCTGTGATTGCTGGACGCAAATTATTTTGTCTTCTCTCCCTGAAATTTAACATTATTTTGTACATTTCCATGCCTGTGTCCCCACCATTTGTGAAGCTGGTCTTTGTTATATAGACTCCGAACCCATTCTCTCGTCTACTGAATCATTCAACAAATAATTATGAGTGCCTCCACATAGGAGAGACCCAAATATATCATCACAAAGAAGGTGCGGAAGGATAATACACCACGGTGGCTTTTCAACCATCTTGAAACCAACCTCTTCCCTTTTTATTCATTTTGCAGAGTCAGACTTCTGTCTCACTAAACTGAGACATTTCTCCTAAGGAAAAAGTGAGCGTGAAGTCCAAGATCTCATTTCGCTTCTCTGGGTTCTAGTTCCTTCTGTGTAAAGTGAAGAAGTGGTGAATTTGATATCTAAGCTCCCTTCCTTCACTAGAATTCTGGGCTCTAGGCTTCAGGAAATAGTAGCAACATAACATACACCGTTTTGCCGGACGTCTTACGGTTGCCCTGATGAGTCATGACGCTCCTCGCTAATCCTCTAACTCACCGGTGGTGAACAATTAAGAAGGTAAAATGTGTGTCTTAGAGCCCCGCCCCCCAAGACTGCTTAGCCTCAGACTGTGCCACCTCAGCAGCCGAGGCCAGGAATTTGAGAACCAGGAACACACGGACAGACGTACACAGCACACTTTTCTTTTCCGTTTCTTTCGCTCTGTTCAAGGAAAGACCAAGGAGTGCTTTGGGAAAACTGTTTAAAAAAATCCCTTGTGTGATTGGAAGAGAGAAATGAACATGTTCCCTCTTTAATACATATGATTTTACTTTTATTCCAGCCACCTATGAATCCAAAAGTTTTTGTTGTTGTTGTTTTAATGTTCTTGGCACTGGTGTTTCCCCCTCTGAGCCCATCGCTGTTCTGATTTCCCACTGAGATCTACAAGTGATCAAGAGATCAATAATTCCAAATGGTGTTTTCACAGGAGCACTTCCTTCCACAGTACGTAAAATGTTCTTTCGTGAAGACAGATGGACCCAGTCTGCAGGACCCTGCTTACTTGAGAGAAACCGTCTTTGAAAACTTTTGACAACCAGCGGGATAGCACGTCTGTTTCTATTTAAATGAGCTCATTATAGTTAATATTTTTGTGACTTCCAACCAGTTGTTCACTCATTTCTCAAGTGTGATACGTTTTAGTCACAAATGAAACACTTTATGGCATAAATATTGTCAAAACCCCATTTTAACTACATCCTTTTTGGAACAAATTTTCTAGAGCAAGGTACTTTTTTAAAAAGGTACAGTGCTTATGATGTTTCTTTGTTTGCTGAAATAGATGTAAATGGAATGATTAACAGACCCCAGTTACCTTAAGAATCACACGTTGCCCCTTTTTACTTTTGTAGGTCTGTTTCTTTGGTGGCGTTTCTGGTCTGGCCTTTTAAATGGACTGATTTAAAAGATATATGAAGTCTACGGTCTATCTGCCATTTCATTGGCTGAAATTATCTAGTCAACGGCATTTCTGAGCTGACCAGCAAAATGATAGCTGATAGTTGTAACAATGATAGACGGAGCACAGCGAGCTGTAAGCCACAAAAAGTCAGACACCATCCAAAATGGCTGCTCCAGAACAGGAAACGTCAGAAAATGACACTCTTTGAAGAGAAGAAAACTCTCCCCTCCTATTGTAGCACTTTAGAGTGTGATTCTGGGGCGTTTGAATACTGGCATTTAAGGGGCCTCCTTTAGGTGTTATTAGGAAGTGGCATTTTAGTCGGTGTACCTATCTGAGAGAATAGCCCTGTAGGGTGACATGTGATGGGGTATTGCCATGGCAAACAGACCTGAAAGGCACCAGAAGGGGCGCCTGAGTGGCTCAGTCAGTTGACGACTGACTTCGGCTCAGGTCATGATCTCACGGTTCATGGGTTCGAGCCCCGCGTCAGGCTCTGTGCTGACAGCTCAGAGCCGGGAGCCTGCTTCGGATTCTGTGTCTCCCTCTCTCTCTGTCCCTCTCCCACTTGTTCTCTCTCTTTCTCTCCTCAAAAATAAACATTAAAAATTTTTTTAAAAAAAAGTGGAATCCAGAAAAGACAGAGGTCTAGAATAAGAAATTCTTACTGCTTCTTTTCCAGTGTAAGGATAAAGTTCACCAGAGAGCACCAGAAACGCGGTGGTGTGTGACAGGTGCGTGCGGATAATTCTGTAGATCACCGCAGCTCCAAGAAATACCCTCGAGATCCCTCAATTCCCTATGTTCAAAAACCAGCCACAGCATCTTCATTTGGTTTGCTCATAAAAGGGAATAAGCTGATTGAGCCCAGCAAATATATCCATTCAACTTAGTGGTAAATGCTGACTCAGAAGTTAGTAAGTTGACCTTTAGGTACAAATTCGCTTCGTACAAGTTGGATGACCACTGGGCGAGGTGCAGACCTGTAGCCTCAATTTCCACTATGTGGTGAGGATCCACGTAAATGGACGTTGACTCCCTAATACAATCACAGCGATGGAATCAAAGCATTGCGTGCTTCTGATGTCATTACCCAAGAAAAGTGAAATAATGTTAAATGGAAATTGCGGTATATTTTAATTCCTTAAAAAGCATGATTAAAATATTGATAGTACCCACCCCTGATCACTAAGTACTTCCTAAGTGCTGTGCCCTCTTTTAATTTTTTTAATGTGTATCATTTGTTTAAGTCCTTACCACGTCCCTAAGAATATCCCCGTTTTCCATATGAAATGATGAAAGCACAGAGGGGTTAAATACATTGGCCAGGATCACACAGCTAGTAAAAGGCATAGTCAAGATTTGCACCCTGGCAATTTAGGTCTGCAGTCCATCCTGTTCATTACTAGGCAAAATCTCTATTCAACAAATAATGTCTTGAGTAGCATGTACCGTTCTCCGACCAAGCCAGAACATTTGTTTATTAAATTAAACAACACTCCCCTGTTCACAGTAGCATTCCCTAGCATTTCTTCAGCCTGCTTTGACCTGGGTCGTTAGGAATACATCCTCTTTCATGACACCAGTGTGTCTGAGGTCAGGATTTTCACATGTGGTACAAGGACTCTTTCCCAGGTCAACCCCTTGACTTTCAACCGCGAGTCTACTCTGAGTAACCTAATGTTCTGCAACACAGAGATCACCGCCGGGCCAGAGAAAGTGGGGGAAGAGTGGAGCCAGGCTGCAATTCCTGTTTGTTTTGCAGTGTGGATACCGAGACTATGCGACTGGCAACTTCTGCCTCTTACATCATTTGTCTCCTCTGCCAATTATCGGCCCTGGGAGTGTTAACCAAAAACTTTTCTCCCTTGCTGTTCTTGAAGCAAACACACAATTAAAACACAGGTGTGTTTATCTCATTGGAATCTTTGCCACAAAAATTCTAAGATGTCACCCCGGGAGAGTAACATAACCTCCCTGGGTCACCAAACGAGAGGCGTGGGGAGCTCTAAAGGGAGACACTCGTCTCAGAGCGCGCGCCCTTGAGGATGCACTGTGCCCGGCTCCAGAGGGGCACCTGCACAGCAATGTGTCAAACAGGTGCTCTGACCACAGGCATCGCCTAAGGGGACGGCCTTTCTGACAGGGGAGACAGAAGGAGCCAGGCCAAGCCCGAACAGTGGAGACCTCAATTTGTTTCTAATTGGCATCGCTCAAGGGTCCGGGCAGTAATAACCCCAGGTTGGTGCGGCAGGGACGGGGAGCAGGAGAACAGCTAGCCCGGAGGGATGGGACGTCTTCCACAGTGCAGTCTTTATGCAATCACTTACTCATTCCTATAAACACCTTTTTAGTGAAAGCCATCTATGTCCAAGCACTGAGCAAGACAAGAGCTACCCCCCACCCCCGCCCCGCCCGCTCTCAATGAATGCAGAGCCTAGCTTCAGGAATCCAGGTCAGCAGAAATCAAATTGCAAACAGCAGGCCCCCCTGGGAGAAATGCGAAGAGAGTAATAGCTCCACGGGCAAGGTGAGTGGTACCGGGTGGGGAGGGAGGAGGAGCTCAGAGCACGTCCAGTCCGCGAGCTATGTTTGTGGGAGCGCCTCTAAGGGCACGAAGACCACTGGTGAGGTTGAGAGTCTGTGAGGTCAGAGAGGTCGGGTGAGTTGAGAATGGCTAGCCTGTCGCCAAACCGCCGAGGCTGTGTGCTCTCTGCCCAAACTCGACTTCCTGCAGCAGGGCGCCAAGGCTCCACAGACCTCAAGCTCAGGTTAAAGCCGGTCCCACACTCGCAGGTATACAGAGGCGGGGGGCGGCGGGACGGGGCTTGGCAGGCCGTGCTGAGAGTGCATTTGAAATTCATGGCATGGTGTGCATTTTTGGTATCAGATGAACTTTTCTTTAAATACTCATCTCCTACTGATGTTAAGATAAGCTTGTATACTCAGCACACGAAGTCATGGCAAAGGAAGGTGGTCCAGCTGAAGGCTGCATGATAAGAAAAATTGACAAACAGGTGAAAATGCTTCAGGGGCGCCTGGGGGGCTCAGTCGGTTAAGCCTCCGACTTTGGTTCAGGTCATGATCTTGCGGTTCATGGGTTCAAGCCCCATGTCGGGCTCTGTGCTGACAGCTCGGAGCCTGGAGCCTGCTTTGGATTCTGTGTCTCCCCCTCTCTCTGCCCCTCCCCTGCTCACGCTCTGTCTCTCTCTGTCTCTCAAAAATGAATAAACGTTAAAAAAAAATGTAAATGCTTCACATTCAGCTAATAATGAATGAACAGAAAATTAAAGGCCAGTGATGCTAAACACAAATTCGTTTTCATATATGACAGGTAGGCAGACAGAGATATACCTATAGGTAATATGATGTATAGAGAGAAATACCGATACAGATATGGATATAGGCTTGGCTTCTATTCTGAACCTGACAACTCGGACGGACTATGGAAAGTTCTGTAACCTCTCAGTAAATTAATATTTTGCTCCTATTATAGATGAAGCAGTTTGTTTTTTAATAATGTGAAACTTGCCCATCAAAGGTTCGCCATGCGAGATAGATGCCATGCGTTGAGCAGCGTGATGCTTGCCACATAGTAAATGCTCAATAAACGCAAGGCATTTTTCTAATTACTCAGTCCCATCAGCTGGTAACAATGAACTTGGAGAGAGCTCACCACCCAGGATCCCTGATGCCAAAACTTGCAGTTAATTAGAAAACGTGAAACCCGGCCGGCAAACAGGTAGAGGACGTTGCTTAGTTAGCCCCGGGTTCTTTTTGCGTCTTATGTCACAGCTCGAAGCAGGAGGCCACATGCCAGCTGGGACCGCGGGGATCTGGAGGAAGCATGTGGCCTGCTGTGCTCATCCGGCCTTGGCATTGACTTCCAGGACTGACAATACACCCCCAGGTAAATGGTATTAAACTGAGCGCTTGAATTATGCTGACACAAGAGACTGGGTGTGGGATTATCTCATATCCTATCACCAGTGCTGCTTGAATTTCCACCCTCACCTTGGCTGAACCGTAGGGACAGCTACTTGGTGCCTGTGAGGCGAGGGCCGGCTGGGGATCCTGGTAGTGGCACCTAAGAATCTCAGCCCGGTGTTCCAGCGGGGAGGGCTACAAAAAACGCCTCGACCCGGGCTTCGGGTTGTTTCACGTCAGAATTATTTTTCCCCGAGGTTGGCCGCAATTACCCCTTCATCCTGGCTGTATTTCCCCCGTGAAAGAACGTTGACGGGCTCGCTCACAGTCGCTCAGGTTACCTATCAATTCTCCTAAGATGGAATGTCGTGCCTGGTCCTTGTTGTTCCTTGCAAAGCGCAACCCCGCTGCCCTCCGGAGCAGGCTCTTTATTCCCTCCATTGTGCTAATCAGAAACACTTAGCCGCTCTCCTGCTCCGACGCTGAATTAATAAATTACAAATGGCTGTTATCAAAGATTGGGAGGTTTTGACAAGTGATGCAGTTGATCGCAAATGCAAGGTGGTGTCAGGGAGAACCGGTGTTTTCAGGGTGTAGAAGGCGGATCAGCCCTGAATTGGAAAAATAAACAGGTGAGTTTGATGAGCTGAAATTCATGGCAGAACCTCTTCATATTTCCCGAGGTTTCTAATCAAAGGAGCGTCTTAACTGGCCCCGGAGGGAAATGGAGGATGAAAGGCGCAGACTTGATGCCCACTTTACCTTGCCTTATCCCAACATTTTTTTTTCCCCCTCCTTCCTTTTGCCTGTTTCTAAAAATAGCCTGGCAGGTAAGAATTAGCGATAGGATGTTATTTAGTCAAAAACAAAAACCCACCGCATAATGTACCATACCTTTAAAAATTTTAACATCTATTAAATTAAAATCAAGGAAATTGACACAGATAGGATAAAAGAAGATACAGCACCTCTAGCTTATGCCAACTAAAAATAAGAATTATTAATGAAGCTCGGCTTTCTTCTGCTGTGCACATTAATTATTTATGATAATAATACTCTGCACTGCCATATTAAAGAATTTTCTTCACCCAGCTTCCCAGAAAACTCTCTCTTCTTGGGGGAAAAAAAAAGGAACCTCAACATGTTAAGCCCACAAAAGAATACATTCCTCTCGGTGTATTTATTATACTGGAAGATGAATATAGTCTTGGGTTATTAAACTGGAATGAAAAACACATCTTATTAGAACTTACATGGTGATTTTTATTCTCACTAGTTTCATATAAACTTAATGATGCAGACTGCATTTTTATGCTCATCTATTTTAAAATGGTGCCTGGAGCAAAAAAAATCTTCCATTAATGCCAGTTTGGTATTTCAAATACAATTTGATGTAATTTACTTCAAATATATGTGAACAGAGAAGGATAATGCCAAGTGCATTTTCTAGATTCAAATGTGGGTTAGCTCATGGCAATGATTTATTAAACCTAAGTTTTTTGCAAAAAAAAATTCTTTTAGTTATAAAATTTTTTAAAAAAAATGAACCTTTACTAGGTTTTATGGGGGGGGGGGTGGGAGAAAGAAAATGATGGATTTTATGATAAAAGACTCGCTTTAACCTTATTCTAGGTTTTAATACTTATCAACTATAAATGAATAATAATGCATTTCCCTCCAGTGATACGCTGAAGCTATCTAAACCCATTGTTTTTCTTAAACTCTTATACTGTAGAATTATATTCATGGATATGTCAACATAGAATCATCCAGTTTAGAGAGGTTTGGTGTTTGAAGCTTGGCAAACTGATATCACATAAACTCTTAGATTTCCAATCTTTCTATTGTCTCTCAATGATTTTTAGAAGAACTACATGTAAACAGAACTTTAAAAAATAAGTTTAAATATCATCGCCCAAACCGTCGTTTCTGGACCCAAGTCAAGCCCGATTTTCACGTGCGAATCTCAAAAGGGGAATTCATGGCACCTTCTCCGTTTTCTTATGCTCGATGGATTTCTAGTCTGATCTCTGCTGCTCTAGGTGGACGCTGGGCCAGTGTCCACACGAGGGCATGGCTGGTGCACCTGCCGGGTGTGCTCACAAAGGCATCTTGTGAGATGTTATTGTTACTGTGCGGGCTTCATCCCTATAGTAACACTCTAGTAAGATTACGGAGCGTCGAAGGATCTCATCCTCTGTGGTGGTACTCCAAAAACAATGGGCCTTGGTTTCTTCTTCACCCTGCTTCCTGTTCGAACTCAGTTTCTTCAAGGTCAACCAGTCATTGGTCTCTGAGCTCTGAAGTGTCCCCTCTGCTGAAAGGGGAAGGGTCCCAAGATTCGAGTTTTGCTTATCATTTTTCAGCCTTGTGGTACATTCCCGTGACACAGCGAAATTGAGTCTTTTTCACGTGGGCTGTATGGGGCTTTTCTCACAGCTTGGGTTTGGGGACGGGCACAACGAAAAGGACCAGAGGGGACACCTGTCAGACCACGGTGCACACAGGGTGTGGACAGCTGCCCTCGCTCTTTCCTTCCTGGTTTCTGCAGAGAAGTGGCCTCTCTGTGACATGGCAGGGATTGCCAGGGGAAGACGGGAAATAGCCCTGCTTCTCCCCAGGGTGCTGGGTGAATGACTGGAGGCGACAGACCTGTGGGAGATGAAGGAAACCTAGAAAATCCTGTGCCTGTGCCCTCGGTGGCCTCTCTCTCAGCACCTCTGAAACACGGCAGCCTAAGGAGTAAGGCCCATCACTGGCAAGGACTGCGCTGAGAGTGGGTAGAACCTTCCAGAAGGTAAGAGTCTGGGAGGGAGAGAGATAAGGATTGAAGAAGACTGTCCCCGGCTCGGCAGTGCCTGGGTTTAACGCAGTCAGTACCGCGGAACGTCTAGCTTCAGTTTCTCGGTTTCCCAGGCTGCAGTGGGCAGAGGGGGCGGAGAGCAGAAAACATGGACAGTAAGACACAGGAGAAGAGCTGGCTTTTAGTTTCATCATCGTGCCGCCAACCAAGGAATGTTCCTCCTTTGTCGCCACTAATCAAGTCAGTTGGTAAGAAAAATAAACAAGCCTATATTTCAGGAAGATTTCTGCATTTCCAGGAGGGCTGGCTCTGTGTGGCTACGCCAATGCCCACTTCCTTCAGACACATCACAGGCTCTGTTTTCCCCTTTGTCCTCGGATAGGAAAAAAAGAATAATTCTTTTAAGTTCTGCAAAAATCTTAAGAATTATTTAGTGGCATAAAAAAGTTTTAAGTTTATTTACCTTGAGAGAGATAAACAGAGAGAGTGAGTGAGCAGGGGAGGGGCAGAGAGAGAGGGAGAGAGAGTGAATCCCGAGCAGCTTCTGCTCTGTCCGCACACAGCCCGATGCAGGGCTTGAATTCATGCACCGTGAGATCATGACCTGAGCCAAAACCAAGAGTCTGATGCTTAGCTGACTGGAGTCTCTCAGGGGCTCCTTTAATGACTTTTCTTTTTTATGATTTTTTTTAATGTTTATTTTTGAGACAGAGAGAGACAGAGCATGAACGGGGGAGGGTCAGAGAGAGAGGGAGACAGAATCTGAAACAAGCTCTGAGCAGTCAGCACAGAGCCCGACGCGGGGCTCGAACTCACGGACCGCGAGATCGTGACCTGAGCCGAAGTCGGACGCTTCACCGACTGAGCCACCCAGGCGCCCCTTTAATGACTTTTTTAAAAGCTACGTTATCTGCACTTTTGAACTAGAAACTAGAATTGGCTAGCGACACTTCTCTGCCAGATATCTGGGTCTCGGTCTGAGCCCAGTAAGCAGCGCCCTTTGTAAGGAAATGGCAAGAACACTCCCATGTTTCTGCTCACCTTCTCTTCTCATTAGCTGAACAATAAAGAAATCAAGGCTCAGCAAAGTCAAGGAAGTAACTTTAAAAGTGTAGGGAATATGGGGCACTTGCGTGGCTCAGCTGGTTAAGCGTCTGACTTTGACTCAGGCCATGATCTCGCAGTTTGTGGGTTCGAGCCCCACATCGAACTCTGCGCTGACAGCTTGGAGCCTGGGTCCCGCTTTGGATTGTTTCTCCCTCTCTGCCCCTCCCCTGCTCGTGCTCTGTCTCTCTGTTTCTCTCTCAATAAATAAACATTTAAAAATTTTTTTTTTAAAGTTTAAGAAATACTCCATACTCCATACCCAGGACACACACGCAGAAACCCACAACTGAAATGAATTTCACAAAGCACTTAGCCTTTGTAAAGATGGCACAATGCTGATATTTCCTCTTTTATTCTATTCTGATTGCAGAGCTAAACTGATTGGACCACCCGCTACTGGGTCACACACTTGGTTGGATGACCAGCCCCCAATCCTGTGATGCTTGAAGGTTTTCCAGGGTCCCAGTCCTGTCTTCAAGTCCTCGTAATTGGGGAAGAAAATGTCATTGACTGGCTGGCAAAGATACCTTTGAGAGAATAAAATCTTTTTCCATCTCGACTTTGTATGGGGAAGGAAAAAACATAGCATGTAAGGAGACCAACAAAAAGTCAGCTCACAATTTTGGATCAGGAGGGAGCAGGAATTTGGGGAAGGAAAAAAATAGAAAAGGGGGGCTAACACAGCAGAAGGCTGGAGACTGACAAAGCAGGTGTTTAAAGGACCTTGAAGAACAGAAATGTTCAATGTCCATTTTACGTGTTTGCCTTCCTCCAATGTAACCCTTTCCATATCGCTGAAAAGTAGAGTCTGATGCATTCAAACGGCCTTTGTGCTGGGCTGGAAAATGCAGGACCTCAGCAGGTAACTGAAATTCCAACCGTCCCACATACACCTTCTGCTGAGCCTAGACTGCAGGGAGCAGAAACCTACTGAGGGGTCAACCTCCAGCCTTTCTAGAAAGTGACCACTGGCAACACACAGAGCTAACTGTGTTCGGGAGGAGAGGGACCCTTCTGTTATGATGTGGCCTCAACAAGCAACTCGGGCATACGTTTATTTAAATCATGAAGGGTTTACATCCTTCATTTCTTTTCACAGTTGCCATATGTCGTAAAGACATAAAGCCCCTGTCTTTAGCCCAATTGAAACATTCTTTATTTGAACAAATTCCCCTTTTTTTATTTTAGTATAAAACAAGTTATTTTTAGTTTTTGCCGGCTTTATTGAGATATTATTGACATATAACATTGTGTAGGCTTAAGGTATACAGGGTGATGATTTGATACACGTATATACTGTGATATGATTACCACAATAAGGTTAGTGAACACATCCATCACCTCTCATAGTTACCACTGTGTGTGTGTGTGTGTGTGTGTGTGTGCCTGTGGTGAGACTTGTCAAGATCTCCTCTCTTAGCACAACATTCAAGAATACAATACGGTATTGTTAACTATAGTCACCCTCCTGCACATTAGATTCCCAGAACTCATTCATCAAGTGGAGGTTTGCACATTTCATCGCCTTTACCCATTTTCCCCATTCCTCTTACCTCTTCCTGTCCCTGGAAACCACTAATCTATTCTCTGCTTTTCTGTTTCCGTGAGTTTGGTCTTTTCGGATTCCACGTATAAGTAACATCATACAGTATTTATCATTCTCTGTCTGACTTATTATCTTAGCATAATTCCCTCAAGTTTGATCCACATTATGGCAAATGACAAGGTTTCCTTCCTTTTTTTTTTTTTTAAGGAAAACAATACAGCATTGTGTATCCATTTATCTTTATCCATTCGTCTGTCAATGGGCAGTTAGATCAGTTCCATGTTATCGTAGATATCTCTTCAAGGTAGTGATTTCATTTCCTTCCTATAGATACCCAGAAGTGAGACTGCAGAATCACATGGTAGTTTATTTTTAATTTTTTGAGGAACCTCCATACTGTTTTCCACAGTGACTAAACCAATTTCAAATCCCACCAACAGTGCACAAGATTTCATTTTCTCCACATCCTCACCAACACTTGTGATCACTTGTCTTTTCTATAATAGCCATTCTAACAGATGTGAGATGATATCTCATTGCAGTTTGTTTTGCTTTTTCTTAATGAGTAGTGATGTCAAGCTACCTTTTCATGTACCTGTTGCTGGTCATGCGTATATACCTTCTTTGGGGAAAAATGTCTGTTCAATTCTTTGCCCATTTTTAATCAGATTATTTGTTTTTTGATGTTGCGTTGTATAATATCCTTATATATTTTGAATATTAAGCCCTTATCAGATATATGATTTGTAAACATTTCCTCCCATTCTGTAGTTTGACTTTTCATTTTGTTGACCATTTATTTTGCTGTGCAGAAAAGCCTTTTAGTTGGATATAGTTTCACTTGATTATTTTTGCTTTTGTTGCCGTTTTTTTCCTTCAACAACTAAGTATGTTTTAGCTATTGGCCACCAGTCTAGGGGCAGTGGAGATAAACAAGGCCTAGTTTCCACTCTTAATGACCATTGCATCCTGGCAGAAATATCCAAACTACTAACAAGAGATAATTGCCATAACCATTGCACTGTAGGCATTCAAAGAAGAATAGGTTAGTTCTCACTGTTGAAATCAGGGAATGTTTTGTAAAGGACCAGAGACCTTATGGACCAGGACTTATGAACTTCAAAGACCAGGAGGTAGGAGAGACCCAGCATTTGCAAAGGAATTAAAGCAAGAACATGGGATCCGTGTAATTAGATGTAAAATTGCTTTTTCAACTTTGCTACCCTGATGCCTCGCCAAAAGTAGGTGCTCAACAAATTATTTCGGAATGAATTAATGAACAAAAGTTAGGATCCTGACCTGGAAGCATCATTTGGGGCTCGGACTTCATCTTGTAGGTTTCTGATACAACAGGGTCAGGGCCTTGTTTGAAGAGATAAATTACACAGCCTTGGGAAGGGGAGATGGGGGAATTCAAAGATTCAAGGCTAACATAACAATCCATTAGATTTTAAAGGGAAAAAGCAATGAGAATAGAGGGGTAAAAGACGGCTTCAAAATACACTTTAGAGGTGGGATCCTGAGAAATTGTAAATATCTAGCTATAAGGAGCAAGTAAAGAAAGAAGTCTTAGATTTTGAGTGTAGGTGACTATTAAAAAGGGAATTGCCGTAAGAGACATTAATCTGATCATTTAGATGTTGTGTATATGGGATATGGTTGCACATAAAGCAGCATAGAACCGTAAAGCCCTTCCTTCAGTACTGCGTCTCCCTGTATGTACTTCCCTTCAAATCTTAGACTTTGGAATTCCTATGTAGTTCTCTTTTGAAAGGAGCTACCATCAGGGGTGCAGTTTGAACCCACCAACAAGCAGTTAATTGGTCCACATACAGAAAGAATTCTAAACCCTGGCTTCTTGGCTCCTGAATAAAGGAGCCACAGTCTGGCATTAAGATTCCAGAACAAATGGAAGAAAAATGACACAGTTACTGAAATAGAACTGAATCAGATATAAGTTTATTAACTAAATATTTCACCTATTTTGATGGATTGTTCGTTCACTAAAGATCTGGTCTCCCCAGTCTGGTTTCTCATCAAAATTATCTGGAGAGAGGGGCGCCTGGGTGGCTCAGTCGGTTAAGCCTCCGACTTCGGCTCAGGTCGCGATCTCGCGGTCCGTGAGTTCAAGCCCCGCGTCGGGCTCTGGGCTGACTGCTCAGAGCCTGGAGCCTGTTTCAGATTCTGTGTCTCCCTCTCTCTCTGACCCTCCCCCATTCATGCTCTGTCTCTCTCTGTCTCAAAAATAAATAAACGTTAAAAAAAATTTTTTTTTAAAAGAATTATCTGGAGAGATTTTTTTAGAACTGCAGATTCTCTGGCACCCTCTCAGGAATTTTGCTTCAGTAGGTCTGTGGTAGAACCCAGGAATCTGGGAAGAGAGTCACAAGTCTTCAATAGTCCTTGATTCAACATGGTAATACAACTTAATTTTGTTTTCCTGACTTGGCAGTTCTTTATCACAAATACTTTTTCTTTTTCAAGTTTATTTATTTATTTTTGAGCATGTGTGAGCGGGGGAGGAACAGAGAGAGAGGGGGAAAGGGAGAATCCCAGGCAGGCTCCATGCTGTCAGAGCAGAGCCCGACACGGGGCTCGTACTCATGAACCGTGAGACCACTACCTGCACTGAAACCAAGAGTCAGAAACACTTAACCGGCTGAGCCACCCAGGCACCCATTTCAAATATACTTTTATTTTATCTACTTCTTTTTTTTTTTTTTTTTTACACACCATCTAAATATGCCATGCATGGAACAGAGTAAAACCTAGCATTCTAAGTGAACTTGGTTAGATAATTGAATTTTTGAACATAGTCATAGTTATTGTTAACCACCCTGCGGGCTCATTGAGACGACTGAAAATTGAAGTTTCCGTTGGTGTTTTCCTAAGGACTTTCCCATCCAGGGCTTGCATAATTAGTTATAGTTGTTGTCTTTAATTCAAATAACAAATTGTAGATTTACCCTGGCAAAACTGTGTTCTGTTCGATTTACTCATGGTGTTTGTAAATGGTAGAGGTTTTGTTGATTCCCTGTAATCCACTGAATGTGAGCTCTCTAGGTTTTTCATTATCTGCAGACTTGATGAGAATACCTTCTTTGTCCTCATGCAAGTTTTTAATAAAAAAACGTAGAACAGAACACGCTAGAGAACATCCAACAGGCATGTCACTAGAAATCTCGATCTGTGGCCGTATCAGACTGGTAGCCAGCATCCTTTGGAGGCTGACCTTCTACTGGATAATCCACCTTGGAGCTAGTAGATAGCTTGCCCTTGGAGAACCCTGGCTTCAACTTGCTGTGTAATTGTGTTTGCAAAGAATCATGTTAATGTTTAAATCTAGAATCTGAGATTTTATTCACGAAGGGCATGCTCTTTCCCAGATTGGTGCTAGCCGTCCTTGGTCCAACCATACTTTCAGGGACAGTCTGTCCAGGTTTTTGGAGAGTTAACTTGAGTAAAGATACAGATCGTGGCCATGCAACAGTGTTTTTTTCCCTTTTGTGAAACCACCATACATATCCATGAATCAGACCCCAAACCTTGATCCATCAGGTGAACTGGAATTCATCCATATAAAGACCCAAGTGAACGTTATATCTTGCTCCGCTGCTAAGCTCAGCCAATGAAAAGACACTAAGAAAGTACGTCAGGCTTATTCATTTTCTCTCACCACAATAAATTCTAGCCATTCCATTCATTTCTGTTTATTATTGCTAACTATTTCTGTTGCACAAACACACAATATTCACAAAATTTTCTTATCCCCAGTAAAACGACAATAATGTACGTAAGGAAATTAAGATATACAAAGGCTATTGCTTTGCTCAATGACAAGAAAGATTTTTTTAAAACCTGTGATTTGGACCACGTACTGGTTTGCTAGCCAAAGTCAACACACAGTCTGTTTTTGTAAGACCTAAGAGTTAAGAATGGTTTTCAATGAATTGTTATAGAAGTCCTTACATGATAACTCTGCTTTTCCCCTTTGCCTGCAGAGCCTAAATATTTACTAGTTGGCCTGTTGCAGAGAACATTTGCTATCCCTGATTTAGACTAGCCAAACTAATCATACAGCTACTGCAAATCCATTGAAGTTTCTTTGATAATTTACATTTTACTTTAAAAAAAAAAAAAAAGTATTGAGTTAGGACTTCTCATCTCCTTGCCGCTGAGAAATATGCTGAAAGCGACCCAATATATTCAGGGCTTGTTTAGCATGTAAAAAGAGACTCAAAACCATAGGGCACCAGGAACCCAAGGTCTCCGCCTCCTGGTTCTATGAACAGCCCCGTTGGGTATCCATTGATGTGAATTAGTCAACACCGCAAATGAGAGAGCCCACCATAAAACAGCATCCTTTCTCCATGGTTCCAGAAAGTCTCCAAAGAGGCTAATCAGCTATATCAGAAGAAGATAACACAAATCACCGACGTGAATAAGCACAATAAAAGAAGGATCAGAGTTTTCCTTGTCCCCCTTGATAATTCAAAGTATCTTTCCAAGGTTCTTAACCCTAATAAGTATGAAGTGAAGAAAAACACAGGAGTCATAAAACAGGAGAGTATATACATAAAATTAGAAGACATTCTCCCCATCTCATATTCCCTGCAAATATTTGCTCCCCTGTAGCGATGTCGAAACACAGGTGGCAGGTAGGACCCCTGGCTAAAGGTATGGGTGAAAACCACCCACGTCTCCTTCCACGTTACTGTCGCTGAGTCAGTGGAAGACTAGTCGCTGGCAGATCCACCGATCGGGGACTCATCTTTCGGTGAAGTATATATGCTGATGAAAAGCTGCCTTCGTCGCAGAGAGACTGCTAATTGTTTGATTATACAGGTCTTCACATTAATGAAGCACTATTGCATGGGTTTGGAGCATGGCGTGCAACCAAATTACCACCCCGGCGCTCACGCTGTGAAATCTGATTATTCATTAGCCAGTCAGTGAGTGGTGCCGACGTCGTGGCTTTTTTCAAACCGTCAAATGAGAATGACTGCTGTTCCCTCCCCCCACCCCCCACCCTGCCCCACTTGAAGAAGATGAGGATGTGAATTTGTTGCATATTGGGGAAGGGGAGCGACAGAGCGAGATGGGGGTTTCCGCGAGAGCTGTTTCACACGTTTAATGCGATGTATGTTATGAAAAACCGGGAGCCAGGCGGATTGGCATGTCCCGCAAAAATGGATTCTGGCTCACGTGGCCGGGCTTCCCAAGCGCGCTCGATCCTGGGCCTCCTTGAAACAAGCGTTCAATCACCAAATATGGTTGCTTGAATTATCAGGAATTTTGCCCTCCCGGGACTGCCTGATGAGAATCCCTATAAGGCAAGTGTCCAAAGTGTCAACAAAGGAAAGGAGGTCTTTGGTGTTTGCGTGTATGTGTGTGCAAGTGTGTGTGTGTGCGTGTGTGTGTGTGTGTGCACGTCATGTTTTTTTTTCTTCTTTTGTTTGCTTATTTTAATAACTTCTATTCCCACAAAGAAAAACAGAGTAATCAGAAGAGGACATAATTACTAGATTCATCTATCAAAGTTGTCTTAGGTTTTTTTTTGTAAGTGAACAAAATATTTCCTTCATTTAAAGTGCAAAAAAACCTATTCTTTTTTATTATGCCGTTTCTGTCTATTGCTAAGACAGATAGAAACTTAGTGTGATAGGTTTAAAGAATTACTTCATATATTTCGATGCCAATGTCAAAAGTCAGGGGAAGAATTCAGCTATGACTCCTCTATTTATAACTCTAGCTGCATTGGGTTTCCAAAACAAATGATGGAAATCCCTGCCTCAGTACCAAGGAAAGATACCAACACTGGCAAATGGGATTATCTCTAATGAGATTACACACAATGTGATTAAGATGTGAATTGACACTCCCTGGGAGGGACAGGGAGGTTCCTAAGGAAGCAAAAACCGAAGTGGGTGAAGTATAAGAAAGAGAGCCTTTCCTAAGAAAAGGTACTCTTTTCTCAGAGCCCAAAAAAAGAGGAAGAAGGGACCAACCTTGCTTTCTCTAACCCGTCCATGACAAAATCCAAGCTTGTGATCAACATTAAAAGGGTCTCCGAAGGGAATAAAAAAGGACACAAAATCTATTTCAGACAATTAAAAAAAAATTTTTAATGTTAGTTGATTTATTTTGAGAGAGAAAAGGAGAGAACAGGGGAGGGGCAGAGAGAGACAACAAAGAGAGAGAACCCCAAGCAGGTTCTGTGTTAACAGTGCAGAGTTAACGCAGGGGCTCCAACCCATGAACCGTGAGATCGTGACCTGAGTGGAAATCAATCATGAGTTGGACGCTCAACCAACTGAGCCACCCAAGCGCCCCTCACACGATTTTTAATAACAAGACATTTGAGTCTTCTCTTCTGGATTGAAGAAGTATCCCTGCGGTAGCTTTTTGCCATAATACACCTCCAAGGTGAACGCTGTCCTGAAGTAATCTTCTCAGAGGAGTTCCCCGTATCAAACCACGGTCTTTTATTGTTAAAGGAAACATAGAGACGCCAAAGCCAGGGTGCTCATTTATGGATGAATAAACTGGGGTTCAAGAGGCTCTGGGACTTGCCTGGCTTCACACAGTTATTTAGTGGCATTGACAGCTGGGACCGGAACATACATGCTCCGGATGAGGCTGGAGAAGGAATAAATAGAATGGAGCCCAAAGAGTGAAACGCAGGTCAAACCCACAAAAGGAAAGATAATGATGGGAACAGAATAGCAAAGGGAATATTACCTGCTTTGAAAAGTTCTTTTGAAAATAAAAACAAAACAATAGACCCACCCCTGAGTTCCAGCAAACCCTCCGAGGCCACCATAGAAGATTGTCTTTCTCTGTGACTGTCTTCAACATTCCATCATCACCACATCCATCTGGCCGTGAGTCTGTTCTACAAGAAAGGGACTCAAATCCCACGGGCGCGAGTAGATGAACAGGGGGAATTGGCGGAGGGGGATTTCCAAGTATCACTTGACTTTCTATTCTGATCTTGCTATACAACCTTTAGAAACTCTTTTATGTAAAGGTATAAGATAGGTATAATAATCCTTACTTGTCTCACCAGAGTGTCGTGAAGTGTCACTAATTAATGTTTATAAGGCACCTGGAGACTTTCAAATGAAAAGTTCCACATACAATAATTATGAGTATTAGCATTATTATTAACATACCGGCATCATTATCATTCATGCTCTAGAGGTTTTTGCTAAGAAAGACACTCCCAGTTATTTCTTGTGCGTGTGCACTCTCTCTCCCTCTTTCTCTCTCGTCTTCTTCTAGAACTGGTCTTCACCAGGAAGATTTTTAGGCATGCCAGTACATGAGTCAAGAAACCATCCAATAAGACACATTGTTACAATTTCATGTGTTTTTTTCCCAATTAAATTATTTCCAAGAAATCCCCAAATCAACCACATTACACGTAAGCCTAACAGTGGTTTTAAAACTGGTTTTCATCACAATTCCTTTTGATTATCTAATAAAAGCTATAATACTGCTTTGTGGACAATCACATCTGTACATTTTGCAATCAATTTCAAGGTGTTTGTGGACCTCGGGATGTAGGAAATAACTATCGCCAAGCACTGGCCCAACTACTTGAGAAACATCAGTGAATAAAGTGGACAAAAACCAATACCCTGCTGGATCTTACACGGGTAAGAGAAAGCAGATAATAAAAAAATAAACATGGTAAATCATGGAGGTTTATTATGTTAGAAAGGGAAATGCTTATGCACTGAAGAAAAAGAAGAACAGACCAAGAGGAATGAAGAGCACTTGTTAGGGATTCCATTTACAGCATGCGATAGAGTAGTTCAGATCGGTGTCATTGAGAAGGTCAGTTTTGAGCAATGATTTAAAGGAAGTGAACAAACTGGCTAAGTGTGTGTCTGGCACAGAGGTATTCCAGGGGGAGGAAAGGGCCAGTATGACAACCTTAAATTGGGCCGGTACGTTGGAGTGAGCGAGCAGGGAGAGACAGTAGGAGATGATGTCATTATTGCAATAATCGTGGTTTCAACCAGGAAGGTAGCAATAGGGACCGAGTAGTCAGATGGTCGGATTCTGGTTGGACCTGCAAAGAAGAGTCAACAGAATTTTCTGACAGTTTGGAGGCAGAACGTGAGAGAAGGGGTAGTGGGCGGATCACGGCTGATTCTGTAAAATGGACTAAGTTTGGGGGGTAAGCCTATTCAAAGACCCCTGCACCACCTCTACCCTCCAACATTAAGAACATGACACCCAGGGGCACCTGGGTGTCTCAGTCGGTTAGGTGTCCGACTTCAGCTCAGGTCACCACCTCACGGTTCAGGAGTTGGAGCCCTGCATCAGGATCTCTGCCGTTGGTACAGATCCTGCTTCAGATCCTCTGTCCCCCCTTCTTCTTCTCCTCCCCCACTCATTCTCCCTCTGTGTGTGTCTCTCTCTCACACACACAAAATAAATAAATAAACTTACAAAAAAAAAATAAAAGATTAAGAACATGACCCAAAGAGCATTTCCCTCCCGAGAGCAGGGGCTTTTCTGTTCGCGGCAGAATCCTTAGAGCTTCAAACATTGCCAGGCTCAATAAGCCTTTATTAAATGAAGAAAAAGAATCCCACAACGGAGAGTATTCCCTTCACAGAAATGCCCAATCTTTCTTCCAGTACGTCCTTGACGTTTCTAGGATTTATATAGAGTGAATTTGGAGGGTTTTAGCCACACGGCTACCTTCACTCCGCTTCATCCCTGCCACGCCTACTCGATCGTTTTTTGATACTCGTGTAACAGGAACCTCAGCAGTACACAGCCAAATAGCAACAGGGATGGCAAGAAAGGTCGTGCCTTCCTGCGCATCATCAACATCTCAAGTAACTTTATTGCTAATGTCATTAGCATCAGTTAGTACCCCTTTCTTCCTCTCTCTAAAGGCAGCCACTTCCGGTCCCAGTGTAGAGGACACACGAGGTAGCAAAGAAAGCTGGCTAGGTGAGGGTGGTCTTGTGCTATTATTCTATAGAGCACCGAGAATTCAGAAGCCCCCAGACATGCAAATATTCTGCTCTGTTTTTACAAAGGACTGTCTAGTAGAATATGTTTCACTCAAACACACGAGGAACTACATCAGAGTCAATTCCCATTGAAGCTAAAAGCATCAAGGAGAATTGAACAAGGCAGAAGACAGAACAAAGCTTTGTTACGATCAAGTCTTGCCCACAGATAACATTACAATTCACTTGCTAGTCATGCCTTGAAGTTGAGTTAACCTCAAGCAATTGATCTACCAACCCTAATGGAGGCAGATGAGATGTCCTCTGTGGAGGTGATAGAACTATTTTGCTCAGCCCTGGGCTGATAGTGCAGAGTTTGCTTAAGATTCTCTGTCTCCCTCTCTGTGCCCCCCCCTTCAAAACAAACAAACAAATAAACAAACTTTAAAGAGCAAATGAACATAAGGGGGAAAAAGAGAGAGGAAAACCATAACTACAGAGAACAAACCGAGGGTTACTGGAGGGGAGGTAGGCGGGGGGGATGGGGGAAATAGGTGATGGGCATTAAGAAGGACACTTGCCAAGAGGAGCACTGGCTGATGTTTGTAAGTGATGAATCACTTAAATTGTACACCTGAAGCTAATACCACACCGTATGTTAACTAATTGGAATTTAAATAAAAACGTAATTAAAACAAAAGAAATCTGGGACGCCCGGGTGATTCAGTCAGTTAAGTGTCCAACTCTTGATTTCGGCTCAGGTCACACGATCTCATGGTTCGCGAGAAGGAGCCCTGAGTTGGACTCAGCGCTGAGAGCACGGAGCCTGCTTGGGATTTTCTCTCTCTATCTCTCTCTCTCTCTCTCTCTCTCTCTGCCCCTCCCTCTTTCAAAGTAAATAAATAAGTAAATTTCTTTTAAAAAAGAAATCTGAAAAGAATTTCCCCTTTTAGGAGGAAAACCATGACTGTACTAAGTAGATCTTTCATAAAAAAGCAAAGTGGCTAAACACACACTTTCAAAATGTGGGAGATACCTTTTGCTTTATTCCATTTCAGCTTATAGAAGTTTTCATAGAAACACTCTACTCTCAGAAAGTGGGGGAAACTTTCACCTAACTAATGAAATGTACTTTCTCCTTTTGATGTCTGTATAATTGCTAGAAGCATGAGGCTCTAAATGTGGTTGTAGTGTTGGAGGGCTGGATAATCACACACAAGTCGGAAACCAGTGCCCTCTATTTCCTCTACAAAAGAAAAGCATTATAATCCATTCACTTAAGGTAACCTTGCAGGTGTAAGACTGCAGGAGTCAATGAACAATCTCACTCTGAAATAGTACTGTCTTTGCTTATTTGAAGATTTATAGCCATTTAGCACCTTCCTTCCCTCCATGAAAATAACTTAATTCTAGGAAAATAGATTCATACATTTTGATAAAGGAATATAATAAAATAGAAAACAGTTTAAGTGATGCTTGCAAAGAGTTAGTAATAACGCAGGAACTGCTTTTTCTATGCAGTTAACTGCAGAAATCAGAACAAGATTATATATATATATATGACATTATCCCCATTATATGTGTTTTCTACTTTGTACCACAGAAAAACATTGGTTGGCTCTGACAGGTGGAATCATAGGACAGTGGAATTTTTTTTGTTTTGTTTTCTTCTTTGAGATTTTCTCTATTTTCCATGAAAAAAAAAAACCCTCTTTATATTCAAGGAAAATAAATAAGCTTTGTTTTTTAAAAAAGATTTATGACCCTGGCATTTTGCAAGTACCTGAAAATTTATGCATTTAGCGAACATGGCCACCAGACTCTGCTTAGAATATAAATGAGCCCTGATAGGATAGAATGTTTCTCCTGCTTCTTTCAAATTCCAGTAGTCACTTAACAAGTATTTTTGCCCTTGATTCTGGTGCTAGAAAAATCTAATCACAAGAATATGAAGTCAGAGCTGAGACGTGGGATCTTTTGCAAAATCCACGGACCACATGATTCTCAGCAACCAATTTGTATCACAACATGGTATAAGGCACATGTTAGACAATAAATAAATAAACAGTAAGTCAAACCAGATTTAATTGACTGACTTATGACCAAAAAGCATCTGGCTTCGGCTTTCTGCTTATGCCATTTATCAGGCCAGAAGCTCCAGGGCCCTTGTCTAGGCCAAGTGGTACTTAATGGCTCTACGGGCTCCTAGCTGATGATGCAGCCTTGAAAAACAAGAGTCAGAATACCTAGACCACGGATGGCAAATATATAGTTTACAAACTCCCTACTACTGTTTCCCTAGCCAGTATTACTGATGAATCAAGGCTTGTACCCTTTATTCTTGGACATGACCTCGGAGGCTTGGAAGCAATATTAGCGGTCACAAGCAACCAATGGAGACTGTGGGAAGAACCCAATTCCCCATCTCTTTCTTGGGTGGAGTCTTCAGGTAATTATGCAGCCGTATCTTTTGAGGAACAAATGAAAGGAATTTGCTGAATGGCTGAACGGATGTGAATCTTGTAGGAAAAAGTTTTGATGACTCTGAAGTGCAGGCATCAAAGTCTTGACTGAGGATGGAGGGAAGATCCATTTCAAGGTGGCTTATTGACATAATTGGCAAGTTAGTGCTGGCTGATAGCAGGGTACCTCAATTTCTTGCCAGATGGATCTCTCCATAGGGTTGCTTATGTGCCCTTACAACATGGCTCCTGGCTCCTCCCTAAGCCTGGGATCCAAGAGAGAACAAGGTGGAAGTCACAATGATTTTTCCACTAGTCTTTCCTGAAGATCCTTTTGGCTATACAGGCCTGGCCTACTCAAAATAGAAAAGAATTACATGAGAATATGCCTACAGGAAATAGGGAACATTGGGAGTCATCTTGGAAGATGGCTACTCTAATAAGTCCCTATAGTAGATTTAAAGAAGCCAATTCTTGCTCTCAAGGAGCTTATAGTTGAAGAGGCCCCATATATGCAAAAATCCACAACAGTTTAAGGAAAAAAACAAAACTATGAAGACTGCTAGGACTCACCAATATGTATATTCCCTACTTCTTGCTGGATATGTTGCCACACCTCATTTCCTATCCTCTTGGGTTTGGGGGTGGTGATATAACCAGCCCTTGACAATGGAATATAAGAGGAGGTGATACGTGTCACCTCTAGACTATGGCATTCAAGATCCGTTTTGCCATCTCCATGTTTTCTCCCCCTTTTTTGGTGATATTCGGACACAGAAGTGTGCTTTAAGATAAGGCTCCAGATTCATTATTTTGTGTATGAATATCCCGCTTCCCAACATTATTTAGCAAAGAAACGATTCTTTTCCCATTGAATATTCTTGACTCCCTTGTCAAATATTAGTTGACCATGTACCCATGGGTTTATTTCTGGACTCTCAGAAAAGGAGTGGTGAGAACATGTGCCCTTGTCCTGCTACTGATCATAGAGGAAAAGCTTTGAACCTTTCACCATTGAGTGTGTTGTGAGCTGTGGGCTTGTCATATATGAACTTTATTATGTTCCTTCTGTACCCAATTTGTTGAGCATTTTTATCATGAAAGAATGTTGAATTTTGTCAAATGCTTTTTTGGCATCAATTGAGATGATCATATGATTTTTATCTTTTATTCTATTAGTGTGGTACATAGCATTTATTGGTTTGCCTATGTTGAGCCATCCTTGCATTCCTGGGATGAATTTCCCTTGATCTTGGTGTGTGATCCTTTTAATGTGCTGTTCAATTTGGTTTGCTGCCATTTTGTTGGGAATTTTCACGTCTATATTTATCAGTAATATTGACCTATAGTTTTCTTTTTTTATGGTGTTGTTAGCTCACTTTAGTTTCAGGGTAATTACGGCTTTGTAAAATGAGATTGGGAATATCCCTTTGCTTTAATCTTTTGGAAAAATTTGGAAAGCATTAGCATGAATTCGTCTTTAAATTTTTTGTAGAATTCACCAGTGAAACCATTAAATCTTGAAATTTTCTCTGTTGGGAGATGTTTTTATTACTGATTTACCCTCCTTACTCCTTATTGGTCTGTTCAGATTTTCTGTTTATTCATGATTCAGTCCTGGTAGGTAGTATGCTTCTAGGAATTTAACCATTTCTTCTGGGCTGTTCAATTTGTTAGCAAATAATTTTCATAGGAGTCTCTCATGATCCTTTAGATTTCTGTGTTATCATTTGTAATGTCTCCTCATTTATTTATAATTCAATTTATTTGACTTATATCTCTTTTTTTTTCTTAAAAAAAGTCCAGGTAAAGGTCTGTCAATTTTGCCTATCTTTTCAAAGAACCAATTATTGGTTTTGTTTCTTTGCTATTGTTTTCCTATTATACATTTAAATTATTTTTGCTCTGATCTTTATTATTTCATTTTTCTGATGACTTTGGGCTTAGTTTGTAATTTTTCTATATCCTTGAGGTACCATATTAGGTTGTTTATTTGAGATCTTTCTTTTTTCTTGATGTATACATTTATAGGTATAAACTTCCTTCCTAGAACTGCTTTTGCTGTATCCTATGTATTTTGGTAAGTTGTGCTTCCATTTTCTTTTGTCTCAAGGTATTTTTGTAATTTTGATTTTCATTTCTTCTTTGATTCATTGGTTGCTTAGGAGTGTGTTAATTGCCATGTATTTGTGAAACTTCTAGCTTTCTTCATATAGTTATTGGTTTTATACCATTGTGGTTGGAAAAGATACTTGATAGGATTTCTATCTTCTTGACTTTGTTGTGACTTGTTTTGTGGCCCAACATATGATCTATCATAGAAAGTTCCATGTGTAATTAAGAAGAATGTGTATTCATTCAGCTGCTGTTGGATGTGGGTTAAGCCAGCTGTTGATTCTCTCTATTGAATTATTCAGTTCTAGGATTTTTGTTTGGATTTTTTATGGATTCTATTTCTTTTTTTTTAAGTTTATTTATTTTGAGAGAGAGAGAGAGAGAGAGAGAGCACAGAGCCTGGTGTGGGGCTCAATCCCATGAACCATGAGATCATGACCTGAGTCAAAATCAACATTCAGACACTTAACTGACTGAGCCAGCCAGATACCCCTCTATTTCTTTTTGAATTCATTTTGTGCATGCATTGTTTTCCTAATTTAGTCTAGTGACCTATCTGCATGTTTTATAGTTCCCTAAACTTCATTAAAAAGATCATTTTGAACTATTTGTCAGACAATTCACAGATATCCATTTCTTTATGGTCAATTACTAGTTTTATTATCATGTTTATCTGATTCTTCATGATCCTTGTATCTCTCCATTGGTATCTGTGCATTTGAGTAAGCTACCTCTTCCAGACTTTACAGATTCATTCCAACAGGGAAAGATCTTCACCATTCGGCTCAGTTTGGGGTACTAGACAGATCGGCTGGTAGTATCCATGGTCAGGTGGGGTTTGCTATCAGTGTCTCTAGTGTGGCTATGCTATTGCCTATTCTCTGATGTGGTGGGGGTGTGGAAGGATGCTACTGACTGTGCTCTGTGGTCAGATGGAGCCACTAGTTGGTCTCTGCAACCACTCTTGGTTGGGTAACACCTCAGGTTGTGCTCCCCAACCGATGGTGCTTCTGGCTGGACTCCATGTTCAGGCAGGGATGAAGACAGGGCTTTGAAATTGAATGGGACCTCAGGCTGTTCTCTGCAGCCAGGTGGAGCCACAGCCTGTGCCCCAAAACTGGGCACAATCACACGTTATGCTTCATAATCCGGTAGACCATGGCTGTATTTGGTGTTGGATGATGTCGCTGGCCAGGCTCTCTGGTTGGGCAAGGCCTCCAGCTCTACCCTGCATTTAACTGGGGCTTGAGACTGTGCTCCATGGTTAGACAGAGTCATAGGCTGGCCTCCACTGCTGGGCAGGGTTGCAGGCTGGGCTCCATGAATTGATGGTATCCTAGATTGGGCTTCAAGGCAGCCCAGAGTTACTGTTCAGACTCCCTGATTAAGCAGGGATAGAGACTATGCTCTGTGGTTTGGCATGGCTGCTGGCTTGAATCCCCGGCCGAGCAGGTTGTAGGATAAGCTCCACAGTTGCTGGGTTCTCTGGGATGGGACTGCACACTATGTTCAGCCGTTGTGTGAGGCTTTGAACTTGTTCCTGTGCCTGAATGGGGTCTAGAATAAGTTCCATGGCTGTCATGGCCCATTGGCTTGAAAACTTAAGTCAGGTAGAACTGCGAGCTGAGCTCCCTGGCCAGACAGGACCACACTGGCTTAGTTCTGCAAATGGGCAGAGTGGCTGGCTAAGATTTCTACTCTGGCACTCCTGGAAACAGGCACTTGGTGCACAAAGATTTGAGTTCTGGTTGCCATAAACCCCACTCCCCTTTCTGGTGATCCCCAGTGATCCATCCCACAGTGATCTCTGTGAGAAGAGACCTGAATGGGCCTCTTGAAGAGAATCTTTCAACACTGAGGAAGCTGGATGTCCACCTTGGGTTTTCTTTTCCCCACTGGAGAAACCACAGTCTCAGGAGACTTCTCTCAGTGTGGCATCTATGCTGGTCTAGAGGAGGGGTGATGCCTCCAGAGTGACGCTGATCCTCTTACCCTTCTAATGTGGTCCTCCTTGGTCTCTGTGGACCAGGGGGTGCCTCAACTTCATTCTCGGATTCTGAGATTTTCACAATGGGGTCTTGCTTATGGATAGTTGCTAACTGGTCTTTTTTGTGACAGTGACTAAAGTCAAGAATGACCTGTATCACCATCTTAATGATATAGACATTTTACTGTTTTCTATGACCTTGACAGTTTTGAAGAGTGCTGGTTGGGAATTTTATAGAATGTCTCTCAATTTGGATTTTCTTATGTTTTCTTGTGATTAAACTGGGGTTATGGGTTTTCAGGATGGATAACACATAAGGGAAATGCCCTTCTTGTCACATCATATCAGAGGGTCCATGATATCAACATAACTCATCCCTGGTGATGTTAACCTTGATCACTTCAATAAAGAGGTGTTTGTCAGGTTTCCCCACTGTAAAGTTTGTTTTTCTCTTTCCACCTCTCTTTTTCCCTTGGAAGCAAGTCACAAAGTCCAGATCATACTCAAAAGGAATGGAATTATGCTCTCCCTTCTGGATAAAGGAGTATCTATATATATTATTTAAAATTTTTCTGTAGGAATGTTTACCTACTTTCGCACTTTCACACTTGTTTGTTTGTTCAATAATTTATTTATATCAGTGTGGGGTCGTAGATACTTATTTTATTCTTTGAGTTGTGTGATTTTATGCCATTTCTAACATAAAGTTTGTAGACATCTGCTTGGGGTTTTGCACTAAACTGAATGCATCTTGGACTCTTTCTTGGTTGTAAACTCTTCCAGGAAAAGGAATGTGCCCTACTCTACTCATCATTTATATTGGATCAAATGTCACTTTCCAGACACCTTTGTTGACTATTCCATCTAAATGAGTGCTTCCCTCACTGCTACAGTCATCTTTATATTATTCTGTTGAATTTTCTTTATAATACTTGCTGCTACTTGGCGATCATTTTTATTTGCTTTCTTTCTTGTTTATCATCTGTCTTTTCCCACTGGGGTAGCAGCTCCCTGAGATCAGGAGTCTTGTTTCTTGTTCACCTCTGTATCCCCAGTGTGTCAAACAGTGTCTGGCACATAGATGAAACACAGTAAATGTGTATTGAATAAATCAATAAATCTTCATATTTCCCACTATGCCTAATTACTGGCCTTAGAGCGATCGATAAATATTTCCTAAATAAATGCAATTTCTAACTCCCCCGGGACATGCTAGATATGGCTGAAATACATTTTTATTTATATAATTCTGATTTATGACAATAATTTTTCAGGACATTAATATTACAAATCAAAATGACAAACATGGAGTACGTCTTCCTTGTTCGGGTAGCTGACTTAACTTCCTAATTGTGTTGTCTTCTTATTACCACTGGAAAACATCAGAGTCCTCTGAGCCCACATCAGCTGGTGTGTGATGGAGAAGAAGAGTGAAAACAGAGGGGATTGTTTCAGGTGTTGAGGGGATCTAGCTCAGGTTTAAGCAACAAAGCGAGCTGCAGAGATGTGCCTGGGTGGTCATATAATAAAAAGATTAGCGTAAGATGAATCAAGAAAGAAAAAAGAGATAGTTGGCCATAGCAGCCAAGTACCTAAATTTGAGTTCAGTATGGGAGAGCCATTTTGAGCCTTATGGGGCATTTACCCAACTGGGGAAGAAAGCAGTGGAACTCTCTAGGACCAGAGAGGTGGTGGAAGCCTGAAAAAATTTGGACTTTTTTTTTTTTACCAGGTTGTTTGGTAAAAATTATCAATGGCTGACATTTAAGAGAAATGAAATCTGATGAGGCAGAGTAAATGCAGTGTGAATGATTTGCTTTTCCCCGTAACTGAGTGGATAAACATGATTATTTACCTAATAAAGAATTCTTTGATGTTCCCAAAACAATCCTATTAGTTTAATAAGTGGTTGAAAAATTATGATTTATATGAGCTTGGTTAATAAATATACTGTGCAGTCTCTGTCCATTTATCATTGATTTCCATATGTTTGTAGAGACAGCTGAGTTCTTTCTTTTCCTCTGAATGCTGCATTTGCAGAAAAATCAGGATTGAATTTGAAACATGAAATAATCATTATAAACCTCCTAGGTAAATAGTACTGACTCATTATTCACATGCTGAAGAATCAGGGCCAGCATCCAAGAATGAGAACTTTTCCTACTTTTTCTGTCTCATGGAGAAGAGAAAACTGATCCAGGGCATAGCCTCACCCTAAAGTCAGTGCCAGGGTTGCAAAGATTGCAGAAAAAAAAATCATCACTTCATGATCATTCCTGGCCAAAGTACTTATAAAGGCATCAGGGATGAGCTCCCTAAAAGACAAAGAGCAAAAATCTCTTATCTGATCTCAGATACAAAAAGCAGCTCTAGAGTCTGTGCTATTGACTGAATTGCACCCCCGCAAAATTCATATGCTATGACCCTAACCTCTAATGTGATAATATTTGGAGAAGGACTTTTGAGAGGTAATTGTATTTATGAAGCCATGAGGGTGGGAGCCTTATGATTTAGAGGTTTAGTGTCCTTATAAAAGGAGACACTGGAGAGCTTGCTCACTCTCCTGCTTTCTCTGCCATGTGGGATGGCCACATGGAGAAGGTGGCCATCTGCAAGCCAACAAGAGAATTCGCGTCAGAAACTGAATCCCACTGGCCCTTGATCTTGGACTCTCAGCCTCAAGAACTGTGAGATAATACATTTCTGTTGTTTTAACCACTTATTCTGCAATATTTTTTATGGTGGCTCAAGCTAACACAGGCTGCCACAGTGTTATTAATGTATCTTGTAAGCTGGCTGTCTTTGATATGACAGGTTTCTAAAATAAAGAATCACTGTTGACCAAGAGCTTTTACAGTAAGGTAGTAAGGTAGTGAGCCCCTTTCAGCAGAAGTATGGAAGCAGGTCCGGAATAACCACCTGTGAGAAATACTTTAAAAGAATGTGTAGAGCAGATAGAGGGTTGACTTGTGGACAGGTGGATGCTAGTAACTACTGAGGATGTGCAATGAAAATAATTAAATTAAAGTAATATATAAATTAGGTGAGAGCATCTGGACATTAGTGGGAAGGTGAGGGAAGAGGACATGAACTGTAGCTGGGAGGCAATGCTGAGAAGGCACAAAAACAAAGCTGACTGGAATGACAGATTAATATCTCAAGAGTTTTTCAAGAGTGGGAGGTGTGACAGAGCCATCGCTGCTCCAGCCACAGCCCCCTAGGCCTTGTTACACCTGTGCCTGCCCACCCAACTTCCGACTTCCAGCAGCTGCTTCTCTGTCCTTGAGTGAACACAGTGACTCCCGTCTAGTGAATACAATGTGGCAGAAGTGACGGTGCCTGACGTCTGCAACTAGGTCTTGAAAAGTCTTATGGCTTCCTTCTTGCTCTCCCTCTTTCTTGGATTAGTTACTCTGGGGGAAAGTGGCTGCCGTGTCATGAGGGTACTCGGGCCAGCTGTGAAGAGGCTCATGAGGTGAGGAACTGAAGCCTCCTGCTGAGAGTCTTGTGAGTGAGCCATCTTGGAAGTAGAACGTCCAGCCCCAGTCAAGCCTTCGGATAATTGCGACCTTTGGCAATATCCTGATGGAAACTCTTGAGCCAGAACCAGCCAGTTAAGCTGCTCCCAAATTCCTGATCCACAGAAACTGAAATAACACATGTGTAATGTTTTAAGCTAGTAGGTTTGGGGATAATTTGTTACACAACAGGAGATCACTAAAACAGTGATACTGAGCTAAAATACAGAGAATGAACAATAAGGCAGAGGCCCAGGAAATGAGGGACAAGACCAAATGTGGCTCACATTTTTTAAGCAAAAATTAGGATCATTGTATACATTATTTTGAAAATGACTTTTTAAAGTTTATTTATTTATTTTGAGAGAGAGAGAGAGAGAGAGAGAGAGAGACTCTTTTTAAGGTAGTCTCCATGCCTACCCAAATCGGAGCTTGAACTCATGACCCTGAGATCAAGACCTGATGTGAGATTAAAAGTCAGCCACTTAACTGACTGAGCCACCAGGCACCCCTAAATTACTCTTTTCTTTTTAAACAGAAGCATTATTTATTAATCATAATTCCTGGATCATGACATACACTCATCCTTTATTTACCCACAGACCTCTCTTATTTTAGTTTTGTTTTTAGGACTATAATGTATACCCATGAACACAATTTCCAACCCAAGAGTGAGAATAAAACTAATTTACATTTACCTATGGGCCCAGTGAGAATTTTTCACTTAAAAATACGTTCTGTTGTTTCCGCATCTTACTAAACACATTTCTATATGAAATTTCTTATGTTTACACAGAATTCCCTCATGGATGTGTCAGAACCTTTTAAATCAGTTCCTTATTGTTGGATATTTAAAATGCTTGCAGATTTTGTTATTAAAAATAAGAGAGTGGTGAATATCCTCAGGCATAAATTTGTATGCCACCGTGATTAATTCCTTAGGATAAGTTCTCAAGCTTGCATGTCTCTGAGAAGCTCTGAGAAGTCCTGCCACAAATATGCCTGACCTACGGGGCCATCTTCCCCACAGGACACCCTTGGACCACAATCCTGGGTCCCAGGCACTCACTTGCCTCCAAAAGACCATCAGAACCAAATTCAAAATGCTCCTGTCCCTCTGTACCTCAGTCAGCAAGTTACAGACCTCACCGGTGTTTATCTTATCACTCATCCCCAAACTGTGCAGTAAATCCCTGAATCCGTTCCATATCTGTCCCTCATCAAATGAAATTTAAAAAATTACAAAATCAGCCCCCCACTGTGCCTTTTGGAAATTTCTCTCCATTAATGTCTCAGAAATTTAACCTCCTCTCTGAACCATTACCCCGCCTGTCTCCTTTCCTTAACTGAACGTTGATTTTCTCTTGGGGATACTGCTCTCCTCTAGCCCTCTTAGGTGGAAGCTTTTTTCTTCAACTTATTCCTTTGAGACCATTACGCCTCCTCCATCTTGAATAACAATCATTCTGCGACGTATGGAAATTTTTTCCCTCCTCACAAGAATCATCTAGCAATTTATTGGTCATTCCTCTCTCTCAATAAAACATAAAATGGATCTTCTTCACCACAACTTCTGACATCACTTGAACGTAGCCTGGAGCTCTATGTGAATAATCTGTCCAATACCCTGACCTCTCAGATCCTGGGTCTTCTCACCTCCGATGTCCTTTTTCTCTATGCTGCACTTGGCTACACCTCTGGCCTCATTATCAACAGAAACCACACCACTTACAAGACTGTGAATTCAGGGGCACCTGGGTGGCTTAGTTGGTTGAGCATCTGACTCTTGGTTTTGGTCACATCTTGTTCTTGTAGTTTGTGAGTTCACGTCCTGCATTGGGCTCCATGCTGACAGTACAGAGCCTGCCTGGGATTCTCTCTCTTTCCCTCTCTCTCTGCCCCTTCCCCACTCATGCTCTCTCTCTCTCTCTCTCTCTCTCTCTCAAAATAAATAAACATAAAAAGAAAAAAAAAAGATTGTGAATTCAAATGATAGGAACCAGAAATGGAAGCGACAGGGCTTTGGTTGTGTTGACCCAGAAAATGGGCACCGCTGAGAAACAAGATGGAGCAAAGCGAGCTTGATTGACTTATGTTATAAAGGACCCAAAGCTCTTCCCTGCAGAACTGAGATCTGGAAGATGACGGTGACGTGGAGAGAAAAACACTGGATCCGCTGGCTGGAGTTCTATCTGGTGCTGCAACGAAGGTGAGAAGGGAGACGCCGGGAACGTGAGAAGCAAGGGGAATTTATACTTCGCTGTGACAAGGAAGGTAATTCTTCTCTGCCCCTTTTCAAGGCATTTCAGTAAAAATTTTTAAAATGCTTTTGATGCTTCTTTCCAGGTTGGAATGATGTTTCTTTGAATACCACTAGGCAGCCCAGTATCCCTCAGGGTATGCAAACACTCCCCTGTTTGCCGCCCCCCCCTTCCCACTCACTTTCCATACAAAGAAAATTCTGACCTCATTGAGATCTTTGAACCCCTCGACCCTCTCCTGTGTTTTCTGTATGCATCAGCCTCTTCCTCTTTTCTTTGAATTTCTTCTCAAGTTCATATTCGATGGTCCAGCAATATAATTACCCTAGACCTTTATGACTTTCTTGGATGGATTCCACTGAAGACTTTCTCTGTCCATATGATGTAGCCAAATGATACTGGAGAGATGCCCGTAATGTAGAAGACTTTGTCACCATGGCTCTATGAACACCACCTTTAAACGGCACTCAGTACTGCCAGTAACTACATTCATTTGCTGGGCTTGACTTCACTCTCTCAGGGAGGACCATTTCATACCTTCCACTTGCTTATCCCCAGGCTCTGTCTCTATTTCACTGAAGTACTGACTCGCTGACTCCCTGAGGCCCTCACTCATCTTCCCATCTTCGAATCTGCATGACTGTCTCCATTAACACCCCAAAGGGTCCCTCAAAGTGCCCCTCCTCTGCAATCCCTTTCTTTCTGTGGCCACGGTCTCTCTTCTGTATCTCCAGCTCTTCCTCAGCATCCAAACCTGCTCCAAGCTATGCAAATGGAACTCTCTGGAGTCGGGCATTGTATGCAGCAGGAGAGTCAATATCTTCCCATCACCAACTGAAAATAAGACAACTACAGTAATAAGTCTTTGTGGAATCCAGAGTTCCCTTCAGATTCTACCACCTTGCTCTGCTTCATGGTCAGACGTGTCAAAAACTTTCTACTCAATTCCATCCACTCTTCATTTTTATTTTAGTATTTTGGATATACGAGAACATATGGAGAATGATACCCACCACCTTACTAAAGAAATAAGGTATTATACACATATTTTAAAATCCAGGGCATATCCTTCCTGAATATCAACTCCTTTCCTTCCTCTAGGAAGTAACCGCTATTCCAAACATGGTGTTTACCACTTTCAAGGATTTCTTTATTATTTTATCCATGTGTGGTGTTGTTGAAATGTACCCAGACTTTATTTAAATGGTGTTATACTGGATGTAGTCTTTGTTTTGTCTTTTTGACTCAATACGGTGTTTGTAAAATTCACCTAAGTCTTTAAGAATGGACTAGTTTATTCATTTTGACTCTTGGATACTTATCCATTTTCCTAACGGTAGACATCGGTAATCATTCGCTGCCACAAGCAATGTCGTATGAACATTCTTGTGAGCGACTCCATGAGAACATTTATACGTTTTGGGAGATAGCTACATAGAAGCAAAACTGCTGGGTGTGTGCATCTTACGTTTTACCAAGTGGTGCTAGGTTCCTCAGAGGAACCTCAGAGAATGCAAGTTACCAATGATCCACATCCTCTCAGGGCACTACAGTGCTTGAAACTTTTTTCATTCTGATAGATGTAAAATGCATGTCATCTTGGCTTTAGTCTTAAGCTGGGTTTTCTTGAATATTGAGAAGACTGGGTATCTTCTCAGATCTTCATGAACAACTTGGCCAATTCTGCCTATTGAAATGTTTGCCTCTTTTTCTATCGGGTTGCTTGTATTTTCATTACTGATTTTAGACGTTTTTTTTTTTAATATATTCTAATATTTATCCTGGGATTGTTATACGTATTACCTAAGTCTCTGTCAAGTCTATTATATTTTCAACTTTTTATGGTGTCTTTTGATGCACGGAAGCATTCGTTGCAATATAATTGTATCTATCCTTTTCATTATTGTTCACCCTGCTTGTGTTTTCTTTAACAAATTCTTCCTTTCCTTGATACTACATACATAGTCTCTCACTTTGCCTCCTAATTATATTATTGTATAGTTTCCCTTTCACATTTAAGTATTTCATACATATCAGTGTCTTTCAACTTTGGAGGAAAAAAAATCTTTCATTTTTATTACAGACAATAGTATGGATTCTCATTATTTTGCATGGGTAACAAATTGTTCCGGAACCATTTATTTATTCATCTATCCTTTCTCCACTGAAAATTAATGCTGTACAGTGTCATGTCTCCATATACATGTGGTGTCTTACTTCTCATCTTTAATTTTTTTCCATTGATCTTTTTACTCATTACTTGGTCAATATTAGGCTGTCTCAATTAGTACAGGTTGAATTCTGTGGTGAATTGCCGATATCTTACAAATTACGATTACTAGAAAAGAAACAGAAATTTCTTATGATTCAACCTAATACTAGCTCCTAATACTAGCTCCTAATACTAGCTCCTGATATCAAGTTATTAAGCTTATGCTCCCTTGTTCTTTTACAAAATTGTTTTTCTTAGTCCTGGCTCCTTATTTTCAATATAAATTTTAGAATGTACATTTTGAGTTTCATAAAAACAAAACTGAAACCTCTTAGGATTTTAATTAGCATTGCCTTGAATTTATAAATTAATTTTGAGTTTACAATATTGAATTTTAACTTTTCATGAACACATGTCCCTTTTAACGTATTAGGGTCTTTTAAAATGTCTTTTGTAAATTTTTATAAATTTCTCCATAAATTTATTGTGCATTTTTTTAGATTTATCATTCAGAACGATAGCTAGCTAGACCTGTAATAGTTAGTTGCTCTTGCACATTGATTTTGTGTTGTGTCAATACGAATATTATATAATAACAATCTTGCTGAACTCTTTTATTGATTCTGGTATTTTATCTTGGATTTTCTACCTAGAAAATCATACCCTTCATCAATAATGTCAATTTTGTTTCTTCCTTATCCTTTCTTAAATAATTTTTCTCCTTTTCTTAACTAACTACACAGGCTAGGATCTCCAATATCAGCATCCAGAAATCATTCCTGACCTGAAGGAAATGTCTTATTACAATTAAGTGTAATATGTGAAAATATTCTTTCTCAGAGGTGCGCCTGGGTGGCTCAGTCGGTTAAGCATGGGACTTTGTCTCAGGTCATGATCTCGCAGGTTCGTGAGTTTGAGCCCCATGCAGGTCTGGGCTTTTGTGCTGACAGCTCGGAGCCTGGAGCCTGCTTCAGATTCCGTGTCTCCCTCTCTCTCTCTCTCTGCCCTTCTCCTGCTCAGACTGTCTCCCCACTCTTAAAAATAAATAATTTTTTTTTAATTTTTAGAGCAGCAGTTGCCCAAAAAAAAAAAAAAAGTTGCAAATACAAGAGCCCGCAGGACCAGTAAGTCATATAAGATGCAAAGGAGAGGGTAGGTCCATGGGAAACCAGAAAGAGTGCCTTGTCTTTCAGGGCTGCAACTGATCAGTTTCAGAGGCATTTTGCTTTCTACCAACAGAGACTCAAGGCTGATCTAATTCTTAAAGAGAAGTCAGAGGTCAAGTTGTTCTCTGAAATCTCTCAATTTTTAAATGTTGGTAACTAATTTTTAAAAAGCTGATCAAAAACTCATAACTACAGGTCATATTTGGCTCATGGCTGCCAATTGCCACCTGTGTTTTAGAACGGGGATCTCTGACCCTGTTGTAATGCATCACGGCACAAAGCCTTGGGCAAAGTCATGGTGCCTGGGACCAGTGGGAATTTAGAATAGCAATATGCTGAAGGAAAGTTATATCTATATCTAAACTTAGATATGGATATACATGCAGATGTATCTATCTATATATACACACACACAGATACATATATATATACACAGACACATATATATGTATGTATGTATAGATATATATGCTGTATATTATTAAGGTTTTAGACACTCGGTACAAAACACTCCTTTTTCAATAGAGTTTGGATGAACTTAAAAAATAAGACATAGGAGCTGAGAAAAAAAATGAAAATATCAACTTTTTAAGTGATAAACAATGTGGTCATAGATGTGTAGCTAGGTATGCTTTTGGTATTCCCCAGAGTTAGACTGATTTACCTCGGAATCCCTGTCCCAGTGGACAATGACAAGCTGTACCTGTTCTTTGGGGTCACGAGTTCAAGCCCCACATTGGGCTGCATGCTGGGCATGGGGCCTTCTTAAAAAGAATCTATCCATTCCCTACCTCACACCCATTAGGACAGCTACTATACCATTAGGACAGCTACTATTAGGACCCCAGAGAACAGCCTCCATAAATAGGTCGATGAGAAAGGTAGAAGCCATCAGATGTGTCTTAAACACGCCCAGTTTCTTTTCCTAAACTCACCGCTCAGAAGTGAAATGACTCAGTGAGTGGGGAAAAGCCAGATCTGTTCCCATTTTTACACAGGGTCAAATGCCCCCCCTAGCATAGATCTGAGAGGAAAAGAAGCATTTCAGCTTGGGATGGGTTGGGGAAAGCTTCGAAGCACAAGTAGAACGTGAGCTCTTTTAAAGGAATGCGATTTTTTTCCCTTAAATGTGTTACAATGTACATAACATGAAATTTACCAACTTCACCATTTTTCAGTGTTTTTAGTTCAGTGCCATCGAGTACTGTTGCATTATTGTGAACCACCACCACCACCCATCTCCGGAACTCTTTTCACCCTGCAACACTGAAACTCCACACCTGTTAAACAGTAAGTCTCCACCCTCGCCTTCCTCCAACCCCTGGATCCCCCATTCCACTTTCTGTCTCCGTGAAGTTGACCACTCTAGTTACCTCGTATAAGTGGAATGATCCAGTATGTGTCCTTTTGTGACTCGCTTATTTCACTTAGCACAATGTCCTCAAGGTTCATTCATGTGATCACATGTGTCTGAATTTCCTTCCTTTTCTAAGGGTGAATAATGTTCCACTGTGTGTTTATGCCACATTTTGCGTATCCATTTATCTGTCAAAGGACACTTGAGTTGTTTCTACCTTTTAGCTGTTGTAAATAATGCTGCTATAAATATGGGTGTACACGTGTCTCTTCAAGATTCTGTTTTCAATTCCTTTGGATACATACCCAGAAGTAGAATTACTGGATCATATGGTAGTTTTATTTTTCAATTTTTCAGGACTCACCAGACTGTTTTCCATAGTGGCTGCACCATTCTACATTCTTACCCACAGTGTCACAGGGTTCCAATTTCTCCAATTCCTCTCTAACACCTGCTACTCTTTGTTTGTTTGTTTGTTTGTTTGTTTGCTTTATAGTAGCTGTCCTAATGGGTGTGAGGTAGGGAATGGATAGATTCTTTTTAAGAAGGCCCCATGCCCAGCATGCAGCTCAATGTGGGGCTTGAACTCGTGACCCCAAGATCAAGACCTGAGCTGAGATGAAGAGTTGGACTCTTAACTGATTGAGTCACCCAGGTGCCCTGGGAATGGATAGATTCTTAACATAAATACATAAGGCATTCTAGAGAGGGGAAAGAATGTGTGTAAAGATATAGAATCAGTGAGCTCAAGAAATATGAGGGAGATAGTTTAGTTGGGGACAGGGAGATCTTTGTAGAAAACACTGGAAAGATTGTGAAGGGTCTTGGATGCCAAGCTAAGGAGTCCCAAATTTATCCTATGGCTGACAAGAGCTCCTAAATTTTTTAAGGCAAAATGACAAAATGAGAATAATATCAAAGAAAAAAATGGAAAAAAAAACACCATTTCAAAATCTTTCAAAATCTGCAGTAGTTCAGACATTTTCAGGGAAGGGGAAGTATCAGTGGGGATGTGAAAGAAAGAAGGAAAAATTGAAACAATACTTTGGAGAAAGAATTGCCAGGGTTATTGTCTGGCTAATTGTGAGAAATAAGAGAGAGGGAGATAAAGAAATGCTAACAACCACAACAAACACAACACGCACACACACACATACACACACACACACACAAAACTCTTTTCCCACGCATATTTTTTTTCTGCTTTATGGCAATTATTCTTCCTAAATTCTTTAAGAAAGAAAAAATATTTCTTATTGCTATGCCCTTATTATTTTATTTATTCATTATAGTTACATTTTATGTACCTGTCTCTTACAAAAGAACTTCTTGAAGTACTTAGAGTTACAAGTACCTGTACCTTGTGAAGGTGCCAGGGAAAAGGATGGCAGATGCCAAGAGAGAACCATCAAGGGTCCCGATGACACATGGAGCCTCCATAATGGTCTTCCACCCATGAACCTCGGGACCTATTTCAGGTGCGAGAAGGAACCTTGTGTGTTAAAGACATTAGTGCTGGTGGGGTTTTGTTATACGTGACCAAACCTAACGCTAACTTGTGTGGCTTGATTATTCTTTACTAGAAGAAAGATAGAAGGCTTTTTAAAAATGTTACTTATTTTTGAGAGCGAAAGAGAGTACGAGTTGGGGAGGAGCAGAGAGAGAGGGGGAGAGAGAATCCCAAGCAAGTTCCGCGCTGCCAGCACAGAACCCAATGTGGGGCTCAAACTCACAAACCATGAGATCATGACCTGAGCTGAAAACAAGGGTCAGACGCTTAATCAACTGAGACACTCAGGTGCCCCAAGAAGACACAGAATCTGAAGTAGGCTCCATCTCTGAGCTGTCCGCACAGAGCCCAACGTGGGGCTTGAACCCACGAACCAGGAGATTGCAGCCTAAGCCAAAGTCAGATGCTTAAGTGACTGAGGCACCCAGGCGCCCCTTCCCCCACCCTCCAAAGTCTTTTTGATGAATCTCATAGAGACTTCTCGGGTGTTGTTTATCTTTTGATATAGAAAATTCAGGGAGGCAGCAAGTCTCTAACGCTAGGGTTTAGCCAATTGACCGATTTCTTTCTTCAGTCCTTTGGCAATAGCCTTGAATTTAGATGTAATACATGTGGGTAGTGTATGAAAATGATGTTTTCTGAGGACGCGGAGGCCACTTTTCTTAACATTCTGCCAGCAGCTCTCAAGGAATCTACAGAGTTGAACACTTGGTACTTCCCACACTTCTCCCATAACCTTCAAATTCCCTTCTTGAAACTTTTAAGTTTATAACTGTTAATGTGTTTTGCTAAACCTGAAAAGGATAAATCAGAAGTGCTTTCAATTAATAAATCAATAACTACACCCCAGAGGTTGTCTTTCCTTCTTCCTTCCACTCTAGAACACAGATTCCTTGAAATCCACATGCCCCTAATATTGAAAATGACCGGAAGCATTAATGTGACCACAGACACAATGGCCTTAGCAATTATGCCACAAGTGTGAATTGTACAGGAAAGGTGATTCTGTAGTGGGAACCACCTACATTTACTCGACCAAAGCAGAGATGCATGACTGTTAAAAAAAGCACTCAAAGCAAACAAATAAACACCAAGGCAAACAGCATAACCAATTTCTAAAGGCATGAATGTAACCATCCATAAAAATAAAAACTTCCATCATTTTAACTTATTACGTTAAGTGGTCTAAGGATTGTTATAATAAACTAGGCACTCTGATCATCCGAAGCTAGGCAATGGATGGTTTTATGTCATAAAAAGAGATAATATACTGAGACTTCGCACAGAAAATGCTCTGTTGAGGATATGAAGGTCTATGCTCTCTTTCCCTCATCGCCCCTCCACCCCCGCTTCCTGCTGGCTGAATCCAGTAGCTTCCAGATAAACTGCCCATCCTGAAGTTTTCAGATCCATTAAATGAGGCATCATGACTCAACTTGGCAAGGCTTTTTTTTTCCCCTTGCTTCTTTTCCACCTCAAACTGTTTTGATTCATTTGTGAGAAATTTACTTTTGCCAATTGAAAAACCCTTTTGTGACTGCCAGTCACTAATCTCCCCTCTGACACATTCATTCAACCAGACTAAATCCAATATTGACATTTGTATCCAAGGGAAAGGAGGTTAAGCACCGGGAGGAAAGCAGCTCCTTCCCCTGCCAAATACTGCGTGGCATCTAAATGAGCTACGATGGTTCCACTCATGGGGGAACCTCGGAGAACTGGGGGGGGGGGGGGTGTGGGAGGGAGGGCTTTGATCACATCCAGGGGTCGTCATTTCCCACCTAGGCAGCCAAATGGAAGCTGTTTGATGCTATCTATAGGTGTCCATAGTAGCCTACTTTAAATTCTCCCCAGGTCTCAGACATCATTTTCTAGTAACATCATCTCAAGGGAGTCTCTTGAATGCTTTTCCTAGACTTTGCTTTCTCAGACATGGAAAAAAAAAATGCCTACTGTGGTCCCTTGAATGTACCACCCACCCGCAGAACTAACATTCCTTTTCTTAGACTCTTGCTTTAGGGTAATCTGGAAGCAATAAGGGCTTTTCCTACCCAAGGTATGTTGATGATTTCTTTAGTTACTTCGTTTGTCTGTCCTCACCCCTGCCCACGGAATATGGCTATGTCTTCCTTACCCTGCGATACACAGCGACAGCCGCTTATCGACTATGGGCACTGCTAGAAAAACCAACGCCTTCCTTTTAGAAAAAGTGAAAATATAGGTTGGATTGCAGTGTAGGAGAATAAACACTCGCAATGTCAATCGAATGCAAAAGCGTGCATTCGAAATAACTGAAGAAACTGAATGAGAACCGAGGCAGGAAAAAAGTCAAAGTCCCAATTGGCAAACAAGGGACATGACCCAGGATTACTTTCAACCGACTTTTTACTCTTTTCTATCAGCCACCCTGCTTTGTTACTGAGGCATCACACCCCTTTCTTGGGGTTCCTTACCAAATCAAACAAAAAGAAAAATATTAAACACAGAAGATAAAACCTTTACAGACTTCTAATGTTTCCTGAGCCTCAGTGTTTTTTTCTTCTTAATCAAGAATATTCTCCGGTAAATAATATCAGACTGCAATAACATGAAACAGCTTAGCCCCCTGCCTTCTTATTAATGTATTGCTACATTCCGTTGCTTTAGGAATGTGCAGATTTTGTCCAAATCGCTGATGGGACGCAAGTTTGTCCAGAGAATTCTAACACAATACCCTTTTGTGTCTTTCCGCAGTTCTTTACATATTCCTGTTATTTTTTTAATGGTTCTTTATTTTTGAGAGAGAATATGCAAGCAGGGGAGGAGCAGAGAGAGGGGGCAGAGGATCTGTAGCAGGCTCCATGCCATCAGCACAGAGCCTGACGTGGGGCTCCAACTCTCAAACAGTGAGATCATGACCTGGGCTAAAGTCAGACGCTTACCCGACTGAGCCACCCAGGCGTGCCACATTCCTATTATTTTTAAAAGGTGATTCTTTCCACTGTAGGAACACAGAGCATAGTCACTCATGTTTGAAAATGTATTTACATGACAATTTAAAATTTCATCTCCAATCACTTTTAAAAGGAGAGTCATTGGTAGTGACATAACCTTTTCTCCTCCCATCAGTTCATGATATAAGCCTATTCTGAACCCCTCCCATTGCAAGCTGATCTCACTACCTATCCATAGCCAGGCCGGTTTCCCTTGTCCCCTCATCCTCAAGCCAGTCGTGCCAACTCCCTACAGCCCCCAGCGGGCTAGGTTCCCCTTTCCTGCCCACCTTTTAGTCTCTCTGACTGTCAAGCTCCATTAGGTAAGTTATTATTATGTAAATGATATTAGCATGATGTAGCAGCTATTCATCACCATGGCCACAAACACCACAGATCGGTCAGAAAAAATGGTGACATCTAGAAAATTCATAGTGTTTGAGTCCGAAAGAACCTGAGACTTCGACGTTTTGACCGACGTCAGATTTCCCCGGGAGCGTCACATCCATTGGGTGCACAGAATAGAGGTGAGGACCCTTGGGGACTCGTACAATTGGGAGGGGTGCTGCATATCCTCTAAGCCAATACGTTTTACGCCTGAGCCACTTTATGCTAGACTTTACCAGACAAATCCACTGTCCAAGAGCAGTTGTCAATAAGTTAAAACCGGGACTCTCATACAAATAGAGCAAGGATTGGGCGCCTGGGTGGCGCAGTCGGTTAAGCGTCCGACTTCAGCCAGGACACGATCTTGCGGTCCGTGAGTTCGAGCCCCGCGTCAGGCTCTGGGCTGATGGCTCGGAGCCTGGAGCCTGTTTCCGATTCTGTGTCTCCCTCTCTCTCTGACCCTCCCCCGTTCATGCTCTGTCTCTCTCTGTCCCAAAAAATAAATAAAAAACGTTGAAAAAAATTAAAAAAAAAAAAAAAAACAAATAGAGCAAGGATCTGTGTTAAAAAGGTATCCAACTGATTGAGTTTGGCCATTAAAACGGGAAAGATGATTAGAATAAGAGGGCGCCTGGGTGGCTCAGTCGGTTGGGCCTGCGACTCTTGGCTTCAGCTCAGGTCATGATCGCATGGTTTCTTGGGTTCGAGCCCTGTGTCGGGCTGTGTGCTGGTGTGCAGAGCCTGCTTGGGATTCTCTCTCTCTCTCTCTCTCTCTCTCTCTCTCTCTCTCTCTCCTTCTCTCTCTGTCCCTCCCCCACTCATGCTGTCTCTCTCTCAAAAATAAATAAACTTTAAAAAAAAGAATAAGAGAAACACATACTAGAAGATAATTTTAAATTAAGTTTGCTGAATTAAGTTTGACCTAAAAATTTACAAACAGGTCTGAGAAACTACTTTCACTGCGTTGAAAAACAGTTTGGTTGATCAAAAAAAAACAAATAAACAAACCGAAAATCCTGCTTTGTTGTGTTTGCAAGTTGAAAGAAGAAAACCAAAATATGTTTCATTATGTTCACCAGCCATATGACTACCTAATTAACGTAGTCGCTCCCAAACTCAGTAAATGTGCCTTGAATTTTTTATTTTTTAAGTAGCTCTATAAATGTTGTTATAATATGATACGCTGGTTTCTATTACGTATAGACAGCCCTAAAGCAGAATCTGTTGTTTGAATTTCCCTTTGCTATTGGTTTCTAAAGTACAAAGTTCCCTAACTTTGTCAGAGTTACCTGTTTTGTTTGGGGATGGTTTGTTTTCTGTGTGTATGTGTGTGTGCGCGTGTGTGTGCGTGTGTCCTGTTGTTTTTTTAATTCCTGATTCCCCAGTCACCCCAGAAGTCTGTTCACTGCATTCTGATCAGCACGGCTTGGGAGAGAGCTGTCCTCCCTCACCGCCTCTGTAGAACCCTCCACAATGTCGCCATCGAAGACAGCAACCAGTCATCTGCACTCTCTTGCCCCTCCCGCCTGTCTTACACCTGCTGGCCTCACACTCTGGGCCGGACCCCACTGTAGCTTTCCACCGGGAGGTGCTCACCCCGCCCCACCACCCGCAGCCCTGGTAACACGCTCATTGTTCAGGCCCAGGCTCAGATGTGGCCTTTCTGGGGAAGCCTTCCCCGAGCTTCTGACCGATGCACACTTCCAGAACACTCCCTCGTTCCCTATCGCAATTTATGTTCACTTACTGACTGTAAGGTTGCTGGAAGTGGGGACGGTGTCTACCAGTCCGTCCTTTTTTGGGTTCTAAACCCTTACGTCAGCACCGTACTTCTCTTACCCAGGCTACTAATAGTTTGCAGAGCGGAACTGGTGCCTGGATGATACTCTGGGTGGCCAGTGGTCCAGTGGTGGCCCCAAACCTGTTCCCTCACCCAGCCCTTCTTACCCACTCCCACCTCAAACACACCTGCAACGCCTACGAGTTATGGAAAGAGAGAATTAGGAAATAAATTATTTTATGGAATGAGATTTGGGGGCCATGTGTCCAGACCCTAAGTGTCTTTCATGGAGAGCTCAATTTGGAAATTACGGGTGGGAGAAGGAGCCTATATTTTGCACGGATGACCCAAATGATCTGTAAAATCTTTCAAGTATGAGAAATATCAGTGCACAGGGCGCCTGGGTGGCACAGTCGGTTAAGCGTCCGACTTCAGCTCAGGCATGATCTCACGGTGCGTGAGTTCGAGCCCCGCGTCGGGCTCTGTGCTGATGGCTCAGAGCCTGGAGCCTCCTTCAGATTCTGCGTCTCCCTCTCTCTGCCCCTCCCCTGCTAGTGTTCTGTGTCTCTCTCAAAAAATAAATAAAAATATTAAAAAAAAAAAAAAAAAGAAATGTCAGTGCAAAGGAAAAATCATGTACTAAAAGCATCACAGCTTCGCTGTGAAAAAATCCTCCAAAAGCACAGTCCGTAAGAAGTGCAGGGACGTCTCTGGTGGTTAAAGAGGGAGATGGCTGGAAGTTTTGAATCTGGCATGGATCAGGTGAGGGCAGAATGGTGAGCAGGCTTTAAGAGTTTCAACGGGAGCATCAGGAAGGGGGTAAAGGGTGGGCCCTTGACAGAGGGTCTCCGGAGGGGCAGCTGGGGTCTCGTGTTATAAAAGAGGACCTTCCTCTCCAGGTATCGTAGAAGGGCAGGAGAACCGGGGTCAGGACTCCGCTCCACAGTGTGAGATGTTGGTCCCCCGGGAGCAAAGCTTGTGCCTCACTACTGAGAGTATGCTGTCTCGTGACTCTTGCCGTCCCATATGGCATCCCAGTTCCCACCATCCAGCCAAGCTCCCCAAGCCAACAAAGCAGAGTGGTCCTTGCACAAGGGGAGCCCTTGATTGGACCAGGTTGAACATTTCACCCTGATGGGCCCAGTCGTGGGCTGGCTATTGATCTATATAACGAGATCTATATGACATCTAAAGTCTGTCTGGTTGGGCAAGGCTAACCTCTGAGCCAGTCGGTTGGGTTCTCTCCAGAAGATAAAGGGTAGAGTAGCCAGTGAATAAGAGAAATACAGAGGCATGCAGAGAAAGGCAGAAATGTCACAGAGTGGAATTCCTGGGGCCCACAAGAGAGTGAAAGGGGAAGCGGCTGCCCCACCCTCCCTGAGGTCATCAGATAGCTTCCGAGGACCAGTACCAGACTTCATGCATTTTTATAATAAGCTCCCTTCTCCTCAGGTGGCCGAGGAAAGCCGGAGCCCAAGAACAGCAAAAGTACAAGATGTAGGTGTGTGCAGGATGGTGGCAGGAAGGGCTTTGAAGAGAAGTTAAGGTCTTGCTGTGGGGAAGAATCGAATAAACACTGCGCCCTCTGAAACAGCTAACTTTAACTGAGCCATCACTGCATTCCAGGCACGGCTCTAAGTACTCTACAACTATTTTAAAATTTATTTAATGCTCACAACATTATGAGATGGTCCGGGCTCTTACCCTCATTTTATAAATGAAGAAACTGAGGCACAGAGAGTTCAGACCGCACGGCCGAGGTCATGTGAGGAAACAGGGGTTTAACGCCAGGTAGGATAGCTCGGGGTCCTTGTCACCCTTCTCAACGACGGTAAAAGATAATAATGATACCTGTAACTGTCCACGCGACCCAATTTTTGCCCCTAAACTGGGGTGCTCTAACAGGTTGTATATGTGGCATTTGTACTGTGGTGTAATAATTGGCTTACCTGTCTGTCTTCTAAACGTGGAGAATATCTGTCTTATGTTTGCCTCCATAGTTCCTAGAATAGTGGCTGGTCCGTGCCAGGAGCTCAACTGAAAAAGAAGAAAATTGTGTGCTTTTCAAAGAAAGAAAAAAAAAATAGATCTGGAGGAGGTGAGATAATACAAGGTCTTCAACGCCCGGCAAAGAGTTGGGTTTGATCTTGCAGACGGTGGGGTGCACTGGGTAGTTTGGGGGCACGAGTGCGACGGCGGTGTGTAAAATGGAAAAGCAGAAAAATGGAAAAGCTGGGGCAGAGCTATTCGGAAGACAGTATTTGCCAGGCCTAATTGGAAGAGAGGAGAGGTGTCGAAATAGGAGGCACACGTGTGCACAGGAGCGTAAGAGACTTATTTTCACATAGGAGAGCACATCAGGTCACTACGAGGAATGGGGCTGCCTCTCAAAGTTGCTTCTTGAAAGTATCACTGGAGTACGGAGTGACCACTCCTTTAAGAAGCAGCCGGCTCACTGCTTCAGACTCTGTGTCTCCCTCTCTCTCTGCCCCTCCCCCACTCACACTCTGTCTCTCTCTCTCTCTCTCTCTCTCTCTCTCAAAAATAAACATCAAAAAAAATTAAAAAACAAAAAAGAAGTAGCCGGCTCAGGTCATGCTCACGGTTCGTGAGTTCGATCTCCGTGTTGGGCTCTGTGCCGACAGTGTGGAACCTGTTTGGGATTCTCTCTCTCCTTCTCTCCCCCCCCCCCCCCCGCTCACTCTCTCTCTCTCTCTCTCAAAATAAGTAAATAAACTCAAAACAATTTTTAGAACAAAGATTTTATTTTTTTTAAGTAATCTCTCCACCCATCTTGGGGCTCGAACTCACAACCCCAAGACCAAGAGTTGCATGCTTCACCAACTGAGCCAGTCAGGTGCCCCCGGGAAGGACTTCTTACAAAAGTGTGGTCCCACCAAGAAGCCATTATTACCTCTCAGACTGAAGAAATAGGGGGAGGAAATCTTGATAAGAGCTTGGTAAGAACAGGAGAGGCAATAGCCCGAGAGGGAACACCTACTCCCAGAGCCACTAAGGCACAGCCAGAAGGCATGCCCAACTTCCATTTCACAATGGCGCCTTCACTGGCTCAACCAACCAGCACCCAGTTGATATGAAGCCCAGGAGATCCAGCCCATAGCGTCAGCCCCACAGGGCACGGGGCCAGAGAAAGGAAGACAAACAGATCTGGAGAGACAAAGAGAGAATGTGAAGAAGTTTGGAATATTTGACAAATTTGTCTCACTGATATTTTCCTGTTGAAGAATATATGTGCAAAAGTAATAAATGAAAAACACAAAACTCTAAATACATATAGAAGAGCTGTTGCAGTGAGTACAAAACAAAAATTCTAAGGAACAGACATTGTGTCAGCTTAACTGCAAGATTTTGTTTCCCTAATAGTTTATAAAATACTGGTGAGTCATATAATCAGTAGCATCCTGCTGGGTTTTTTTAAAAAAAGTATTTGGTGGGGCACCTGGGTGGCTCAGTCGGTTAAGTATTTGACTTCGACTCAGGTCATAATCTCACGGTTCGTGAGTTCAAGCCCCATGTCGGGCTCTGTGCTGACAACTCGGAGCTGGAGCCTGCTTCAGATTCTGTGTCTCCTTCTCTCTCTGCCTCTCCCCTGCTCATTCCCTCTCTCTCTCTCCCCTCTCTCTCTCTCTCAAAAATAAATAAACATTAAAAAAAAAAGTATTGGGTAAGTTAGGGTGCGTTCCATTGCAAGTAACAGAAAACTCCATGCAAAGCGGTAGACAGAACTAACAGTAACTGCTTCCTGTAACTAGAAAGTCCATATCTAGGCTGGACTATTGGACTGGGTAGATTTGGTGGCCCAATAATGTCACCAGTACATGGCTTCTTTGTGGCTTTCCACTCTGTCTTCCATTCTATTATATTATCCTAGAGATGGCTCCTTTCTTGTGGATGAAATAAGGCAGCAAATAACTCCATGACTTACATCTTTCTTGATAGGCATGGAGAGAGAAAGAGTTGTTTCTGGAAATTCTCTGAGGAGATCTTTCCTAGAAACATCTGGAACACTTCCTCGTATATCTCCAAATATCTGCTCCATAACTACGGCCAACAGTAGAATTATATCAACTGGCATAGCCTTAAGCCACATGACCTGTCCCTAGAGTCAGGGTAGAGTTAATGTCCCCAGCCAGATGACTATGCTACAGAATCATAGATCACAACATCCTCCCCCCAAAATATCAGGGTAATTACCAAGAGAAGGGCAAATAGATGCTTGGGAGGGAGTTCCTACATCCACAACACTACTAAACTGCAAAATTTGCATTACACTTAATAGCTTTAGAAAAATATATCACACATTGGGACGCCTGGGTGGCTCAGTCAGTTAAGCGTCCAACTTTGGCTCCTATCGAGATCTCATGGTTCATGAGATCGAGCCCCAAATCGGTCTCCGTGCTGACAGCTCAGAGCCTGGAGCCTGCTTCAGATTCTCCCTGTCTCTGTCTCTCTCTCTCTCTCTCTCTCTCTCTCTCTCTCTCTCTTCCCCTCCTCCACTCATGTGCTCTCTCTCTCTTTCTCTCTCTCTCAAAAATAAATAAACATTTAAAAAAATTAAAGAAAAATATGTCACAGCTAAGCAGTGGTCAAGAGTCTTAATAGCAAACGATGGAATCACTCTGGCCGATGGAAAAAGAAAAGCATTTTGTTAAGTTTTGTGTGGCTCCCAGAATCTTCAGAAGGGCCGGGCATCTGGACCAGAGAGCGATGCAACCACACCAACTTTTCGCCATCGAAACACACTCTAAATGCCATTTGATAACGCAACATTCAGAACTGGGTGTTAGAAATTGCCAGCACCAGTGCCGAAAAACAGTACGTGTCTGCCATCAGGCCCGCCCCGAGACTGGTCTCCAAGGATGCTTCACCGGCATCCAAGTCTCATGTGGACACGTCTGACTGGCAGAGCCCTGGCCAGGCGCCTGAACCCTAGCTCCCAGGTAGCCTGGTCCCGAGTAGATGTCAGGGATGCGGTGTGGGAAGCGTTGAGGGTAAGAGAGGATCCAGAAGATTTTGAACAGCCACAGATACTGTGTTGCATATTATCGCATGGGACACTATTCCTTGTTCTCGGAGGTCCAGGAAAAGGTACTCGAAGGCGAATGAATCACGGCCCAGAGACACGAGAGTTTGGGCCTCCGATGACCCACAAAAGGCCTCGCCCGACAGTTAATCGAGTGGTGTTATGAACGGTGGGAGGAAAAGCCTGCTCATCTATCTCGATCATTACCTCTACGAAGCCCCAAATCCGTTTTATCATAGAACCCGCGGCGATCCCTGCAATGACTCTAACTCCTTATTTAAATAACTGTCCTGTGTATTACCTCTCTATCACTTAGTTTCTGGTCTCCTCCTGACAAAATCCTTATCTTTCATAATACACCACAGATATTAAAACCTACTAAGAGCAGCAAGAAGTATTTAGGGTTCGTTTATCTTTTCTGACGTGGCATGTTCACTATTAGGGTTCTAGAAAGTGCACAACTACGCAGGTAGGCTAACTGACATCGCCTTTACTGGAAATTTTATAAGAATAGACACCACTTGTAAAGAAATACGAAAACGTTATATATCGGATACCAACTCCGTGTACCCGTGTTTTCTGCAAAGACGATCTCATTTAATCTTCCCAAGAAGAGGAAGGTCGGTATTATTATCCCCATTTTACCAGAAAGGAAACTGAGGCTCAGACACCTTACCCATCTCGCCCTCAGTCGCCTAACCTGCCTCCTGGAATCGTCCACACTCAAAATCTTGTCACTTGGAAGTAGAGACGACCCGCCTCCGAGACAGGGTGGGGTTCTTCTCTCGCCCCAAACTTCCGGACTGTGCGCCCCCCAAAATTGATTTTCCCCGCACGGAGACACCGCGTCTGGTTTCAGCGTGCATCTCGGATGGCAGTTTCTCCAACCCATCTGGCCTTGGTTTCTTCCAGCCTTCATTAAGTCTAATTTCATTATCACCTGTTCTGGTGTGACCCCGAGTTCGCCGCGCACTTCTCCCCTTCCCCCCGGGAAATGAATTTCCGTCTCTGCATCAGCTCTCCATCCAACCGTGTGAGCCCGGAGGCAAAGCGCTCATTTGTATGTGAGGACTGTCCATCTCTCCTGTCGTCGCCAGCCACCTCCTAAGGCTCTGACTCTTCGGTCATCTCTGGCTGCGGATGAGACCGAGGGGAATTTCGTAACAAGCACGGGTGTGCACGCGTGTGCGTGTGTGTGTGCGCGCGCGTGCGCGTGTGCACGTGGCATCACTCAGCTGATCTTTATTGCCTTTACGACTCGTATTTCTGCCTCGCCTCTAAATCTCCTTACACCCTCTTAATTTCACTTCACGGATTCTCACGAATTCACCCCAGGATCTAATATAGCTCCCGTATCCTCTGGGAGAAATAATAAATAATTTTCTCGTCTGGTAACAAATTAGATGGTGTTTGGCAGCAATTATTTGATTAGCTCGGCAAGGCCAAATTTCTCAAAACGGTACCTAAATGGGAGGCTATTCCGTCAGTATCAACGGAGTGTGCCTCAGAAAGCTCGGAAGTCAGACCGAATGGGAAAAAGACACAAAAGGCCAGACAAGGGAGGAAAAAAACCCACCTCCCCTCCTTTTCCCTTCCTCCTACCTAACCCCGCCTTCCCCTTGCCAACCCTCAGCATCAGGGATGTTCTCTGGTTAGAGAGGCCGGATAAAATAGCAGGGCAATAACGTTTTATTTCTGTTCTGTTGTCAATGAGCCTGAGCTAAAACCTTTGTATCCCCAGTCTTCTCTTCCCATAAACGTATCTCAAACAGAAAGAGGGCGGTGAGATTGGAGTGTGTGATGTCAGGAGATATTTCACATATGCACGTATGGCCACGCTATTACTGGAATTCCCGTTCTCTTACAAATGCAAGGCAGTACTCTTTGGTGAGCGAATCGCATTTTAATACACTTCAGTTTCCAACTACTACACTTCACATGAGGCAGGATTCTAACGTAAGTGACATAGAGCCTCCATTAAAAATTGCTTTCTGCTTTCGTGGTTTTCCCAAGAGGTAAATTGTCGTCGCTATGACCATGAACTCTCTCTCTTTCACGCTAGTGGGCGAAAGAGGTGTTAGGAAGGCAAACCAAGGTGGGAAGGACAAATAGTGTTTCTGATTTCAAGAAGTAAACACACACACAGAAGATTGGGCCACTCTGATCAAGACAGGAAGAGACAAACAAGTTCAGAGGGCTTTCAGGGGAGAAGTGGGAGCTATTTGACAAGGGGAATGGCAAAAAACAAAGTTGACTCTCTCCGAGAAAAGTTACGTTGAATTCGATTTCTCTCCAGACTCATCCTAAGACATTTTTCCCCGGAGGCCTGCAATGGACTTTTTGAAGGACATGTGACAGCTCTTGGTACTGAATTCAGTCCCAGTGCACTATTTTGAAAGCGGTCACGGTTGTAGCTGTTCGCCGGGATGCGTACAGCCGTCAGATAAGCAATTGACCGTGAAATAATAGTACATGGCTTTTAATATATACCCTCTGGTTATGGGTGTGCATACTAAGCATACAGTATTTAAAAATATATGCCTATACGTAGAAACACACAAACCCCGCAAGCTAAAGCTGTCTATATCTAAATGGACTGCCAGCTGCTTGAAATTTCCCCTCGACTCTCCCTAAGGTCTCAGGTGTAGGATTCATGAGCCAATGTCTCAGCTAGAACAGGTGTCTATCGCTGGGTAAATAGCAATTAGGCCCAAATTTCAGACTTTTTTTTTTTTTTTTTCAAATCCCTTTCGGAGGAAAAGCCCAGGAATAAATAGTTGCTGTAACGGCCAGGGGTATTGTGTAGCATTATAGCCTCCAGCTGGTCTATTACATACTATAGACAGGCAAAGAATACGAGCACCTGACAGATGTGTTCTGTTAGCTTCATTAGGAAAGAAACAAAGAAACTCCTCAATTAATAGCAGCGGAGCCAAATGGGGGTGGGAGGGGGGAGCTTGAGGGGAGAGGAATCATAGCCTGTTATTTAAACAGAGTCAGCGAGCCTTTCACTAGTGGCTTAATATGATTCATTAATAAAAACAGCTTTTTGAATGCCCAGTTTAAGTCAAAAGAAATCACCAGCATTTTTTTTCCCTAGCAAAGGAAGGGCAAAATGACAAATTGCCGCTGTTAAATTCATTTCATGTGGGGATGGCCTTTCTCAAAGATCTCTTAAACTGCAAGGCTGGGTGTTTGTCACATTAAGTGGCAGAGCGGTTCTCAAAAATCGAGTGGGGCACATCGGGGTCTCAGATGAACGGCCGGGAGTGGCCATCCAATAATTTTATATATCCAGACCAGGAAGCATTTCGTGTTGTTTGAATGAACGAGCATTTTTAAAGTAAGGAAATGCAGCTCTTACCCTGAAGAAAGGAAAATCTGTCTGTGGAATCACTTTTAATTTTTTTTTTTTTTTTCCTTCTTGCAAATGGTTTGAAGAACCGGGGAAGTCCTGTGACTGTGGGGCTCATTTCTTAACAAGGAGTACAAGTCTGGTGGTTTCTCCTTTTGTATTTCCTTCACTGAAGATGTACACTGAACCCACGCACAACATAATATACAACTGTGAATGGGGGAGCTACCTATTGTGTTCGCAGGACAGGAGTTCTGAACGAAAATGGTTCTTTTTCCACTCGAGTCAGAATCCGTGGCAACAACGCCCCCTTTATAATAATGCTTCTCTACTTACGATTTTTGTGCGGTATATTAAAGAATGTTGCTTGCTACCGGGAGGCTAAAGTAGACATTATGACCCAGTTACTGGATACGAGGAGAGAAAAATAAATTCTGGGCCCTTGCCCTTCGACCCACCCCCTATCACCTCCACTCAATTTACACGACACAGGTGAAAAGCACTTAAAGATAAGAATCTGGAGATTTCGGGGAAAATTCTGGCCTATCATCCAGGTAATTCAGCCATAATCCAGGTTAAGGGACCTTGAGCATATTAACCTGCGTCGTCTTCTTATATGCTAAGAATTCATGGAGAGCAGGAACAGTGGAGGGAAGAACCACGGGAGCCCTGGAGTAACCTAGGCCAGCAAGGATGTGCTCCAAAATCAGAACGGGATGATCATCTGTCTAATTGGGATGTTGTCCCGCCAAAGAAATAGAAATCAAAACATAAATGGTCGTGGCCAAATATGATGGGCCAGGCTCTTTGTGATGGAAATGTAATTGTAAATCTTGATGGCCAACTCGGGCTGTGATGTCTTGGTGCTCTTCAATTTTTAAAATACACTCTTGGCTTCTATTTGTAATCCCCCCCCCCCCCAAATAATAGCCACAGAACAAGAAGGGCTAATATCTACTCCCACGTGAGCAGGAATGAAAAGGAAAAACAGCAAGCTTTCCTGGAAGCAAAGGCATTTTTCACCCCGAAGTGTCTTCTTATACTTCTAATATTTCACATTTGACAGCAAAGAACTGAAAACATGAAGGATGGAAGTTCAGAACGTGACACCATTATGTTCAGACTCTAAGTCATTACGGATGCTAATCTTCAGAAAGTAGGAACAGTTCCCCTGGTAAGTTACCATTCATTATAACTTACAGTTTCTTCCCAGAGACCTACTGAAAGAAAACTTCATTATCATGTGTGGGCAGATCTTCATAGAACGCAATCTTTCCAACCTCCCATCAGCTCTCGTGAGGGTGCGGGAGATGTACCGAACTCCCACCCAGAGATGAGGCCAAAGCTCAAAATCACACACACAAAAATCACTTGGTACAAACTAACGAATTGCAATCCCAGCCTGCGTGTTCAGATCACAAGACGCGGTGTATTTCAGCGCATTTAGAAAGATGCACTTTGGACTTTTATTGTTTTTCCTTTCTCACCTCTGCGCCAAGTGCCGTTTTCCTCTCTTGGTGCTTTAAACAGCTCAGAAGCACTGATGCACATTTGGTCCCAAACAATGCCGGACGCCTTGAACGTTACTCCTGACTCCTCATTCTCCCTTGCTCCCGTATGCGCCGCATTCTGATACCCTTGCCTTGTACAGGAGGTACACCCTGCTGTCCATCCACCCCCTCCTCGTCCAGTCCCATGTCATTTCTCACTGGGACCACTGCAAAGTCCTCTCGGTTGCTCTCTTTGCTTTCTGGATTAAACCCTTGAAACCAGTCTTCACGCACCTGACCCAAGGGGTTTTCTCAGACGAGAATCAGACCAATTACTCCTCGGTCCAAAAGTATTCCGTGGCTCCTGTCACTTAGAAATTAACCCCAAAGTCTTTAGCGTGGTGTCGACGACCAAATGGACCTTCTCCTGCCGTCCCCAGGATCATCAGTTCCAGCACCTCTGCTGGTGATTGTGTAGAGTCACCTACACACATGGTCATAAGTGTGGTGTTGGCAAGTTGCAGGATTTCTCTTCCATTTCACCTTACTGAGAGAGTTTTTATCATGAAGGAGTGCCCCACGGAAAGTCCCCTAAGGACTGGTGCTAATCACAAATGACCCGTAGTATACTCACGCTCACACATATTAGGTGAATAAATGTATATCTCTTCTGACGTATGCATCATGTGTGGTGTTCTTGGTTCATTCCGATACTGAGCTAATGTCTTTATCTTACTTTATCTCCATGTCCCTTACACAGTGCAATCAGCACAGACCCTCTTACACGGTACATTCCTTGCAGCCCGGTGCGCTGTCTGTATAATCCGGTTTGCTCAGTACCTCTACATGCAGAACCCATGACTTCATGACTTACTTTGTGACACATAGAGAGTTGAAAAGTATAGAGTTTCTGGTTTGATTTGTCTCTCTCTAGGATTAATGTTTGAAAAGGAAATTTTATTTATTTTTTTAAAACGTTTATTTATTTTTGAGACAGAGAGAGACAGAGCATGAACAGGGGAGGGGCAGAGAGAGAGGGAGACACAGAATCCGAAACAGGCTCCAGGCTCTGAGCTGTCAGCACAGAGCCCGACGCGGGGCTCGAACTCACGGACCGTGAGATCATGACCTGAGCCGAAGTCGGACGCTCAACCGACCGAGCCACCTGGGCGCCCCGAAAAGGAAATTTTAAAATAGAGAACATTCTGAGATGGAAAAAATGTCTTGCTTATTGAAATTTGTGCATGTGGCCAACTACGTTCGTGGGGGTGCGGGTGGGGTTACAGATTTGCTTTAAAGAGTATGCAGATAGCCTAATTGGGACCACACACTGAGAAAGACTTTTCATACTGTTTCCCCGCTAGCTTGAGGAAGAATCACATTCTTAGAGATTTCCTTCTGTTTGGAAATCGTTCGTGTCTCTTTGGCTGTTCACAGATTCGCTTAGATCTGTCACAGGCAGGCTCAGGCAAATGCAAATAGGAAACGTGTTTGAGAGCCGCTAAGTCTGGGTAGATTCTGTCTCACTATACCGTCCCTTGTTGTCTCAAATAGCTCCTCATAGAACTCATAGTTTCTCGCATCTGTCAAGAAGCCTGCTGGTTTTAACATTCCGTTTTATTGTCAGTAGCTCTAATTCTCTCCAAGCCTTGAAACCACACAATGAAATTTTATGGGCATTGGAATTTTTAAGAAAAAACACAAACTTTTGTACCATTTTCATTATGTTTGAGGTTGGTGCTTGTGATCTTTTCTTCCATTCTACGGTTTCCTTCTAACTGGAGTCACACACACACACACACACACACACACACACAGAGGAAATAATCGGCTTTTTTTTGGTACAGTGTAGAAACCCTTTGAGTGGCAAAATTTTCAAAAGAAAAATGATTAATAATCCCAGGAACTTCTCTTAAGGGATAACTTAAGAGAAAAGAAAAATCCATAAGAAAAGAATAAATACAACTATACAATTTTAAAGCAAATGTATTAAAAAAAAAAACCCTAAAAGATAAGCTAGTAACATATTCCCAGCAAGTATGAGCAAATGTTTCTCTTTTCTATAGAGAAAGTACATTTAAATGAGCGAGAAAATACGAGGGTCCCCATAGCCAAATGGGCATAGGGTGTGAACAAACAGTTCACAAAAGAGGAAAGCATTCAAACGCAGTAATAAAGAAATGCAAATTAATACAGCAAAAATACCATTTTTCACTTTTGCAAAACTTTTTCAATAATGCTACTCAATATTCACGAGGCAGAGGTGAAACTAGAAAGTGAGGTTCTCACGTTGCTTGTGGAATATAAATTGACCCCATTCTATAGGAAAGCAGTTTGGCAGGTCTTTCCAAAGTCCTAAAAACGTGAGTATTCATTTGCCCTGAAATGTATTTACAGAAGACACTTGGGAGTTAAGTACATCTTTGAAAATACATGAATATACTTATCTCAATGTCAATTTCAAGAGCAAAACATGTTTATGATATAAGTGGAATATACAACCAATAAAAATTATATGTGCCCGAAGTTTTGACTACTATGTAGTTAAATGTAGTTGCTTTTGCTCTCATTTGAATTTGAAAACCCGGCTGATTTTAGAAAAGATACACTCTTGCTGTAATTGTATGTATCTATGTATCTAATGGTAAAATGTCTTTAAAAGACTACAATAAATGCAGAAAATGTGTAACTTACACATAGTAAGAGTGGTGGGATTACAGGTTATACGGCAGTCCCCCCCTTATCCATGGGGGACACGTTCCGAGACCCCCAGAGGATGTCTCAAACCACAGATAGTACGATGCTTTATATATGCTATGTTTTTTCCTATCCATACATACCCATAATGAAGTTTAATGCGTAAATTAGACACAGTAAGAGATTAGCCACAATGTCTAGTAATAAGACAGAAACATTGTAACCATATCCTATAAAAAACTATGTGAATGTGGTCTCTCCCTCAACATATCTTATTCTACTGTACTCACCCTTCTACTTGTAATGACATGAGATGATAAAACGCCTCGGTGATGAGACGGAGGGAGGGAGTGAGGGGGGTGACGCAGGCATTGTGATGGAGATTGCCCCTGTCACAATAAGTCACAAGAAGGACCCTCTGCCTACAGACCAGTGTTGGCCTTGGGTGACTAAAACTGTACAAAGCAAAAAGCAGGGATAAGGAGAAACACAGTAACTTTTTTTTCTTTCAAGTTTTGTCTTTTGATTTTTTCTAAGAGTATATGTTGGAGAAAAAAAATATAGGCTTGGAAAACTTGAAAAGCTTGGACTTTTTACTTTTCCTCTCATAGGCCTTCTGGGAGAAATAAAACCATCTAAATATTAATCCTTAGAAGGGAAATTATTTGTGGCCCGTGTGTGTAAGGCACTACGCTAAGCAATTGAACATATCTCACTTAATCCTTCTGGCAACCCTGAAAAGCAGATAGTCATCCCATTTTTATGTATGAAAACTCCGAGGTTTCAAGTGAAGCATTTTGCCCCAGATCAGACGGCTAATAAGTATCAGAGCTTGTGCTGTGTTATTTTCACATTGTGGCCGGTGCCAGGCACACCTCAAGTGACCTCCACTCCAGGATAAATCATCTATTAAGAAGGGAAAAAAAATTACGAATTTAATTATTTAAGGAATGAGATAAAAACGCAATTTTAATTCGAGCTTTTGCCTTGCCTTCGTTTGGTTTGTTTAGACATTTGAAGAGCAGGAAAGCACATCAAAGAGCGTCTTTTCTAAACTCAGCCAGCGTTGCTTTAGCTGTTCAAATGGGGGCCAAAGACTTAGCGGTCTATCGGAACAGTTAGTTATCAAGGGTGTTCTCCTTCTGCCTGCCCCGAATGACAAAACCACCTCTCACTGCACGGCATGCTTTTCACCAACACACCGGAAAGGCACTCAGGATCTTGCCTTCAGTCTTCTGCTACCGTACCTGGTGACAGGTCTAAAACCGACAGGAAAATGACCGTCTTCAGAGCTGTGTTCAATGAAAGTTCCTATTTCTTAAACTTCTTATACCTGCTCATCAGGAACAACTCACGGTCACTTGGAAAGGCTGAGATGGCTTTGGTCTCATTTTCTTGTTGTTTTGGTTCCTTTCTTGCTTGTTTTATGCCTAACTGACTGGAAACCATTTTAAGCAACTTCCCAATTCTTAGGGCAAAGCTCACAGGTGAGGAAAATCGGGGTGGCCACTCAGAGTATGTGTAGGGTTTGTTTCAAAGTATGTCGTATGCTGCAGCCAGAAGCCAGAATCTCATTAGTACCCCAAAAAAGACTTAAGCCCTCTCTTCTCTTCTATTGACTTTCTTTTTTTTTTTTAAAGATTTTTAAAAATGTTTATGTATTATTGAGAGACAGAAAGAGACAGCGTGAGCGGGGAAGGGGCAGAGAGAGGGAGACACAGAATCCGAAGCAGGCTCCAGGCTCCGAGCTGTCAGCACAGAGCCCGACGCGGGGCTCGAACTCACAAACCCTGAGATCATCACCTGAGCCGAAGTCAGACGCCCAACGGACTGAGCCACCCAGGCGCCCCAAGATTGTATTTTTAAGTAATCTTGACACCCAATGCGGGGCCCGAACCCACAACACGCTCCACCACCTGAGCCAGCCAGACGTCCCCGTTCTATTCACTTTCTGAAAAATTAGAGGAAAATAGCTTATTCCTCCCCACTCACATATCTTCCCTTGACAATGGGGACAAAAATATTATAGCTTAACTCTGTCCCCTTGTTATATTTATGGGTAAGTTCTTGCAGTAAAGGAATTAACACAACCAGAAAAGTCTGTTGTAATCTCTGTGCCTGTTTTTAAAAAAAAATTTTTTTTAAATATTTTCCTCTTTCATCTTTGCTTCACACACTTCTACAAATTATGCTGGTTCTATCCCTCTAGTGCATTAAGCTGGCGCGTTGCTATGTCTCAGCTCTCCATGTGGGTTCCAGCATCAAAGCCTTGGGCCAATTTTATTTCATTTGTATTTGCTGTCAGAACAATGTCTTTATTCTAAAATGCCCTTCTCAAATCACCTCTCAGGTGGTTTGGTAGAAGCAGGGTGCAGCAGAAAAATAATATCTTTTTTTAAATCCGTGTTATTTCTTTCATGTTGTACCCCGTGAATACTGAATGCACAGAACACTCAAACGACGTCCCGAGTTCCGTTTTTAAGATGAAAAGTACCTTTCATTTTAAATCTCCCAGAGACAACTGATCTGCTTCCCTTCTTTGTAACGGGCGTGGGGAAGGGGGGTATTCAAATCACGGCTCAGCGATAAACATTTTTACCATTTCGTTTGTTTTAGCCTGCCGGATGGCATCCAGACTGATTCGATTTTGTACCAAAGTCTCCCAAAATAAAGACTGAAGTGCGTCGAGGCCGCCGCCACGGCTGCAGAATTCTACCACGTCCAGTTGGCACGAAGAGGAAAGGAGGGCAAGAGCGGACTCCGGAACTCAGAACCCTGTCGTCTTGCTTCACCGCCCAGTGTCACCGTGGAGCCTTTGCAGGAAAACGCCTTTCCTTTGCCGCCCAGTGTAGGAAGCGAGAGCGAGGGGGAAGAAGAGATTGAAGGGGAAATTGCAGCAAGCTGGCAGGTAGCGGGCGGGGGATCAATCCAGTTTGTCACATTAAGGATCGTAAAGAATCCATCTCAGAGTTGACACTGATGATTCGGGGTATTAAGTGCAGTTGGCAGGAAGGCAAATGGCAGTGGTGAGCCCAGAAGGGAATTCAAGCCCGGAGAATGTTGGAAGAAAGGATGACAAGACCCAGCGTCGCGGCCGGTTCTGAAAGGCTGTGTCTGCCAAGGAGTCAAAGCCTTCCCTTCCCCCCTGGCCCTCCCCTTGTCTTCTTGACTGCGGTGTCCTCCGTGCTCAGTTGCTGAGACCTGCGGATGGCTGGTCTTTCCGGACGTCAGTCAACTGGACGCTCCGAGAGTCATGTCTCTGTGCTGGGCCTGAGGAAGTCCCGGGCGTGAGTCCAGCTAATGCAAACCACCTCCCACCCGCCATTACTTCCAGCTTCTTCAGACACAACTGTTCGTTTACTCCCATCAACCCCACAGAGGGGTGTATCCTAAGACCTGGGCCAATTCCTTTGATGGTGTCTATCTACCAGGTAACTACTAGGTGACAATTCCTCTTGGTCCTTCATTGCACTTAATTAGCAGGTAGATATTGACTTGCGTCTTTACTTATTTCGTTTCTGCCTTTCCACTATAGAGGAAGCCCCACGAGGCACATCTCATTCGCCACTATATCGCCTCTGCCAAGCACAGTGCCTGGCACAGTAGGCCGTCAGTAACTCTGTGTGACATACGTGAAAGGAAGGAAGGAATGGTTGGGTGGATGAATGCAGGGATTTAAAAAAGAAGTTTCAGGAAGTAGAATATAGAGCGCTGATCTCAGATCTGGTCAGGTCAGAAAAGAAAGATAGTTTGTCACATTACTTTGATTCTGAAATTTTCTCATGTTTTAACCATCTCTCCAGCTGAATGGGTTTTACGGACCCTTAAGATTATAATCAACAGAGTTGGTTTCTTTTTTCTTTCTTAATACTGCATAATATAACGGTGCATCGTCCAATCCGTGGTGTTTAGAAGAACTCTCATCACAAATTATAGCCAATATATAGGCAAATAAGAATACCTGTGTGGATGCTGTCACTCATAAGCTTCAGAAGTTTCCTTCCGAACGAGGCTCATCAAACGTTACATCAGAATCAAAATACAAATTTCTGGGATCAACCCTCGAGATTCTTACTTGGTAAGCCTGGAGCAACGCCCGGGAATCTGAACTTTTAACACCTTCCAATCCTTGGGCTGCAGGTGATCCCCTCCTCCCACTTTGACAAACGGTTTTCGTTAGGTTTCTCCAGCCCTAGCAAGGTACCTGTAAAGATTTCGAGCATTCTTTACAAATAATCCAAGGTCTAGGCTTCAAAACGGAACTAACCGGTGAGACATAGGTCCCCTGCCTGTGGTCATTTATTACTGTTCCTCCGGGAAGACAAATCAATGGCATGTGATACAGCTAAAAATTGCAACTGTGTTCCAGGTTGTACAGTGTCCTGTGGTCGAGTTCACATTAGAAAGCATAATAACTGAACCACGCTAACATACCCAGGAGCCAACATTTGGGTGGTTTTGCAGAAGATGACTCAGCAATTCTCAGGGGCACAAGGGCTGAGAAGGAAGGCATTCTAAGCAGGGGAAACAGAGCGTATACTAAGTAGACAGACGGGGATGCCACCTCAAATCTCTTTCAGGACCAGAGAATCAATCAATAGTAATAAATGAAGATATTAATCCCTCTGCTTTTGAAGCTATTAATGCCACCTTTCGTTTATTAAAGCAGGCATGCACCTAATATCTAATGGTTTCTTGTAATTACCACAGAATTGAGAATAATATTCCTGGTTGGAGCCTCCGAGGTGGACCCAATCACCCTCATCTCCTGGTATTGGTGCCCTGTATCATCCGTGCTCTTTGAGTGTGGGGACCCAGTAGTCTGCTGCTAATGAATAGAAGGTGATAGGGTGTTACTTCCAAGAGCAGGTTACAAGAAGACTTGATTCCATCTTGCTCATATCTTCTCACTTTGTTGCTGACATGGTCTGAGGAAGCCACCCGCCATGCTGTGAGCGGTCTTATAGAGAGCGGTCCACACGCAAGGAATGGAATCCTGCTAATCATCACATAACTGACCTTAGAAAAAGGCTCCTTTGGCACTCCCCCAAGTCAAGCCTTCAGATGAGACCAAGGGTCTGCTTGACAGGTTGACCACAACCTTATTAAAGACCTTGAGCCAGAGGCGCCCAGTTAAGTTGGGCTCGGATTCCTGATCCACAGAATCTGTGAAATAATAAATGTTGGTTCTTTAAGCTGTCGAGATTGGGGTAATTTGTTAGCGTGGCAATAAAAAAAATAATACAGTACTCTTTTTGGGGGAGGGAACTTTACTATCTCGTGAGATACCCATAAAAAAAGTCTTGTTATTACCCCCATTTTACTGAGGAGGAAGCTGAGTTCAGGACCTTGTTACTTGAGGTCATTTAGCTCAGATATGATTCTACCAAGCTCATGCCCTTTGACCACATTTGCAAGAGCATTAAAAATCTGAGAAACGAGTCCTGCCCCTAACTCTACCAGTATTATCCGTGCCACTGGGTTGCTCAATTACCCCATCCGAATTCTAGACCCTTCATGGGTATGATGAGATGATTGAGGTGGGAGTCTCTAAAATCCCTCTGAGCTCAAAATTTCTCCATTCTATACAAGGAAAACAAAAGTAAGTAACTGAAGTTCTTTTGATGGCTGGGGGTTATAATAAAAAAAAAACAAAGAAGAAGAAGAAAGAAAAACTATGCCTCAGCTCCAGACTCTGTCGGGTATTCCCGTGCTCATGCCAATGTGTTGTCCTTGTTTCTGTCACTGCCCACTGCAGAGGGGTGTGGATCTCCATTATCCTGACAGTGAGCTTTCTCTGGAGGAATAGTCCTCTGCAGTGACCTTCCCAGATCCAGCGCTGCCCAGCTCTGTGGGGTGTAAGTGCCAGGTGACATTTAGGAGGCCAGTTTTTATTAGCGGGTTCTATTCTCTAAAGTACTGAGTGACCCGTGCTTAGAAAAGCATAATCTCATTTTTGTAACTTACCTCTTTTAGTTAGCACCTAATGGTCCGGGGAGCCAGAGGCATCACCGAGAGAAAATCAATGTAAAATATATTCTTGAGTACTAACTGAAAGAACTTACCATTATATGATGAGTTAACAGTAAGTTATCAGAAATGTGACTACCTTTATTGTAAGTGATTTTTTTTTATCTACACACGAGAGGAATAGAGTAAATGTACTGTGCCATTATGAACCTGTCAGTCACGTACGTATGAGACATCAGCTCCATCTAGAACAAAATTTCCTGCCACTCAGAAATCATGTTTAACATTAATCTGTTATTCTGATCTGCACTCACTAGATTTTTGATGGACAGATGAACTTATGAAATTTTTAATACATTTTCTAAAAAGCTAAAACTTGGAGCTAAATTGACTTTTTGGTGAGAACCAACCGTCACAATCTAATGTCCACTCCCATTATTCAGTAGAGTCTTACCCATCTTATCATGATTAAATGCCTATGGACACCCTACAGAGATACCCAGAGGAGAGACATTCTGTCAAGATTGTGGCCAAGTTGGGGCGCCTGGGTGGCTCAGTCGGTTGGGCGTCCAACTTCAACTCAGGTCACGATCTCACGGTCCGTGAGTTCGAGCCCTGTGTCGGGCTCTGGGCTGATGGCTCAGAGCCTGGAGCCTGCTTCCGATTCTGTGTCTCCCTCTCTCTCTGCCCCTCCCCCATTCATGCTCTGTCTCTCTGTCTCAAAAATAAATAAACGTTAAAAAAAAATTAAAAAAAAAAAAAAGATTGTGGCCAAGTTATTGCCGACGGCAAATTCGGAGTAAGAAAGTAGACCACGGCACAATCGCAAATATGTACTAAATTTATCTACTCACAGATGAAGAGAACAATACATTTGAAATACTTGTTTTCCCTCAGGCAGGATAAAGATGGATAGATAAATAAAAATCAGCAATGCTGTGTCCAAGGCACAGAATAAAAAAAAATCTATTTTTCAGGGGATGACATCCTAAATTAAAATAAACGGCAAAGATTTAAAGCACAAACGGGCGACCGAAAAGAACTGATGAGCAAACAGAAAAAGAGACGCAGAAGACATTTTTAAAAATCACAGGACATGTAATTCACCTGAACTAGGAACAGTGTTATTACCTTAAATATTAATACCCTTAGAGGTGTCCTCGCCATTTACCCAAGTGGACACCGTCTTTTGGGCACACCTTCCCTCCTCCCACCCTTGAACTACAAGGACTATTACAACGGGATGGTTTCACAGACTGAAGCTACCTTCAGTATTTAGAATCCAAAAGGACCTTCCCTGACAAGGATTATATACTATTTGTTCTCCTAAATCACTAGGGGTCACCCACAGTCAAGAATATCTTTTGAAACAATGCGACCACTTGACATTTCGTGGCATTTGCATATTTCAGGATATTTTAACAGCCTATCTCAGCATGAGACACACTTATAACTAAAAAAGTCTTTGTTGTTTGTTGGAAATTCAAATTTAACTGAAAAGCCTATATTTTTTAAGTTTTTTTTAGATGTTTGTTTACTTTTGAGAGCGAGACAGAATGGAAGCAGGGGAGGAGCAGCGAGAGAGGGAGACGCAGAATCCGAAGCAGGCTCCAGGCTCTGAGCTGTCAGCACAGAGCCTGACCTGAGGCTGGAACTCATGAATGGTGAGATCATGCCCTGAGCCAAAGTCGGACGCTTAACCCACTGAGCCACCCAGGCACCTCAGACAGCCTATATTTTTCTTTGCTAAGCCTGACAGTCCTACCCTTCAGCCCCGAGAGGTGGCAGGGCAGTTAGCCAGCTAGTTGGTGCACAGCTGAGATTAGAACTCAAATCTCGGGGCCCCTGGGCGGCTCAGCCAGTTAAGCGCCTGACTTTGGCTCAGGTCATGATCTCACGGTTCATGGGTTCAGCCCCGCATTGGGCTCTGTGCTGACAGGTCAGAGCCTGGAGCCTGCTTTGGATTCTGTGTCTGCTTCTCTCTCTGCCCCTCCCCTGCTCTCACTGTTTCTTTCTCTCTCTCTCAAACATACATAAACATTAAAAATAAAATAAAATAAAAAAAAAAAAGAACTCAAATCTCAAGACACTTAGCCATGAGCACCTTCCAAAGTGTAGTAAAGCCAGGAGGAAAGTAACAGCTAAACTAATCTGGGATGCAAATCATTAACCGCAAAATTATGAGCACGGTGGCTTTGGGGGTAAGCTTCTCTTCCCATGCAGCCTGTGGTGTGTCCCCTCAAGTTTCCAATCAGCACAATGGGTCAGCCCACAACGATGACAGGAAAGGTTTTCAAACAGATGTTGACCGTGACATCCGAGGCACCTTCTATCACAACCACACACCCGACTTTGGGTCTTTTTCCTCTCTCTAGATCCTTTCTTTTCTTTTCAAATTCTCTTGCACTTATTTTCTTTTTCTCATCCTTTTTTAAAATTCATGCACCTTGTGCCATCCTAATGGGGACTCCCCTAACTAAAATAATATCGAACCTTAGTAATCAAGATGTCCTAAAAGAAGAAAAGGCAAAGCCATAGAAGTAGACAATGGATTAGTGGTTGTCAGGGCCTGCAGATAAAGGGTGGGGTTGGCTACAAAGGGGTGACAGAGCTGTTCCATATCTTGATTGTGACGCTCGTTGCCTAACTGTATGCATTCATCAAAACTCATGGGGCAGGGGGGTCCGGGTGGCTCAGTCGGTTGAGTGTCCGACTTCAGCTCAGGTCATGATCTCACAGTTCGTGGGTTCAAGCCCCGCGTGAGGCTCTGCACTGACAGCTCGGAGCCTGGAGCCTGCTTTGGATTCTGCGTCTCCCTCTCTCTCTGCCCCCTCCACCCACTCATGTCCTGTTTCTCTCTTAAATATAAATAAAAAATGATAAATACATAAATAAAAATAAAAAGGTTTTTTAATAGAATGGATTTTTCCCCAAGTTAGCTACACATTTTCAGTAAATAAATGGTAATTGCTTTAATATTAAAAATGCTTGAATGACAATCACCACATACAAGTCTCATGACAGTCGTGAGTAGAGATTTGCCCATCGCTACATTCTAGAAAAATCACTGCAAGAACTTTAAAAGACTGAAGAAATCACATATTTTATTTAACCTTTGCTCTCATTATTTTCACGTAAACTAAGCCGATGGATCTTGGCTAAGGTAATTTGTTCTTCTTACCAGTCTGTGAACGTTATACAAAAAATGAAGCTTCGGTTTCTTCCCTAATTATTACATATTGCATGTATCGTATTCATGATGAAATCTGGCCCAAATTTTAATGAAGAGACATTTTTGTTCTGTCTTTAAATGTTCTAACACCCTGGTAGGGATTCCAACCAGAATACAGAATTTCTGGAAGGACCATGGGAAGATACAGTTTGGGTTAAAACTTCCAGTCACTGTGCGGGGAAAATTCAAATCGTTTCTTATAATCGTGTTAAGTAAAACTATAAAAATATACATAAAAACAAGTAAAATAACAAAACCAATTAAGTCTCTCTTAAAACTATGAGATGCATCCCAGCAGACTTCAGGCTAGTTCTGTTTGCTTTCAAGTGGCATTTCCTATACAGAACACGGAAATCATCGATCATTGATGGAGAGTGTAGACTCCATCACCCTTGTTGTAAAAACACCTCATTGTATAAACATCTAGTCAGCCACAGGACGGGCAATGTAAGAAGCAAAAAGACAAGGATATTTACCCTCAAGCTGTGATTCCCAAATAAGAGGTGCATCAGGACAATCAGGACAACCTGGGGGACTTGTCAAGTCTCAGATTTTTGGACTCCCCACTTCTCCCCACCCCCAAGCTGCCGATTCAGCAGGGCTGGGTGGGACCCAAGAATTTGCATTTCTAACAAGTTCCCAGGTGATGCTGCAACCGCTCCTCTAGGGCCACGTGCAAAGAACCACTTCCATGGAGAGAACAGTGGTTACCCTGGAGCAGGAAGGGCGCTGGCATGAGAACCGAGAACATCAATGCCAAAGGCAGGTTCAAGGATAGGAGCTCCAGAGAATGATGCCTGGAGTTGAATCCTAGCTTCTCAGCATCAGTGTTTCCATCTGTAAAATGGGGATAATAATAACTCCAACGTCATTAAATTATATCATTCATTTAGATTACTTGGCATGGTTCTCGGATGTTCTCAAGAATCGCTAGCTTCAACCATTCAATTATTAGCTGTGACACAAGAAAGGCAGGTAACATACGTAAGTTATAGTTTCCATAGAAAGAGAAGGTTGTATTCACTGATGCTTAAGAACTTATTACTCTAAATTCTCATTCTAAATATATTTTCCATTCTCCTTATTCAAGACAATTTAATATTAGTCCATTTAATATGTTACAATCTCCTAAATGATCAGGGGCGTAAAAAGAAGGGTAACATGCGTTCCCTACTCTTGCCCTTGAGAGGTTGCCAATCTGGGAGAAAGACCATGCACACGTGAAACAGTTAAATAACAATTGAGATAGTATGTGATGAAGCTCCACAGTGGTTCAGACAGTTCAGGACAAAAAAAAAAAAATGTCGGCTCTCCCAAGTTCAAAGACAATTGACTCCTTAAAGCTTCATACAGAAGGGTATGCAGGATCGTAAGTAACATCGGTTCAGTTCTGTGTGCAGCTAAGATAATAATGTAAGAAGAAGAAAAATAAACTTTGCACCACTTCCAGGACAATCTGTATATGTTATCTCAGTTGGTATCCCATTTCATACATGAGAAAAACAAGACTCAGAGATGTTAGGTCATTTGACCAAAGTCACACAGCAGATGTGAGTATGAGGCTCATAGTCAGCCTTTGGACACTCTGTGCTCTTCCCATTAAGCCATGGAGTGGAAAGCAATTTAACCAAGGCCACGGAGAGAAAAATGAGTGTATGATATTCAAGAAATGGGTCGATATATACTGGTCAGGAGATTTAAGTTGGTAAAATTGTTAGCCCGTAAGATTAGAGACAGAACTGAAGTAGGGCACATGATGATTAGGGGAACTCTTGGAATCCATTTTGAGGGTTTACATTTATCTTGAGGTCCATAGGTAGTTACTGAAAATACACTATTTATTGGGGTACAGGCTAGACTTAAGGAGAAGCAAGGTGATCTCATTCACTCGTTTACTCATTCACTCATTTTTTCAAGAGTGATTTCCTGGGCACTAAATACAGGCCAGGTTTTGTGCAAGGTCGTGGGATTTCAAAGACACGTAAGACACGGTTCCATCTTGGAGGAGATGTTTGTCTAGCGGATGAGAAATGTACATTAAAAATTATAATTCCATTCGATAAACAGTAGAAGTAGAAATAAGTCAAGTGCAAGCCTACATTTGACTGCCAAAGATTTATTTGTAGGGTTTTCTGCATTTGAGTGCATTTAGCATTACATCAGTTACCAATGACTGTCTCTGATTCACGTAAGAGAATTCCAAAACACGCTTTGTTACAAATCCTAGGATAGCAGATACAACATTTACCTGAAGAAGAATAAAATTCTACCAACTGAGTAAGGGAAGGAGCAGGAAGGACTACATATAATGTGGGGTACTTTAGCGGGGTCCTAAGGATGAGTAGAAATACATCTGGAGACGAAGGGAAAATACATCCCCAGCGTCGTAAAGGCCCAGGGCCCTGAAATAGCTCAGCCTATTAAGAGATTTGCAAGAAAGTTGGTTTTGCTGGAGCTTAAAAGGCAAGACTGTTAATAGCCGAGGGCCTGGACTATGGTGATTGCACTGGAAGACAGATAATAAATGATAAATGTGCTTCTTAGAGAGTTTAAATGAAATTATCTACGTCAAATGCCCAATACCCTCCTTGGCACATCTTGGGCTCTCAGCGTATGTTAGTTCCTTTCCTCTGTCTTCCACTTCACACCTACTTCTTTTATAAAAATATACATGGGTTTGAACAAACACACTTACCTTTTTAATTCACTGATGTCACAGCCCAAAAAATGGCAGAAGTGGCTGGACCCAAATATTGTAGCAGCCTCCTAAAAATGTTGACTGGGATCTAACCCCTCACATATGCCATAAGAGGCCCTAGAATTCATTCTGAAATGTAGCTTCCAAGACCAGGCCCCCAGAATCAGAAGTTCTGGAGGTAACTCAGCCCCAGGAGCTGGCAGAATATGAGCTAACCCCGATAAATAGCTAAGGTGCAGCCAGGTTTGAGAATGTTTATAGAAGAGCTCCCAGTTGTGAGACAGTACACCCATACTGGCTACAGTGTTTTTTAAAATATTTGCATATAGTTTTGTGTTAATTTTGAGCTAAAGTTTATATTCTATGAGATGCACAGTGAAGTTTCAATTTCACTGAGTTTTGGCAAATATAAATCCCATGTTACCCACCCCCCATCAAGCTAGGAGACAGCTCCCTCACGTAAGAAAGTTCCTGATGCTGCTTCTCAGTCGACTTCTTCTCTCTGGTCTCCAGAGTCCACCTCTCTTCTGATTTTTATCACCTATGATTGGCTTTTCCTATTTTAGAATTTCGCATACGGGAAAGCACACAATATACACTATTCTGGGTTTGGTTTCTTTCACACAATGTGATGTCTTGTAAGAGTCACTCATGTTATTTAATATATCTATGGTGTACTCCCTTTTCTTGTTGAGTAGTAGTTCATTTTACAAAGATACTGTAATCTGTTTACCCATTTTCCCATTGATGGACATTTGGACGTTTCCAGTCTTGGGTTATTGTGAATAAAGCTACTAAGGGTATTCTTGTAAAAGGGTTTTTGTGGGCATAAGTTTTGGTTTCTCTTGAGTAGATACTTTGGAGTGGGTTTGGTGAGCCATAGAGTAAGTATAGGTTTAACTTGATAAGAAACTGCTAAACTTCTTGCTGCTGCCTTTTGACTGATTCTATGGACTCGACAAGTATTCCTCCGGCTGAAGATTGCTTCGCTATTGCTTTCTCCCAGCAACGAAGCGGCATGAAATTGCAATCTGTCCGTCTGCAGCTCTGAGACTGCCATTCACTCCCATCATGGCCTTCACACACGAATGTCTTCAACCCCCTTCCCGCCGGCTGCGGTATCCTGCGATGCATGAGTGAAATTTATGTGGTCACAAGAAGGAACCATGAAAACTCCTAAAACCTCAGTGTTCTAAAATGGTCCTTTACGTTGTCAATGGACAAAACCACTTACCATAACAAAGACCAATGTCTTCATGAAGTTACACTTATGGAGGGCCAAGAATTGAATCGAACAAGTGATATGTAGCTGCCCTAGAGAATAGCTTTAAAAATAGATGAACAGGGGCACCTGGGTGGCTCAGTGGGTTAAGCATTGGACTCTTGATCTCTGCTCAGGTCATGATCTCACGATTCATGAGTTCAAGCCCCGCGTCGGGCTCTGTGCTGACAGTGCAGATCCTACTTGGGATTCTCTCTCTCTCTCTCTCTCTCTCTCCTTCTCTCTCTGCTCCTCCCCTGCTTTCTCTCTCTCTCTCTCTCTCTCTCTCTCTCTCTCTCTCAAAAATAAATAAATAAATAAACATCTTTAAAAAACATAACAAAAGATCTGGGCCTCGTTTTGTTATTCGATCAGCTTCCACTTGCCGCCCCTAATGTCCAGTTCTCTTCCATTTGCTCCAGAAATAGATTTTATAAGATGATCCATATCAGGGTGGGAGACAGGGGGGTGAGAACAGCTGTGGTAATGACAATTCCTTCCTTCCGAGACGTGCCAGCTCAGGAACAGTGACAAACGCTAACGCTTTATCATAATTCCCCCTTTCCAGAGAGGGGACACATTACCTGAGTTTCATTTCCCCAAAGTGCACTCCTCAGCATTTCAATATGGTGGAAGCGGATGTCCCCTACACCACAGCATCCTCAAGTGAGCCAAAAACGAAAAGGAGAAAAAAAAGGGGGGAAGGCATATGGGAAGAATGTGTGCATACACGTGAAAGAGAAAATAAAAGGAAAATGATCTGGAAACGTTAAAAGTTCCTGTCAGTGTGAAGTGTTACGAAGGGTAGTGTATAAAGGACTGCCCACGTCCTCCCTGGTGCAGGAGGCAGGGGGGGAGGCCAGCAGCTCACTCTTTAAGGTAGAATAGAAATAAAAAACATACGTTTAAAGAAAATCTGTAGCAGCATCATATGCTTAAATGGCCTCACTTTATAGGTCATAAGTCTGCATATTTTTTTTAAGTTTATTTATTTTGAGAGAAAAAGAGAGAGTGCACTCGAAGAGGAGAGGGACAGAGAGAGAGAGAGGGAGAAAGAGAATCCCAAGCAGGCACCGCACTGTCGGCACAGAGCCCAACCCCGGGCTTGAACTCACGAACTGTGAGATCATGACCTGAGCCAAAAGCAAGAGTCAGAGGTTCAACCGGCTGAGCCACCCAAGTCTATAAACCACAAGTCTATATTTTAAGGGTGAGTTTCCTGTCCTCTCCCCTAGGTAATGAGCCCTATCTTCTCCCAATTAAAAAATAAGTCAGTTTAAAAAAATAACAGACAAAGGAAAAGTGATTTACAGCCACAGACCGTTCTGCAGGTGACCTTGTGCAAGGTGCCACGTGCAGACCAGACAGGGGCAGATCTGAGAAAGTCAGAGCGAGCTTCCCTCCCGGAAGCAGGGGGACAGACGACCTGTCTTTCAGCCCCTGTCAGAACCTCGGGGCTGCTGGACACCTGCAGCCTCATTCCCTGTGCCTGGATGACTCCTCCTCCGTTTTTTCTTTTCCCTTTGCTTTTCTCCTTTCCTTTGTGGTCTGGTGCAACCCCATCGTCCCTCCTCCTGCTCAGCCCAGGGCCGCAGTGCAGGGACAGCAGCCTGAGGGGAGGGATGATGAATTCAGAAACACAGGATCAGCGGAGAGATTAGGCTGTCGGCCTCCGAAGCACTTTCCTGCTGAAGAGCAGATAAGCGGGAGAAGGTGAATGAGAACACTAGTCACGGCAGATGGTGCGTGAGATTTGGAGCCGGGAGGGGAAAAGGGAAGTTACGGGGTGAAGGAGAGAGAAGGGGTTGGGGGGACAGGGAGAGGAGAGAGAAGATGTGGCCAGCCAGAGGGGTCTGGGCTGAACCTTTGCCCTTGAGGGAGTGCCTCGGCAACCTAAGGAGCCGGAACGGAGTAGAAAGTCCCCTGGGCCCATGTGGGAGAACTGCGCCCGGTCAAGTGCAGGTCAGGCACATGAGCTGGGGTCACATTCTCTCCCTGAGCTCCATTCACCTGGTTTTTTCCAAGGAGGCCGATTCTACCCCAGAGCAGCCGTTCTGTTCATCTGCCTGCAATTCCACAAGATCGAGAAAGGGTCTGGTACATAGTGGACACTTGATGATTATGTATGGATGTGAACTGAACCATGATTCCCCTCAAGTCACTGCTGAGAAACCAACTCGAAGCACACAGAGGCGGGCTTTGTTGTCAAACAGGCTGGAACAGACAAAGGTAATGGAGGCCAACCTTATCCCTACAAGTGTTTCAGAAATTTTTTGTAGCGGAGAAAACATTAAACGCCATCTTACATGGGAGTTCCAATAGGTAAGGCAGGGAAAAAGAATTCTTTGCCTGAAGCAGGAGTAGACCTTAGGGCATCCCCTCTTCCAAACCAGCCCTCGTCTCCCTTCCCCCACTGTCCCCCAGACCCCTGTCAACTCCTGAGAGCATAGGACGGGGCCACAACTGGCAAATCAGTGCTCCAAAACATCCTGAGACCCAACAGCAAGCTTCAGTGCCTTGAACAAGATTGGCTAAAGAGAGAACGAGTGTCATAATACAGAATGCCACATCTTAAATAGGGGGGAAAAACTTAACAACAAAAACACAAACAACCTAATTTAACAATGGGCCAAAAATTTGGATAGACTTACTCCAAAGAAGATATACAAATGGCCAACAGGCATACTAAAAGATACTCAATGTCAATAATCATTAGAGAAATGCAGATCAAAACCACAAGATACAACCTCACACCAATTAGGGTGGTTATTATATGGAAGAAGAAAGAAAGAAGGAAAGAAAGAAAGAAAGAAAGAAAGAAAGAAAGAAGGGAAGGAGGAAGGAAGGAAAGAAGAAAGAAAGAAAGAAAGAAAGAAAGAAAGAAAGAAAGAAATGGAGGGAGGGAGGAAGTAAGAAAGAAAGAAAAAAGAAAGGAAAAAAGAAAAAGAGGGAGAAAGAAAGAAAGGAAAGAAAGAAAGGAAGAAAGAGAAAGAGAAAGAAAGAAGAAAGAAAGAAAAACAGGAAGAAAGAAAGAAAAGAGAAAGAAAGAAATGGAGGGAGGGAGGAAGTAATAAAGAAAGAAAAAAGAAAGGAAGAAAGAAAAAGAGGAAGAAAGAAAGAATGAAAGAAAGAAAGAAAGAAAGAGAAAGAGAAAGAAAGAAGAAAGAAAGAAAAATAGGAAGAAAGAAAGAAAGAAAGAAAGAAAGAAAAGAGAAAGAAAGAAATGGAGGGAGGGAGGAAGTAAGAAAGAAAGAAAAAAGAAAGGAAGAAAGAAAAAGAGGAAGAAAGAAAGAAAGGAAAAAAGAAAGAAAGAAAGAGAAAGAGAAAAAAAGAAGAAAGAAAGAAAAATAGGAAGAAAGAAAGAAAGAAAGAAAAGAGAAAGAAAGAAATGGAGGGAGGGAGGAAGTAAGAAAGAAAGAAAAAAGAAAGGAAGAAAGAAAAAGAGGAAGAAAGAAAGAAAGAAAGAAAGAGAAAGAAGAAAGAAAAATAGGAAGAAAGAAAGAAAGAAAGAAGAAAGAAAGAAAGAAAGAAAGAAAGAAAGAAAGAAAGAAAGAAAGAAAAAGAGGGAGAAAGAAAGAGAAAGAAAGAAAAGGGAAGGGAAGAACAGGGGTTGGTGGGAATTTCTCTCTCAATCAGAGAAATTGGAACACCTGTGCACTCTAAGTGGGAACGTAAAATGGTGCAGCTACTGTGGAAAATAGTATGGCAGTTGGTCAAAAATTAAAAGCAAGATTACCATATGATCCAGCAATTCCACATCTGGGTATATACCCAAAAGAGATTAAAACAGAGACTCAAAGAAATATCTATACCCCCATGTCCACAGAAGCATTATTTGCAACAGCCAAAAGGCAGAAACCACCCAAGCGTCTGCTGACGGATGACTAGGTACACAAAATGTGGTGCATCCAAACCCTGGGGTATTTTTTAGCCATAAAAAGGAAGGAAATTCTGGCACCTACTGCATCACGGATGAAACCTGAGGTCACTCAGCTGAGTGAAATACACCAGTCACAAAAAGACAAATACTGTATACTTCTATGAGGTCCCTGGTGCCGTCAAATTCAAAGACAGGAAGTAGAAGGATGGTTGCCAGGGGCCAGGGGACAGGAGGGAATGGAGAGCTATTGACTAAGAATCTTGGTTTTGCGAGATAGCATTCTAGAGATGGATGGTGGTGATGTTTGCACAGTGGTGAGAATTACACACTGAAAATGGTTACAGTGGTCAATTTCCATTCTGTGTGTTTTATAATTAAACATTTGGGGGGAAGGGCATGGACAGGAGGAAAATATCCGCATACCTTGAGACGGGTCCCCGTGCTGGGACACCATCTTTTGTGGTTACAGCCCCGACCACAGAAACCATGGAAGGCATTGATTCAACAGCCCCCACCTCCTCATCATGCCCATCTTCAAGCTTCATGTCTCGGAGGGCTGAATGTGTTCCACATGTCAGGTTCCACGGCTGCCACCAATTGTCCTTACGTGGACAGAGTTTGAATTCTTCTCGTTTTGGCTTGATTCTCGTCTTGCGTCCCACCGTAGCAACCGCCGTCAGGCAAGCTCACAAGAGTGGGCAGATGGGTGCAATTTTGACCTAAGGCTAGTCCTGTGCTCATCTCCTCTCGAGGAGTCCAGATATGTTCTCTTGTGAAAAATATCGATCTACCCTATTCGCTCACTCAGGCCGAGCAGAACACTAAGTAGGAGGCTTCCAGCCATGCTGACATGATACATCCTACTAACATTATGTTAATTAACTGAAAAGCCACACATTGATTTTCCTTGAGAGGTTCCAAGGATCAAATATCAATGGATGAACTCAGCTAAGCCTAATTTACTAATGGACTTTTAACTTCTGTGGAGGCAAAAGCTTTCAGGGAGAACTCATTGTCCATTTGCCAGAAGAAATGAAGAACTCACCTCTTCGAACTGATTATGAAATATCTGGTAATTGTGGGTCAAAGTGAAGACACTTTGTTAAACGTGGGCATTAATGTCTATTCTGTCAAGGCTCTGTACAATGCCATATATCAAAAAATGTTTAGTGCTTATAAAATAGTTATGTATTTAGGAAAATCCTTTCAACAACCCAACAGAACACCCTGCTAGGCACTGGGACCCAAAAGTAGATGAGACACATTTGCTCCTGGAGCTCACAGTCTGATAAAAATAGTCGTCGGGAATCCCTGCAGTGAATGGCAGTAGGTAGCCTTTAGTGATATGACCTTCCAAACTTCTCCCTAAAAATCTCACAGTCAACATTATCGCCATCCCTTAGGCTGATTTCCAGCCAGTTTTCCTGGATACAAAGAGAATAGAATCACCAATAACAAAATAATAGTTTCTGTGACCCATCTCTCCTAGGACAGCCCCGAACATCCTCCCTGGTTCAAGAGGATATGGTGGGTCCCCCCGGGAGCTCTTGGGGGCCTTTGGGTGCCTCTTGTGGCTCTAGCAGCATTGTCTTGCCATACTTGTGTCACTCTAATCCCAATTGAGGGAGAGCCCTGTCCCCTCTTATGTCAAAGGCTACTGTCATTCACCAAAACCTGTTTCCTCTTTCCCTGTTCCCGAAGTACACAGCTGTACCACACTTCCCAGCCTCCTTTGCAGTTTTATGGCGCTGTGAGTGAGTTCCAGCCAAAGACACCACTTCCTGGGTTGGCCCATGAAACCTCCTGTACGACCCCTTGCTCTCTCTCTCTCTCTCTCTCTTCCTCTCTCTGTCTGTCTCCATCCCCTCGCCTGTCTGGCAGCTAGGGTGGTACCCAGGGTAACCTTGGAAGGCCCATGTTGAAGATGCCAGATCTGTTGTCCTCGTTCCCTGAATGACTGCATGGGGCAAGGTTTTCCCTCTCCCCACCCCTTCACATACACCACTCCATTCAAGTCCAACCCCCCCCCCCCCCAACTGGTCTTTATGTCAGCAAAATACAAACTATTGTGTAAAGCCACTGAAATTCAGGAGTTTATCCCTGTCGGCCAGAGGCATGCTTCCTCAAAAGGTAATGAAGCTTAAGTTTTGAGACCCCTCACTTTCATGATCCCTTTTCAAGAACTGGGAACCGTCTCTGGCAATGGGTTCATGGGGCCATATTTTTCTAAAGTGTGCAGTAATGAAATGTTTTAGCTACAAGTGGCCAAGACCACATTCCCTTTCCACGCTGATTTGCCCTCCTTGCACCTCGCTGTGGCTCCAGTAACACTGGAGTGGCCGGGAGCACTTCTGGAATCTGGTTAAGGGAAGTTTATTTGGGAATTAATGGGGTCTATTTATCTGATTCAAAGTCGATTCCGGGTATACTTAAGTTACTGTTAACTGTACCAATATAGATATGACTTCCCAGGAATTTTTCCGATACCCTGTGCCGACTCACCTAGTATCCAAACGTGAAGGAGTAGGAATAAAGACTCCACTTCGACGTGTCTTATGAGACCTGACACCACAGGGGCGGATAGTAGAGAACAAGGTCTGAAATGTACCTGACACAGGCTTCTCTGTAGGAATTCCCTGTAGCTGTTAAGACATGTAAATATGGAAGCAGACAATGTGGTTCTCATCAACACCTAGTCAAAACAGAGACTGTCGTTTGTTGGTACATACAATTATAAATATGCCATGTGTTTTTTTTTCCTTTTTATTATGAGAATCACTCAAAATAGGATCTTTCAGGATTCTTGGGTTGGTTGAGCTCAAGCGGTAGGAATACCACGAAGAGGACATCATTTGTATTGTTTTCAGTCTTTTCTTCATCCTACCAATCAATAATGGAGAATTAATTTGGATTAACCATCCCAGAAGAAAGACAAAATTATGTTTTCATTCTCTCTAATAGAAGGTGATAGTCAAAATCGTCATCACATGAAGAGATGATCAAAGTGTGTGTCACCAAAGAAAATAAGAAAAGAGGTATTAGAGAGACGTGTCAGGTAACTGGAAAAAATATACTGTTATTTTTCTGGGCTTTGTACTCTTTGTCAGCTTTTTAAAAATGTAAGTTGTTATGGTTTACTTTTTCATTCTAAGGAAATACTTCCTTTCACACTAAATTTTACACCTATAATTGTGCATTCTTTTCTTTTTTTTTAACGTTTATTTATTTTTGAAGGAGAGAGAGACAGAGCATGAGCAGGGGAGGGGCAGAGAGAGAGGGAGACACAGAATCCGAAGCAGGCCCCAGGCTCTGAGCTGTCAGCACAGAGCCAGATGCGGGACTGGAACCCACGAACTGTGAGATCGTGACCTGAGCTGAAGTCTGACGCTTAACCGACTGAACCACCCAGGCACAAGTATGCATTCTTTTCGTAAAGAGAACACGCAGGACCCGTGGGTGGCTCAGTCGGTTGAGCATGTTCTCATGACCTCATGGTTCGTGGATTCGAGACCAGCATTGGGCTCTGTACTTTCAGCTCAGAGCCTGGAGCCTGCTTTGGATTCTGTGTCTCCCTCTCTCTCTGCCCCTCCCCTGCTCATGTTGTCCCCCTCTGTCTCTGAAAAAATAAAAATTTTAAAAAAAGAAAAAAGGAATGACCAACATTTGACAACCTCATGCCTCACTGAACCCAAGTCCCCGCCCCCTCCCCAACATGCAACTGGGAGAACCCCACTGAATCAGCTCTAGGGTTACCCAGAGATACCAGGTCCCTTAGGGGAACTACTCCCTGTCTCAGTACTCTAGGGCGTGCCCAGGGGTAGGCCTCTTCCCCTCGGCCCACCCCTCATTCCAGTTCCTTCTCTCAAGGAACATGGCACCGGTTCTCTGAGGCAGGAAGACAATATGGAGGCATCCTCTCACCTGTGCACACAACCATCTCTCCCTTCCAACCGGCATTCCTGGACTCGGCATGAACACCTGCATTCCAGCTCCCCCTCGGACGTGGGGCCAGTGGTTCCTCTTGGGGGCCATCTGTCAGATCCAATAAAAGCAGTCACTGTGCCTCCCCTGAGCTGGTCAGGCGAGCCCAAACCTGGCCGGCGTGCCAATTAAACCTCCAGACGTGCCCGAACATGTCTGAAGTCACAGCGGCCCCCCCCAGCTCAGACACTTGGCTTCCAGACTTTCTGGGCAAAAAAGTGCTTCCAGGTAATGAGGTGTCATTCAGTCCTGTGAGCAAGGGGTGAGACCCCTCACCGTGTTACGGATCGGGGGACCAGCTCGGAGAGGATCCCGTAACCTGTGTGGCACAGACTGAGCCCTGAAACCCAAGGCTCTGTCTCTTGAGTCTGGGCTCTTGCCATGGAGCTCCTCTGTGGCCCTGAGATCGGCTGAGGTACAACCAAAGGTGAAGGTGCTGAAATATTAGTACAGCTGCAGAGTTTTCAGAAGATTCAGGGCCGGTTTGCTGTTATTTATTGTTTTACGCAGATAACAGGGAGGGGCGCCTGGGTGGCTCAGTTGGTTCGGCATCTCACAGTTCTTGATCGTGAGTTCGAGCCCCTCATCAGGCTCTGCACTGACAGGGCAGAGCCTGCTTGGGATTCTCTCTCTCTTTCTCTCCCTGCCCTTCGCCGGCTCGCTCTCTCGCTCTCTCAAGATAAATAAACATTTAAAAAATAAAAGCAAACAGAAAACGGGGGAAAGAAAAGAAGAGGCACCTTCCGCCAATAAGAGACATGAAATGGGCTATTTCTCGCTTGACCCACTTCATTCTTGACTGAGAAGGAATCAAACAAATGACCCCTATAATGTGTTTCTACTTGAAACAATCATCAGGAGTATATAACCAGGACAAGAAAGTATGTCTTCTTTTCCCTCACCATTGTACAGCTTTAAAAGGGGTAGTGTGGGGGCGCCTGGGTGGCTCAGTCGGTTAAGCATCCGACTTCAGCTCAGGTCACGATCTCGCGGTCTGTGAGTTCGAGCCCTGCGTCTGGCTCTGGGCTGATGGCTCAGAGCCTGGAGCCTGCTTCCGATTCTGTGTCTCCCTCTCTCTCTGCCCCTCCCCTGTTCATGCTCTGTCTTTCTCTGTCCCAAAAATAAATAAACATTAAAAAAAAATTTACAAAATAAATAAATAAATAAATAAATAGATAAATATATAAATAAAATAAAAGGGGTAGTGTGTCAAAGGGGTAGATGGAAGAAAGGACAAGAATCTGATTTTAGACAGAGAGAGCAGCCTTAACACACGGGAGGCATGATGCACCACAGGGGAGGTGACTCTACGGGGACTATTTCTCAATGGGTGTTTGGTTGAGGAAGGTGAGCCCCAGGCCACCTACTTCTCCCAGAGGTCAGCTCAAAGGAAAGCTGAAGCTGGGACGAGCTACATTTCTGCATAAGAAAATAACGGGATGTTAGGAGTTGTTCACTGACAGCTTAAGACACTGGGGTTGGGTAGACGGGTAGATGAGGGTAGACTCGAAGGAGGAAAATAGAAGGGACGTTTGAGGGAAAGAAAGGAGACTGAACGGTAGCCACAAAGCAGGAGCCAAAGTGGGTGTTGGTGGCTCAGCAGGAAATGCCCTGAAATAAGAAAAGGCTGGAGAAACTTAAAAGGGGGAAGAGTCCACAATTCTGTCCGAAGAGTTGGCTCGCAGTGCACGTAATGTTAACACCCTTGCATCCCTACCCTTTTCCCTAAAACCTCCAGTGAAATTTCTGTTCTCAAGTCGATGTAGGGTGCTTCCGACAGAAGGGACTGGTCTGGGAAGAGAGCGGTCTCAGAAGCCGGGGGCGATGACCACGACCGAGGGTAGCTCTGAGGCCCCGGGAGAATGAAGCCCCTCAGAAAACTCAAGGAGTAGCAGAGATTACTTCTCGCAACATGTAAGGTGGAGGCTCAGTGCGTCTTGCCTGGATCCCAAAGGATGACCACAAAATCTTTGCAGAAATTGGAGATGTCTGGGTTGCATGAGCACAATATAAAATAGCTCCCTCATAAGGCTGATATTATTGTTTGAATCTTAGCGTGAGGCAAAGGATGTCACGCAGGAGCAGAAGCTGAGAGATCTGAGACCAAAAGCGAGGGACGCAGCTAGTGGTGAGGCTGGATGAACTCAGGTGATCTGCTTCCGGGTTCCCCGCCCTTCCCGGGACACCCCCTGTCTGTCACAGGCTGCACTGTGTCTCCCCCCAAATTCATAGGTTGCAGCCCTAACTCCCAGGACCTCAGAATGCAAATATATTTGGAGATAGGGCCTTTAAAAAGGTAATTAAGACGAGGTCATGACAGTGGCCCCTAATCTAATACGACTGGTGTCCTTAAAAGAAGACCCCTCTTAGGACACGGAAACACACAGAGGAAAGACCATGTGGGGACACAGGGAGAAGGGGAGAGGCCTCAGAGAAAACCAACCTGCTGAGACCTTGATCTTGGACTTCCAGCTTCTAGAACAGTGGGAAAATAATTTATTATTATCCCATGGTCACAGGTCCCTGAGGTCCGAAAGGTCCTGTCCCCACGTGCCAGAGTAGCCAAAAAAAACAAAAAAACAAAAAAACAAAAAAACCCAAAAAAAAACAAAAAAACAAACAAACAAACAAAATCCCAAGTATAAACAAGATTCCTGGGATAACGCACACTTTGTATTTTGAGTCATTTCGTCCACCTGCGGTAAAGTTACTCCATACATACAATGTATCTTTTCACATAAACTTCTGGTTTCAACAAATTAAGTGCTATTTCAGGCTAAAAAACAAGGAAAATAATCCATGTGCTCCTTTGTTCTGGTCTCTGGGAGAGCAAAACATCTACCCTATTCAGGAATGAAAGTTATCCCAAAACTACTGATGTATTACTAAAACAAAAAATTATTTTGTATTTCACTTAATCATTGATTCTATGTTTTCACACGGCATCTAAACTTGTAAAACCTAGTTCGTGATCGGGCCCTGCAGAGCAGTGGGGAATAATTGGCAGTGATTTCCCTGTCATGTTGCCTTTAGAGGTATTTGTGGGCTTGGGGTCAGTATTATTTAGCTCGGCACCTTAGAGTTAACTGAGTGATGAGTCATTATGATTTTTAACATTTTCGGTATCAAAAAGACAGCATAAGAACAGGAGGGTGCCCACAGAACTGAGCTCATGGAGGACCCTCATTTAGTTGGAAAGGTAACATGATACACGACTCGCAAAATGTATCATTGTTACCACTAGCGAGAAACATTTGTCCCACATGTAAGAATGTATTTAAAAGTCTTCCCAAAACCCAAACCAGGGGGCCTGGGTGGTTCAGCCGGTTGAGCTCTGACTCTTGATTTCAGGTCAGGTCATGAACTCAGCTCACGTGTCATCAAGTCACGGTTCATGAGATGGAGTCCCACAGTGGGTTCTGGGCTGAGAGCCTGAGCCTGCTTGGGATTCTCTCTCTCATTCTGTCTCTGCTCCTCGCCCATTTGTGCACGCAAGCTCTCTCAAAATAAACTTTTAAAATAAATAAATAAATAAATAAATAAATAAATAAATAAATAAATAAATAAATATACGGTGAAATAACTGTATAAAACATTACATAAAAGTATGGCTTAGCATTATATAAAAATATTTTCACTTTTAAGAAAACGCAATTTTAGTGTTTTCTTTTTTTTTAAGTTTTATTTATGTTGAGAGAGAGAGAGCACGTAAGTGGGGGGTCACAGAGACAGGGAGAGAGAGCTATCAGCACAGAGCCCAGTATAGGGCTGGAACCTATAAAACCCTGAGATGATGATCTGAGCCAAAACCAAGAGTCAGCCAAAACTCAACCGACTGAGCCATCCAGGTCCCCAGAATTTTAGTGATTTCTTAATAGCTCATCAGGTAATAAAGCATGTCATCATCATCACTTACTGAGCATATCTATCCCCAACATTGGACACTTGGTCATTTCCCCCTCTTCCTTGCTTGTCCTATCCTAAGTACCATCTTGACAAAGAAACCTGTGTTAACAATGAGGTCATTCTTCCTTTAGGATAGTCACTGAAAAGTAGAACGTGAATCAAAGAGTGGAAACATTATGAATCTTTTGGCATACATCAGCAGACCCCCTCCCAGAAAGATGATGCCAGTTAGGGCACACATCATCCATGTATGAATATTGCCATTTTTAAAAAAGAAATAATGTGATTGCTGAAAAATTCACCGTTTACATTTTGAGTTTGTTAACTACTAATGGGGCTAAACATTTTCACAGGTTTCATTAACTCATTTATATTTCATCTATGAGAAGTTTCCATCCACTTCCTCTGTCCACATGGCTGCTGGGCATTGATGTCTTTTTTGCCTATACACACTTTAGGTATTTAGCATATTCACTTTTGTCCATCATATTTATGGTAAGTATTTTCTCCCCGCATTTTGCCTATTTTTACTTTTCTCATTGAAGGACTTTTCTGAAAGATCATCCTATACTTTTTTGATCGGTAGCAAATTCTTCTTCAGTCTCAATGCCACCTTACAGGTCAGGGCTCTCATCTTAAATTTTTTTTGACGTTTATTTATTTTTGAGAGAGAAGGACAGAGAGAGACAGAGCGTGAGCAGGGGAGGGGCAGAGAGACAGGGAGACACGGCATCTGAAACGGGTTCCAGGCTCTGAGCTGTCAGCCCAGACCCCGACGCGGGGCTCCAACCCACGAACCATGAGATCGTGACCTGAGCCAAAATTGGACCCTTAACCGACTGAGCCACCCGGTGCCCCACAAGCTCTTGTATTAATATTAAATTGCCACAAGAGCCACCTAAGGATCTTCTCTTGGCCCCTCTTCCCTCCCAAACCCATCAGGGTTGGCTGGCCAGCACCGGATTCCTCATCCCAAAGCCTGTACTGAGTCATTTTACATGTAAAAGGAAACAACTTGTGTGCACATGGTATAAATGAGTTCATGCCGATAAACATGCTTTTGCCTATAGAGAGAATCAATATCTTGTCCAGCCTTGTCCAAAAGAGGAGACAATAACTACTTAATTTCCTCCTGGTACCTCCATTAAGGACTCAAGCCCAGGCTGTTCTCTTCCCAGAGTTATTCTAAGCAGATTTCCAAATTAAAAAAAAAAAAAAATCTGTCTCTATTTTCAAAGGCACTTATGGGTCGGTCCAAAAGGAGCAACAGTTCGCATCAACTCAAATTTGCCCCCGACTTAAAGCCTTTTGTTTCCTGCTCACTTTCGTCTCCAACAGGGTGGGAGCTTTGCTCTCCTCTGAGCTACTCTGTCCTTAAACCAGCGTTTTCCGTTCCACGTCTCCTGGAGAGCTAGAGGGGGGCACCCATGCGCCTGTGTTTCCCCACCATCTCTCCTCGCCGTTCTTGAAAATAGCCTATAGTTATCTGTTCGGCCAAATCCCACAGACACGCTGTCTCCTTCAGAGGGTCACCTCTAGGTCACTCTCATGAAAGGAGGGGTTATGTTGAAGTGGATGTGACAGCCAGAGAGCTGGTCTCGAATTGAGATGTGAGTCCCTGGGGTCAACTCACCAGGGGGCCTGCAAGTGTCCAGAGAAGCAGAAAAAGTCCCTTCAAGGACAGCGATGGAGTCGGCAGCAAGGGTCTTTCCAAATGAGTGCCCCCTACTCTGCAGCCCGCGAACTGTGCCCTCCCGGAGACAGTGTCTGAACCGGGTCATGACCCATTCTTTCACCATGAAAGACACAGACCTGTCCATTTTCCCGAAGAATGTGGGGCTGGGGGTGAGTCTCCTCCAAGTTCACTGCCCTGTCTTCTCTCGTTCCAGACCCTCACAACTTGTGGGGGGGGGGGGTGGGGGGGGGGGTCGTATCTCACTAATAGATTTGAGTCATGTAACCTTGTGAAAATGCTAATGAGAAAGAGAAGGACCCCAGGAAGCATCAAAGTGCTGACATGACCAGGGATGTGTTTGAACCTGAGCGGGGCGGTGTGGTATGTTTATCAGGCAATTTTCCAAGCACGCTGGGTCTCCTTGAAGATGCAACAAGCACTTGAACCCCTGGGTTTCACGAGTCGTGTTGTTTAATGCCAGGATTATTTTAAGTCTCTTTGCTCCACTGTTGGCTGCTGCAACTTTTCCGAGTCTGCTTTTTCTTTTTTGGAGGTCGAGCGGCAATGGGGTAAGAAAGTCAAAAGCTAACTTTCCTTTTTTTTTTTTCTTTTTTTTAGCTCCTCTTTCCTTTACATACTTTGCTTGTTCTCCGACTCTACTCCTCCCTTGCTCTAACCGTTGCCACTATGTCACAGAATCACAGATGCATAGACTTGAGCATTGAAGAAGGACCTTGGGAACCCTGTGAGGTAACCGCCTCATTTTGCAGACATGGAAATTTCAGCCGCGTGAAGAGAAATGACTGGGCTAAGGTCGCGCTTCTAGAGAGTGGCAGACCCCCTCCACCACAATGCCCTCACCATCATCCAGTTTACCTACAGACCATTGCACCCCCACCCCACCCCCACCTCTCCTTTGCCCTGCTTTTCCCCAGCACTTTAAAGCCCACGTGACCCGCATACTCTATAACACATCTCATGGGATAGAATCCTTCCCCGGCTTTTCCACAAGCATGAGCAAAAACAAGCTTGCGTTTTGGACAGTCTCCAGAAATCCTCCCACCCTGCGGGTCCTGGCTCGTGTTGGGCCTCCTACATTATAAGTGGCCCTCGGTGAGGGCAGTGCTGCTCTTCACCGGTTTTATTTTCACAGTTAGGCTGAAAGAACTTGAAGGATCTCTCATGCATTTTGCACAGAACCCAATTACAAGTTACACCTACTCTTTTTTGTTGTTTTTTTAGGTTTATTTATTTTGAGAGAGAGAGAGAGCATGCGTGAGTGGGGGGGACGCGGAGACAGAGAATCCCAGGCAGGCTCTGCATTGTCAGTGCAGAGCCCAATGTGGGGCTTGAACTCAGGAACCATGAGATCATGACCTGAGCCGAAATCAAGAGTCGGATGCTTACCTGACTGAGCCACCCAGGCACCCCACAAGTTGTACCTACTTTTAAAGCATCCAGAATATTTTCCCCTCTTCATTCTCCCTTTCAAGGAAGCAAAATATATATGTGCATTTTTTTTTTTCACTAATGGCAGAGCAGAGTGGTTCAAATCTTGTAGCTCTCTCATAAAACAGACCAGAGTTCAAACTCTAGTCTTGTCACTTACTAGCTGGGTGATCTTGAGATAAATTATTTTATCTATCATGCCTCCATTAACTCGTTTACAATGAACTGGTAACAGCAGCACCTACTTTGTTCATTTGTAATGGGAATTTATGAGAAGTCATATGTGTGCTAGAAGATGGCTGTCTACACACACACACACACACACACACGGTATACAAAACACTTAGGACGGTGCTTGATGTCAATACTCAGAAAAACTTAATCATTGTTGTCTATACGAAATTTTGAAAAAATTAAGCTTTATTCATATGATTTATATGGAACTGACTAATCTTTATAAATAACCTAAGTGGTTTATTGAACAGACCCAAATCCATGGGGAATAAACAGGAGATGCCTTTTATTTTCTTCCCTGACCACAGCCTTGAAACACACCCCTTCAGATGCCCCCTCCCTCCCCTTGACATCATCTCAGGCTACAGATCCCTTAGCTTTTTTTCTCCTACTTAGGGCAAGTCCAATTATTTATTTATTTATTTTAACGTTTTACTTATTTTTGAGACAGAGAGAGACAGAGCATGAACGGGGGAGGGGCAGAGAGAGAGAGGGAGACACAGAATCAGAAGCAGGCTCCAGGCTCTGAGCCATCAGCCCAGAGCCCGACACGGGGCTCAAACTCACGGACTGCGAGATCGTGACCTGAGCTGAAGTCCGACGCTTAACCGACTGAGCCACCCTGGCGCCCCAGGGCAAGTCCAATTTTAATAGCTAGGATTCACTTTCTGATGTCAACATGTGAATGCTCACCCAATCCCAGGCATCCCCTCCCCCTCCAGCCCAGCCTGGCCCCTGCATCCCCCCGACCCCACCCCGTACCTGCACTTCCTTCCCTTGCCTTGTCCCTTGAGCCCCTCCCTCCAGAACCCAACACTCCCCACTAGGCTGATGCCTCATTACTCCTAACTCCCTTCCTCAGCGAATTCTAGGACTTTGTTTAAATAGGCTCCATGGGGTGGGTGGGGGGTGAGGGTGAAAGGATGATCCTGGAGACCCTTCACGGCCCCCAGGAGGGGATCCTGGCAGGCTGTCCTCAGAGCCTATTGTCCTCAGCCTTGGGATGTTAGGCAAAAATCTAAGGCAACAGAAAACATCCCCTTGTTTATTCTGCCACCTGTGTTTTTTCTGGCTCAGCTAAAATGGAATGCTTTCCTCTGAGGGAGAATGCAGCGCCTTCTTGGTAACCCTCTGGACACAGAAACCACGAACCCCTTATCTCCTGTGAAAGACGGCAAGGGAAAGCGTTGAAGAATACCACCCTTTAGCACCGACCATCATTGTCTGAAAGGTTTCTTCCAACCTCATATCAACACAGGCAGAAATCTCTGAACATCTTGCTAATCTGCTGCTGTGGCCTCACTGTTCTGTTGTAGTAAGACATGGCTTCAGGACGCCTGGGTGGCTCAGTTGGTTGGGCGTCCAACTTCGGCTCAGGTCATGATCTCACAGTCCGTGAGTTCGAGCCCCGCGTCAGGCTCTGAGCTGTCAGCGCAGAGCCTGGAGCCTGCTTCCGATTCTGTGTCTCCGTCTCTCTCTGCCCCTCCCCTGCTTGCACTCTGTCTCTTTATCTCTCTCAAAAATAAATAAACATAGAAAGAAAGAAAGAAAGAAAGAAAGAAAGAAAGAAAGAAAGAAAGAAAGAAATGGCTTCACGGTTAAGGATCCCAGCCTTTGACACAGTCCATGTGTGCATGAAGTACGAGAACCATGTGAGTGTCTCCCAAACCAAGAGCATCATTCATTCATTCATTCATTCAATACATATTTATTGTTCTCTATGTGCTAATGATTGAGCTGGACAAAGCCCAGGCATGATAGGGCTCATAGAATGCCCGGACAAGAAACTAACACATAAATCTTTACAAAGAATGACAAGGAGATAGTCAAGAAGTTGTCACTATAAAGGATAATGTTAAAACCTACTTTACATACGGTTCCAGGAGATGACATTTAAGCTGACAGATAAAGAAGAAATGGAGCCAGCCCAGCGAAGAGCAGAAGTGAGGGAATCCAAGGCATAGGTAAGAACACGACCCACAAAGAGCCTGAAGAAGGATAGTGCTTGGTGGGCTTAAAAAGTGAAGGAAGGCCTGTGCGGCTGCAGTCCAGTGAATGGTATTGAACAGCTATGGAGAAGGCCGGGCTGGGCAAGGTCTTAGTAACCAAGATCTCATTCCTCATTAACCAAGGATTTTGTAATGCTCAGTGTTAATGGTAAGCCAGGGCTGGGTTTTGAACAGGAGAATGCCTTTGTCTTGCTTTTGAATATTGAAGCAGGTTCAATGGCGATCCCTCCCGAAAGGTATGCCCAAGTCCTAACCCCCCGAAACCTGTGAATCAGACCTTATCGAGAAAAGGGGGTTTTTCAGATGTCATCAAGCTAAAGCCCTCAAGTTGGGATCATGCTGAATTAAGCAGGTGGCCCTGGATCCAACGGCAAGTGTCCTATAGAAGACGGACGAGAAGACAGAGACCAAAAGAGGAGTTGCGGACAGAGATTCAAGCGGTGCAGCCACAAACCAAGAAATTCCTGGAGCTGCCAGAAGCTTGAAAATGCACAGAAGGAGACTCCTTGGAGCCTCTGGAGGGAGCGTGGCCTTGCCAGCACCCCGGCTTCTGTTGAACCACCTCAGAGTGCGTGTGCAAGCAATCCCAAAGCCAAGCACGGGAAGTCAGAACACAGAATTTTTAAAAGATCTTCCCAAAGCTTAATTACATCTCTGTCATCTCCAAACAGGGTCAAGAACTTTCAATCCATCATCTGCCTTACCGCTGGCCAAGTGTGAGATAAGAACACATTCTCTCTTGGAACGCTGACAATAATCAGTAACACTACTCTTTGTGTGTGTGTGTGTGTGTGTGTGTGTGTGTGTGTGTGACCTATATGGGCCTGTGCGTCATAGGTATGTATGTTCCCATACAGCTGGAAGGGACTAGACCACCTTTTTCATTCCCTTGGCCCCCAGAGTGGGGTCTCAAAGGGAATGACTCTTCGGGAACGGCAGGAGGTAAATGGACCAGATCAAAAGAAGAAGGGCTTAGGATTGGGCCATACCCAGCAAGAGAGGTGCTTCACGGACCATTAGTCTCCCAGCGTGGTTGCTCTTTGAAGGAATCCCCAAGCCCATGGCATCAGGCTTTTCCTCCTGTTTTATTTCTCTTTCCAGAAGTACTCTTCCTTCCCCCCTCTTCATGCAGTATTCAGTTTGATGGCTGCACTGAAGTCTGCAATGGAAAGAATCCAAGCCAACGAGCTCAGAGCGCTGCACAAAGGAGAGGGTGGAGGAGGGAGAGGGCGGACGAGATGGGGCGGTGGGATGTGTAGGGGCGATGCCATAGAAACAGGAGGTTTGGGGCCCGACCTCGTTGCCAGAGGCAGATCCCCGTACAGCCCTGCTGCTTCTCAGAGATGGTTTCTGCCTCGGCCAACAGTCATTTCCATCAGCCCTCCATCTCCGGCCCGGGGCTGAATCCCACAGCGCACATAAAAGGCATGCCAGTACTCGAGGATTCCCCATCCTGGAAACGAATCCAAAGCTGTTGCATCCTGTGGCAAAAGCACAGACCGAAAAAATGCTGCCCGGTCACCCCCTCTCATTCTGTTCAGGCCACTGGACACAGCATGTGCCAGCTCCAAATTCACTTTTTGTCAAAGACTCAATACACCTATTGAGAGGGTGTCCAGGAATGGCCTCTCCTCTGTCCCTTTCTGGCGCCCCCAGGCAGAAAGCCCAGCAGGCTCTGTGTGTGAGCGGAGCCCCAGCCAGCGGAGGACAGGGCCACATGGGGATGCCCCTCATCTGCATTCAGCGCTCTTGCTTTGGGTCCTGGTCTTCCGCCATGAGAGAGTCCGTTTACTGAGATCACCTGTGCCCAACACTGTGCTGAGTACAGAGAGAAGCGGGATACAGAAAATGGGAATTTGGAGTCACTGTAGGATGTCCAAATAGAAACATCCAGAAGTCCTGTGTGGGTGAAGGATTCCCAGCACTAAGGACCACCAGCAGGCATCCTTCTGAAGGGGTCTTCTGGGTACAGCCTGTAGGTAAACTGTCTCTCCAGTACATACGGCTGAGGATTGCCTATTTGCTTGTGTTTTGAGTGAATTCCCCTTTTCAGTGATCTATGCTTCTCACCCCTCCCTTCTCTCTCTCAGTTTTCCATGTCGAAGACATCTTTATTCACAGTCGTATGAACACATACAAACGCTTAAAGCAGACATACATAGGGATTTTCCTTTGGGTACTTTTCTTTTTTTTCCAAACATGGGCTCATACAGGCACCTGGGTGGCTCAGTAGGTTAAGCGTTTGACTTTGGCCCAGGTCATGACCTCACAGTTCATGGGTTTGAGCACCACGTCAGGCTCTGTGCTGACAGCTCGGGGCCTGGAGCCTGCTTCCGATTCTGTGTCTCCCTCTGCCCCTCCCCCGCTCGTGCTCTCTCTCTGTCTCTCAAAAATAAATAAATGCTAAAAAGTTTTTTAAAACAACATGGGCTTCTACTACATACTTTTCTTTCTGCCGTTTGTTTTCTTACTTAACAACACATCATGAACATTGTCCTAGTGAATGGATATACTTCTACCTCATTCTTTTCCGTAGATGCATTATATTATATGGCTATGTGCACAGTGGTCCCACTTATCCATGGGGGATACATTCCAGGACCCCCAGTGGGTGCCTGAAACCGTGGAGTATACCAAATTCTATATATACATTCTGTTTTTTCCTATGCATACATATCTATGATAAAGTTTCATTCATAATTAACAACAATAACCGGAAATAAAGTAGAAAATTGTAACAATATATTGCAACAAAAGCTACGTGAACACAGTCTCTCTTTCTCTCTCATGATGTCTTACTGTACTGTAAGCACCCTTCTCCTTGTGATGACGTGAGAAGACAAAATGCCTACGTGATGAGATGCAATGAGGTGAATGATGCAGGTGCTGTGACGCGGCATCAGGCTGCTGTTGAACTTCTGACCGAACGTCAGAGAGAGGATTACCCCTTTCTGGACTGCAGTTGACCGTGGGGGCCGGAATGAAACCTCAGAAAGCAAAACCATAGGTAAGGGAGGACCGTGTACCTCAACGTATTCAATCATTTCTCTCCTAATGGTCACTGGGTTATTTCCAGTACAAATACTACCACTAGGAACAGGGTTGCTGAAAAGTCCTTCGTGCGCCGGTCCACGTCGAGTCTGGGTTTCTGCAGGATAGCTTCTTAGACGCGGCCTTCCTAAGCCAGTGAAACAGATGTTGCTAGATTGTTTTCAAAAAAGACACTATAGGGGCGCCTGGGTGGCTCAGTCGGTTAAGCGTCCGACTTCAGCTCAGGTCACGATCTCACGTTCCGTGAGTTCGAGCCCCGCGTGGGGTTCTGGGCTGATGGCTCAGAGCCTGGAGCCTGCTTCCGATTCTGTGTCTCCCTCTCTCTCTGACCCTCCCCCGTTCATAGTCTGTCTCTCTCTGTCTCAAAAATAAATAAAACGTTAAAAAAAAATAAAAAATAAAAAAAGACACTATAGCGTCTCCCCTTCTCGCCCACTATACGTGAGAATGCCCTTTTCTCCCCGCTTCTGGTCAGCACTGGGTGTCAGTGCTGCTTCTTAATTTTTGGCAAATAGGTTAGTGGAAAAAAAAAATGTTCATTACACCACCACATCAATTTGCTTTTCTTGGTTAATGGGAAAATCATTCGCCTTTTCACAGATTTATTGGCCATTTGGATTTTCTCATCTGTAAATTACCTTCATGCCCTTTGTCCGTTTTTCTGTTGAAATGTTAAAAATTTTTATAAGTTAGTGTGAGCACTTATATATTATGGATGTTGACCTTCATTCATATTTTTCACAGCATATAACATCATGTGCCTGTTTCTGTCTTGTAAGTTAATGTAACCTAACACCTGCTTTTCTTTTACAGATTTTAAGACTGCTGTCTTGCTTTAAAAGGTCTCTTCCTCACCTGAAGTTACCTAATATTATTGTATATTTTCTTCTAAAAATCTTCATCCTTGCATACTGAAATGTTTACTCTCTTTTTTTTTTAATGTGGATTTTTTTTCTATACGATGTGAGGGAGGGGTACCACTTTCTTTTCTTCTTGATGGATAACAATTTTGCCAGAACCATCTTTTTGTTGCTAAAACTTAATTAGCCTTTGTCTCTATTCTGTTCCACTGATCTGTTTGTCTTTTCTCGTGCCAATATTTTGATAACTGTGAGTGATTTGAATTTTTTAAAAATACATTAAGCCTAGTGTCCTCATCCTCTTCTCTGTAACTGTCCTGAGCATACACGGTATGCAACCAGCGTTTCTAAATGGATTTCTCATCACCTTCTGCCTCTGTTAAGCTGAAGGTAAAGCATCTGCACAACAGTGCCTCGCTCTCCAGCTGGAAATATGCATCATATTTATAGAGTAAGGCGTAAAGTCCAGGGTCCCAGAAACAGAGTCCATCATGAAAATTCCTGGGCTGAAAATCATTGATTTTGTAAAATTTTGCATCTTAGTGCCAATATACTCTTCAGTCTTTGTACTTGTTGGAAAAATTAGAGAACGCACAAATGCACGGGGACAAGGTCTACACAGCAAACAGTGTGCCTTGGGGATTCAGCCCAAAGGAAGTGGAGCAGGGCTGGAGGCCAGGCCAGTCCCCTGGCAGAGGTAAGTTGGGGGGGCTCTTGCAAAGTGACAATGAATGAGGAAGTCACTGCTGTTTGGGTTCCACCAGTAAGGCCCTCAGAAAGCACCTGTGACAAGCTGTTCAACCCGGGCTGTCTCCCCACTTACAAAACAAGGTGGCGTCACCTAATTTTTCTCGGGACGGATGTAAACTGGAACATCACGACTGAGAGCACAGGCTCAGGGACAACCCAGAACCGGCTGCAAATTCAAGTTCAGCCACTCTTTGAATGACTTTGTACTCCTTACGTACTCTCTGTTTCCTCGTGTTTACATTTAACTGTCTCACAAAGACTTGTGATTTAGATGAGCTAATAAAAAGAAGGCCATTTGCCCAGTGCCCGGCCAGTAGGAAGCACAGAGTAAAGGCTGGTTATTACTACTACTGTGGGTGTGCGTGTTTAGGGACACTGCCCCTGCAGGCACTGTCCCGTTCGGCCGGGAGGGGGATGTGAGCCGGGGGCGGGGGGGAGAGATTCCTGGCTTGTACTTCCCTTGTACTAAGAAGTACACCTTAGAAGGGTTATTTATCCATCTAATTGGGCTTCTTTGCATCGGTACCCCCAAAAGAGCCTGAAAGCCAACAGCCTGAATGATCACAAACCTCCCTTCTAAGCTCCAACCTGTCAATTATTTGTCTCCACCATTCCCAGTTGTCCATCCGTGATGAGGCCCGAAATGTTGACCTGCGCTGTTTTATAGAATAGGTTCGACATAACTCACACGATGACAGCAATTCTGAGTGGACCTGGGATACTGATTCACCACCACACATCCGATCTATGCTCCGCAAATTTACGAGAGGCAGAAATGTCACACACTCCAGTAAAAATAGCAACAGTAACAACTGACACTTATGTACTTCCAGGTGCCGTTCTAAATACACAAAAACCCGAGAGACAGCAACTCCACGAGGCTGGTAGAATTTGCAGGGCGGGGAGGTGACGCGACTGGTCTCTGCCATGCTTCTGTGGAGTAGCAGAACAGGGGCTTGAACTCCGGCAATAGGGCTCCAGAAGCTTCCCTTCTTAGCCCCCTGCCTCTCTCACAGTTTTATTTTTATTTTTTTTAACGTTTATTTATTTTTGAGACAGAGAGAGACAGAGCATGAACGGGGGAGGGTCAGAGAGAGAGGGAGACACAGAATCCAAAGCAGGCTCCAGGCTCCGAGCTGTCAGCACAGAGCCCAACGTGGGGCTCGAACTCACGGACCACAAGATCATGACCTGAGCTGAAGTCGGACGCTCAACCGACTGAGCCACCCAGGCGCCCCCCTCTCTCACAGTTTTGACTTGGAATCAGGCATTTGCTTCATTGCCACCTGACCCAGAACCTCCGTCCCTGGACCCCAGGTCTCCCACGGGTCCCCGTGGGCTGCAGCCAGCATTATTGTTTGCACAGCTTGTCCCATGCATATGTTGCATGTATCGTGAGTTGCTTTTGCTGTTTACTGAGGACCCACCAGGTGTCTCGGGTCAGGCACTGTTTAAAGGTGTCACATGCATTGTTGTATCTACTCTCACAACACCCCTGTGAAGCCAGCGCTGTTATGATCGCCATCCTTCAGCTAAGAGGCTCAAGGTGCCAATCCAGCGCCCGAGAATTAGGAAGGGACAGGAGAGGATGCAAATCTAGGTCCACCTGATTCCAAAGACTCTGCTCTGGACCATGACGTACACTCCTCCAACCTGCAAACCTATAGAACGGTCTGACTGCTAACGAGCCAGCTTTCTCACCCAAGGGAGTATCACTGTACCGTCATCTAGCATCCAAGCGAAAAACCTTGGACCACCGGGCGCCTACTGTCTCTGGGTCACGCAGCTAATATGCCACCAAATCCCAGCTCCTCTTCCTCTCTTACCACAGATTAAAGCTTTGGGCTCAGAGCCGGGCGAGTGTACCCTGTACGGTCAAAAGCTACCCCTCCGTGTAGTCACGTGAGAAATGTTTTTTGATAACAACTGTGCTGTGTGACCAGGTAATATTATTTCCCTGGTAGCTGCTTAGGAAAATGTATGTTACCATCTTTTCACGGGAATGACTTCCAGAAAACATTCTTTTTTTCTTTTCCCAAGGAGTGAATCCAGAGCATAAATTCTTACCCTGAATGAGACATTAACCCACAATCTGGATTTCCTCAATGTTTACCTGGTTAAGACAGTATTTTTGTAAAACCTGCCCCACTACTGATTCATTCAAGAATGTTATCCTTCTCAAATAGTAAGTATTGATCAGTTAATTCTTTAGATGTGCTCAATCATGATAGCATAAACATGAATAAAATGGCTTTCATATCTTTTGTCGCTAAATGTTTGTCCTTTTTCTTTCTGCTTACATGAAGTCTCGCATGAAAATGCAAAGGCAAATATTTAAAAGTTCCTGTCGGAAATGCAGTAAATGGCTTTGCAGTGAGAACTTTAACCAACTGAAGTTTATACACAAGAAAATCCATATTTTCCTGTCCAAAAGTTTGACTATTCTCAACAAATCCTTATTCTTCCTCCCCGCTTCATTCTTGAGTTCTCAGGCAACATTTAAAATGTAAAATTAAGTTGTAACTTTAGTTTATTATACTTAGTAAATTAAACTCACTAGTCTGAGCTTAATATATGAGTAAATTGTTTCTTTAAGTTAAAAAAATTTAAATTTTTAAAGGTGGAAAATAAAAGCATAGGTTTGTATTTCTTTATCACTGCACCAAGAAACTCTCGAAATATGCTTCAAAAACTAATTTGCAAAGCTAACTATAGCGAGTAGGATGGAAAACTTAGTCAATGTGGGGAGGGGAATGGGTGAGGGTTTCCACTGAATTCTTGATAATATTTGATTATCAAACTACACACACATATAATCAAAAAATTAATTAAAAATGCCAAATCAAGTTGTTTCTCTACTTTATACCCATACTGATTTTTCCTGCTCTGGATCTGAAACACACACACAAAAATAACTCCGTGCTCCTGGCATAAGTCCCAATTTTATATAATATGTCATTTTTGGAAATAGAGTAGAAACAGAAGAGGAATCTATTATTTCTCTGATATGAAAATTTGCCCATCACATGTTATTTTTTTCGTAGACTATTTGTCTAGGTAAAATATATTACAGCTAGATAAATATTTCCTCAATGGCAGCAATGTCTTCAGAGTCACCTAGAAAGTAATCAGTCCTTGCCTGTTAAACCACAGCTAAATGATGAGTGATGATTAATTTTATGTGTCAACTTGGCTGGGTCACAGTGCCCAGATAGTTGATCCAATATTGCTCTGGATGTTTCTGTGTTTGGGTGAGATTTACATTTAGAGCAGTGGGCTTTGAGTAAAGCAGATTTCCCTCCATAATAAGGGTGGGCCTCATCCAATCAGTGGAAGTCCTGTCTGGAACAAAAGACTAAACTCCCTCAAGCAGAAGCTAAGTCGGCCAGCAGACTGTCTTTGGACACGAACTGCAACTCTTTCCTGGGTCTCCAGCCCGCTGGCCTCCCCCATCAGATTTCACACTTACCAAGCCTCCACAATCACAACAGCCAATTCCTTAAAATAAATCTCTCTCTGTCTCTCTCAATCACTCTCCCTCTCCATTTCTCTCTCCTTCTTTCCCCCTCTCTTTCTCCCTCTCTCTCTGTTCTCTTGGTGCTGTTTCTCTGGAGAACCCTGACTAATACATCATACAATGGAATACAGTCATTCAACAAACTACGGTTTGTGATTCAGTGCCAGTCACGTGCCTGCCAGGTGCCGTGTTAGTGTTGGTGATGCAAAGGTGATGAATACGGGGCCCCTGCCATCAAGGAGTCCCCGAGTGGAGGAACAGGCAAGACAGTGGCAGAGTGAAGTCCTGTAGGTGCAACCCTATTAGCGATAGGGACCCTAAGAAGGAATGATCAGGTTAGGGGGGATGGAGTGAGGGGACTTGGAGAACAAAAGGACAAGCTGAATGAATCTGCTTTTGCTCCTTTTTGGCGGAAAGGAGTGGACAGCAACGGTCCGCAATGCCCCAACCCCTGCCTGGTCACCTGCGCTCACCTACCCTGTGTTGTGCCTATGACCTGACGGTCACACGAGAGAACCGAATACGATGACAGTCGGACCCATCTGCTGGGGTTGGAATTCATCAGGTAAGTAAATCACACCCCTTTTCTTTTACTTTCAAAGTTAGTAAAAAACAAACAAAAAAAAATGTGATAATAGTCATGTCCTTATATTTCTATAATTCTAGCTCATAATATAGTGATGCAATATTTATAAAGCTCATTTATCAGATCTATACATTTAGAAATTGTCACTAAAGCAATTCATTAATTTTTGAACAGAGACAAATGGCATACTTATTCATTATTCATTCATTTATTTACTTTATTAAAGTTTTAAAATGAAAGAAGAAAACTAGCTACCACTTTCCCTTTGTCAAAATGCTCTTATAAATCTACAGGCCATGCATGCAGGGCATAAAATACACACGTGGCATGTGCTTTCATAGATTATTAGTTGAGACATCTTGTATTTTGGGAAGAAATGCACGAGAATGTACACCCATCTCTACACTTCACGAGACAATTTTGCCTAAAAATGTTTCTTCAGTATCCAGCGCTACAGTTTTTTCTCCAAATCAAGGTCAGATTCATTGCCAGAGCTAGGATTTGCCTCAGAGTAAGAAAGTGGAAAGATCTAAAATGAATGAAGGCAGACATTGTTAAAATGGGTTTTTTTTTTCCGGGCAACAACAGCAAAAATTAACATTTGGAAAACGGAAAGCATAAGCTGTATGATAGCAGGTTTGATGCTAAGTTTACAGGATGTTGACTCTGCCCAGCACATAAAGTCAATGTGAATAAAATTCTCCCTGAGCTGCCCTCTGAGAGTCATAGGTGGCACAGGGCCGGGAGAAAACACAGCAGCCCCAACCAAGCCTTCCAAGAGGTGTGAAATAAATCATCGAGGAAGTGAAATACCTGTTTCCCAGCTGTCTGGTTGCTGGCTCCAACAAGACAGAGAACTCTACCCCCCACAAAGGGCCCGGCAGACAGACAGACGAGCAATGTCCCGGCCCCTTCAGGCCCCGAACATCCTTCATTAGACCTGTTAGAACATCATCCAGTTAGAACATGAAATTCACCGGACCTTTGTTTTGCTGATACACGCAGACGGTTGAGGATTTAAACTCTGAAAGAGAAGCAGACGGGCAGTGCACAAGCTATCCCTTGTTGCACGCAGACACATCTCGTCATTATCACAGTGGTTTTTATTTTTTCCTGTTAGTAAAAAGTATGGGGGGGGAGGGGCTGTGGGCACGCACGTGTGTGTGTGTGTGTATAATGGTTGAGCTTTAATCAAAACTAAATATTTTCCACAAGTCTCCAGAATGAAATCATACCCATGAAAGTTCTAAAAACGAGAGATAAGAACATTTTATAACCTTTCAGGCAGCCCCAAAAAGGATAACACTGAATGCTAATGCTTTGTTCAGATTTACAACTTTTTGACAATGTAGATACTTGGGGAATCCTCATTCGTTTCCATTTTATACAGTTTATGACTGGTTAAACCTTAAAACGGTGGTGTCTATTTTTAGAAGCACATGGAAAACATCTGCCTCAGACAAGGTATTGGCTAGATATCACCCCCTTTAGACTGCTCCACGAAGCAGCCCGAGCCTGCGCACGATGCCTGCAGAACAAGGTCACCCCAAAAGCAGGTCAGTAATCGTGTCATATCGTCTCATTTCATACTCAGAAGCCCTTGAGGTGGGTGTTTCCAGCTCCCTTTTTCGGGAAGAGAAAACAAGTTCAAAGCAGTTACATACACCTAGTCGCACAGCCAGTTGACTAGCGACACATGTGACATGTGACCATCTTTATTCGTCGTCGCTAAACCCCACGTGAAATCAGAATCCTCACGTGGCCGGTTTCCGATAAATTGCAATACCTGCCTTGATGAAAATGAAGGTGGCAGAAATGAAAAGGAGTTAAGCGGCAGATGTTCCCCCGGGGTAACCGTCCCCAGGACAGTTGTGTTCTGGGACTCGTCTCGGGGGGAGAAGCCGGTGGCCCCCCACTGCGTTCTTGCCGCTGTCCACCCCAAACCAGCAAGCTTCCAGCTGGCTTAGCTGCATCCCACTCCGAGGCCTTGTTAGAATCAAGATCAGGCTTGGAAATGGGCAGGATCCTTGCTGAGGACCTTTCTGGCCTCCTTCAAACTTCTCTAACTATTTGGGTGGAGATGAAGGGGGCTGGAAGGAAAAGGACTTTGGAGACACAGCGGCGAGAAAAAGGACAAATGGAAAAAGAGCTCGTACAAGCATGGAGGCCGACCCTATGCAGACTGGCCTCTGCCAGAAGATGCACGATTTAATCCGAGCCTTCCTGACGGGGACGGGAGTGGCGGGACTGGGCCTTGGAGGAAGGATTTAGTGGATTATTGAATCCAGGGAAGAAGGGAGGGCAGGGAAGCACATAATAGTCTTCAGGGACCCGAGGAGATAAGTCTCCATTTCCTTAGACCGCAACAGAAAGGGAAGATAAAGGTGGGGGGGTGGGGGGTGGAAACAAATCCATGTAAAGCAGGAGGCATTAAGATTGCCAACAAGAAAACCTAATTTCTTTGGTACCCCGGTGATTCTCAGCCTGTCTGGGCTTGTCCTTCCTTGGTTTCGTTTGTTTTTATGACAGAGTTTGGAAAATCACCCAAGGGGAAAAAAGACTGGGTGATGTATGCACACACGTATTCAAATTAATGGGAACTGAAATTAATTTTCACTGCTAGTGACCCAGCCAGGGTTTTAATGCCACGCTCTGGCCGGTGGGGCAGGCAGGCTTTCTGGGAAGGACAATTCAATATAAGGATGTCCCAATGCATGCTTGTGCCTAAGCTAACACTTCAGTTCACACTGGGGCTTTAGAGACTCTCTGCCTCTCACCCCACAGCCACTGTTACCCCAGCAACCACACACTCAAGGACCTAGTGCCTGCCCTCCTAGCTGAGGAAAACCCCCAGGTGAGGCAGATTTCCCGGGGAAGCAGATTTTCCACTGCTTGAGCATGACTGAGCGCTAGGTAGCAAGGTGTTCGGGAAACAGCCCGGACAGGGGTCAGGCAGACATGGGTTCAGATCCCTCCTCCTCCTTTGGATTAATAACCTTGAAGAAGTTATGTAGCCTTGGGGCGCCTGGGTGGCTCAGTCGGTTGGGCCTCCGACTTCGGCTCAGGTCACGATCTCGCGGTCCGTGAGTTCGAGCCCCGCGTCGGGCTCTGGGCTGATGGCTCAGAGCCTGGAGCCTGTTTCAGATTCTGTGTCTCCCTCTCTCTCTGCCCCTCCCCCGTTCATGCTCTGTCTCTCTCTGTCTCAAAAATAAATAAAACGTTAAAAAAAAAAAAAAAAAAGAAGTTATGTAGCCTTTCTGAGCTTCAGTGCCCGCAACTGTAAAATGGGAAGACAATACCACCCTTGTTGGGATGCAGGAATCACGTGGGACTAAGCACAAAAAAGCCAGGCATATATAGGACGCTCAAATGTTAGCTACCTTCCCTCACCCCTCCCCCACTTCTAATAGGTTACCTCCGAGGTCACCATGGTATAAGGACTGCCCGAGCAGGAGCAGAAGGCAGTGTCCTTATGACCCTGGTATCTTTGTCTCTTAAACATGAGAATATTGGGGTTCTGTTTTGCCAAGCAAGGATGGTGAAAAAAAAAAAAAAAGTCAATCTTGCTTGCAAAAGGCAATGGTTTATGCAAAGTATACATGATTAGAGAGCTAGTCATTAAAAAATACCTTTCCAGCATGAAGGGAGCATCCAGGACTTTATTTAATTATTATAATAAAAGCTCCATGCCGTGCTTGAACTCACAACCTTGAGATCAAAAGTCACATGCTTAGACATGTCTCCTCAGGCAAGGGAAACAAAAGCAAAAATAAACTATTGGGACTAAATCAAAATAAAAAGCTTCTGCAGAGAGTAGGAAGCAACAAAACTAAAAGGGAATGTGGAAATGGGAAGATATTTGCAAATGACAAAGCTGATAAAGGGTTGGTACCCAAAATATATAAAGAACTTATTGGGCGCCTGGGTGGCTCAGTCGGTTGAGCGACTGACTTCGACTCAGGTCATGATCTCACGGTTTGTGTGTTCGAGCCCCACATCGGGCTCTGTGCTGACAGCTCAGAGCCTGGAGCCTGCTTCGGATTCTGGGTCTTCCTCTCTCTGCCCCTCCCCCACTCGTGCTCTGTCTCTCTCTGTCTCAGAAATAAATAAACATTAAAAAAAGAACTTAAAAACTCAACACCCCCCAAACTGAATAATCCAATTAAAAAATGGGCAGAAGGAACAAATAGATATTTTTCCAAAGAAGACATCCAGAGGGCCAACAGACACATGAAAAGATGCTCAACATCACTCATCATCAGGGAGATGCAAATCAAAACTACCATGTGATATCACCTCAACCTGTCAGAATAGCGAAAATCAACAACACAAGAAACAACAGATATCGGCGAGGATGCGGAGAAAGAGGAACCTTTTATCACTGCTGGTGGGAACGCAAGCTGGTGCAGCCACACTGGAAAACAGTGTGGAGGTTCCTCAAAAAACTAAAAATAGGGGCGCCTGGGTGGCTCAGTCGGTTAAGCGTCCGACTTCAGCTCAGGTCGCGATCTCGCGGTCTGTGAGTTCGAGCCCCGCGTGGGGCTCTGGGCTGATGGCTCAGAGCATGGAGCTTGCTTCCGATTCTGTGTCTCCCTCTCTCTCTGCCCCTCCCCCGTTCATGCTGTGTCTCTCTCTGTCTCAAAAATAAATAAACATTAAAAAAAAAAATTAAAAAAAAAAAACAAAACTAAAAATAGAACTACCCTATGACCCAGCAAGTGCACTACTAAGCATTTATCCACGGGAAACAGGTGTGCTGTTTCAAAGGGACACACGCACCCCCATGTTTATAGCAGCACTATCAACAATAGCCAAAGTGTGGAAAGAGCCCAAATGTCCATCGATGGATGAATGGATAAAGATGTTGTGGACATATACAAGGGAATAGTAGTCAGCCATAAAAAAAGAATGAAATCTTGCCATTTGCAACTACGTGGATGGAACCGAGGGTATTATGCTAAGAGAAACAAGTCGGTCAGAGAAAGACAAACACCATATGACTTCACTCATATGTGGAATTTGTGAAACAAAACAAATGAACAAAGGGGGAAAAAAAGAGAGGCAAACCAAGAAAAGACCCTTAACTACAGAGAACGAACTGAAGGTTACCAGAGGGCGAGTGGGGGAGGGGTGGGGGATTAGGCAATGGATGGGTACTTGTGACGAGTGCCAGGTGTTGTATGTAAGTGTTGCGTCACTAAATTGTGCACCTGAAACTAAAATTAGACTGTATGTTAACTAACTAGAATTTAAATAAAAACTTTAAAAAAATTTTTTATGTTTATTTTGTTTTTGAGAGAGAGAGAAAGAGAGAGACAGAGCATGAGCAGGGGAGGGGCAGAGAGAGATGGAGACCCAGAATCCGAAGCAGGCTCCAGGCTCCGAGCTGTCAGCACAGAGACTGACGCGGGGCTTGAACCCACGAACCGTGAGATCGTGACCTGAGCTGAAGTCGGACGCTCAACCGACCGAGCCACCCAGGCACCCCTAAATTAGAACTTTTTAAAAAAAGGAAAAACATACCTTTCTGGTTTGAAGTCAGGGACCCACCAGCACCACAAGCTACCCGTTGCCCCCCCAACCCTGGGGGAAGATTACTTCACGCAGATCCTTAGCCGCCCACCCGGGGTATTGGAGGTGTTGGGCCGAAAATGAGTCCAGAAGCTGATTTCAGTCTACCCTTGGGTGCACTTGTAAGGTTGCCCGATTTCAGCCTCACCCCCCACCCTGCACATACACGCATGTACATTCACACACAAAGACAGGGAACTTAGTCACAGATGTAGGCACTTTCAAAATATAGCTGCCAGGGGTAAATCTTAGCAATGACAGAGCTGCACGAAGATCCCCCTTACCCAATCTCCATCAACGATTCATTTGCCTCTACTGCTGCCCCCCATGGCTGTACCCAACATCAGTTTGCTGGGCCCTCACGCCAGCATCCCAGAGCTCTTGCGAAGATGATCAATTATCTAGACACTCACTAACTATCCGATCTGAATATGCCGATTCCTTAGTCGGGCAAGAACTTCTCCTACTCTCTGAGTAGGAGACCTCTTTTTAAACGTTAACAACCTGCCAGGACCATCTCCAGCAGAGTGGTTATACTTTGACTCTCCACTGCTTAAAACTAAATAGGAGGAAAAGAACACATTTATATAATCACAAAAGCATCCATGCCCAGTGTCTGCGTGATCTGTATTGTTTAAAAAAAATTTTTTTTTAATGTTTATTTATTTTTGAGAGAGGAGACAGAGTGCGAGGGGCGGGGGGGGGGGGGGGGGGGCGGAAGGGCAGAGAGAGAGGGAGACACAGAATCCGAAGCAGGCTCCGGGCTACGAGCAAGTGGTCAGCACAGAGCAGCACAGAGCCCGATGCGGGGCTCGAACCCACAAACGGCGAGATCATGCCCTCAGCCGAAGTTGGATGCTTAACAGCTTGATGGACTGAGCCACCCAGGCGCCCCACACCTGATCTGCCTTGTATCAGTCGATGCAAAACACACGGGTCCATTTGGAGTCTCAGGTTTCACTCGCAGTCATTCCAATTGTTCCTGGAAGTGTGACATCCACAGGCCAAAACTGGTAATATAGGATACGCGTGATTGAGGGACTGCTACCTGCTCTATGCAAGGAAAGCAAAAATGCCGTGTGTCATCAGCAAAAAATGAACATCCCTGAAATTACGTGGTTTGAAATGTCGTGGTCCACCCTCAAGATACGAAGCCTCAAAAACTGTGAGCTGGGTCTGCTGGGGAGGGTGATGCCACCTCTCTCGCTGTGTGATGCACGTAACACAAGCTTCCTTGATTGGTGGACACGACCAGCTTTTTTTTTTTTTTTTTTAAGAATTGAATATGGTAAATGATCAGTAGGTTCACAGTGATGTTAACCTGACGTGAACTCAGCATGTCAACTCGGCTTCAGTTTGGCTCGTATTATCAGGGTTTCTAGGCGGCCTAATTTGGTTTAGGTGTTTATTTTTAATTTCGTTCTGTAGAGTACTGGGGATGAACATATTTCCCAAAAGGAAACAAATAATGTTAATTCCAAAGGACTTTACACTTAGCAGCAAGGCATTCTCTAGAACAGGAGAGATGATAAGGGAAGCTGAAAACTTGGGTTCCGTTTTTCCCAGCTACTCTGTAAAAACTCATTATGAAATATGCTTCAGTTCCTTTTCCAGACTGACAAAGCCCTGAGAGAGGGCTGGTTCCTGTTTGCCTCTCTCCTGCCTCTCCCAATGCGTCCTGCCTTCCCAGATACAATCTAACTACACTGTTCTTCTTTCGCCCCCTTATGGATACAGTGCTCCCGCCTACCCCAGGGCCTTTGCACATGCTTTTCACTTTATCTGGGATGTAGTTTCTTCTCCCTTTTCACCCTGTTAACACCCATTCATCCTTGAGACCCAACTCAAAAGCATTTGTTCCCTAGAGAGTTTTTTCTGACATCCCTGTTGTGAAAGAAAGTGGGTGTGTGTGCGTGTGTGTGCATGTACACGCGTCCAAAGGGTTTGGGGATAGAAAGGGAAGGAAAAAGATATGGCTTCTCCTGACATCCATTTCTCTCACCTTCCTTGCACTTTTCACAGCTTCTCCTTTACATTTCGTTGTGTAGTTGTACTATTGTTGTGTCTCCTTCACTAAATTCTATGTTTCCCAAGGACCGAAACCACGTCTGTCTTTGTTCACTATTTTTTTCTCCAATACATGGGACACTACCCAGAACATAGAAGAGCTTTCGGAAGAGGGAGTGCCTCATTTGTTGGATGAATGTAATCTACCTTATTGTTTTCTGTATTTGAAAAGCCATCCTTCCATAAAGGGAAATGGACTGAGCTGATGTGGTATGATGGGGGTAGATGTTAAAGCAGGAAAATGACTTCGGGGTTTCCCAGCGACGCAAACTCGAGCAAATTATTTAACCTCCCTGAGCTTCGGTTTTCTCATCCGCAGGTTGTAATAGTAATGTCTACTTGAAAATATTGTTGTAACAATGAATCAGGACATTTATGAAGTAAACACTGAGTAGTTTCCATCAATGTTACTCTTTTCTTACATCTTGCTTTGCAAAGACGAAGTGTGAAATTCGCCACTACGATGCACCCACGGGGACCAGTCTAGGTGTTCGGGGTTTAGAGACCCCCAAACATGCTCTACTTCTCCTGAACAACGGAACGGGCAGACTTCAATGGAGGGGGACACAAAATGAGACTCTAAAGCCAGAACATGCTTCAGGAAGACACTTTGAAACCAGGAGCCCCTCGTATGGGTGAACTAGTTCAACAAGACGTCTTCGTGCTTTCTCTCCTTCCAAGTTCATGTGTCATTTTGGAAAAAGCTTGAAAACAGCTTTGGAAACAACTTTAAAATAGCATCAGCGATTCCACTTATTTTAAGTCCATTTATTTTAAGTACACACACAGGAGAAACTAATCTAGGCTGTCGGAAGTGAGGGCAGCAGTGACTCTTGGGGGTGTGACCAGAAGGGAGAATAAAGGGCACCAGGAAGGTTCTGTTTACTGATCTGAGTACTGGTTACCCAGCTGTGTTCCCCTTGTGAAAACTCATAGCGCTGCTCTCATAAGACGTGCGCATTTTCCTGTACACGTTATGTTTCATTGAGGCTCTGCGGAAACTGTTGAGATTTGAAATTGCCCTGTACCTCCCCTATGATGGCCGTCATTTAAATACCAGGATCTGGAAGTCACTGGGTGATTTTCCTCCCTCCACCCCTCCTTTCCCCCCTTGCCCTTTCTGACCCCACCCCTGCAGAAGCACGCACACATACAAACGTGCACACCTACAGGTTTTATGGTCACTCACTGTAAGGACCCATCTACTCCCTGTAGGCACCACAGACCCCACCTGCTTCCAGTTCTAATTCACCAAAACCCCGACTCTACAATATTTTCCTCCCTGAGTAAATGGAATCTAATGTAGAAGCTTAAGTAACAGTATCTCAGACCTTTAGCGTCCCCTCCTGTCCCACCTCACCCCTCCGCACATACACACCCACCCTTCGTCCACAGATAGCAGCCAGATGCATAGTTCCAAAATGTCAAGCCACCCCCCTGTTATGGAGCAAATGCTTGTGCCCCCCACCCAGATTCACAGGTTGAAGCCCCAACCCCAATGTGATGGTGCTTAGAGGGAGAGCCTTTGGGACGTCATTAGATCTGGATGAGGTCATGCAGGCGGGCCCCCCCAGGATGAGATTCGTGTCCTTACAGGAAGAGACCAGGGCTCTCCCCTGAGGCCAGCAGGGGGACACAGACGGAGGGCAGCCATCTCTAAGCGAGTAAGGGGTCCTCGCCAGAACCCAACCACATTCACGCCCTGATCGTGGACATCCAGCCTCCAGAACCGTGAGAAATAAATTTCTATTCCTCTAGAACCACTCACGGGACCAAAAGACATCCTCCTTTCTGAAGTCTCCAATGGCTTTCCATTTCTCTCGGAGTAAACTTCAGATCCCTTGTCACATCCTACAGGCTCCGTGAGGTCTGGCCCTTGTCACCTTCTTCCGCTTCATCCTGTGACACACGTCCCCACCAGGGCCCTCCCCCCACACTTGTCTCCTGTCCACTCCTCGCCGGGCCTCCTTTCCTCTGCCTGGCCCTCACAATTTCACACCCCACCCTCACGGTCACAACACAGAAGCTTATCTTTTCTGCGAGGCCTTCCTTAGCCACCCCAATCCCCATGGTGCCTCTCATTACCCAGTGTTACTTCCTTAATAGTGCTCACCTCTGATGGTGTTCTTCCTTTTTATTCTTTTTCCAGCCTTGTTGGGGTATGATTAACAAGTCGATGTTAACAATTTGACGTTTGACACGTCTGATATTGTCCTAGTCGTTGATGCTCTTGCTTGTCCGTCATCTGCCTCCTCTGGCCAGAATGCACGGTGCACACAGTCAGGGATCGTGCTCGTCTTATTACCTTTCCCCACCCCTGCTGGTCTAGTGAGGTGCCTGGTATACACAGGTCCGCAGCTGAAGCGTATGGAATGAGGGATAACATCGAATCCTGTTTTAGCCTTGCCTCTGCTTTTTGCCCAGAATCAAGTCTCCACCCTGGACCCAGCTTCTTTTTTTTTTTTAAGTTTATTTATTTCTTTTGAGAGAGAGAGAGAGAGAGAGAACCCGCAGGGGAGGGGCAGAGAGAAAGAGGAACAGAGGATCCAAAGCAGGCTCTGTGCTGACAGCAGAGAGCCCGATGTGGGGCTCGAACTCGGGAACCAGGCGATCATGACCTGAGCCCAAGTCCCACGCTCAGCCGACTGAGCCACCCAGGTGCCCCATGTACCAGCTGATCTGACACCTCTGAGTCTGGATCTCAGCCCTAGAAATCTGCCCCACACTGTCTTCTCCCAAGCTTGTGCCTGCCTCACTCCTGCCAGGCCCCGCCCAGGTGGCCTCCTGGCAGCTGCCAGGTCCCCAGGGAGCTAACTCCCACCCGCCCCCCTCTTCCTGGGCCCCACCCCACCCCCCACAGCCCTGCCTCCTCCCCACACCCACCACCCGCCCCTGCTTCCACAGGCCACCTGCCCTTCTTTCCCTCTCAGTGGGCCCCACCCGCCGGCCTGCCTGCCCCCCACAGCCTGGCAATGGTGGGCGGGGCCCCCAGGTTGGCCTGCTGAGTCCTGACCTGGCAGCTGGGAGGAGTCAAGAACTCTAAGCAGGCCAGGACCATCTGCCGAACGTCAGCCCCCGGCTTCCACTTGCCCACGGTCACAGCCTTCACTGAGGCCCCTTCACTCCTAGACTCTGCCAGTGGCCTCCTCCCTACAGCCCTCACTTTTCCTGTTGTCCATAGTTCCTCAACTAATCTTTGAATTACTTTCATAATTAGAAAACTAAGCCAATAGGGGCGCCTGGGTGGCTCAGTCGGTTAAGCCTCAGACCTCGGCTCAGGTCACGATCTCGAGGTTCGTGGGTTCCAGCCCCTCATCGAGCTCTGTGCTCAGGGCCTGGAGCCTGTTTCAGATTCTGTGTCTCCCTCTCTCTGCCTCTCTCTCTCTCTCTCTCTCAAAAATAAACATTAACAAAATTTAAAAAGAAGAAAAAGAAGGGGCGCCTGGGTGGCTCAGTCGGTTAAGACTCCAACTTCAGCTTAGGTGATGTTCTCGTGGTTTGTGAGTTCGAGCCCCACGTCGGGCTCTGGGCTGACCGCTCAGAGCCTGGGGTCTGCTTCGGGTCTGTGTCTCCCTCTTTCTCTCTCCCTCTTTCTCTCTGTGTCCCTCCCCCACTCACGTTCTGTCTCTCTCTCTCTTTCAAAACTAAATATACATTAAAAAAATTAAAAAAATTATAAAGAAAAAGAAAAAGAAGGCATTCAAACATTTACTGAGCATATATTTTACATGATGCATACTGTTAAACACTAGTAAGGGTACAGGGAGGGTACGGGAGATGGCCCCTAGCCCCGCTGGGCCCCACAGTCCAGTGGGGGGGGGGATGAAATGAGCTGTAAGGAGCTGGTTTCCAAGAGAAAGGTGGCCAAGGGCATAAGAAGGGAAGTAAGCCATACCTGCAAACATATAGCTTGTGGACCAGGAAAGGGGTCCAGGACTTGAAAGGGGTCACAGGGACCAGAGGAAAATTGCAGATGGTGAGCCCCAGCGTGGTGAGGACCAGGGCTCCCTAGGGCTCCCCAGTGAACTCCAAGTAGCTGCTCAGTTAATGCATGTAGACTGAATGAATAACTAGTACAAACCCTCTTGTTTTATATATAAAAAAAACGAGCCCCCCCCCCCCCCCAGAGTTCCACGACTTGTTGCAAAGTCATAAATTTACCTGGTTAATGTGTGACCAAAGGCCAAATCGACCTCCAGGCCATGGCCGTTTCATGCGTCTGGCACGCCTGACCTCAGCCCTTCCTTCTCTGAGCTGAGACCGGTTGGTTTTACTTTTCCTTTCAGCCATCTTTGCATCCCTTTAAACATCTTCTGTAATAGGAGAATAGTTAAGGCCATGCTTGGCTTCAAAACTCGAACTTCTCCCATGTTTGAGAATTTGATGATAGGAGCACAGGGCATCGTGTCTCACTCAGCTCGCTGCTTTTGTATTTGATTATTAAACATTAAATAAATGCAAACACACATGACACCGCCTTGCTGGAAAGAACTTACAGACTCTGACGTCCCCCCCGCCCCAGTGACTTTTCCCCTTTTGGCAGGGTGCTTTCCCAGAAGGGGTCTGGATCGCGGTAATATATTGCCTCGTTTGCACGTCGGGAGTTTGGAAGCACAACCGTTCACATACCTCGTGTTGTTCATTCATATTGTCGTAAAGTATACGTGACATAACATTTACATTTTAACCATCACCACCGTCCCTCTCCAGAACTTTTTCATCTTCCCAAATAGAAACTCTGAACCCATTAATAGGAAGGTCCCCGACCCCTTTCCCCCAGCCCCTGGCAACCACCTTCCACCTTCTGTTTCTATAGGAGTTTCTATAGGAGTTCTGTTTCTATGAGGTTCCACTCAAGGTACCTCACGGAGGTTTGAAATCTTACAATATTTGTCCCTCCGCACCTGGCTTATTTCGCTTAGCATCATGTCCTCGAGCTTCATCTATGTTGTGGCGTATGTCAGAATTTCCTTCCTTCTCAAGGCTGCATAATATCCCACTGTATTTGTCCATCACATTTTGTTTATCCATTTATCTGTCACTAGACGGTTAATTTGTTTCCATCTTTTGGCTCCTGTAAACAAAGCTGCTGTAAACATTGGCACGCAAGTATCTGTTTGAGTCCCTACTTTGAATTCCTTTGGGTACACACCTAGGAGTAAAATTGCTGGGTCTTATAGTAATTCTGAGTTTAGCTTTTTGAAGAACTACGAAACTGTTTCCATAGCAACTGCACCATTGTGCCTTCCTCCTGGCAAGGTATAAGGACTCCACTTTCCTCACATCCTCACCAACACTGGTCCTTTTCCTTTTTTGTTTTGTTTTGTTTTATTTGTTTGTTTGTTTTTAAGAATTACCATCCTAGTGGGTAGGAAGTAATATCTCATTGCAGTTTTGACTGCCTGAGTGTTTCTGTGTGTGTGTGTGTGTGTGTGTGTGTGTGTGTGTGTGTGTTGTACGTGTGATAAAGATAGAGATAGCTAAAGATAGAGAGTAACTGACTCTCTTGAGGCTGGAAAAGACCTCTGTCATTAGATTCAAAGCCCTCTCGTCTCGGTAAGGCCAGGACATCAGTCCCCAGAGAGAGGACATAACTCTTGATCTTGACCCAGAGGCCGTGAGCAAGTCCACAAAGCTTACAGAAGCATGTTAGGCTGAGAAGCTGGCATCTTTCCATGCCTTTTCAAAACTCACTTCCTAAAGAGTCTTAGAACCTTGGAGGGCGAGGGAAAAGGGAAGAAGACACAGAGGATCAGAAAGCACGTCAGAGCCCAGTATGGCCAGGCAGAGGGTGGTATAGGTCCACAGGTACCTTTGTTAGGGGAAGGGATTGTGGTCCTCTAACGGGGTTGCCAAAGGTAAGTACACAACAGCCAGGGTCCAGCTCAGACTCAGATCTAATACTAAGGGGGAGAAATCCAAAATCTGGGTAAGGTTACTGGGGAGGTCAGAATCCCAGAGATTAGAATCTGGAGTAAAGTAGGGGCAAAATAACAGGAAACAAGGTCAAAAAACTAGCAGACCCAATTCGGGCTTCTAAATTGAGATCAATTACACAGGAAATTAGGGGTGGAAAAGAATTTGAGGCAACGTGGTTCAAGTTCACTGGCTAAGACCTGTGAGAGGCAGAGAACCAGTTCATCGACATTTCGTTGGGATTCCCAACATCTCCGGCTGGGCCCGATGATGTGTCTTCTCCCATCCAACGGACAGTTATTCCTACTCTTGCCCTGGAGAATGATGATGCCCTGAGGTCTTTCCATGTAGCTGTTAGGCAAACATAACATTTATTTCCCATGTTTTCAGTGGAACAAGCAAACAGAAAAAAACCAAAGGTTCTGGGGGCACCTGTGTGGCTCATTCAGTTAAGCAACCAACTTTGGCTCAGGTCATAGTCTCACAGTTCGTGAGTTCGAGCCCCACGTCGGGCTCTGTGTTGACAGCTCAGAGCCTGGAGCCTGCTTCGGATTCTGTGTACCCCCCCCCCCCTGTTCCTCCCCCGCTTATGTTCTCTCTTGAAAATAAATAAACATAAAAAAAAAAAAGAAAAACCAAGGGTCTGCCTCTAACCCAAATGGATCTGTCCCCACTGCCAAACCAAAAGGAGAAAAAAAAATTTTTTAGACTGGTTACAGTAGGCCATGGACCCTAGAGAAAAGTTAGTGGGGAATTTGGAGACATTGTATGGTGGGTGAGATTGTAAGAAGGCCCTCAAGACGCCCACCTCGTGCTGCGCATACCCTGTATACTCTCTCCCCTTAGGTGAGGGTGGGATCTGGGAATATGATGGGGTTTCTCCCCCATACAAAAGGAGGACGACCCTGGGTGGGCCTGACCTAATCAGGGGAGCACTTAAAAGGAGCACCAGAGACACATCCTTCCGCTGGCCTGGAAGAAGGGGAACACCACCTTGTGAACTGCCTACGCGGGCCACATGACAATGAACTGAGGGCATCCTCTGGGACCCGACAGCATTTCCCTGCCAAAATCCAGCGAGGAAACCAAGACCTCGGGCTTAAGCCACAGGACAGTGCATTGTGTCCAAGATCTGTGAGCTTAGACAAGGATCTGAGTCCCAGATGAGATCCCAGCCCCGGCTGATAACTTGATTTCAGCCTCTGAGACCCTGGGTGGAGGACCCAGCGAGCGTACAGATGTGCTTCTGACCCGCGGAAACCGGCTACGTTTGTGGTGATCTGTTACGCAGCAAGAGAAAAAAACAAAACAAAAACAATGCACCTTGCCTACCGGGATAGGAGGCATAAGCAGCAGGTGGACCCGGAACCTTGAACTTCTTTCATTTGCTCTTTGTGACGTAGAACAATAGATCAATACTCACGTCGTAGATCCATAGATCCTCATGAGACCTTAGAGAGCGTCTCGTCCGACCCTTGAAGAGGTTTAAGTGGCTTGCTCAAGGCCACGCCGCTAATTAGTGGCGAATACCGTGGTCAAACTTAAACGCACCCGTATCTGGAAGGAGTTCTGCTGTGAAATGGGTCAAGGATGCAGAGAATTAGAAACGGCAGGCGTCTTTCACATCATTTTATTGAAGCTCCTCCATTGTAAGCAGGAAGAAACTGAGGCACAGAGCGACTAGGGAATCTGCAGCGTTCCTTCCGACGAACAAAGCCACGTCGCAGCACCAGGTGCCGCCCTGCACGCGACTGCCGTTGCAAACAGAAATCAGCATGTGCCAAAAACGGCTGCGTGCCCATTGATCCCCAAATTAATAAGCAGCAAGTAAGATGCAGAAGGGACTTGGTGGCTCCCCGACAGCCACTGAAGGTGTGCCCAGCTCACGCAGCACACACTTACACAGCCACCAAAACGGCTAGGGCTTTCTCCCTTGCAGGAAGGCCCAGCTGCCCTGAAGGAGAGAGCGGGGAGGGCTGGGGGGTGCAGAGAGGGGCCAGGCCTGTTCGGCTTTCCCCACCCACTCCCCCCCCCCAGAAGCTCAGAAACAAAAGAAAATATTGCAGCTTTGCTAGTCAAGGACCTTTTGTGGAGGTTGATGTGTGTCACTCAGATTTGGGGTGTGTGTGTGTGTGTGTGTGTGTGTGTAACCGAATAGCCTGTCAGAGCCTCATTTTGCACCATGCAAGTCCCACCTCACTGATAACACTCTAAATAACAGGTGAGTGACTCCTGGCAGGAAGGAGATTGTCTGACCTCATTGTTTGCCTTTTTCCCCCCTCTTTGTTCTTCACAAATAAAGGTTTTTTAATAAACTGAAAGGTCCCCCGCTCTTGCCTGATGATAAAATGAAAGGAACCAGTGAGGTATGGTACAGCGAGGCAGCGAAAAAAGAGAAGCTCATCAGAAAATAACAAAGGTGCAAGGTAAAGATAAGGCAGCTGTCAGAGATTAATCCTGCCCGCCTGATTGTTTTCTTTAATACCAAAGCCTGCAATAGCAAGCGATAAGTTTGCTGAGTAATTTGGTTTTTGGTGAGGAAATAAAATTCAGGTAGGCCCCGTAATTGATTTCCCTTTCTTTAGTTTTCTAAACATTAAACAACAACAACAACAACAGAAAGCCCGTGTTCCGGCTACAGTCGTCTCTCCCAGCTGCACTGCTGTGGCTGCCCTCTTGCCCGGGCCCACCTGCTTCGGGCCAAAAGCTTCCAGAAGGAGGGCAGGAGTGAGGGAGACAAGTTCCCCCTCTCTCAGCAACATTAGGTGCAATTTATATGAAATTCTCAAATCCGCGTCCCTTACGGACTGAATGGTACCCTTCCCCCAGAAAGATGGGAATCCTTACCCCCAGGGCCTCAGCCTTATTTGGAAACAGGGTCTTTGCAGAGGGCAGCGAGTTAAAATGAAGTGGGTTCTGACCCTGCAGGACTGGTGTCCTTTTGTAAAGGGGGAATTTGGACACAGGGAGAATGTCATGCGAAGATGAAGGCGGGCATGGTGCGGGGCGGGGAGGGGGGAGGGGTCTGTATGCCGAGAGAGAGACAGGCCAGACTCCCTCCGAGCCTCCAGAAGGAACCAACCCTGTCAACACCTTGATCTTGGGCTTTCTCCAGCCTCCTGAACTGTGAGACAATCAATGTCTGTGGCTGGAGCCTCCTGGGTGCTGGGTTGGGGGTGTTTGTTGGGACGGCCCGAGCAAACTCCTACAACGTCTCACACAGCAAGGAACCCTCACCTCCAACTTGAATGTCCCGGGCCAAATTCTACCCCTCGGGTGCACCTCCTCCCAATCGCCCCACCCCCACCAGTCTCTAAGCAAACACTGACTAGGGCAGTCAAGGGAAAGTTAAACGGGAAGGCACGGCCCTATCCCTTCCTTCTGTGTGTGAGAGGGTTGCACACAGCACCTTCCCTGCGAGGACGCCAGGGCGTTTATGAACGTGCGTGTGGGCACAGCGCCCCTGTGCGTCTGCACCTCGGCCCGTCCCCTCTGCTGCCGTTGGCTGGTGGAAGCCAGAGCAGTGGCCTGAACCTGGAGAGTGGCCGGCCAGGAGCGACTGCCCCAGGAACCCTGAATGTCAGGCAAATGCTGCATCTGAGACACCCCCTCTCCCGGATTTACGAAATCCACTCGTGCCCTTTGACACCAGTAGCTCTCCAAGTTTGAATGTGCCCAGGAATGAGTCACCGCCTAAAATGCGGGCTCTGACTCAGTCTAGGGTGGCGATGCAGAGGCTGTTTCTAATGAGCACCCAGGTGCTGCAGAAGTGGCTGGTACGTGGGCCACACCTGACGTCCTGGGTTTGGCCCCTTGCAGCGTGGGGGTGTGGGGACGGTGGCGTGGGAGAGCAGGTCCCTAGGGTTGCCCAGAAGCCAAGCGTCCCGTGGTTCCAAACCTCCCCAGACTCAGACGTCTTCAGGCTGGGAAAACCTTCGGCAGGGTCAGAGGGAAAAGCCCAAAAGGCAACATCTGCAGGGGCGAAGCTGGGGAGCTCTCCAACGAGAAAGCATGGCGTGTGCACGCACACCCAGGCACACACACGAAGGCCACGCCAGCAGCCGAAGCCTCATCCGTTGCGACAAAAGGAAGGGCCCCCAGGTTGCTCACCCTGCAGCTAATTTCTCATCTTATCTATCATGTGAATGAGATGGGAAAAGAGTTGCCCGTTTCTCACAGATAATCCCTGCCTCGAAAGACACTGAACGCACTCCCTGGAAAGCCCTGCGGTCACATCCACCCGCAGGCTTGTCAGTTTCACGAGGAGGGACTGAGGCAGCCAGGCCTGCTTCCTGACGGAGAGATGGGTAGAGAGGCTTCTTTGCAGACGCCCCGTGTGAAAACCACCTTGGAAAATGGCTGAGAGGAGGCCACGTATTTTTCTGCGGGAATACTCCACGCACGCACTCCTTGAGCCCAAGGAAATGATTGGCCAAGGGGCGGTTTTGAGACTGAGGTCCTACGTGGTCCACCTCCAAGCTGGCTGTGTGATGGGATGAAGGGTCCCCCCCGTCAGGAAGGAGGCCCAGCCAGCGGCCACCACTTTTGCCCCCACCCTGTCCTCCCACCCACTCAATGAGCCCTAACAGCACCCCCATACAGGCTTCCCAAGGCCCCAACAATCACAAACGTCCCCCAGGAAGGATGCCCCGCCCCGTTCTGGTATAACTCAGTGTGTCTGGGGCAATCATAAGTCTTCAAGAGCATTTGGTACAACTCTCCCTTCTTAACAAAGAAGAAACTGAGGTCCGGAGCGGTAGACAGATTGGCCCAAGGACAGCTAGCGGGTAAGTGGCTGACCCTTCTGGGTCCATGCAGTGGTCAAGGTCTGGCAGGAAGGCAAGTCAGCGTTCTGAAGCACCGTCAGTGGGGGCTCAGAGTTGTTGAAAGGAGACAGGAGACCCAGAAAAATCCTCCCCACTCAGCAGGTGCCAGGCTTTGACCTGGAAACCCATCTGAGAACAAATTCTGGCGTGGAGACAGAACAGGCAACCCGCAGGAGGGATTCCCAGCTTTGAGTGGGTTTTTTTTTTTTAATGCTGATAATCGGGCTCCGCCCAGACAAAATTAATCTGAATTTATCAGGCCTCACAGCTGGTGAACTTTTGAGAAAGGCAGATTCTGGGGCCCCACCCAGTCCGACTGAATCAGAAGAATCTGGGTGATCCCCATGCATGTTAAGGTCTGAGAAGTGCTATGCTGTCTGCACATTGCAACTACCTGATGGCCAGGTGTGAAACTGTGATCTATAATAAGAAATATATATTTGGTCTCCCTCCCTAGTTCTGACAGAGTCCTTAAAACCTTTGGAATTTCCTAGAGGATCAGAGTGATAAAGGTGTCTTTTGTTATGTTAGTGACTCAAAGATCGCACCTAAGGAGGGGGGGCTGGTTGCCAGAGGACCCAGATGCATGATTAGAGGTCTAGAACTTTCGGTTTCATTCCAGACTTGACCCTGGAGAGGCTGGAGGGTCCGGGGGAGGGGGGGGGAGGGGGGGTGGTGCTGAATGGGTCAACCGTGACCAAGTGGTGAAGCCACCATGAAAATCTGAAAGGACAGGGTTAGATCTGAGAGCTAGATCTAAGATCTGATGATTCCATGTTCATTTTGAGACAGGGTTAGAGCACAGAAATAACTCTGCAGTCCCAGCATCCTATACCCAATAAGTAGGAGAAGGTCATGAAGAAAGCAGTATACAAGAGCTGCTAGGATCAAAACCAGGTTCTAACGGTTTCTGCCCCAGCTGCACAATATTGGGCAACTTATTTAAGCTCTAAGCCTCAGTTTGTTTATCTGTAAAATGGAGAACATAACAGCTCACTCACGGAGTCCTCGCGATCGGCCAGATGCTAAAATGTAAAGCTCTTGATGGAGTTTCTGGTGCATATGCTCAAAAAAAACAGTCGCCATCGTTAGTGATTCCATTTAACTCCACGGTGTTTCTAGGGAGGATTTGAAGTTAGTACAAGGACGGATAAGATTTGGACAATAACCTCTTTGCAGAGTGCAAAACCAATGTCAGCATTTATAAATAGCTCGCGGGGGTGTGGAGGCCTGTTCTCTCTGTCTCCTCCAGGCAAGCCTAGCCCAATCCACCACGGTGGTTTCCTACAAATGTAAAAGGCCGAACAACAGCAAAGACTATTACAAGAAAACACCCGAAAGGCATTGAGTGGCAGGAAAGAGGGAGCAAGGAACTAGGTTAACACGACGCAGAAGACCCTCTAGAAAAACACCAGAGTGAAAAGACAGCTAATTGAAGAATGAGAGCGCTTTCTTAACCAGTGCTAGCTGAGTAAAAATATAATTATCTTTGATTCATGAAGATTGCTACAATATGACTCATTTACCAAAACAGTTACTAGCAGAATTACATTTGTTACTGCCAGGAGACCACGTGGGAGCAGGGCCTGTCGCAGACGCCAGATCCGTTTGTACTTTTCGCAGAGGCACCTTGAAGGAGACTTTTGTTTCCCATGAGCGGTTTTCTGTGCTGCTGCTCTCAGCAGGGCCTCTGGGGAGGACCGGGAACACAGAGGCCTTCCAGAGAGAAGGGAGGTGCTTGCCTGCTCCCAACCAGGTCCTGGGTGGGTCTCAGCTTTCCCGGCCCTTGTCTGGGTCTCAGACTTGTTTCTTTCTGCAAGTGAAGTCACAGCTTTTCGGCGGCGGTGTCCTTGGCTTTCACGCACATGCAGTTGTCTCTCTCTCCTCAGAGATTCCGCACAAACCGAGCAACTGGAAGGCCTTCCTCAATGTTTATGGGTTTTCTGACAGCTCTAAGAAGGGAAAAACCAGCCTTTGCCATTCAGATGTTTTCACTTTTCACTCGACCACGGTGGGCTGGGTGTTTGTCCCCACAGCATGGAGCCATCGGAAGATCTAAGCCTTCAGGTGGCTCGGGTGGTTGAGCAGCCAACTTCACCTCAGGTCTTGATCTCACGGTTCGTCAGTTCGAGCCCCGCATGGGGCTCTGTGTCAGCACAAAGCCCGGAGTCTGCTTCGGATTCGGTGCCCACCTCTTTCTCCGCCCCTCCCTGGCTTGCGCTCTGTCTCTCGTGCTCTCAAAAATAAATAAACATTAAAAAAGAGAGAGAAAAATGAAGTAAGCCTTCAACAATCCGTGTGTACAAGATGACTGCCAGGTCAGTGCACGAAAACAGTGGGAAGACACGCTCTGGGCAGCGGGAATCTCAGGGGTACACGGCATCTCAGAGGCGTCCTGGCCCCATCTCCCAAGGCTGGATGCGGCTCTAGGGGTCACCTGCAGGTAAGTGATGAGGAGACCCATATGTTTTATAAAAATAGAACGAATGGCCCAGGAAGAAATAAAAAGTTGCATTTCTGACACGGTGAAAGGGCACCGCAGGGAGAAGTGTCCAGAAAAAGGCAAGCGGCAAACAGTCCTGCACGTACAAGAGTAATGAAAATAAATACAGCTTACAAGCCTAATGACGACCATCTCAGCGCAGGTTGAGACCCTAACTGATACAAATGAGGATCATTATCATCCCTGGGCTCTCCTGTTCAGTGTAGGACAGGAACCGAGCAAATAGAAGGAAATGACCAGGGCTATAATAGTAGAATATGATAACCCCACACCAGACCTGGGCCTCTTAATAAGAAGAGTCATTTTCATCCCCATCCCAAAGCCACTTGAGGCCCCAAAGACCATCAATAGAAATGCTGCCTAGCTTGTCTTCGTCCTAGGATAATTAACATTTTAAGAACCACCCACATCTCTTTGCTCCCAATATGCATGAGTGCGTAAGTATTTCCCTTTGGCCTAGAAACTAAAGATGATTCCATGGATGACTCTCTCTTAGGCAGAGACAACCATGCTCTTTATTATTTACTACGTGCCTCCTGTGGTCCTAGCCATTGCCCTAAGTGCTTTAAAAGCATTATCTCTTTGTCCCCAAGCACAGGCCTCACTGGTAGGTGTTATCAATACCCCCATTTTGAGGGAAAGGATAATCGAGGCTCAGAGAAGTTGAGTAACCTGCCAAAGGCCAAACAGTAAGGGACAAGTCAGAGATTAAAGCAGAAAACCAGCTTTGATAGGCTGTTTCTGGGGTCAACCCCTGCGAGGAGGTGACGAAGACGAGAACAAACAGCTGTGTCAGAGCAGACAGGAAGGGAAGAGTCATTCTCTGCAGAGAAAAGGCCCTGTGCAAAGGCCCAGAGGCAGAAAGGATCTTGAAAGGTATGGGGACTTTTCAGGCGGTTGTCACGGAATGACAACCCGCGCTAAAACTGCGGCTGAAGACAACAACACTTGTTCCCTCGCTCGGGGGTTTTCAGCTGGGGGCAGGGCTCAAAAGGACAACTTATTACTGTGCCAGGTGCTGTCAGTCATGACAACACGACTAGACCTGAAGCAGCCACTTCTAATGTGGCTTACTCGTGTGGCGGGATGGTTGGTACTGGCCGCGAGCCAGGGTCCTTGCTTCTCCGTCACATGCCCTCTCCACATGGCTGCTTGGGCCTCCTCCAGCATGGCGGCTGAGTTCCCAGAGGGAAGAGGTGGAAGCCGCCGGGCCCTCCAAAGGCAAGGCTCAGAACTGGCACAGTGTTACATCCGCCATATTCTGTTCCACTCAACTCAGTCACAGGCTCAGCCCCAATTCAGTGGGAGGAATGACAAAGAGTAAAAAAAAAAACACAAAAAACCCAGTGGGGTGGGAACATAATTGACTAGGGGTGGAGGAACATGGAAGGGGTGCGTCCCGGAACGTGACAATGAGAGAGAGAGATGTTGCAAGGCTTTGTTGGCCGTGTGAAGGAGTCTGGATTTCACTGTAAGTTTACTAAGGAATCCTTGCTTCCTTTTGGACCCTTGCTCTTATCTCAACTTTAGTAGAAGGCTAACAAAAGTAGGTACTCAAGGGGTTTCATTTTAAGGCCATAGAGCAAATCTACAGGCACAGAAGATGCATTTAGTTCAGACATTTAATGAATATAAGGCATTAGTACACTGTCATCCTCAAATATATGCTCCTTTCAAATGCCATCGGTTGCTGAGTGAACCAGATAACCCACCAGGTTTCCAGGATGCAGCAACACTGCCAGCGTGCCTCGCCAGATCCCTTGCCAGGCACTGCCACAGCGCCTCCGTGTGGAGAAATGACCACTACTGCTCATTTCCTTGTCCACCCACCACCTTTCAATAGGTTATGCTCCTGAAAATCCAAATCCAGCAGCCTTCCGGTTTGTCAGTCATCAGTCTGTCTGACTAGAACCATCCCTTTGAGGTCAGGAAGCTTGGCTGTGCCCATGCAACAGAACCGCCGGGTGCATCGTGACCCTCCAATGTCTTTGCGTCTTCAGGGTTAAGGAACTAGGTCCATTTGTTCCATTTAGAGAGATTGGATGTGAGAGAATCAAAGAGGAGTAGCTTTTCTGTGTTTATTGGGACGTGAACTTTTCTGTACACCAAGGGGAATAAAAGTTAGGACACTATGGAGATGTGTACTGAGCACACATTAAATACCTTCCGCGCTGAGCTGCTGAAGGTACCAAGATACTTCGAGACCCCCCCTCCCCTCCACGTTCTTGAGCTGCTCAGTATGGTGAGAACGGTTACCCATAAGTAGAACTTTTTGATACAGTGTAGAAAATAGTGGTAGAGGCATTTGAAGCCTACGAGGAGAGCACAGAAGAGGGAAACCTAGCTCAGCTTTTTGGGAGTGGTGAGGCTGGAGAGCCTTTCTGCAGAAGGGGATCTGGACCTGATTTTAGAAGGAGGAGTAGGGGCTCAGAAAAGTAGTTCAGGCTGAGGGAACGTTCGGAAAGAGGCTCACTAGAGTGAGACATCAGGCATATGTGTGTTCAGACGCAGGGGATACATGTCAAGGCAACACAGCTGGAACGTAACTTTAACATAGATCATGGCACGGAATGGAGAGGCCAGATCAGAGAGGACCGTGCATGCTATGTTAAGGAACTTTGCATTGATTGTATAACAATCAGTGATTTTTTTGAGATCGGATATATGTTGTAGATAAATTATTCTGGCAGAAACACAAAGACAGCACTGAGGCAAGAGTGAAGGAGGGGAAACCAACTGGAAGTACTGACTCAATTTAAAAGAGAAAGAGGGGTGCCTGAGTGGCTCAGTCGGTTAAGCATCCGACTCGTGATTTCAACTCAGATCATGATCCCAGGATCATGGGATCAAGCCCTGAATAGGGCTCTGTGCTGATGGTGTGGAGCCTGCTTTGGATTCTCTCTCCCTCTCTCTCTCCCCTTCCCGCCCTCTCTCAAAATAAACATTAAAAAAAAATTTAATGTTTTTATATTTTATTTTTGAGAGAGAGAGACACAGAGTATGAGCAGGAGAGGGGCAGAGAGAGAGGGAGACACAGAATCCAAAGCAGGCTCCAGGCTCCAAGCTGTCAGCACAGAGCCCGATGTGGGGCTCGAACTCCCCAACTGTGAGATCATGACCTGAGCTGAAGTTGGATGCTCAACTGATTGAGCCACCCAGGCACCCCCAAATAAACATTTTTTTAATTAAAAAAAATTAAAGAGAAAAACAAATCTATGGCAATGGGGGGAGTAATAGGAGATATGATACAGATCCGAGAAACATTTGTGGGATTGAGTTATCAGGGTTTAGCAATAGATCTGATGTAAGAAGGGAAGGAAAAATTCAGGAGACTCCTGGACTTGAGAAAATAAAAAACGAGAAGTATGCACATGAGACTAAACTAACACATTGAACCTGAGGCATCTGATGGCATTTCAGATTGGAGATGGCCAACATTCATTTGAATATCTGAGTTCAAGAGTGAAAATAGACATTGAAGCTCGGTAAGTAGGGATACATGCCTTCCTCAAACAGGAGACAATGTATGTGGTTGAGATTCTCTAGATTCAGAAAATAGTGAACATAGAATGGAATCCTGGAGCCCATCAAATTTTAAGGGTGTGACCAAGAGGAGAAATGATCATAGACAAAGTTGGAGAATCCACACAATCTGGTATAATTAAACCCAAGGAACTCAAGATGCAAGAAGGTGATTGGAGTGCCTAACAGAATCGAATGCACCATAAAAGTCTCATCAACCAATTATTTCATGTAAAGGGGAGCACTGGATTTATGGCTGCTGGAAGCAGAAACCAGATTATAAAGGTTGAATAGCAAGTGTGCATGAAGATGTTAGGACAAAACGGTATAGGACAGACTGACAAGAAATTCATCTGTGAAGGGGAAGAAAGCACCAGCAGAACGGGACGGGGGCAGGGGTGGTCAATTGAATTCTTTGTTTTTTTTTGGGTTTGTTGCTTAAGGATGGGATAGACTTCCTTATTAATGAGGTGAGGGAAATTAGCTATAGAAATAGGGGAACTTTTATGACACAAGATCCAGAAATTATATGAAAAGTTGGAAGCACAGGATAGGCCTGAACCTTAGAAGAGCACCCTGTTCTGAGACTGCAGAAGAATGGGTTCAGACCTACTTCAAATATGAGGTTGAAACCATCCCCCAGCCTCACCCCCAGGATTTCCTGAGCCCAGGGCAAGAGTACACACAGACGCTCCTGTGTCTATGTCCAGATATCTAAACATTAGAAATCAAGCCCCCAAAACAGGTAAATGAAATACGTTTGATTGATAGGATGCATAGGTTCAATGGAATACTTCTATCTTGACTGAAATGCCTTGTTTAAAACTTGGGAATCCAAGTCCTAACTTAGGATCTTGGACTCCTCAGATCCCCAAACTGGAACATGGAGGCATATGAGAGCCACCACCAACCCATGACCCAACTACCACTAGCCCGTGACCCAACTACTGCCAACCCGTGACCCAACCCTTCTCTGGTCCCACCACTGACCCCATTGCACACAGCAAGGGATCTGATAAGTACCTGTGACGACACCCAAGCTTGCATGCCCAAGTTCTGTCCATATCCCTCTGCGAACAGCCATTCCTTGGCCACCGCTTGGGCCTGGAGATGCGTCCACAGTGGGGTCATCTGTCTTTAGGAGAAAGGATTTGGGGAAGAGGCCCACACAGGCCATGGAAGCAGGTTCACAGAAACCTTTGCAATGAATTCTGGGTTCTGTGTTCTTATCACATGTGAGAAGAGTACACAGGCAAGTGAGGTGTTCGCTCTGGGTGAACATGTCTCCTTAGCTCCACACATCCCTTGCCTACAGGGAGGATCCCAGGTGACAGTGGCCAGAATGATGGTCTCTAAAGCACAGGATGCAGGCCACGGGCCCCCCTCGCCTGGGCCTATGGTTGGAACAGTCTGGGAGCCTCCCTTTTCTTTTGTTCTTCTCCATTTTCTTGACAAAACAAAAAAGCTAAGACTATCTGCTGAGGCTGAAGTTGGGTGGGAATCCTTCCAGAGGAATCCAGGCCACCTTGCAGGTTTGGTTCTCCTAACTCTTGAGAAATGGCATTCAAGCAGGTTTCCATGAGAACTTGCTTCTTAATTTGAAGTAGAACCACAAGCCAGGCAAGCAAGGGTTGGAGTCCCTGAGGGACTGCAATTTGCAGGCATTTGCTTGGGAGACCTTCTTCTCCTCCTTGCCAACTTGAACGGGCCCGTAAAGTTTTTGCTGTGTGACAAACACATAAACTGAAAGGAAAAAAAAAGACAACAAAGTTGCGTCACACACCCCACTTCAAAGCCAGAGGGCTATTAAACCTGATTTGGGCTCAGGAGTCCCCAGCAGTGTTTGTCTGAAAGCGGGTGACCTTCACAAAGAGGTCTGGTCACCATGAAGGCTGCGGAAGGATCTTTTCTCCTGCCTTCAAGGCAAGTCTGAGTTCAGATGACATCAGTGGCCCACAGAGACAGAGACCAGCAGAAGGTGGGATGTCTGGAGAGCCTTTGTTTTTTAAATCTCAAAAAAATAGGAACTCCCTTTCAAAGAAAATGAAATGCTTTGAAAAGAAAGACAATGGCGTAAATTAAATAGTGGAGACGTGACTGAACACCAAGCAGTTATACAATTTTTTAAAATATCTTCCAGGGGAGCCTGGGTGGCTCAGTCGGTTAAGCGTCCGACTTCGGCTCAGGTCATGATCTCACTGTCCGCGAGTTCAAGCCCCGTGTCGGGCTTTGTGCTGACCGCTCAGAGCCTGGAGCCTGCTTCGGATTCTGTGTCTCCCTCCCTGTCTGACCCTCCCCTGTTCATGCTCTGTCTCTCTCCGTCTCAAAAATAAATAAACATTAAAAAAAAATAAAATATCTTCCAATATTTGTAAATTTTTCTATAATGCTACTTTAAGGGTATTTTATCTCCCTGTGTAATTACCTCCCAAATGATGCTTCTTTTTTTTAAATATTAGTTTTCAAAGACCTGTTCGACCATTAATTTCCTGTCATGGCTGCTGAAATCTTATTATCTGCATTTTATTGCTATGAAAACCACAATATGGAGCAGTTAAGTGACTACCCGGAGAACAAGAGGCAGAGTTGGAAACAGCACCTAATGTTTCATCCTACCTATTAAATCAGACTTCTTGCTAACCTAGAGCTGCCCCTTCCCACACTAATCTACTTTCGATTTGTGACTACTCAAGTCTTTATGCCAGCCTGTTAGGAACCTACAGTCACTCAGCATCCAGCTATATATTCGATGCTGCTAAATATTTCATTATAAGAGTGGCAGGGATAGAACGGAACTTTTGCTTTGAGGACAAGGCAATTCATGGCGTGCCATCGGTGTGCCCTGTGTCAATAAGAGGGAGTCCTGGTGTAGAAAAGGGGCAGTGAGGAAAATGTTCAAGAAGGATTTAGAGAAATTAGTGTATAATGTACTCAAAATATATGGCTTTGCTTAAGTACCTCTGTCATCTGAACACCCATCCCCACTGTAATTTGCCTCTCTCACAGCATTATTGACGACCTTAGTGTAGGTCTATTTCTGCACGTTTTATTTTCCCAACTAAATCCTAAAGGCAGGGGTTGTCTCGTATATCCTTGTGTGTTCTCCACACTGCGCGACAATGCTCTGCTCATGGGAGCGGTTCGGTAAGACGCAGCCGAATGACGACAACAACAAAATGAAGGTTTGGGATCCCAGAGTAGTTGTTTGAGATGGACAGCCCGCAGAACCAGGCCTACCCATTGGACCTCAATCCTGGGCTCCCTCTCAAGGACAGAGCACTGGGTGGGATGAATTGCAAGTCTAAGCCAGCCGCAATTCTCATGCTCTAGAATCACCCAAATCCAAGGAAGGGCTGCGCGTTACAGAAACACTACCGTTGAGATTAAAAACTAAAACAAAGTGGATACAAGCCCCTCGTGTAGTTTCTGCTCCCACCGCCAGGAGGAAGATAGGCGAATTTCTCATCAGGCCAGAAAGACGAGCCTATTTCTCTAGATGAGAAATAAAAGTCTAAAGTGAAAGGTATTGATTTCAACTATAGGGGGGACTCCTTTCCGAGGAACTTGTCATCAGGGAAAATCTGTTTATTGTGAAGTAAAAGGAAAGTCCCAAATAATTAGGAAGCATTCTGTGCATCCCACCAAAGAAAGTCAATAGCACCATACCAGTGTGTGTTGTATCTAAACTAAACTACAAAAGTAGCTTTTTACCATTGCATGCAAATGACGTCTGGAAAATAGCCTAGTTTACATAATTGCACAGCTGTGGGCAGTCTGGCTTCCAAAATTCAGGATGCATCTTGATAGCATGTGTCAGACCCATAAAAGGGTTAATTTTGAAAACAGCCACTTTCACATACAGATGGAGACAGAGTGCCATCGTCAATGTTTAATCAATCAATAGGCATTTATTCCTATGATATCGAGTTTACATTATCCTGCATCTGGAGCGAGTGAAGGAATAAGGAAGGGAATCTGTCAAAAGCAAAATTACTTCTTGTTAGCTTTGCCCCTATAATTTCAGTTCAGCTTAGTACATGTTAATCTTTTTTATGACTTAAAGAAGGCAATGAAAGTGATTATACTTTAACCCTCTTGTGAATTTCTCAAGCACTTTAATCTAAACCCAACCATTCAGACCAGGCTCTGGGGCGAGCTGTCAGATATGTGCCTCACACCATGATCAGATAATTGGTCAGTTACTTTATGGGTTCCATTTCTTTACCAGTTGTGTTCAACTCTGTAGTTAACGGATTTCTCGATGCCTCTCTTCCTACAGCAACTCTGCTCGCTGGTTAATTTCTAAGGCTAGGAGACAATGTTGTAGCATATAGGAATTTACACTTCGGGTTCCAATAGACCCATGTTTGAATTCCAATCCCATAGAACTGCCTGTGTGAGTCCCTGAACGATATTCTAATCTCCCTAAGGCTGTTTCTGTACCTGTAAAATGGCTACACTAATGCCTGCCTCACGAAGTCCTCGTAAGGATTGAGTGAAATCGCATATATGAAGTCCACACCACTGAATTCACGACAATGTCTTTTCCCTACCCTCGAAGGGAACCGCTTGCTTTCTCTGAAGTTAAGAGTAGGGTTTCGTTAGTCTTGCTGTTTGTTTCCTTTGCTAGACTGTGGCGCATGAATTCACCTGGGCAAGACACAGTGTAGAAGAAGCAAATTTGTGTCTTTCATTTGTGAAAAGACTAATCAGTAAAAAGGAGGGGGGAGATCAACCATGCAAATGTGGTTCTTTGATCACTGGGCAGTATAATTATTTATTGTTATTTTGATAAATTATTTAAATTATTATTGTTACATAAGTATGATAATTGCAAATACTGAGAATTGAGGGGGGGGGTGGTTAGTGAAAGTCTGTATCTTCCTGATAATACAGAGGAAGGCACATTGTCTGAACGCATGTGCCATGGAATATATATGCTATTCTCCATTGTATCTTAGCACCTAAGTTTCCTTAGTAAAGAAAGAAGTGGATAGGAATTTATAAATTTTTGCTGTGCCACTAAGATTTCTCCATTCATGCCTACAGTATTAAAGACTCCCAGGGGCACTCGGATGGCTTAGTCGGTTAAGTGTCCAACTTGGGCTCAGGTCATGATCTCACGGTTCGTGGGTTCGAACCCCACGTCAGGCTCTGTGCTGACAGCTCAGAGCCTGGAGCCTGCTTCGGATTCTGTGTCTCCCTCTCTCTCTGCCCCCTCCCCGCTCACACTCTGTCTCTGTCCCTCTCTCAAAAATAAATATTTAAAATTTTAAATTAAAAAAAAAAAGACTCCCAAAGGAAGGGTCTCCGAGCCTCCTGTACTTTTAGTGACAGTCATCTATTACGTGCAGAAAACCTCCAAGAAGGAAATAGAGAGCGCCCACCATTATGTTTTAAGTTTCCAGATTTACATTGGCAGTTTAAGATAATACAAAAACATAATTCTCATTGTAGCAATCTCTACATAGTTCAAGGCAATGTGGGCAGCCTTTACAGTGCCCCATAAAATCAGTAGGTACTGATGAATAATGAATAAAGGTTCACTCCCAAACCAGACCATCAGATGGAAAGTCTAACTCGATTTCACAATCCAAACCATTGTTCGCCCACTTGGTCTGCTTCTTGTTCCCTGCACGTCCTACTCCTCTATTCACAAGCTGCTAAACCACTAAGCCAACCTATCACAACAAGTTCAACCTGCTTCTTTCCTCGAACCTACACTTGGCTTCACAATCAGGAATTCTTGTACAGTGATGGGGTGCCTGGGTGGCTCAGTCAGTTGAGTGTCCGACTTCAGCTCAGGTCATGATCTCACTGTCTGTGACTTCGAGCACAGCTTAGAGCCTGGAACCTGCTTTGGATTCTTGATCCCTCTCTTTCTGCCCCTACCATGCTCACACTCTCTTTCTCTCTCTCAAAAATAAGTAAGGGGAGCCTGGGTGGCTCAGTCAGTTAAGAGGCCGACTTGGGCTCAGGTCATGATCTCATGGTCCTTGAGTTCGAGCCTCGAGTCGGGCTCTGTGCTGACAGCTCGGAGCCTGGATCCTGCTTCTGTTTCTGTGTCTCCCTCTCTCTCTGCCCCTCCCCCATTCGCGCTCCATCTCTCTCTGCCTTTCAAAAATGAATAAATGTTAAAAAAAATTAAAAAAAAATAAGTAAACAAAAAAATTTTAAAAATAAATAAAAAGAATTTCTACAGTGAGAATCTAGAGTGCAGATTCCGAGCATTTGGTAATTCTGATGAGGCGAGGGTCCCAGGAGGTCATTCACGAGGCATTGCTCTCGGTGGGAAAATCAGACCTGTCGAGGCAGAGTGGCCATGGTTTTATTTCTGACGGGCCCTCCTGACAGATGCAAAGACTGGACAGAGTGCAGCCCATAACCAATCCCCAGGACGGAGAGTGCAAGAAATACTGCATTTCTTCATTTTTAAGTCAGACTAGGTCAAATTCTAAGCTTCAGCCCCCAGGATGAGTAGAAAAGTGGAGTTCAGCTATTATGGAAGCTCCCGACCGTGGGGCCATATGAAAGTCACTGCCTTGCAAGGAGCACAGAACCTCAGAGAGGCCCCACTGGCCTTGAGGCATGGGGGGGGGGGGGGGGGGGGACACAGGATACCACGGGGTCTCCATGGCTCCAGCCCTTTGGGATATGGCAGTTCACCTGCTTCCTCTCCACTCTTGGGACCTGGAAAAGCTTTGATGAACTGAAAGCCCCGTGCCTCCTGCTGAGTGCCCTAGGCAGACCTCTTTTCTGAGTAGCACCCCTCCCCTGGGCTGTTGCCCCTATGGGTGCATGCTCCCCACCGCTACGGAAACGCTTCAACCTCTAACCCACTCCCAGTCCAGGGTGGAAGGTCTCTCACCTCCCACCCTCGATGCTCACAAAATCATCTGGCTCTCCACTCCTTCTCCGGGGATATCGAATCTCATCTGAGTGGAGGAATTTAAGAAATCAGGAAGCGCTTCTACTTCTGAAGCAAGAGAAGACAAACCCCTAATTTCTGTTAGAGAATTCTGGGAAGGGTAGAAGGGACCCGAAAAAGGAAGTCCAACTGAGATCTCAGAAAATTATCCTGTGTCATTGGTCCCATAAGCAAGCAGGTGATAAGCGTTGCCCTTGATTTTTTTTGCCTGGGAACTGGGTAGGACCAAATGTTCTGATGGAGAAGTGATAGGAGCCACAGTTAAATGTATCGGCTCCAGGGACACTTGCTAAGTGTGAGAACCGAGAAACAATCATGGGTGTTTCAGGGCAGCGCCCCTGAGTGCCTTCCCACCCATCCCTCACGTGATTCTGGGGAGAGGTTCGCATGATCAGGATTGGGAGTGGACTAAATTAGAGAGGAAGGTTGAAATGAAAGAGTTGTAATACAAGTAGCATGGCAGGAATCTGCAAACACAAACCATCCTGCTTTGAGCCTGAAATCCAGCTGATGAGTAGATAAAGAAGATGTGGTACACACACACACACACACACACACACACACACACACACACACTGGAATACTACTCACCTATGAAAAAGAATGGAATCTTGTCATTTGCAACAACATGGATGGAACTAGAAGGTATTATGCTAAGCAAAATAAATCGGTCGGAGAAAGACAGATATCATATGATTTCACTCATACATGGAATTTGAGAAACGCAATAGATGAACACAGGGGAAGGGAAGGAAAAATAAGACAAAAACAGGGAGGGAGGCAAACCGTAAAAGACTCTTAAATACAGAGAACCAACGGAGGGTTGCTGAAGAGGAGACGAGTGGGGGATGAGCTAGATGGGTGATGGGCACTAAGGAGGGCACTTTTCAGGATGAGCACGGGGTGTCATAGGTAAGAGGTGAATCACTGGGTTCTAGTCCTCAAACCCAGACTACACTGTATGCTAACTAACTTGAATTTACGTTTAAAAAATAAATAAATAAAGATTAAAAAAATGAAATCCAACTGGATTTTGGAAGGGCAGAAGGGATGACCGGGTCTATGCCAGCAGGGGCAGCTAAGGAGGAAGTAAGAGGCCCGGTCCCAGACCATCGTTACTGCCCAGAGCCAGCGAGGAGCCAGAAGAAATCGGGTTTACCCGGAGCCACATGCAAATGCACAGAGTGGACACGTGGCAAGGAGAGACCACGAGGCAGCAGATCAAGAGGACAGGTGAGGCAAACACACCCGACACTCAGAGACTCTGGCCCAGGGAACCGGGGCCTCCATATCCTGGAGCCCCACTGCAGGAGGTTCCAGAAGAATCCACATCTACTGCCATTCGCCAATGCAGACGGACACTTCCCGACTCTGCCCTGTCAGTCTGGTGTTGCTGAAAACACTTTGCCCTCCATGCTTTTCGAACACAAATAAAAACCTCTTAATACCATAAGAAAACAGTTAATCTTCTTAAATGACAAAGTATCTCAGTCTGGTGCCGATGTGATTTGACTGAGATTGAACTTAAGCAAATGTTTATGGGAACAGGAAGCAACGATTAACAAATTCATTAATTCAATTACAGCACGGGGTAACTCCTCAATAAATGTTTGTTGTCGCTGCTGCTGCTGATAATTAAAATCCTGTTTATAGATGGGTTGTGATGTATAATCATTTCATAACTATCTAAGTCCTTATGCCTTGATGAGAACTATCATTATGTGTAAATATTGACTAAGGCTGAGCCTCACACATGCCATTGAAATTCAAGTTTGTAATCTACTACTAACCAACAGGAATGAACTAAACTGGGACCTGGGTCCAAAAAAACCCGCTGATCGGCTGGTAGTGGACGTGCAGACGGGATCCTAAGTCAGGATATCTTGTGGTCCCGTTTGCCTAGTCTACAGACAATTTGGGCTTGCCTGACAGAAAACCTTATACACGACAGCTGGTATTTCTTCATCGTGCAGTGGCTTTTAGGATTTCTCGTGGTGAAGGTTCTCTCCCTGGTTCAGCGTCCACAAAGCGCCAGGAAGGAGGCTGGGAGACCCAGAAGTCTCAATAGGCTGGTGGACATAGTTTTCTAAATGTCAGCCCAAACTGGTCAGAATTTAAGTAGCTGAGTTCGGTTCCCTCAGTCACCAGTTCACACATTTCCCAATTTTGAGCAGTTAAGTTACCGATTGAATGGATAGGAATGGGGCTCCTGTGCACACACACATAAAGTATTTAATAAGTTACCAGATAGAAATGAATTTATAGGACACTGTTTGTCGGGGACTTAGAGGAAGTCAGGCAGCACCTTTCAAAATCAATAAACCCAAACCCAAAGTCACATTTTGCCACAAGTTACCCTACGATGCCATCCACCCCCCACTCCCAAGGAACGAGCAGAGGTGTTTGCAACCCGGGATCTACCAGAAAGGAGTGGCAGCATTTCCTCTGCACGGAGCTCGGGGGCAGGGGTGGTCTCTTTTACAGGCGTGAGTGTGATTAGTAGGAAGGGGGCAATAAATATTAATGTGCTTCCCTTTCTGCGTTTCTGTACACACACTTTCTCGCATTTGGAAGTATTTATTGGAGGGAAGGAGTAGAATAGAAAGCATTGTGATTACTCAAACAGAAATTCAAAGAGAAATCAAGTGTTTGTGTTTAGCTTTGGCATTCAAAATTGAGAAACACAGTAGGTTGGAAAACAGACTTTGTAGAGAGGGGAGGGAAAGAAAGGAAATTTTCTGAATTCCTGTAGTATACCAGGAACCAAACCCCAGGGCTCAGATCTTAGATTTCTTTTCCCCAAAATGCAGATAAAATTCCCCTTCTACACTTATGACCATTAGGCCATCACACTCGTTGCCCTGATGAAGAAGGAGGTATGTCATAGAGGAAGACATATAGATTGAAGGTTCTGAGCCTTTAAGAAAACTTTAGAAGCTGCCTTTTCTAGAAGGTGATCATTGAGAAGTGCCAAGAAACCAACTCCCAAAATCAAGAGTCTCATAGCCCTACTCCTTATCCTTAGGGTGAGGTGCAGCTTGTGAAGCGTCCAGAAAGGTAAGGGAGACCAAGCAAACTTTGGGCTGGTGGCACATTCCCAGGGTGTAGTAGGGAGTGGCAGCAAGCCTTCCGCCTGGCTCGAATAACGCATAGCCCCATCCGTGGAAAGAGCATGATGGGTCCTCGGACATCCCACTTCCTGTCGGTGTGCACAGGGACTCTGGAAGAACACTGTGCCTCATGCAAGAATGCAGAGGGGGACCAGCACACGTGGGTTAGGGAGCTAAAGCCCTCAGGTGGGGGCTTTAAAAGAAGGGGCCAATGGCCCAAACCACACCTCAGCCTCCCAAAACCTGGATGCAATCAGCCATCACCCCTCAGTGGTCACCAAGCCAGGGGGTAGGAAAGCCAGCCTCTGTGCCTTGGAAGACAGTAGGGGGTACAGTTAACCTCACCTCCAGGAGGCTACATGTCATCTGGAAGAGGAGCAGAGCCAAGGATGGGAAATCTGAGACACCCAAAGAGGCAGAGGTTAACCTATACATCACACGAGGTTCATGGAATTTTACTAAAAGGTGGGGTCCCCTGCCCTACCCCCTCTACCTAGCACACGAGGACTTGTGATGGATAAGAACATTGAAAAGGTTGGGGCGCCTGGATGGCTCAGTCATTTGAGCATCCAGCTTCAGCTCAGGTCATGATCTCACGGTTTGTGAGTTCCAGTCCCACTTTGGGCTCACTGCTGTCACTGCAGAGCCAACTCCGGATCCTCTGGCTCCCTCTCTCTCTGCCCCTCATCCGCTCAGGCACACACTCTCTCTCTCAAAAATAAACATTAAAAAAAAAAAAAAAAGAACAATGAAGAGGTCCTATTTTGGGGAGGTTCAGAAGAATGCAGGATGAACCAATTTGCAACTTGGGTCAGGAGCACCAGGAGAAGTCTAAATCAGTTATGTGTCTAGATGGAAGATTCTAGGCTTTGGGAAGTGTCAGCGTTACTGATCTCAAGAACATAAAATGTTGGGGTGCTGGGTGGCTCAGTCGGCTGAACATCCAACTTCGGTTTAGGTCGTGATCTCACAGTTCGTGTTTTTGAGCCCCACGTCAGGCTCTGTGCTGACAGCCCAGAGCCTGGAGCCCTGCTTTGGATTCTCTGTCTCCCTCTCTCTGTGTCCCTCCCCTGCTCACGCTCTGTCTCTCTCTCTCTCTCAAAAATAAATAAACATTACAAAATATTTTTTTAATAAAAATTTAAAAAGAACATAAAATACCATTCTTTTCATTCATTTAATAAAAAATTTATTGTGTATTCTGTGCTGGTTTTATATTGTATTATATGTTTGTGTATAACCATAAATTTTTTTTAGAAATTTTTTTTTATTTTGTTTAATGTTTACTTATTTTTGAGACATAGGGAGACAGGGCGCGAGTGGGATGGGGCAGAGAGAAAGGGAGACACAGAATCTGAAACAGGCTCCAGGCTCTGAGCTGTCAGCACAGAGACCGATGTGGGGCTCGAACCCACGAACTGTGAGATCATGACCCGAGCCGAAGTCGGACGCTTAACCGACTGGGCCACCCAGGCACCCCTAACCCATAAGTTTTTAAGTTGTCAATTTTTTCAAGTTGATGAGCATGGGTGCCAGGACATTTCTTTTTTTTTTTTTTTTTAATTTTTTAAAATATTTATTTGTGAGAGATAGAGCATGAGTGGGGGAGGGGCAGAGAGAGAGAGAGAGAGGGAGACCCAGAATCCGAAGCGGGCTCAAGGCTGTGAGCTGTCAGCACAGAGCCCGACGTGGGGCTCGAGCTCATGAACCGCGAGATCGTGAGCCAAAGTGGGACGCTTATTCGACTGAACCACCCAGGCGCCCCTGGTGCCAGGACATTTCTTCTCCTCCTCCCCCTCCTTCTTGCCTTGTCCGGGTCATCCCATACTTGCACCTCCTCTGGGGTAGATCAGAACTCTCCCCCTCCCCCCAGGGATAAAACAGGAATGGAATAATTGGCCAGGTGGTAAGGCAGGCCAAAGAGAAAAGGGGGTCCTCAGGGGTCTGTGGCAAGGTGATGAAGAGAGAGAATGCCCTCAGGTGAGAACTTCTCCCAAGGTCCAAGACAGAGGCGGCCGTGCAGGTGGCTACGAGAATAAAGAGTGAAGGCTCCTACGTGTGGGTGCCGGGCAGACCAGAGCCATCTGAAGCGGTTTGCTTTGCCCCGTCCTATTCTCAGGCCCAGGGGAATTATGGATTGCGGGGGGAATTCTCGAGCCAGAGGCTGGGAGCTGTACTGCACATCCTACTGGAAACTCGTGTGTGTCGGGGGGGAGGAGGGGGTGGGGATTGAGAATAGCAAGACTGGCCAGTAAGACATTTCCTGGGAATGGCCATAGTGCCCCTCCTCCCAACATGAAGATCAAGGTCACAAGGCTACCCAACACAAAGAATCACCCCAAATGCATTCAAGACTGTTCATCTTTTTTGGCTGTTGCTGTTACAAGTCGGAGTGGGATGAACCATTGGATTCTATTCCCAAAATCATTATTGTGCTATATGTTAACTAATGTGGATGTAAATTTTGATTAATAAATAAATAAATAAATAAGTTGAAGTGATTCCCATAGCTAAATAATATTTAACTCCAACTTTCTTTTTTTTCATAATTTTTTTTTAACATTTATTATTGAGAGACAGAGAGACACAGAGTGTGACCAGGGGAGGGGGCGGAGAGAGAGGGGGAGACACTGAATCCGAAGCAGGCTCCAGGCTCCGAGCTGTCAGCACAGAGCCCGACACGGGGCTCGAACTCACAAACTGCAAGATCGTGACCCGAGCCGAAGTCGGTCGCCTAACCGACTGAGCCACCCAGACGCCCCCTTTCATTTTGAATCCGGAAATAAGTACATCACACACAGATACTGCTGGTCAGAAACAAAGTCATAACAATTTTTAAAGTTACTTTAAACCAGAGGGGCACCTGGGTGGCTCAGTCGGCTAAGCATCCAACTTCGGCTCAGGTCATGACCTTGCAGTTCGTGGGTTCGAGCCCCGCATCGGGCTCCGTGCTGACAGCTCAGAGCCTGGAGTCTGCTTCTGATTCTGTGTCTCCCTCCCTCTCTGCCCCTCCCCCGCTCATGCTCTGTCTCTCTCTCTCTCTCTCTCAAAAATAAATAAACATTAAAAAAAAAAATTTAAGTTACGTTAAACCAAACCCTTTTGTGCATGTGGACGTGTGTGTTTACAATCACCGTGCTTTCCAAAAATTAAAATGTAAGGGGGTTGGGGTTGGAGACGCGGTAGTGTGGGGTAGAGAAGAACACGGCAACATTTCCAATTCCTGGAACGGTATTCTGCCGCCTAGTAGTGAGACGTTGGCCTGCATGCAGGATTCTGAACGTTTGTGTCTGGACACCTTTCCACTGTTTTCTTGTTCTACCTCCTCACACCTCTTCGTCTTGCTCCCGAATCTCTACAGCAGGAACAAACATGAAGAGGCAAGCAAGCAGTCAGAGGGAGCAAACAGTGGCCACTGCGAAGACATTAGTTGAGGTTCACTGGGGTTTTCAGAGAGGAAGAAATATTCGTGGTTGCGGCTGGGCATTTGACTTAACTACTCTAAAAGTAAGGGGCTCTTCACCCAGACATAGTCCCCAAAAAACACCCCTTTTCTGGTGCACGGGACGGAGTAGGAAGGCTACCTACCTAAATTGTTAGTGGCGTCAATTTATTTCTGCATCGACTCATTCCGGCCTGAACATCTCGACAATTTAACTTCGCTTGAGAGAGAGGTAGAGAGAGAAAGAGAGAGAAACAATGTTCTTCCCTTTAATCTGAACAAGAGAGGAGTGTGGGTGTGATGAACCCCGTGTGGTGTGCCGTGCCTTTGAAAACAGAACAAAACACAATGTCCGGAGATAAATTGTCATTTTCTGAAGCTGTTTTCTTACAAATTCTTGAGGAAATGTTGCCCCCTTCTGGACAAAAGCGCAAGGAGCGGTCATCACAACCTTGACATCCAGCCTGTGTGTAAACTCATTTATGTGGTTAGTAAAGAAGGATATTGCTTTGGCTTCCTTTCTTTTCTGTCATTTTGCCTGAACAACACTGATCTACTAAAAAAAAAAAAAAAAAATGAAGTCCCTCTAAAAGCACTAATCATATGCATAATAGAACAGAGAGCACATTTCACCAATTAAGCAGATTCTTCCAAGGAGGAATAATCAATCACACTGACAAAGTTTACCAGATTTTTTAAATCTCATTTGCAGACTTCTTAAGGCTGACAGGGCTTGAAGAGGGGTAGACGGATTCTCACCCAGGTTTTCTCTTTAGTTTTCTTTTATTAATGACTTTTATCTTTCAAAAATGGATTCGAGTCTGCCTAGGTAACTGGTCTCAAATTTGATCTTTTGAATAGATTTTAGTTCTTTAAAGTTAACCGTAATATTCTGAGCATCAAAGAACGAAGGGCCAAGAACTCATAGTCGGCTTTGTGAGGTTGAGGTCTGGAATGTGGAGAAGTCTGTGAGTCTAGGACGTTTATTTCTTGGCTGAATGACCCTCAGCCTTGCTCTTCTGGGTCCCTTCACTGTGTTCATTCACAGCCTGGCAGGGAAGGTGGCCACATCCCTCTGGGAAGTTTACTCTGGTCTGGGAGGTCACGGCAGGTGGTAATTGACAGCCTCGTGCACCTGCTGAAACGCTGAGGGTATTTATACCAGGTGGGAAGGTGGTGGAGAGCCTGTGCTGGGGTCTCTGAAGCTGTGTGTGGATCGTCCTCTGCTCCCTAACCCAGGGGGGCAGGTGGCCGTGAAGCCCTGTCACCTCATCCCGAAGTGGGATGTGTCTCGTATGCCGGTCCCCACGCTGGAGGCAGCAGAAAGTTTCTCGGTAAGTGAGATACGCGCAAGGGAAGGAGTGGAGGAAAATTTCTTTGACCAAATGGCAGACAGTTCTTTTGGCCGTCCACCAGACCCTTGCTGAGATAAGTACTTCAAATATCACCTGCAAGGACAGTGCTCAGATTGTGTGTCACGACAGGTCCCCCAGGGAAGCGGCAGGACGGTGCACAGAGACGGGGGGCTTCATGCGTCTGCCTCCATATAAATCTCAAATTGCTAGCTGCAGAGCTGACTTTAAAAGCACAAACTCAAAGGCCGACCAGCAGCCTTCCGGTGGATGCAGCATCCCGTGGGGGTTTGAGTGACTGCTCGGAAAAGCACAAAGAGAAGGAAAGGGGGAAATAGGAAAAAAAAAAAACATGTTCTTTTTAGAAATATTCTTGTTTTGAATTGGGAAGTCCTTGGTGCAGAAACGTCTTTGGTGCTGGTGATTATCTGGACCTGTGAGTGCTAAATTGATTCACTGTCCCGCAGACACCCAGGGGCTGAATATCAAGGAACAAATGCATTAATCATGGCAGGGCCTGTGTGCCAACGTGCATAAAGACCACTGCTCCCAGCAACAGCGGTAGCGTGAACATTTCCACAGACCACACGCTCCGAAGTAGCTCTCTGAAGTCTCGTTACTGACTGTGCGGGTTTCGGAGGGGTGGGGGAAATTGCACTTGACTCTCTCCGAAACCCGCATTTGGAAATAAATGTATTTACGCGTAGCCTCGTTTTTAAAAAAGAACGAGAGGGAGACTCTTTGGACCAGAGTCCTTACAGATGAAACAAACGTGCGGACATAGACACACACACACACACACACACACACACACACACACACACACAAAAGCTTTCAGGGAGACACAGAAAATAATGTTTAGCAATTACGGTCCACAGCTGCTGCCGTTCCAATGTGCGCGTGCTACACAGGTGCGGCCATTATAACAATGAATAGCACACATTAAAGGTGCCATCCATAGGGGTAATAATACTAGGGTTGAAAAGGTATTTTCATTTGCAGCCTGATGTTAGGCAGAAAATAAAATAAGGCGTTTCACAGCCAGCCTGATGGCCCAGGTTCCACAGGGGACGCCCAAGCCTGACGTTAATCTGGGACTCTTCTGTGTGCGCCTGACAGTGGGAATCTGGCCACGGTTATCTGGAGGTCCCGCCAGATCTTGTCTTCTTAAAAAAGGCTGCTGCTTGGGGAAACTGAGGCACCTCACCGTTCACAGAGTTAGCAGCATCAGCCAGTGTGACCTCTCTCCCTGCCTAGGACCGACTGGTCTCTGAATACTAGAAATATTGTTGGGAGAACAGTATGAGGAAAGAAAATAGGGGCCCCAGTGGTTGGGATATTATAACGAATCCCACAGGGAAGGGAGCCTGGAGAAGGGTTCCCGCCTCCTCCTCAGGCCTTGTCTCTGGGTGGTGCCGTCGCCGTGCCCACCTGTCGCACAAATGCCCTTCTGGGGTCTGGCTTTGAAGGTCTGACCCACCTGCCCTCTGGCGGGCACGGTATCCCATTCCACTCACTTGCCAGAGTTTCTCACCTCGTCAAACTCTCCGACTGCAGTGGGAAGATTAAATCTCCGGCAACCAACACATTCTTGTAGATTGACAGTTGAAAGAAGCCGGAGAGAGGGAGAGCTTGGGGTGGTGATCACAGCGTGAGCTTCCGAGTCAGAAGACCAAGCACCAGGTCTCGTGTTCCCGCGTGCCACCTTGGTGACCTTGAGCAAGCTGCTTAAACCCTTTGAGCCTCTGCAAAATGGGGACACCAGCGTCTGCGGGGGAGAGTCGTGTTGGGGTTCCGATGAGACCGAGTCTGTGAAAATGCTCGACACGGAGCCCGGAACAGCGTAGGCGTGCAGCAAACGGTAGAGAGTATTGGAGCAGTCGGTTTCTCCGTATTCTTTTTCCTCAGTGGGTCTGTGAATAACCTGTAAGTGCTTTTAGGCAAGAATGTGGGCATCTGTGTCCGGAAAGGAGAAAAAGCACGCTATACCTATTTCTCTGTGCCACAGAGCCTACTTCAGACCAAAGCGGACCGTGAGGGGGAAACATGTTAAGCTCAGCAGAAGAAATGTTTTCATACAAATGATAAAACAAATCATTGTGTTGTGGGGCGAGTTTTGAAAGCAGGGGTCGACCAGGCCCAGGCGGGCGTGGGTCTGGCCGCTGTGGACCGGCCGCTTTCCCAGCGCCCCGGTGGAGAGCTGCCCACAGCCTGCGAGTCTGGAAGCTGGCCTGGCCGGGAGAGGCCCGGGGGACGCGGGCTGAACGCCGTCCTAGGGAATTGGGACAGGCCCCGGCTTACCAGGGAAGGCGGGAACACGGCCTCTTTTTAGAGGCCTTGAAAGTGAGGAGAGGATTGAAATTAATTTGAAACTTCCCAGGAAGCCTGCATAATGAAAACGAAACTCGATTGCGGTGCTGGCTGGCAGGCTCCGGATCTGGAAGAGCTCACGCAGCGGAGTTCCAGTCGCTGGAAGGCTGCTGGGAAGAGGCACAATAAGGCCGGAAGCGGAGGGGCGGTGATGAGGGTGATGAGGGTGATGAGGGTGGCCGTGGCAGTAGGAGAAGTCCATGGGTCAAGCTCTCGTGGACCACAGGTCCTCGAGATGCTCTCCTGGCATGCTCCTTCTTTCCCTCTTTGGACGGAAAGTACTGACCACGTCGTGTGAACGGGCACGATCCTATCCAGTCATGTGACCTCAGGGTCCGTGTTTAAGAAGCAGAGAGTCTGAAGGCAAGGATAAGCCTATCAACACACGATTCTGAGACTGTGTTAAAGCATTTGGCAGGAGAAAGGGGTGCCGTGAGAACACTTAAGAGGGGTAGCTAGGGGGTTCAGGAGAGGTTCCTAAGAGGAGGGGATACCTAGACTCAAGTTAGACAGGTATGGATGATGTAGAATGCACAGAGGCCTGAGGGGAGTGCATAGGCCTGTCTGCAAACTCCTGATTTCAGGGAGGGGTGTGGAGGCAGAGGAGAGGCTGGGGTGGCAACTGTTACTCTGTCACGCGCACTCTCCGTTCTAGGGAGGGGAGATCATGAAACCGAAGTCCTTTAGGACAACATACACAGTAGGGGCCAGACTCCAAAATGGCCACCAAAGATCTATACCTCCTGGTATTTAAACCCTCCTGTAGTCCCTGCCCATACTGTGCCAGAATCCGTCCATATGATCAGTAGAATATGCCAGAAGTAATGACACGTCCCTTCTGGGATTAGGTTATAAAAGACATCGCAGGGGCGCCTTCAACGTTAGGCTCTTGATTTTTGGCTCAGGTCATGATCTCACGGTTTGTGAGCTTGAGCCCCACATCGGGCTCTGTGCTGACAGCACGGAGACTGCTTGGGATTCTCTCTCCCCCCTCTCTCTGCACCTCCCCTGCTTACTCTCTTCTCAAAATAGACATTTAAAAAAAAAGACCTTGCAGCTTTTTGGTCTCAGGTAATTCGCTCTGGGGGAAGCCAGCTGTCCTGTCTGAAGCAGGCCAGGGCAGACCCCACATGCAACCGTCTGAGGCCTTGTGGGTTTGGGAGCAAATATTTCAGCCCCAGTCAACCTTCTGATGCCTGCAGCCCTGTCTGGCATCTTCACTGTACCCTCACGACAGACCCCGAGCTGGAACCCCCAGCCGAGGTATGCTTCTAGACCCTCAGAAACTGTGTGAGAAAACAAATTGTTGTTCTTAAGTTGCTAAAGTTTGGGCTAATTTGTTACATGGCAACAGATAGCTAATATACCTAATTACATGGGGGGTGGGGGGGAAACGTATATTACTATGTGTAAGAGCAAGTTATAAAAAAAAAACATATGCTGGATAGGACCCTACTTTTTATACACTACAGACTGCTTTGTTGCATTTATAATGATGTTTCCTCTTTTTTTGTCTTTTTTTTAAAAAAAAAAAACATTTTTAATGTTTATTTGAGAGAGAGGGAGAGAAA